>NC_138514.1:1200000-1800000 GCF_964252035.2 Podarcis erhardii
TTCTCTACACACCCCACGCATGTTCCTTCTCCCCTTAAACCCCTCTGCTGCATTATTAGCAGCATCCTTCACACACCCCACGCATGTTCCTTCTCCCCTTAAACCCCTCTCTTGCATTATTAGCAGCATCCTTCACACACCCCACGCATGTTCCTTCTCCCCTTAAACCCCTCTGCTGCATTATTAGCAGCATCCTTCACACACCCCACGCATGTTCCTTCTCCCCTTAAACCCCTCTCTTGCATTATTAGCAGCATCCTTCACACACTCCATGCATGTTCCTTCTCCCCTTAAACCCCTCTCTTGCATTATTAGCAGCATCCTTCACACACCCCACGCATGTTCCTTCTCCCCTTAAACCCCTCTCTTGCATTATTAACAGCATCCTTCTCTACACACCCCACACGTGTTCCTTCTCCCCTTAAACCCCTCTTCTGCATTATTAGCAGCATCCTTCTCCACATACCCCACGTGTGCTCCTTGTCCCTTGAGTGCTTTTGCTTCCCTCCCCACTTAAAACGTGGTTACAAAGCACAGATCCACATGGATCTTCAGGATTTTTGCACTGGGTCACCCCAAATTCACCATCAGATCACATAGCATGTCCATGGCTACACTTTGCACCAAAAAAATCACGCACCCACTGTTGCCTGGGGCCGCAGTGGTGCAAAAACGTGGTTACAAACATGGATCCACATGGATCCTCAGGATTTTTGCATTGAGCTAACCCAAACTCACCGTCAGATCACATGTCTGTGGCCACAGCATGAATCACAAAAATCATACATCCACTGTTTCGTTTAGAATATTTTTTTTCTTGTTTTCCTCCTCTAAAAACTACGTGCGTGTTATGGTCGGGTGTGTGTTATCAAGCGAAAAATACGGCACATGATCATATTGATCACTGTTCTTGTATTATCGCTCATTTTCCTGCCCGGCAATAATCCTGCCTGCTCTTTGTTTATACAATCCTGCAAAACTGTCTTTAATCTTGTTTCCAATATTTGTGCATAAATCTTGTAGTCATTATTGAGTCTATAATTGGTTATGAACTCCTTATTTCATCCTTGTTTCGGGATTACTACTATATGAGCATGCTTCCAGGTACTGGGAATCTTCCCGTCTTCTGGTATTCTATTTAGGTGATAATAGTGATTCCTCTAATTTTTTGAATGGGTTGTGGTAAGACCGTCCGGGCCCAGGGATTTTCTTAATTTCATCTTACTTATCGCTTGATATAGCTCTGTCATGGTTATTGGGGAGTTTAGGTCTTGGAGCTTTTCTTTCTTAATTTTAGGTATTTCCTTTCCACATAAATACTCTTTTATTTCATCCTCTGTCTCAGTTCCTACTTTATATAGCCTGTTATAATATTTTCTATCTATCTGACACTTATTGTTGTATCCCCTCATAGGGTTTTAGTCTGAGTTTTCCTTGATCTTCCTCCAGTAGTAGTCTATATGATGCCCGGTTTGTTCTCATATTAAGTTTTTTCATGGCATGCACCTCCAGCGGCGAAAGCCACCAGGGGGTCTGTGGTTCCAGTTGCAATTTATATTTGTTCCAGACTTTATATAATGCATTCCTGAGTAAATGATTTGTAAAATCTTTATTGACTTTTGCCTTCTCGTAATTGAGATAGGCATGCCATCCATATCTGTTAAAACTTTTAAGATCTAAGATGTTATCTTTCTCCAGTATAATCCAATCTTTTACCCATATTAAACATTCTGCCTCGTAGTATAATTTTAAATTTGGCAGTGCTAGCCCTCCCCTCTCTATTTTATTTGTCAAAAGCTTATATTTTATCCGAGGTTTCTTGCCTTGCTAAATGAATCTCGCTATATCTTCCCTCCATTCTTTACCCTATTCATCTTAAAATTGGACACCTTACCAAAATGATTTATTATCTCTATTGCTTTTTCTTTTCTGCTGCTCCAGAGAAGTGGACACGGAGCAATGGATCCAAACTACAAGAAAGAAGATTCCACCTAAACATTAGGAAGAACTTCCTGACAGTAAGAGCTGTTCGACAGTGGAATTTGCTGCCAAGGAGTGTGGTGGAGTCTCCTTCTTTGGAGGTCTTTAAGCAGAGGCTTGACAACCATATGTCAGGAGTGCTCTGATGGTGTTTCCTGCTTGGCAGGGGGTTGGACTCAATGGCCCGTGTGATCTATTCCAACTCTATGATTCTATTCAATGCTTGTTTCTGTTCTTCCATTGTTAAAATAATGTCATCCACGAAGGTTCTGATTTTTAAAACCTCTTTACCTACTGTAATTCCTTTGATCTCTTTATCTTCTCTTATTTCTGAAATCAAAATCTCTAATGTCAGTATAAAAAGCAGAGGTGAGAGAGGGCACCCTTGTCTGGTGCCCCTTTCCACTGAAAAACATTCGGTCTTGACACTGTTAATTATTAAACTAGCTTGCTGCTTCTCATATATTTTATACCTGTGCAGTAGTATTCCCCCAATGGTGCTGTTTCCAGTACACTCTGTAGAAATGCACTTGATAAATTATTGAAAGCCTTCTCGGCGTCTATTAACATAAACGCTGCTCTTTTGCTTGGCCTTAGCTCCAAATATTCCAATAAATCAATTACCACTCTCGTATTTGTTTTTATATGTCAGTTTGGGAGAAATCCCGGTTGATGTTGGTTTATGATATCCTGTAACACAATTTTCAATCTGCTTGCTAGGATACCCGCAAACAGTTTATAATCATGAAATGGGTCTGTAATTGGTTACTGATTCTCTCTCTATACCTTGTTTGTGGATTAGCGTGATGTTTGCTTCCTGCCATGACTTTGGGATCTTGCCTTCTCGCATAATATTGTTCATTAAGGTTTTTAGCGGTAGTATAATAACATCCTCTAACTTTTTGTAATGAATCGCAGGTAGTCTGTCTGGGCCTGGGGCTTTTCCAAGTTTCAGATTAGTGATTACTTGATGAAGTTCCATTATTGAAATTGGTGCATTTAGTTGTTCCATTTGATTTTCATTTATTTTTGGTATTGGTTTCCCCTTTAAATAATTTATTATTTCTTGTTCCGTTTCTATATAATTTGGTAAAGTAATTTATGAAGCATTTATTTATCCTTTCTTCCGTATCTAATGTCTTTCCTTCATGGATTACTTTATTTATTTGCCTTTCTCTTTGTTTTTTCTTTATCTGTCATGCAAGAAGCTTACCTGGTCTATTACCTAATTCGAATGACTTTTGTTTCATCCATTTAATGTTCTCCATTTCATTGCTTAATCCATTTAATGTTCTCCATTTCATTGCTTAATAATGTTGAGAGCTGTGCTTGCAATATTTTGATATAAAGTCACATCTTTTGGTGATTTTGCCAATAATTTCTCTTGTGCTATATCTTGTTGAATTTGGTTTACCTTGGATTTTCTCATTCTTTTTTGTATTATATTTTGCTGTATATAAAAACCTCTTATATAAGCCTTTCCAGCGTCCCATATTATTCTTAGGTCCATGTCTTGTGCCATGTTTATTTCAAAAAATTCTTCCAATGATTTTTGGGATTTTTCTACGATTTTCTCATCATTTAACAGTCATTCATTCTCCAACTTTTATCTTTCTTTTTATTTTGTCTCATTTCCAGCATTATTGGATTATGGTCTGATAGTGATTTAGGTAATATTTTCTTTGTTTATTAGCGGGATGAGATTATTGGAAGCCCAGGCCAACTCTGGCTTTAAGTAGCAATCTCCTCAATGAAGGAGGAGGCTTCTTGTGTTGTCAGTAAGATACTAACAGGAAAAGGTGCTCCATGCATGACTTTGCAATCCACAGCTGCAAAAATGCAAGGAAACTTTCATGGCTCATTCAGCCACCTTGCGTTTTTCAGACAGGAAGGAAAATAAGCACCTATGTGGAATATGGAGACCCCCGCACCCAGCAATGGGGGAATAAAACACTCTTGCTCTTCCTGGCAGGTTAGTATGCTCTAGAGCTGGACGGAGTCCACCTGGTGAAAAATAAGGTGCAAGCTGGATTGCCACTCCAGAGTTGGATTGCTTATCTCTCGACCCTGGACTCTTGGGGCCACTGACTAGTGCAACTTTAAAAGTTTCAAGACGCCCCTGCACAGTACAGAAGTACCAAGAAAATAATTCTGTAGTAGAAGCAAGTGCTTAGGTCTACAAAGGTGGGTGGGAGGAAGCACACAGCTCTGAGTTGTGAAGAATCAGGCATAACATTGTTCTGTGATTCAAATGCTTCTAATGATGCAAAAAATGGCTAGAATATACATTTGGCTTATATCCTGCAGTTTAACACTGTCCACATGTGGGACAAATATTCCCAAATATGGCCTCAAGCATTCTACAAACTCCAAATATATCAATTCTTATTAATAACAATGATTATGATAATATTTGTTGGTTGCTGGTTGCACATAAACAACTTGCAACATATTTAAAAACGTAAGAATAATTAAAAATACACTACGGAAAAAACAGTCACAAAAAGCACATGCGATTTATACAAATACTCAAGCCACCCTCCAGAACAGCAGCAGAAAGCTTTTAATTGTCTTTTATTTTAAAATGAATATATGCACATGATAATATTCACTCCAGAGTTTGATCTTATGCATTGTTGGGAATGATTATGCCCATTTATTTAAACTGATTTAGGATGCCTACTTCTGCATAAGATCAGACTGTAAAAGAATTACCGTAGGTGCTGTCAGTGCTCAAATTATTATTTCCTGCAACAGAGAGATATGGGAGTTAGGTCCATACTTGTGACACCACCAGAGAAGGGCCTCTCCCTGTAGCCACCCTTCTTGACATAGGGTAGGCATGCCAGCAGAGTATCCAAAGCAGATCCTAAAGTATAGAGTAGTACAGGTGCAGGTGTTCTTTTTTTAGTACTCTATGCACTTTTTTATACCCAGATCTGCCAACTGTTGGCAGGCATGATACCGAGCTGCTTGGTGTGCTGATTTACATGAAAACACTATTTATGGCAAGAGCAAAATAGCACAAAGACCTTTTATAAAGTCAAAAGTACAACAAAGAATTCTGGATAACTCCAAGGCTTGCCACAATTTGTGACATTCTGGTTGCTCCTAGTACAGGTTATTTACCTAACTGTGCATTTTGGAGGCTTTTTTAAAAAATGAACCAACAGGGCTCCCTTTGCTTTTTTAATGTGTCGTGCCCCTCGTGTGCAATGATAAACTCTGCCAGTGGAATTTCCACCCGTCCTGCTGTACTTAAAAGGCAAAGAAGCCTGACCGGCAGGGTGGGGGCTGTTGGGGGAAGAGGTGGCAGCGGAACACCAGAAAAGGAGGTGCATGTACATGCACTTCTTGACCTCAGGATCGTGGGATTTTGGGGGGTGAAGGACTCCTAGCACTGCAAGTGGGTTCGACTAGGTGACCCCTCATGGTCCCTTTCCCACTCAACCATCCCATGACCTCCCACCAAGGCCCATTTGGGGATGCCTGGCCTCTCTCCCTTCCCACTTCCCCTGAAACCACACAGCCTGCCGAGTGAGCTTCTCCGCCACCTTGTGATGTGACCATGGGGCGCCACGGGCCTGGCCCAGCAGCTGTGAGAGGCCGTGGCCACCCATCATGCCCAGGGCATGGGAGACACTTCTCCCCGGCTTGCAGAGCCTCCAATAGAGGAGCCCGTACGAGGAGGCCCGTCTCTTTCTCCTTTTTCGGCTTCCCTGGCTGACCGCCACATCTCAGCCAGGCTGGGCGGAGGCAGAGCCCACCCGGCACCATGTGGGCACTGGGTGCTGTCCAAACCCCGCTGTGTCTCCCTCGCCCCCTTCCTCCTCCTGCTGCTGCGCTTGTGAGGGACCCAGCTTGGCCCCATGGCCATCAAGGCGGAGCACCCTCCCCCGCCTTCGTTGCCTGCATTTGACTGGTTCCGCTCACTCGTCGCAGGAGCTCAACAAAGAACAATCCTCAATTTGGCAGGCAGGGACAGCAGTGGTAAGCCAATTTTGCACCCCCCTCTTGCCTGTGCCCCTGGCGGGGACCCACCTCACCACTCCCTAGCTACAGCTCTGACCATGGGCTACACACGGTCACATGCCCCCTCTGTCCTCCACCCAGGGAAACCAGAGGCATTGTCATGCATACTTAGTTAGGTTGTTTGTTGCCTTTTCACAGTTTAAAGTCCAGGGGTCAGCAAACTTTTTCAGCAGGGGGCCGGTCCACTGTCCCTCAGACCTTGTGGGGGTAGGCAAACTAAGGCCCAGGGGCCGGATCCAGCCCAATCGCCTTCTAAATTCAGCCCACTGACACTCCGGGAATCAGCGTGTTTTTACATGAGTAGAATGTGTCCTTTTATTTAAAATGCATCTCTGGGTTATTTGTGGGGCATAGGAATTCAGTCACCCCCGCAAAAAAAATAGTCCGGCCCCCCACAAGGTCTGAGGGACAGTGGACTGGCCCCCTGCTGAAAAAGTTTGCTGACCCCTGGTTTAAACCATGTGCAAGGCAGCTAACAACATGGAAAAGAAGGCACAACTGCAACAGAGCAAATTGTCCAAGTTCAAAGGCACATTTCAACCAGGCAAAGATATGCAAGGAAGGTGCAAAGCTGGTGGCGGGGGGGGGCGGCCTGGGAGGGCCAGATGAGAAAGCCTGGGGGCACACCTCAACTCCAGGCCTGACTTAGAGAGATGCTCAGCAACACAGAAAGGGAAAGCCATCAAAAGAACTTAGCAAGAGAATTGAATGGTGTCACTGAGGACTCAGCTAGATTGGTAAAGAAAAAGCAATTTATAAGCATTGTAAATGTGATATAACATTGTGCCACCAGATGGCGATGTGGAGTCCCAGTTTTCCCTACCAGATTTCCCTCTTAAAATTTACATGTTTAACTGAAAGCTTTCTTTGATGTGTCTAGATCCAGCCAAAGTGCATTAGAGCTGGGTCTACTGAGAAAAGATAAAATACGTGAATGGATCTGATATGGGATACCAACTGAAGGGAGGAAGGGAAGTCACAAGCTCAGTGGAGCTAAAATAGTTTTTTGTTGACTAATGCATTGTAAGAAAGAATGTGTAAAGAAAATAATAAAAAATCATTGGGGGGGGGGAAATAGAGCTGTGTCTATTGGGGCATATTGTCTTTTTGTAAACACAAGGTAGGTGTGCAGAGGAAGAACAATTGGCAACAGTTTTAGGGCATCTCTTCAAGAAAATGGCCTCCAGTTTTCCATAATAGATGCTCTTAAGTCTTGACCATGTGTAAAAACATGGGGCCCACTTTCCACCCACTTCCACAAACATGATGATGAGCAAATGCATTCTCTTTTGTACAGATCATCTTCCTTTAGGTGTCCGTTGCCAAACAGGACACAACCCCCCCCCCCCCCCCGGAATTGCAACGAACCCTTACAAACACTTGCAGAACGGTTGGCCCATAAATCACTATTCCAGAAAGGGAAAGGAAGATGTCACTGTCAGCTAAGAAAGTCATAAATCATAACTAGGCTGAGTTTTGAAGTGAACCAGAAGACAAAATGCTGCGTCAAACAAATCAGATAAACAAACTGAGTTGCTATGAACAGCCAATGGCGTGAAAGCCACCTTCTCCATCCATGTGGCCTCTGGATCTTCTGGGTTGCCACCTGCACCAGCCCAGTCAGCCTGGCCACACTGGGTGGGACTGAGGGAAGCTGCAGTCCAAAATGTGGAGAAATGAGGATAAGACTGGAAAATGAGGAATGGGGAGAAACTGAAATTAGCAGATTTGCCCAGTCCGAGATGCACTTTTCCAACCAAACAATTGGGGGGGGGGGGATAACTTGTTAGGGGAAAGTGTGGATAAAAATGCAAATAATAGTGAAGATAACATACAAAATGCATAATGTTAGGGAAATGTTTCTGTAAAAATGTGAATACTGTATTGGTCCAGACTGCAAAAAGATGTTTATTATGAGAAAATGCTAGTGATTTTCCCTGAGGTATATAAAACATAATAATTGGTAAATTGCTGCAGAAATGTGGAGAACTGAATGTAAGATTAAGAAAATTACAAACTGAGAGAAACTGAAATCAGCAGATTTGTCCATTCCTCCTACTCGGTCACTTCTTCTTTGGTTCTTTGGCAAAGAATTCTGTGGGAAGAACTTTAGGGGTTTGCCTACACATTGAAAGTGCCAAGCAGCCTTTTCATCCACTCAGCCAATAAACTTGCATGTCCTTGGAACCAGAGAGCCGGCCTGTGTCCATGGGGACAGCGTGGTGCACCCCACAGAGACTCCAGCTAAAATCATGCGGCCATCAGCTTCCCTTCCATAACAAAAATCTTTTCCAACACATATAAGCATAGGAACATTTTATGAACATCTGTCTTATTTGGATGCATTTACTTTCTTTTGCAGGCAATGTATAAGTGGCCACCCTGCTATTAGGGTGTTGTGCATCTTCTTTTCATCAATTTGTAAACAAACATGAGCTGACAAAAGTACTGGTTCACGCAACTCCATCCTCTGAGTGGCACAAGATTCCTGAGGTTCCAGGTGCTTTGCCCATGGGTTGTTTCTCCTTTCGGACCATGAGGCACAGTGGAAACTGTGGTGTCTTTATGACATATGGTTTATTGGCACATATATATATACAACCTGAGCCTAAATGGAGAGCGTGCAGAGCATTCACATCCCAAGAGGGTCCTGTTCCTTCTATTGCTGCAGCCTTGGATTCGGAGAGACCCAAAACACCACGTCTGACCCTCTCTACAGCACAGAACAGCCTGCCTCCTGTCCTGCTGGCCCTCTCAAAGCTTGCAAAAAGTGACACTTTCTCCCTGTTTGCTTACACCAACCCTTTGTCTCTGCCCATTAGCACCCAGCTGGAGGAGGAGCCCCACTACTCCTTGTCTGGAATAGTCTTTGACCCCTTTCAAAATGGCTTTCTGGATAGGTTAATGACTCGCCCGTTATTAGGTCTGTTCCTCCAATGACCGCCACTCAGCTTGCTATGCATAAGCTGAATTCAGCCATGTTTGGCACACTTTCATCAAACCTTGATCGATTCTAACTTTTACTAAATCCAAGAATTAGGGGAAGGATCTAACATCCAGGAGTTTAGGGGATCTCCCCCACCCACAAAAAGCAAAACCATATTGTAACTCTATAGCGCTGTCTTCTCTCCCCACCCCACCCCCGTTGCCCCCTCTGGCAAGGAAGCTAACCCTATATTAGGCTGCTTTGTGACATTTCCTGCAGCTTAGGGAAGTGCAGAAGACTAATATTGGGGCATGGCACAGCTTGCTTGTGGGGTTGAAATCCCAGGTTGGGTTGGTTTTGGTTTTAGGGGATCAAAAGCTGCTATGCTGACAAGATCAGGCGCGAAGGGGAGCTTTTATCTCTTGGCTGCAAGGCACAAAGACCCACTTGTGTTGACGTCTACAGAATCAGACTTGATGGAGAAAACATGCCTTTTTACATTCTGTATCCCCATCTCAGATATATAAGGCTGTGAACTTTAAAAAGCACTTTGGCTTGGGATGT
This sequence comes from Podarcis erhardii, assembly GCF_964252035.2. NCBI lineage: Eukaryota > Metazoa > Chordata > Lepidosauria > Squamata > Lacertidae > Podarcis > Podarcis erhardii. The sequence goes on from NC_138514.1 coordinate 1,209,503, forward strand.
CATTTGGCTTTCTATTAACTTACTCCAAATGCTTCCATTTACATTCCAGCTCAGCAACCCCCGCCCCCTTCTTAACACTTCTCAACTTCAAAGTGCTTGGCAAAGATTAATCACCCCCCAGTCCACCCCCCCCCCCGCCCCCAAGCAGGTACAAGGGAGAGGAGACATTCAGCTATGCAGAGGGAGAACCCAAAGCTTCTCTATCTTGAGGGTATTCCACAAGATTGGGGGGAGGGGAGGGTTTTTTAGAGGTCTTTGTGATAATGCAACAGGGAATAGCAGCTCTGTTCTCAGGTGGCACAGCTATGCTAAGAGCAGGGCTAGTCAACGTGGGCCCTGCAGCTCCTCTCAGCCCCAGGCAGCCTGGGCCATGTTCCAGGACAATAGGATTTGGCTGGTGCCCTTTAAATGCTTTGGACTACAACTCCCATTGTCCCTGGCCATTGACCATGCTGAATGGGCCGATGGGAGTTGTAGTCCAAAATAATTGGAAGATGAAAGGTTGGGGAAGGCAGTTATTAAGTGTTTTAATCATCATTCCTTCTCCCCAGGAAATACTGGGGAGGAGCAAGGAGGCTGGGGATTGCTGATGAAGAATCCTCCACACCAACAGCAAGCTAACCATTCATTCATGTATTTAAATAACTTGAATGTCACATTTCTGCTTATCCAACTTGGTGCCTGACAATAACAGAGGTAAGATAAGCTAAACATGGTAGTATTTAAGTAAGTTTAACTGTCAGTGACTCATTGAAACTAATGAACCCAACTAAGGGCTTATGCACAATTTCCTCGACCCAGTATACCTGAAGGAGCGTCTCCACCCCCGTCGTTCTGCCCGGACACTGAGGTCCAGCGCCAGGGGCCTTCCGGTGGTTCCCTTGCTGCAAGAAGTGAGGTTACAGGGAGCCAGGCAGAGGGCCTTCTTGGTAGTGCACCCGCCTTGTGGAATGCCCTCCCATCATATGTCAAGGAAATAAACAACTATCTGACTTTTAGAAGAAATCTGAAAGCAGCTCTGTTTAGGGAAGTTTTTAATGTCCGATGATTTATTGTATTTTTAATATTTTGTTGGAAGCTGCCCAGATGGTGGGTGGGGTTTAAATAATAAACTATTATTGTTGTTGTTGTTGTTGTTGTTGTTGTTGTTGTTCTTATTTCTTTTCCTCCACTCTTTCCAGGCATGGTCTGTGATTTAAAGCTGTGAGATGGTTTTTAACAGGTGGGATGCATCCCCCAGGTGCCTGTGTGTGGGGGGGGTGTTGAACAGAGTTTCCTAAAAAATGCATATTCTTGCTAGTTAGAATGATAAGGGGCTAATATCCCAGAGCTATACTTCTGATAGGCAGATACTCAGATCATAGGAATACAATTGATAGAGAGGGCTCTGTGTGATGTCATTTCCCCTCCTCTCCTGGAGAGGAACAAGCATATAGTACTCCCTGTTTCTCTCTCTTCCTTTGACATGCCATGAGGGCAGGTGACCCTGTGCTTGCTCCCACTCAGGCAGATGCTTGAAGGTGGTTATACTGTAAATATAGGTATTTCACCTGCATAGCTGCTGCTGTGAACTAATGCAAGATTATAAAGTAAGTAAATCTTATTCTTAAACTTCCCAAGTTGTTGCCTGATTCTTTGTTAAGTGGAAGAAGAAGGGGGAAGCCAGCTGACTTCATAGCTGCACTTGCTCAAAACAAGGCTTTACAGCCTAATTCCTATGCTTTTAATTTTGCTGCCAAGGATGGGATTTTGAAACCCTTTCAACCCACACATGTGAGCACATGGAGGGACAAATTGCAATTAACATATCCTCTCCTACCCATTAAAACCCATCCACAGTCCGTCCCTTGGACCAAGAAAGAACAGAGAGAGGTGGTAGATTATAATCACTCCACCATCTCAGGAGCACAGGAAGCTGCTTCATTTCTGACCATTCGTCCATCGGGCTCAGGTAAGAAAGGAGAGATCAAGCGATGCCGCATTTTGGAGCAGCAGGCACAGTAGCAGAATGGTACATCCCTGGCATCCCTTGGTAGGGCTGGAAGAGGCCCCTGCCTGAAGCCCTGGAGAGCTGCTGCCAGTCTGTGTAGATGGTGCCGTGAGATAGATGCATCCATGGACTGACTCAGTCTTAGGTAGCTGCTTATGTTCTCAGGAAAATGTCGTGAGGGAGACCAGTGCCTGTTGAATTTCTGCCTTACCACCAATGTTAAAGAAAGCCTCTTGTGGAAAAGGCATAGTGACCTTATGGGCTGTTGGCAACACCTTTCATGCTGCTCCATAAGAACTTTTGCTATGAAAACCATGAGAACTGATGCAGGGATGGGAAATGTTTGGCCCTCCAGGTATTGTTGGAGTCTAGATCCCATCAACCCCAACCGGTATCACCAGTGGTGAGGGATAATGGGAGTTGTAGTCCAACAAGGTATGGAGGGCCACAGTTTCCTCATCCTTGTATTGAAGGTTGCTAAGCTCTCTGAGGGAGTAACAGATGAAGTAGGAAGCCTCCATAGGTAGGATGTCTGCTGAAAGCCTTCTAAGCACCCTTCAAGTGTTTGATGCTGACAGTAAAATGTCTCGGAGCCATTTGTTATGGTGATCCCTGAAGCCAGATGTGTGCTTTGCTGAAATAGACATGGCACATCTGGTCTGGGTTTTGGTTTCTATCATGGAGTTTACCACATCCACCCTGGCCTGCTGGAAACACATCTGGAAGCAATTGTAGATGTCACGCTTCAAGGAGACACCACAATGCGGAGAAGAACACTCCATCTCCAGCTTGCCTGCGCCTTCCAGATTTCCAACATATGGAAGGAAATTGTGAGCTGCACACAAGCTTATGCCGAGACTCTGGAGGACTCTGCAAGAACTAGCACACATGAGAAAGGAGAACTGTGTCTGCACCGGATGCCCAGCATAGCAGGTGGAGAGGCAGAGTTGTCATCTATCACTTGGGGGGGGGGAATCCCCAAACCTGCAAGTGAGATCTTGTTTTAAGGAAATATGTTTGATTTTTAGAACAGGAGTATTCAGCCCAGTGAAGCACCCCCCTCTCCTGCAGCCTGAAGTCAGAAGGTCCAGAAACAGCTTCACCAGCTCCCCATCTGCAGTGTGTGCTAAGTAAGCCCCTCCATCTCCACAAGAACCAAACAGTCCATTTGTTATTATAAATGGATACAAATTTGTTCTCAGTATTCAGGAAGCAACTTACTGTGTGGGGCAGAACTGCTATGGTAGCTTTTTAAGAATATAAGAACATCAAGAAGAAGCCTGAGTGAGCAGGCCAATGGCCCATTGAGTCCAGCCTCCTGTTCTCATAGTGGCCAACCAGATGCCTGGGGGAATCTGCCAGCAGGACTTGAGCCCAAGAGCCCTCTCCCTCTCCGGGGTCTCCAGCAGAAGCAAAGTGAGGGCAGTGTGGCCGGTTCTGCTGCCGCACTGGGCGCTGAGTCCAGGGGATGCAGCAGAGCAAAGCACCATTACATGGTGCCTTGAGCAGCATGGACAGTGAGAGGTGGGGGAGCACCAAATGTTGGCCTCACACAGGCACCACTGAAATTTGGAAGACCAAAGTCTGTCTCTGTTTCCAGCAGCTGGTAATCGGCAACATCACTGCCTCTGACCATGGAGAAAGTGCAGAGCCATTATGGCCTTGGATTGGCTTTTCCTCCATGAATTTGTCCAGTCCTCTTAGTCCTCTTAAGCCACCCAGGGTGGTGGCCATCACTGCCACCTTTTCGCTCCCTGACACCACCGTTGTGTTCATTCTTCAGTCCTTAGCAAAATCCAGGGGGCAGGAACCTCAGTGCATCCCTGCAGGCCTCTCTCTCTGCCCTCAGAACATTCCCCAGCCCTTGATGCTCGCCAGCCCTGCTCTGCACCTTCCTTGAGTGTTTTTGCCTGGCTGGGATATGCCCTTGAACTCTAATCATGTCTGCCTGGATGGAGGAGAGGGAGAGGTGTGTGAGTTTCTGTAGAAACCAGCCTACTGTACAGAAGTGAATTTTACATTCTTTGCCAGCTCTCCTCTCTGGCCCTGATCCCCACAGACAAGCGGCCCTTGGAAGCTTGTCTTGAAGGAAATGTGACCCTCCAGCTGAAAAGGGTTCCCCGCACTTGGCATGACAGAAGAAAGTCTTTCATCAGTCTTTGTCCCCCACAACCTGCCTTCAGCTGTGGAGAAAAGCTACTCTAATGCCCAGGCTGGTTTGGAAGCCAGGGAGGGTCACAGAGTGAGAGGTACACATACCCAACCTAATGAAAACTTTTCTAGCACAAACCACCTTGAATTGACTTTTAGCACCACCAACTCCCCCCATGGATTGCACCCCTGTCCCCCCCCCATCCCTATTGTCAGAAGTGTGACAATAGCAGCCTTTGGGGATGATGAAATACAAAAGAACATAAAAAAGAGTGCATGGTCCATTCAGCCCAGCATCCTGTTCCCCCAGAGGCCAACCGAATGTGTGTGGGAAAACTGCAAGCAGGCTTTGAGCATGAGAGAAACTCTCCCATCCTGTAACCACAGAAACTGTGATTTGGAAGCACTGTTTCCTCAGACTTGGAAAGAAAAAAAGCAATTAATAAGCTGATGTTCATAAAAATAACCAGAGCCAAACAGTGGGATGTGAATTTTGAGAAATGCTGGAAATGCTCACCAGGCTTCTCCTTGATTTCTCCTCTCTCATCTTTTTGCATACTCAGGGGTGAGGAAAAGGTTCCAAGCACAATAGACTTTGGGCTGCATCCAAGGCTAGCCCTACTCAGAGTAGAACCACTGAAAGTAACAAACCAAAAATAGCCATGGAATCGGCCAGTATTTCCTTCAGTTCCTAGGTGTGTTGATTGGCTCCCACAAAGGCATGCATAGGACTTATGTGGCCTCATGTTTCACTGCTGTGTCTCAGAGAGAGAAACACGCACTTTGAAGCCTGTCAAAGCTTTTCTGTCTGGGTCATTCAAAAGCCTTCCAAAGTGACAGGAGAAAGGACAGGGAGGTTGGGAGGTCAGCACCCGACCAGTGGAAGCCCCAAGGGAGGGAGGGAGAACATTGGCAGATTTGCCAGGGCTGGTATGGCTGCCTAACTTCTTGCTGCAACCCTGGAGATTTTTCACAGATCCTCAGCTACATAGGAAAGGAATTATGCTTTTATAAGCATTCTGTTGCCGTCTATTATTCCGTGCAGCTCCTTCCCCTCTTCTGTTGTTTTTAGGCTGTGTCTGGCTTAAAGCTTTCACTAAATACACTTTGCCTCACAGTCTTTTTTTTTTAATGAGAGGGATCCAAATATATTTGTGTGCCACATACACACAAGCATTTCATTATTTGGGTCAAGTGGATCATTTCCATCTGGAAAGAACAAACCCAGGCAGGGGGTGGGCAAGAATCTATTTTTTCCACCATTGTTGCAATGGAGAGATGGAAGCCATTGACCTACCCAGCTCCAAATCTCTCCCTCTCTCCGTGCTGGATTACCCAGGGCACCAGCAAAGCAGAGCCACCAAAAAACGAGGTTATTTTCTTTTAAGAATTTGACATTCAGTATTTCAGAAAAAGCATCAAAGTATAGTGGTACCTTGGGTTAAGTACTTAATTTGCTCCGGAGGTCTGTTCTTAACCTGAAACTGTTCTTAACCTGAAGCACCACTTTAGCTAATGGGGCCTCCTGCTGCCGCGCCGCCGGAGCACGATTCCTGTTCTTATCGTGAAGCAAAGTTCTTAACCCGAGGTACTATTTCTAGGTTAGGGGAGTCTGTAACCTGAAGCGTCTGTAACCTGAGGTACCACTGTAGTTAACATGGGGAAAATCAGAACTTTGTTAGACTTGACTTACTTATTCCCACCTAAATCAGGGGGCATCCTACTAAAATAGGTCAAAATAATGCGAAAAAAGCAGGTCCTGTCATGTGTTGCAATAAAACTATGTTTTATTATTGAAATATTTTTGGAAATGCTGTTGTGGGGTGGGTGGATTAGAGGCTTCAAGGGTGCCAGGGGAAGGTTGTAAGGTGCCAAGCTTCCCTCACAGATACTGCTGAGCCATGGGCTGCAACGTTCATATGTTACAATGCCCAATGTAATTGGATTTTGGAGACACAGAAGGAACTCCACTTCTCCAAATTCTTAAATAAAGTGACCCAATCCACGCCTCATGTTCAGATCAAAATACAATTTTGTGCCAAGAACTCAGTTGCAAAATTTGGAAACAATTGAAAAACAAACAACATCTGTATTCTGATCCGCACGTTAGATCTGCCCAGGAAGGGGGAACCAGGCTGGTTTACTTAAAAGGCAGATTGAACATTCCTGAGTAAACATCCATTAGGACTGTGCTGCAAATCAGTGTTTCGTTTCAGATATAAGTATGCCTTGTTCACAGGCCTGGGGAGAAATTTGTTCAGTTAACCTTTTCATCCACACCTGCTTAATTCACACTTCCTGAACCAAGAAAGAAACAGAAGCTTTGCTATCCTCTGAAATTCACACTTCTCAAAACTTTGTGATGCACTACTCCAACCCCTAACATGCATGTTGTGATGTGGGGTTTGTGATTTCAGCTCTCTTGACATAATATGCTGGAGACAGTTCTCTAGTAACACTTCTTTATTAAAGCAACAAGACTGAGACCTGAGGAGGGGAGAGCTACATTTATAGGGACAGGGAACACGCTAGAAAGGATACATTTTGGAGGGAACAATATCAGGCAATCACAGTCCTGCCTTTTGGAGGCAACCAATAAGACAGAGGATCCAAATACAGCAGCTTAAATGAACCAATAGTAGCTGTACCCTCTGGAACCAAAAGGCAGTTACTTTACCCTAATGCAAATACAGACAATAATAATACAGATATAAAATCCTTTGACTCAATACACAACACCCCTCCCCCCCCCAGTGAGCACAGCAGACGTAATCTCTCAGGTACTGTGGGGTCCTACAACTTCTACTTGATCTCCTGACAACAGGTGTTGCCGGTTCTGGATTGGGTGTCACCTGTGGTAGGGGGGCTCCTATAGGGGTTTCATCAGGAACAGATGGAGTCCCAGACATCTCAGGGTCCCCTACCTGTACCTCGTCATCCTGAGGACTAGCAGACCCTGGTTCATTTGCTGAAGCCCCTGGTGATTGCACCTCTGGGCCATTTTCACTCTGGTCTTGCAGCTCTGCGTCGTTAGCCAGGGATGAATTATCAGGCTCCTCCCTGCTGAGCGCCCGGCGCCTCAGCTGATCTATATGTCTCTTCCAAACTTGCCCATTTTCCAAGGTCACATAATAGGACACAGGTCCACTAGTCCGGGTGACCACACCAGCCACCCACCGCGAACCTCGTGAATAGTTCCTCACCCAGACCAGATCTTCAGGGGCGAAATATCTTGTTGTGTCAGTCTCAGCCTGGGGTTTTGCTCTTGAATTACGGTTTGGCATTTTATCCGGGTGGACATAATCCAGCACCGTTACCAATCTTCTACCCAAGAGCAGCTCAGCTGGCGACTTGCCCGTCGCAGTACACGGCGTTGCATGCTGCAAAAATAACATTCGCGCGATGCGAGCTGACCAGTTACCCTCCATTAAGCGCGCAATGGATTCTTTGGCTGTTCTTACCATGCGCTCCGCCTGCCCATTGGAGGATGGGTGAAAGGGCGCGGATGTGACCCCCCTTATGAAGTTATCAGCCAAGAATGCCCTGAATTCTTGGGATACAAAAGCTGCCCCATTATCTGATACAATGGTCTCAGGTAACCCGTGGGTTGCAAACAGCTGCCTCAACACCTTGATTACGGCAGCTGATGCCATGCTAGGGACCATCGCCACTTCTAACCATTTGGAATATGCATCGACGATAACCAAAAAGACCTTCCCCTGGAATGGCCCCGCAAAATCTAAGTGCAGCCGGCTCCAGGGAGATCTGGACTGCTCCCACCAGTGAATTGGTGCTCTGGCCACTTCTGGCCGCACCTCTTGGCATGCCTTGCATGTTCGTACCCATTGTTCTATGTTCTGGTCCATTCCAGGCCACCACACATAACATCGGGCTAGCGACTTCATCCTGACCATTCCCGGGTGTCCCATGTGAAGCGTCTCAAGAACCGTGTTTCTCAGTGGTGCTTGGATGATCACCCTATCTCCCCACAGGAGACAACCCTTATGCATGGATAACTCGTGCTGCCTTGTCGCATAAGGCCTGAATTTGTCTTCATGTGGACCACCTGGCCACCCCCTCCTCACCCAAGTGAGCACACGGGAGAGAACAGCATCTTTCCTCGTTTTCTCAGCAATATCAGTAGCCGTTACAGGAGCCCCCGGAAGTGTTTCCAGCATCATTATGTGCTCCGCTGGAGCAGGATCCTCATTGCTCCCGCCAGGAAGGGGCAATCGACTCAGCGCATCAGCGTGGCACAACCGTTTCCCCGGCACATGGGTCAAGGTGTACTGGAACCCATTCAGGAATATAGACCAATGCAACATTCTGGGGGAGAGAATTTGTGGCGTTTGTTTGTTCGGGTTGAACAACCCCAACAGTGGTTTGTGGTCCGTTTCAATGGAGAAATGACGACCGTACACATAATCATGGAACTTTTTGATTCCTGCCACAATTGCAAGCGCCTCTTTGTCAATTTGAGCATAGTTGCGCTCCGTGGGCGACAACGTACGGGAATAGAAAGAGATGGGCTTTTCTGACCCATCCGGTTCCCTATGACTCAGCACCGCCCCCAGGCCGTATTGAGAGGCATCACATGCCAGGACCAGCGGCTTCAATTCATCATAATGAGCAAGGACGCTCTTGCTACTCAGCATTCCTCGCAAGGAGTCAAAAGCCTTCTGCTGCTCCTGCCCCCATCGCCACACATTCTTTTTCTGCAACAGTCTATGTAATGGTTCAGCTACCGAAGCTTTCTGGGGTAAGAACGAATGATAAAAGTTAATAAGTCCCAGGAATGACTGCAACTCCGTCTTGTTCTGTGGTCGTGGTGCCTCGATGATGGCCTTAACCTTAGCATCTGTGGGGTGGATGCCTGATGCATCAATTTTAAACCCCAAGAATTCCACAGTTGGCACCCCAAAACTGCATTTTTCCTTTTTTAGTTGCAACCCCACCTCCTTGAACTTGAGCAACACTGCACGGACACGCGCAACCAGTTCCTGTGGGTCTTTTCCAGCAATCAAAACGTCATCAAAAAATGGCAAGACCCCCGGCAGACCTCTTAACAGGCGTTCCATGAGCCCTTGAAAAATCCCTGGGGCCACACAAACTCCAAATGGTAATCTGTTAACTCTGAATGCCCCTTTATGTGTGACAATAGTCTGTGCTTCCGTTGATTGTGGGGTTACTGGCAGCTGTTGGTAAGCTTGTGCCAGGTCAATTTTGGCGAACACCTTGCCCCCAGCCAGTTTAGCCAACAGATGTGATACGACTGGAATGGGGTATGAGTTTCCCCTGAGTGCCTTATTGATAGTACATTTGTAATCAGCACAGATCCTGACTTCCCCATTTGCTTTAAGGGGCGTGACGATTGGAGTCTCCCACTTAGCGGAGTCCACGGGTGAGAGAACTCCCTGCTTGACCAATTTATCCAGCTCTGCTTCGATCTTGGGTTGCAGTGCAAATGGCACTCGCCTTGGTTTGAGTCGGATTGGGGCCACCCCAGGGTCCAATTCGAAGTCAACTGGGGGCCCTTTATAACAACCCAGTTTTCCATTAAAGAGACCAGCAAATTCTTTGCATAATGCCTCGCTCATCTCAGGGCAGGTTTGGATTGAATTAAGCCCTGATATACTCAGTCCCAGGGCAGGGAACCAGTCAGTGCCCAGGAGACTGGGGCGACTGCCCTTCGCAATCACCAGTTTGAGTACCGCCTGTTTGTCCCGGAACTGTACTCTCATGGCACACATTCCCATGACATGGATGCGGCCCGCTGAGTATGACTGCAAAGTTGCCGGGAAGGGCTCCAGAGGGGGCAACTTACCCCTGGGGAAGAATGTCCTCGCGGTCTGGTCCGACACGATAGTGAATCCAGATCCGGAGTCCACCTCCATGTCGCACAGCTGACCCTCAATCTTCACCTTGACGTGTGCCTTGCCTTGCGCTGGAAACTGCACGACCCTCCCGTTGATCTCCGTTACGTAGTGGCAGTCCTTTAGAACATGGTTTGCTGTGGGCGATCTGCGATGCTCCAGTCTAGGTGCTCCTGTCGCTCCCAACGCCGCCGATCTACAGACCCTGGCGATGTGACCTGTCTTTCCGCACGTCCGGCACATAGCATCCCGGAAACGACAACTCTTCCGCTCATGGTTTCTGCCACAACCAGGGCATCTGCCTCGGTGATCTTTGTGCACTGTGCAGGCCTGACGCACTGACTCGACCCCACGGACTGGGCTCTGGCTCGGAGTAGCCTCTAGCTCGCCCATGGCATGCGCAACTTCTATCTGTGGCTTAGGGGCCCTGCGACTGGCATCAAGCTCCTCTCTTTCATAATTCTCCGTGGCGGTGGCCTCCTTCAAGGCTGAAGCAAGGGTAACCTCTTCTTTAGCCACGATGCGTCTTCTGGCTTTCTTGCTGCTCAGACCACCGATAAACCGATCCAGGAGAGTCTCTTCCAGATATTGGAAGTCGCAGTGCTGAGCGAGCTTCCGCAGTTCAGCTAGAAATGCAGATACAGACTCCCCAGCACGCTGCTGCCTCTTATGAAACTCCATCCGCCGGGCCATCTTGGTCTCAGTAGGCGCTAAATGGCTTGTTAGGCAGGCAAGAATATCTTTGAGAGATGTCTCACTTAGCTTCGCTGGGGCAAACAATGCCTTGGCCAGCTTGAAGATCTCAGGCCCACAGTAGCTCGGGAATGTGGCCCTTCTTTTGCTGGCATCGGTGATCCCTTGAGCCACTGTGAAGAACTCGAAGCGTTCGACATTGTCTTCCCACGTGTGGGGCTCTGATGGCTGGAAGGGCTCCAATACCCTTGGACTCTCCATTGTCCTGTGGGCAGGGTCGTCTTCTCAGCTGGCCAGTGAGTCTTGTTCTTAGCTACAATCCGGACTCTGAGGCAGGGCTGCGTTTAACCGCTCCTCAGCATTCCGGATCCCATCCTCGTCACCAGTTGTTGTGACGTGGGGTTTGTGATTTCAGCTCTCTTGACATAATATGCTGGAGACAGTTCTCTAGTAACACTTCTTTATTAAAGCAACCAGACTGAGACCTGAGGAGGGGAGAGCTACATTTATAGGGACAGGGAACTAGCCAGAAAGGATACATTTTGGAGGGAACAATATCAGGCAATCACAGTCCTGCCTTTTGGAGGAAACCAATAAGACAGAGGATCCAAATACAACAGCTTAAATGAACCAATAGTAGCTGTACCCTCTGGAATCAAAAGGCAGTTACTTTACCCTAATGCAAATACAGACAATAATAATACAGATATAAAATCCTTTGACTCAATACACAACAATGCACATATTAGCAAAAGTTATGTACTGTACAAAGCTACATTATTATATTATATTAGGGGAAATTGCTTGCAGAAATGTACAGTATGTATCAAGTCAACTTGCACACAGAGAGGCAGCAGCAGCAATAATAATAATAATAATTTATTTATACACCTCCCATCTGGCTGGGTTTCCCTAGCCACTCTGGGTGGCTCCCAACAGAATATTAAAAACACAATAAAACATCAGTCATTAAAAACTTCCTAAACAGGGCTGCCTTCAGATGTCTACTAAAAGTCCAACAGTTGTTTATTTCCTTGTCATCTGATGGGAGAGCATTCCACAAGGTGGCATAGCTGTCAGCCGTCCCTTATTTGGCGGGAAAGTCCCTTATCCCAGCGCCGTGTCCCGCTGCTGTCCCTTATTAAATTTCCCGGGTTTCAAAGGAAGCAGCTCCTCTCCCTCCCTCCCTCCCTGCCGGCCAGGGAGGAGGGAGGCTCCAACTGTGTTGCTTAGCTGCATTGCTCACCCAATAAGAAGTCTGAGAACGACTAGAGGGTGGAGCTTGCATGCCTTGTGCCGATCAAATCGGCCGCGTTGCCTGGGGACTCGCCTTTGCTCAGCGCTTCCCAGTGGAGAGTTGGCGGTGGTTTTCCTTGCTGCATCCCCTTTGCCAGGTTGCTGTGCTGTGGGAACCATCGCTTGAGGCTTTGTTTGTCTGCTGGCTGGGCTTTCTGCATTTTGCTCGGAGGGGCTCAGAAGTTGAACATACCCACGCTCCGAAAATCCCTTGTTTTGGCTGCTGATCCCTTATTTTCGAGGCCGCTGATCCCTTATTTTCAAATCTGTAAGTTGACAGCTATGCAAGGTGGACACCACTACAGAGAAGGCCCTCTGGCTGGTTCCCTGTAACCTCACTTCTCGCAGTGGGGGAACCGCCAGAGGGCCCTCGGCACTGGACCAATAATATAAATCTAAATATATAAATTCCTAATATAATATTAAGAAAAAACTGCTTTAAAATGCATGCAGATTTTTGTGTGAATGTTTGTTGGGAATATTTTAATTCAGAAATGAAACAGAGAGAAACAGAAATGACCAGATTTGTCAATCCACATGATATTGTTTCTTGTTGGATGGAGCATTTGGCTCACTGTAGGGGAGGAAAAAGCACACAAATTCCTGCTTTTTAAGTTTTCTGTGTACACCCATCAAGCCATAGAGATGCCCTGATATGCTTGCTCCCTAATTAAAATTAAGAGAATACCTCCAGGTTAATTGTTAAACTGATGGTCAAAGATGCAATAGAATTATTGCCCTGTTCTTATCTGTGTATGATGGGCAGGGTATAAACAAACAAACAAACAAACAAACAAACAAACAAACAAACAGTAGAGACTCCTAGAATGCTGCCTTTTAATGAGGCTCATGGTTATTAATGTTGGCTCCCACATTTGCGTATTTCCCTCTTCTCTCCTCATCTCTTTTCCCGATTGTCTCTGGAGGATAGGGTCCATGAGGTACTGCTCCACCAACCTTAGTCAACCGTCACCTGCCTGCCTTATTTACATGTACCCAGTCTGGAAGGTGGCCCTGGCTCCTCCTCAGTCTCTGGTTTGCCCTTGTAGAAGAACTCAGCAGGGGGAGGATGGGAACCAAGCCATGGTAATGGGTTCTTTCTGTCCTTAGCTCTGGCGCCACCTGCTGCTGGCCTCTCTTCTGCCCTACCAGAACATATTGCTACCATATTGCTACATTGACTCCCAGTACATTTCCGAGCACAATTCAGTGTTGGTGCTGATTTTTAAAACCCTAAATTTCTGTTCCCATCTCCATTTTTGTCAGAATGCTCTGAAATCCTCACTCCCAGCACACATTTTGAGAGTAACAGAACTTGTGAAAACAGTTTCAAATTTGAAACGAAGACAGAGCACCCAGATCTCCCCTCTTCCAACTGGAATGTTTGGCCAAGCCCACTATGATTATTCACTGATCAAGCTACTTGTGATTTATCAGAGCCACAGTAGTGTGAAAGGAAAACTCACTGCTCTTTTCTGCACAGAAATGATGGGCTGTATACTCCCAAAGTGAGCTGAACAGCAGCTATTGGACAAGCTACTTGATAATTATATGTTTATGAAAGCTGCTGAAAAGGGGAGTATGCTCTACAGAATTCTAAAGCATGCAGAAGGAAGCAAAAATAAATATATTTCCCCCCCTTGGGAAGTTAAGTGCCCAGCTCAGTAATCCCATACAGTATGATGACTTGGTATATGTTTGTGGTACATTCCAAACTCCCCTGCACATGTGCCATGCATGGGGAAGGAGATCATCATGCCATCTATCTCCCTGCCATCCCTTCTCTGGGTACATGGAAGTACTAGCAGGAAAGCATATCCCTGTGCTGCTTTACGCAGACGAAGCAGCAATCCTCTCAAGAACTCCTACAAGCCTTAAAAGAGCCATAAAAACACTGGCAGCATACTGCAAGGAGAGCAAAGTAGAACTAAATTACCAGAAAACCCAAATCATGGTCATTGCCAAAAGGCCCAAACCTTGCTCATGGTACATCGATGGCCATAACATCGATCAGGTCACCTGCTTCAAATATTTGGCTATACCCCTTCATTCCTTGGGAAGCAGAAAAGCCCACTGGGATTATGTTGCAGGGAATGCATAAATGTTGCAGGGAATGCATAAATTCTATATTCAGGTACTTTAGGACTAAAGGCGGACAATATTTACCTGCAGCCCTCAAACTGTTTGAAGCCAAATCCATTGCACATTGCTTTTATATGGTGCCCAATTGCTACACAGATATACGAACTAGGTTCCTCTTGCCTATGCTACATAAATTTCCAGATCAACTTTATACCTCTCTGCTACTTCAAGATGAAAACTCAGTTGCTAGATTTTGCACTGCCATGATGGATATTGTCAAAGGATGGTTTGCGCCACAAACTAGGTTCCAAATACAAGACCTGTGCTCCTTCACATTCCCTCTTATAGTCACTTTTAACCGTTTGTCCTTGTTTCTATCTTTTGAAATATTTATGATATAATCACTTTTTAATTACTACCTTTTATCCCTTACCTGCTCTAAGCCTTATGTGTTCAGTTATTTTATCTTATGCTGGTCTGTGACCAAAATAAAGTTTGATACTGATGAGTTGGTATATGTTTGCATTTCTGTGCACTCTGGCTTCGGTCATGGTGTTTCCGTTGCGCCCGAAGCAGTTTAGTCCTGCTGGCCACATGACCCGGAAAGCTGTCTGCGGACAAATGCTGGCTTACCCTGCCTGAAAGTGAGATGAGCACCTTTGACTGGACTTAACCGTCCAGGGGTCCTTTACCTTTTTACCATTTGTTTGTGGTACAGTCCATACTCCTCTGCACATGTGCATGGGGAAGGAGATCATCATGGGATTCAGTGAAGCCATCTACCTCCCTGTTATCCCTTCTCTGGGTACATGGATGTTCTGCAAGTGCTCATGCTCCTGGAAAGAGAGATTCATGTGCACCTCTCATAGTGAGCATCAGTGGCTCAGTGGCTCCACTCATTCTCAGTGCCATATGCATAGGTTACTTCTGTCGAGCATGAGGAGCACATGTGTTCAGCATGCAAGGAAACAAGGCAGTTCAGTCTCTCCTTGGGCTGTGTGCTTGGCCTTCTCATGCCAGAAAATGGCCAAACACATGTTGCACTCTGCGTAGCCCACACCTGCCTGAAGGACAGCTGGGAAAATGGAAAGGGTTCATTTGATCCCTAAGGGGTTTCCCTCCCATATGGGCATCTGCAGGCAAGGGATTGTGCCACTAGAGTAGACATGGAGGAGGAATGTGATTTTGCTACCCAATTCACTCCTCTAGAAGCAAGACCTGAACCGAAGCACAACTCTCTTTGAAAATTTGTTTATATTAGACAAAACTAAATACAAAACTGTGTTGCTGCCCCCAAATGGAGGAGAACATTAATCAAACATAATATGGTAGACTGTAAAGATCTGATTGAGAATGAAATATAGAAACCCATTTGCATTGCCTTGTATTTTAATATATATGTGCATATATTGTATTTTAATGGTGTATCTATGTATGTATATATTGTAGTTTGCATATTCCCATTTTTGTGGTGGTTGAGGTGAGCATGATAGTATAAACAACAAATGAATGAATGAATGAATGAATGAATGAAAAACTGTGTTTCTTAGGAGAATTTCACCATAAAATGCTGGTGAATTTCCATGGGGATTTTTATTTTTAAATTGCAAATTACTGTGGAAATGTGGGGAACTGAATTTAAGACGTTTAAAACTCCCAAGAGAAAACCGAAGCTGACAGATTTGTCCATCCTTACATGAGAGTGCAATACATTTTGAAAGCCTTCACATGTCTCATTTAACACCACGGGAGGTGCTTCTTTTGCGGAGCAGGTCTTAGAAGTCATATATTTATTATTATTTATTACTCACCCTTCAACAGATTTCAGCAATTTTAAATTCAGAATTAAAAATACAGTGGTACCTCGGGTTACATACGCTTTGGGTTACAGACTCCCCTAACCGAGAAATAGTACCTCAGGTTAAGAACTTTGCTTCAGGATGAGAACAGAAATCGTGCTTCTGTGGCGCGGCAGCAGCGGGAGGCCCCATTAGCTAAAGTGGTGCTTCAGGTTCAGAACAGTTTCAGGTTAAGAACGGACCTCCGGAACGAATTAAGTATGTAACCAGAGGTACCACTGTAGTTAAAACAGCTTAGAGTCATAGGACACTTTGGGGTTTCCCAAGTAAAGACCAGTGGAGAGGCTTTGCTCATTTTGTTGGCCATGCTGTTAAGCTGTGAGGGCACCCAGGGCAATGTCACAGAAGGCTGCACTGGCCTGTGAGCTGCTGGGAAACGCTGTGGGGGCCGCTGTGCCAGGCGTGAGGTCGCGCCAGTCCCTGCAGTGTCGGGAGATGTGTGTGATTTCCTGTGAGGCGCACATGATGTCATACACATGTGACGCACACCAGCCCCCCAATCTTGGGGGTAACCTAGTGCCACTGCTCACCACCCTCCTTCAGCAGCAGCAGCTGTTGCTGTTTTGGTAGCAGAGCTGCAATGGGTCAGCTTCTGTGCTGTTTGTGAACTGGAAATTGAAACTCTCCGTGCATATCCAGTTGAAGATTGTGCCTGTGCAGCCTGGAAACCTTCCAGTTGGATGATCATCCCCCGCCCTCCTTCCCTCTTCTGATCCAAGAGCTTTCCATGTGATCCATTCTCTGCAAACATTAACCAGGCATGAAAGAGTTTGCCTGCTGCAGGAGAAGCAAAGGACTATGCGTAATCTTACACCAAGGAAGCTGACGTTTTAATTAGAATTCCTGCCCAAGATGAAAAATCCTGGCTGCCTGTCATAGGCTCCTCCTAATACCAGGGCATTGGTCATGGGCCATAAAGGCCACACACACACATGCGGGTGGGTCTTTCCACTGGCCTTGCGGGAGGTGGGCTCCCATGTCTGAACCAAATGATCAAAGTCTCTTTTTTGCTTAGCACTGCTTGAATAAAGACACCTGATGCCAGCTTGTGTTACTTTAAAGTATATTTCCCTCAGCTGTTCAACAGGCTGCCACCCAGCACAGCCCCAGCATCTTGGGAGCCCCCGGCCCACCCCATCCGCAACCCCCCCCATCTCTCCCTGCCACTGCCACCTTTGATCCCAGCCTCTGAAACACTTCAAAGTGGCTCATGTTCCAAAATGCCGTCTGGGTAGCAGAGGCCTAATCAAATCCGCCTTGCCTTTAGGGGGACTTCGTTTGGAAAGATTTATATCAAACAATATGAGGGGGGAGGGAGTAATGTGAAGTTTGCAGCAGAGTCCCCTCACTTCTATCCTGTGCTTTGACTTAAAGCTGTGTGTTTCTTTTGGCAGCAAACAGCGTCAGGACACACCCAGCCTATTCCAAGGCAACAAGAGAGCCAGAGCATAGCAAGCATTTCTGCAGATTTTAGACATTCTTAAGCAAGGCAATCTACAAATTTCAGAGCAGGTTCAAGGCAGGGACATTACAGATGTTGGAGAAAACAAGAACAGGAGCAGAAATTGCTGATGTTTTCTTCTCCATCCCATGTCCACAATGGAAATCAATCCGGCCCCAAAGCGTTGGTATTTGCTGTCATGGTCAGTTTCTGTCCACAAATGATATGTAATTGATTACATTTCTCCCCGTCTGTATTGTGTTTCCTTTGCACTGAAACAAAGGGAGTGGAGCAAGGTAATGATAATGTAACTTATGCAGCTTGTGTAATTTACATAGTCAATGAATCAAATGACATAAGTTACATCATTTTGCCACAGCAGACAGTGAAATGAATGATGTAGTTCTTGGTGGAAGAGGAACTGCAGCAGAATAGGATACATGCTGCATGGGATGAATGTGGGGCAGAACAGAAAGTGATGCCTTCTCACCTCCTGAGCCCTAGCATTGGACAAGGTGAGAGGGTCGCCTCAGGCAGCAGGTACTGAGCAGAGAGAGGTGGTGTTGAGGGGGTGGACTGAGCTGTTTGGGCTAAGTGCCCTGCCCAGGGCCTCCTAAGCCAGTTGGCGCTGAAGACAGATTCCACAGGTGGTCAGGTAAACTTCTTGGCACCTTGTCCTTTGCCCCAGGCATCAAAATATTGTGGGCCATCCTTGCTTTTGCAACTGTTTCTAAGTCAGGAAAAGTCAAACTGAACCCGATCCCCCCCCCCTTCCTTTGGGCAGTGTGGGGGATTTGCTGCTCCCCCTCAGGCATCAAAATGTCTTAGGCCAGCCCTGTGCATGGATGAACCCTCGGCAAATGCCCCTAAGGCCCCTTGTAAACACGAACCCTGGCAGTTTTCTATAGCATGGACACATGGTGCAGCTCTCAACAAGTTTTACTCAGGGTGGGTGTGTTTCATATGAGAAGAGGCCTTTGGCTGGAGGAGATGGTCTGTACACAGCATGGCGCCCCTTTGATGGATGCCACGCAATATCACTGTCTTTCTCCCGATCATCATGGGATATGCGTCCTCCTCCTTCTGTTGCCTGTGCAGGCTGCCTCACGCTCTGGTGGCCTTGGGTCACCTCGACATCCATTCTCAGCACTGGCATGTCCTGCCTCTGACAGGAACAAGCCGGGAGGGTGAGTTGGCTGTCAGCGCACACTGCCTCAGTGGCGAGCAAAGCTGAGATGTCGCGCTGAGTCGCTGACTTGGGCAGAGCTGAATGTTCAAAAGCACAGTATAACAGGACTGGAACTGAGATTCTGCCTTTCCACCACTTCCTGCCATCTGGAATTGGGGACTTGAAAGCAGCAGCTATGAAGTCAACTTCCACATTCTCCTCTTTTGTCTGAGCAGCGCCAGTCCACCAAGGTGAGTGGGTCAGAGTCCTAAGGTTTCCTGCGTAGAAGGCAGTTCCCCCAACCCTGTTCTGCCCCACGCTCCAGACACTCTGCTCACATCCACCCCATACTGCTGTGTACAACCCCAGGCTCCAAGCAGCAGGAGACGCCAGGGGTTCCAAAGGGTCAGTTTCCTTTGTCATGAGGGACACTGGAGGCTTTAGGGTCTTTAGGGTATAGGATCCATGCTGCATGGGATATGTTTGCACATATATACAGCCTGAGCATAGGATGGAGAGGCTCACAGTGACAGATCTAGTTTCCCCATGGATCCCTTTATGAGGCTGTCATCTTTGATCCATACCTGTTACAAGGTGATCTGAGGACTGCAGTACTGCCTCTGTCCTTTTTGCTAAAAAGTAAAATCCTTCTTTAAAAGTTCCAAAATAGATAATCCAGCAGCCCCAAGCCTGCCACCATATGCTTGGAAATACAATAGAAGCATTGTCCCCCTGACTTGATGATGTTCTGTCTCTCTCAGAGGGAGGTGCATGGGGAAAACCTGGCTGCCCCCATCAGAGCCTCTTCCCCCACTGGAACTGCCAGTCTAGGACATGGGTGCAGGGTTCAAACTTAAAACACAGATTTTTGCCTTGAACATGCATAACAGCTTTCATTCTGATAAACAAAGATATGGGGGGGGGGGGAGAGAGAGAGACCAGCTTACCTTTTACTCCATGCTTTCTAAAAACAGGTCTGTGCTTTCCTGGTCCATGTCCTAGCATTCCCCACCCCACCCCCACTTTCCCCAGGAAAACTCAATTTTTTACTACTGAATCAGAGCAAGCAGTAATTCTGGTTTTCACCAGATTGCAGTTGCTCCATTTCAGCTGCAAAGATCAGGTTTTCACAGGGAAAGGATTGGGGCAACAGTAAAAAGTGCTCAAATAAGGACCTGGAAAGCAGAGCAAAGATAGGTGTGGGTGAGCCCTGGCTTTGGCTCCCCAGAGTTTCAGACAGAAGCCTTTTTTCTAGACATATCAGGAATTGAATTGGGGCCTTCTGAATGCAAGGCATGTGCTCTACTGCTCACCTGTAGCCATTCCCCAACAAGCAAAGGTAAAGGTAAAGGACTGGAATTGCGCTGCTCATCTTGCTTTACTGGCTGAGGGAGCCGGCGTTTGTCCGCAGACAGTTTTTCTGGGTCATGTGGCCAGCATGACTAAGCCGCTTCTGGAGAACCAGAGCAGCACATGGAAACACCGTTTACCTTCCTGCGGCAGCGGTACCTATTTATCTACTTGCACTTTGACATGCTTTCGAACTGCTAGGTTGGCAGGAGCAGGGACCGAGCAACGGGAACTCAACCGCTGACCTTCCAATCAGCAAGCCCTAGGCTCTGTGGTTTAGACCACAATGCCACCCGCGTCCCGATCCCCAATAAATAGAGGCCAATGATTCTTAGCATTTGTAGCCTTTGCTATAAATTCTTAGCCTCATCCTTTCCAGGTGCCATACTGGGCCTCTGTCTCTACATGCCCTCCAACATTTCTCCAGTGAATACTATCTATACCCCACCCACCTGACTGGGTTGCCCCAGCCACTCTGTGTGACTTCCAACATATATAAAACCACAATAAAACATTAGACATTACAAGACTTCCCTCTACAGGGCTGCCTTCAAAATTAATAATAATAATAATAATAATAATAATAATAATAATAATTCTAAAGGTTGTATAGATACTTATCTCCTTGGCTCAGGGGTTGCATTACTCCAGACCCTCCAACATTTCCCCAGTGGAAATAGGAGCATCTTAAGGAAAAGGGGGGCATTCTGGAATCAAATCAGAAACCAGGATGGATTCTGTAAATCCAGGACTGTCCCTGGAAAACAGGGACACTTGGAAGGTCTGAGATATAGGAGTCTCATCCTTGCTTGCAACGAATACTTTATTATTATGGGAGCTGAATAGTAACCCTCATGCACGTTGTGGGGAGATTGAATCCCACTTGCAAAAGGGGTCTTTGGAAGGAATCCATTGCCTGAAAGACTCTTAAAACCCCTTCCCCCAGATTGCTTGTTCCATCAGGCCAAGGCTACTTGTGGTAAAGATGTAATATACATGAATGACAAGGTAAAATCTATGTAAACTAGACTGTCCTAAGTTCAAGAAAATAGTAATTAGCTTTCATGCAATGTCTGGTCTGTACAGGTTGGTAATTTCATTGCTGAGGTAAAATGTTTGTGTTTTCTCTAGTGATCTGAGTTGACGTTCCTGAGATTCTGTGGGTGTGCAAAGCAAACACCAGCAGCGTGAATAGCCTTTGCCACCCTCTGGACAAGAGTCACACACCTTTTTAGATCTGCAGGCACATTTCTCCAGTCACAAAATAGCTGCCACTGGGGACTTAGCAGAGCACAAAATGAGATGGGATAGTCATAGACTGGAGAAGACTTAGGCAAAGGGTTACAGTATCATGAGGAAGTGTCTAATTTTCAGTTCTCAGATAGAGTGTCCCTGCTGAGGAACTGTTGTGGCAACAAACAACAGCAACACGAAGTGGTTGCAGTCCACCCTCCGTCTCCATCACTAGTCCATGGCTCCACTGTGTTAGGCTGCAGGACCAGGCCCAAGCGAGAAGGTACAGTTGTGCCACTCCATATTCTCCAACATTTCACAGGTAAAAGAGAACCATACTTGTAGCAGCCCCCAGTTCTCCCACTAAGGATAATAATAATAATAATAATAATAAATTTTATTTATATCCCGCCCTCCCCAGCCGAAGCCGGGCTCAGGGTGGCTAACAACACTAAAACAGTACAACATTGTAAAACATTATAAAAATGGATTAAAATGAATTAAAATCAAAATTGATGGCAACCATAAACTAAAGTTTTGTAAAGATTGCCAGAGGAGGGAGTCAGGCTGCGCCCTGACCAAAGGCCAGGTGGAACAGCTCTGTCTTGCAGGCCCTGCGGAAAGATGTCAAGTCCTGCAGGGCCCTTGTCTCTTGTGAGAGAGCGTTCCACCAGGTTGGAGCCGCAGCCGAAAAAGCCCTGGCTCTAGTTGAGGCCAGCCTAACCTCTCTGTGGCTTGGGACCTTCAAGATGTTTTTATTTGAAGATCGTAAGTTCCTCTGTGGGGCATACCAGGAGAGGCGGTCCCGTAGGTACGAGGGCCCTAGGCCGTATAGGGCTTTGAAGGTTAAAACCAGCACCTTAAACCTGATCCTGTACTCCACCGGGAGCCAGTGCAGCTGGTATAGCACCGGATGAATGTGATCTCTAAGCGAAGACCCCGTAAGGAGTCTCGCTGCAGCATTTTGCACCCGCTGGAGTTTCTGGGTCAGTCTCAAGGGCAGCCCCACGTAGAGCGAGTTACAATAATCCAGTCTGGAGGTGACCGTCGCGTGGATCACAGTGGCTAGGTCAGGGCGTGAGAGGTAAGGAGCCAACTGCTTAGCTTGGTGGAGATGAAAGAATGCCGCCTTTGTTATAGCTGCAATCTGCGCCTCCATGGAGAGGGAGGTATCGAAGATTACACCCAAACTCTTAACGGACGGTGCTGGCACTAATTGCACCCCCGCAAGAGATGGGAGTTGCCCCCTCAGCCCCCTGTCGTCCCGTCCCAGCCAGAGGACCTCTGTCTTCGAAGGATTTAACTTCAGCCGGCTCCCACGTAACCATCCAGCCACAGCCTCCAAGCATCTGATCAGTGTGTCTGGGGCAGAGTCCGGGTGGCCGTCCATCAACAGATAGAGTTGGGTGTCATCAGCATACTGATGGCAGCCCAGCCCAAAACTCCGGACAAGCTGGGCGAGGGGGCACATAAAGATGTTAAAAAGCATTGGGGAGAGTATTGCACCCTGGGGCACACCACACACCAAGGAGTGGCGGGATGACAATTCCCCCCCAAGCGCCACCCTCTGTCCCCGACCGGAGAGAAACGAGCGCAGCCATTGAAGGACTGTGCCCTGGATCCCCACGTCGGCAAGGCGGTGGTCTAGGAGTTCGTGATCGACCATGTCGAAGGCTGCTGACAGGTCTAGAAGAATCAGCAGCCCCGACCCGCCTCGATCCAGCTGCCTGCGGAGATCATCTGTTAGGGCGACCAGAGCCGTCTCAGTCCCATGACCAGCGCGGAAGCCAGACTGGAATGGGTCCAGAGCCGATGTTTCATCCAGAAACCTACCAAGCTGTTCAGCAACCGCTCTCTCAATCACCTTACCCAGGAATGGAAGATTCGAAACCGGGCGGTAATTGGATAGATCTAAGGGATCTAATGATGTTTTCTTTAAGAGCGGGCGCACCACTGCCTCCTTCAGTTCCCCTGGGAATGTCCCGGTGCCAAGGGACAGATTGATGATATCCCCCAGGGGGGCCCGCACCTCGTCTGGACACGCTCTAATCAGCCAGGACGGGCACGGGTCGAGAGGACATGTGGTGGGCTTTCCAGCTCGGAGGAGTCTGTCCACATCGGCTGGGGATATCCGGTCAAAGTGGTCCAATACTGAACCCGAGGGCAGTCGAGGGGCCTCCAGTTCCTTTATTGTATCCAAATTGGCAGGGAGGTCATGGCGGAGCAACAAGACCTTCTCCGCAAAAAAGCTCGCAAATGCCTCACAGCTGTGTGTCAAATTGTTATTTAAATTTGGCTGTCCTTCGAGGGACGTTAAAGACCGAATTATACTAAATAATTGCGCCGGGCGAGAGCTAGCGGATGCAATGGAGGCCGAGAAGTAGGACTTCTTAGCGGCCTTCACTGCCATCTCATAGGTTTTCATAAAAACCCTATAAGATGTTCTTGAGGCTCCGTCACGGGCACCCCGCCATACTCGCTCCAGCCGTCTGAGGTCCCGCTTCATTTTCCGGAGCTCCTCGGTAAACCAGGGAGCCCGGTTTCTGCGGGGTCGCAGAGGGCGCTTAGGTGCGATCTCATTGATGGCTGCCAGGAGCTGGGTATTCCAGGCCTCAACAAGCTCAGTCAATGAGTCGCCAGGGGGAGAAAGGTCCCGCAAGGCTTGACGGAATCTATCAGGGTCCATCAGCCTTTGCGGGCGAGCCCAAATTGGCTCGCCACCCAAGCAGGGTGGGGGTGGAACGTCAATCCTGGCTTTCAGGGCATAGTGATCAGACCATGGCACCTTCATCGAAGGAAACATGATCACATCTATACCGATGCCAAAGATCAGATCCAGCGTGTGGCCTGCTTGATGTGTGGGGCCCGAAACAAACTGGGAGAGCCCTAGTGTCGGATAATGGATAATGGACACTCTGAAATGTAAGTGGGTTCCCACAAAGCAAGACACTGTAATAAGAGCAAGAACCTTTATTGAATTAACAGAACTGGACAACAGAGGCAAAGCAACTGCTTATATACATTTCTGAAGGCCTGGGCCACTCCCACTTTCAACGTGATTGGCTGTCTAAACTCCCAAGCTGCAAATCATAACTCAGAGTTTAAGGGCCAATGGCAGTGGCCCAAATCCTGAAATGTTCTGTGATTGGATATCATGCATTGACTCAGAACACAGAGACTCAGAATCCTTAGTCCAGATTCAAGCTCAGGCAAACACAGACCACTGGACACCTAACACACTCCTGTCTGGCAAACACAATGGCAGCAATTGCACACTCCAACAGCTCCAAAGGCCTATCTAGCGCAGCACCCTCTTCTAGTGGTAGTCAAGCAGATGCATGTGTGGGGGGGTGCTTGCAAGAAGGCCCTGGGGGCAGCAGCTCTGCCTGCACTTGCAAAGCCCTTCTAATACATGGGGGGGGGGGATGCAGTGCCGTTGTGCCTAGCAGCCACTCGTAGCCCATGAATTTGTCTAAGCTTTTTAATCCACCCACATTATTTGACTCTGCTACAGCCTGCCCTTCTCTGTTTTAAAAACCCAGGAGACATCGATTCTTCCTGCAAAAGATATTGCTGTGAGTGTGGGCAGAGTTGGACAAGAGAGGATTAATGTTGGCATCTCCTTTGTTGAGTAAACTGCAGACAATATGTTGCCATGGAAATTCAAATAGTTAGTGAATGTTGGTGAACTGGAACTTAAATGTGGCATCTGAATATAGACTGCATTTTTAATCAAGACTTATATTGGCTTATATCTTGATCAGGTTCCTAAATTAAATGGGCTTAGATTTTCAAATGTTTCATGCCAGGCAGAGAAAACCTTGGCCATTCTCCTAAGACAAGGGGGCCCCATTGATTTATAGTAGAAAAACAATTCTCAAAGTCATAAAAAGAGGAAATTAAAGGCTGAGAGCGAGGACACTGATCCTACATGATACAGAAGATAAAAAAGGCTGAGAAAACACTATTAGGAATGGGTAAATAGTAAAATAATACCAATGTGCCTCCCAGTAAAATGAGCCAGATCTTCTTTCTAAGGTTGAAAGGCCAAGAGCAGTGAAAAAGGCAACTGGCTTGGCTAGAAGAAAAGAGAACATTTTTGAAAAGTCTTTTCTAAAGCTGTTTCTTAAACTGAGAGAGTTAAAAAGGCAATAAATGTTGAGAAGAGCTAATGGGAGAAGCATCTAGCTGGCTGGGAAAGGAGGGGGAAAGGGGGAGGTGTACACTGAAGAGGTTTCTTTTTAAAAGCTGTGTTTTACTGAGTTCCTTCCTTTTTACTTTGAAAAGCTTTATTCTTTTAAGAGGCTACCTATGATAAATGTATGAAATATATTAGCTTAAATATATTGGCTTAAATGTAATTATGCAAAGGATTTAAGAAATGCTAGATTCTTATTTCATAGAGTCATATTGCAATAGGAGACCAGAGGGGCAAATGAGCCTAGCCCCCCTGCCAGACAGAAGACACCATCCAAGCAGTCTTGATATATAGTTGTCAGGCATTTGTTTAGAAACCTTAAATGAAGGAAATCTTTCAATGTTGATGTGAAACTCAAGATCCTTGACATCTGTTGAACATAAAAATGTAAGATTAACCATTTGTTTTAGAAGGCAATAGGGCAAGGAGGGCAAGAGGTGAGCTGGTAATTAAGATTCCATGTAAGATATATTATTACTTATATGTCATATATATAGCTCTTTGTCTCCCTTATAAGGGCAAGGAAGTGGGTGTATCTTTTGTGGGTGTATCTTTTGTGATTGGTTCTACCAAACAGCCAATAGGAATTTCAACCAGGCTGATTGGACAGAGGCAGCCACAGGAGGAGCAAAGGGGCTGGATTAAGGGAATATAAGTGCTGGCCAGAATGGCAGGAGGCCAGGCCAGAGCTTGGTAACCATATACCACTGAGCCTCTCATTTATTTGTCTGACAAATAAATTATTATTTTAATTTCTCTATTGCTGCGTTGAATATTTCATTCCAGCTAAGCGTTAACCACAAGCAGGGTGCTACATTTTATGGTGCCCTGTGACTCGGATAAGTGGTCTGCTGGAACGCAGCCCCTTCGCCCTACTGGGCAGGGTACAAGAGAGAGGACAACTGCTTACCCAAAGCGCGCACTGGTAAATTTTTCCAGGGGGAACGCAGAAGACTCGTCTGTCTGATACCCTGCTCACTGGCGGCGACGGACCAGGGGAAACAGGGAACCAACCAAGGGTAAGTGCACAAAGGGATTTTTGGCCCTCCAATTAATTAGGAGGAAGAGAAGTCTTGATCAAACTTCTGCGTCTCAGTAAGGGGAAACTGAGTACGCTAGGTGGTTGGGTACATCAGATGGTGATCTGGTGTAGGGAAAGGGAAGGATTGGGAGGTAGAGTGTGGTGAAGTATCCAGCGCATTGTATGTGTGAGAAAGTACAGAGCAATCTGTAGCTGACCTGAGTGTGGAGTGGGCAGTACTTCGGTTCCTAGTAAGGCCGACTTCACTAGGCAAGGAAACCCACAAAGCGCGTCTGTGAGTGACTGAGTGGATACTTCACAGGGCCATATAATGGGAGTTGGGGGTTCAAAGGGGGAAAATACACCTCTTGAGTGTATGTTAAATAATTTTAAGAAAGCCTTCTCAGGGGCATATGGAGTCAAAATGACGCCAGAGCGCTTGAGAACGTTATGTGAACTAGAATGGCCAAAACAAATTACTGGATGGCCATCTCAGGGAACTTTTGATATAAATTTAGTAAGCAAACTTTGGACTGATATCGCCAAAGAAACTGGAGGGTGCCCAGAACAATTTCCATATATAGATTCCTGGCTGAGCACATTAAATAAAAATCCTCCATGGATAAGGGAATGCAAAGTCAAACGATGCAAATTATTGGCTGTAAAAGCCGACGCTAGGAAAGGAATCTTGCCAAATAAACTCAAACCCATTTTTGAGGGGCCAGAGGAAGAGGTGCTTCCACCTCCACCCTATGCTCCACATCGAAGGGAGCTTAATCCAAACACTCCACCAGTTGTAACCCCAAGGCAAGAAACTGGAATGAATAATGGGAGTGGAGTCACAGAGCTTGATTCCTTGATAGATTATGATAAATATCTTCAGGAGGCATTGGAGTCCTATAATAAAGCCCAAGCAGAAGTGGTTATTCCACCTGTGACTCCTAATAGACCTCCATCTACAGTCTCCTTTAGTGGAACAACTGATTGCCCACCCCAAACCCCTGTACATCCAAGTCCCAGAGAAATGTTACAGAAGTTACAGGGAGACCTTGCTCGGTCAGCAAGCAATACAGCCAGGCGTATAAAGCTGCTAAAAGAACGCCTTGCGACAGATACCATCCCCTATGATTTGAGGCCCCTAGAGCAAAGTGAAGAGAAAGGTCACGTAGTAGCCCCTCTTAGAAGAGTATTTGATGCACTTGAGGAGCCTGCGCTGGTTAATGGGCAACCCGGACCACGGCCACCTCGAACTTCGACCCTGCAATATATTCCATTCACAACTACAGATCTGATGAATTGGAAAACACACACCCCATCTTTTGCAGAAAAACCTCAGGCTATGATGGACTTGGTGACTTCAATAGTAAATACTCATAGCCCTACTTGGACAGATTGTCGCCAGCTCCTAAATACTCTGTTCACCACTGAGGAAAGGAGAGACATAATTGAAAAGGCACAGATATATTTGTGTGAGCAGGCCAGAGTGGGAAATATTTTTAATATTGACCGTCATCTCCAAGATAACTTTCCCTTGGAAGATCCTAATTGGGATCCAAACAATGCAATTCATCTGACCAGACTTACCACCTACCGCCAGACACTTGTGCAAGGTATCCGCAGGGCATGCCAGAAGCCCACTAATATGTCTAAAGTCTCAGAAGTAGAACAAAAACCAAATGAGAGTCCGGGAGACTTTTTAGAGAGGCTGCAGGAAGCCTATCGTATATGGACTCCTTTTGACCCTGAAGCCCCTGAAAACAGCAGAATGATTACTGCTACATTTGTGGCCCAGTGCGCTTCTGACATTCGTAAGAAAATTCAGAAATCAGAAGGATGGGAAGGGATGCTGATGAGCCAAATTATGGCCATTGCACGCCGAGTTTATCGGAATAGGGATGAGGCTGAGAAGCAAGAGAAGAAGAAGTGGCAGAAGGAAAAGATGGTAATGCTAGCCACAGCAGTGAAGCAAGACCACCGCCCCTTAAATGGAGGGCGAGGGCGAGGAAGGAATCCACCACTGGGAAGGAATCAATGTGCAAATTGCAAGAAGGAGGGTCATTGGAAGCGGGAGTGTCCTGAACCCCTGAGGTTGGAAGAAGTACGCCCAGGCCCAGGCCCAGGCCCAGGCCCAGGCCCAGGCCCAGGCTCCGGCCCAAGAAACCAGGGACGGGGACGGGGAATGATCCGAGATGGAAGATATCAGAGACCAGGACAGGGACGGAGTAGAGACAATTTCATTGGACTGGCAGAAGAGGATTTTACTCAAGACTAGGAACGACCGGACTCCATAAAGTTAGGCTTCCAGGAGCCCACGGTCACGATTCAATTAGGAAGCCATTTAATAGATTTTATGATTGATACTGGGGCTGAATACTCAGTACTCCCAGAACTATTGCAGAAAAAGGCATCCAAAAGTGTAATCATTAAAAGTGCCACTGGACAGTCAGCTAAGAGGTCTTTCCTCCAACCTTTGGAATGCCAGATTGGGGGACATCGTTTAACCCATCAGTTTTTGTATATACCTGAGTGTCCAATACCTCTCTTAGGCAGAGATATGCTGTCCAAATTGCAGGCCCAAATCACTTTCACTCCTCGAGGTCCAGAAATGAAACTGCCATCAAAAGCAGCAGGAATAATTACCCTCTCAGTACCTAAGGAACAATCATGGCGCCTAATGTCAGCCTTGCAAGTCCAACCCACATTGGATACAGAATTAAACAAGCTCCTCCGAACTCTACAGGTGCCACCAGGAGTATGGGCCGAAAATAGCCCACCAGGAATGGCTAAGAATATAGCTCCAATTGTAGTAACCCTAAAACCTATGGCTACCCCTGTATCTGTAAAGCAATATCCCTTACCCCGGCGAGCAGCAGAGGGCATCCAGAAACATTTGGACCGCCTATTAAAATATGGTCTGCTTAAGTCTTGCCAATCAGAATGGAACACACCCCTTTTGCCTGTTCGAAAACCTGGGACAGATGAATACAGGCCAGTGCAGGACTTGAGGCTCGTAAACCAGGCTATCGAGACCTTGCACCCAAATGTACCAAACCCATATACCTTGCTGAGTTTGATCCCACCAGAAGCAACATTTTTTACTGTATTGGACTTGAAAGATGCATTCTTCTGTTGCCGGCTGGCACCACAGAGCCAACCTATATTTGCCTTCCAGTGGGAAGACCCTTTGACAGGAACAAAAGGCCAGCTAACCTGGACAAGATTGCCCCAAGGATTCAAAAATTCCCCAACTTTATTTGGCACTGCCTTGGCGAGGGATCTAACAAGTTACCCCTCAATACCGGGAGAAAAGGTGGTTCTGCAATATGTGGATGATCTTATACTAGCAGCAAAGGATTTTGATACCTGTAAAGAAGGGACAGAGGAACTGCTCCACTTGCTTTGGGAAGCTGGCTACCGAGTTTCCCAGAAAAAGGCACAGTTATGTTTAGAAAAGGTCAAATATTTGGGCTTTGACATCTCACACCAACAACGAGCATTGAGACCAGAGAGGAAAGAAGCTATTTGCCTTATCAAGGAACCTACCACAAGAAAACAACTTAGGGGATTCCTGGGAACAGCAGGGTTTTGTAGACTATGGATACCTGATTTCAGTAGTCTGGCCAAGCCCTTACATGAAAGCACTCGAGGTGCAGAAAAGGACCCATTCGTATGGGGACCTGAGCAGCAACAAGCCTTTTTAGTTATCAAACAGCGACTTATGGAGGCACCAGCCCTTGGATTGCCTAATTCGGAAAAACCCTTTCAGCTGTATGTACATGAACAGAATGGGATTGCAGCGGCAGTCCTGACCCAGAGATTAGGAAGTTGGAACCGTCCAGTAGCTTATTTGTCTAAACATTTGGACTCAGTAGCAAAAGGATGGCCTCCATGCCTAAGGGCAGTAGCAGCCACTGCGAGCCTTGTCAAAGAAGCTGATAAATTTACCTTTGGCCAGACGATGTATGTGAATGTACCTCATGCTGTTCTGACACTCATGGAATATAAGGGTAGTTATTGGCTAACGAACCCAAGGATGGCTAGATACCAAGGCCTATTGTGTGAAAATCCCAGGATTCATCTACGAGTAGTGAATATGCTCAATCCAGCGACTTTGCTGCCCCTACCAGAGGTAGATGATGAGGAATCACATGATTGTCTCCAAGTAATGGATGAAGTTTATTCCAGTAGACCTGATCTGAAAGATGAGCCATTGAAAAATCCAGATGTTGTATATTATACGGATGGTAGCAGTTACCTGCATGAAGGTGCCAGACGAGCAGGATATGCTGTGGTCACCAATGAGGAAGTTGTGGAAGCTGAGGCTTTGCCTGCTGGCACCTCAGCACAAAAGGCTGAACTTATAGGTTTAACTAGAGCTCTGCAATTGGCAGCCGGATGTAAGGCAAACATCTATACTGATTCAAAATATGCCTTCTTAACCCTGCATGCACATGGAGCTCTATGGAAAGAAAGAGGTCTAATCGGAGCCCACGGGAAGGCTTTGAAATATGGACCTGAAGTAGAAATCCTGTTAGAAGCAGTATGGGCTCCAGAACAGATTGCTGTAATGCACTGCAAAGGTCATGGACGAGGAAGGGATCCAATAACCAGAGGAAATCATGCTGCTGACAAAGCAGCCCGAGAGGCAGCCCAAAAGCCTGTGGGAGGATTTATAGCAGCCCTCATACCAGAGGTAGTTCCAGAAGAAGTTAAACCTCACTATACCCCAGAAGAGAGGAAGTGGGCTGAACAGGAAGGAGCAGTTGTGAAGGACGGTTGGATGATCCTGCCGGACAATAGGATTTATGTACCTCATCATCTAGCAGGCACAATTGTAAGAAATTATCATGAATCTACTCACCTTGGCGGTACTGCAACTAGAGAGAGTCTCAGTCGGAAGTTGTATATTATTAATCTATCACAATTAGCAACTTGCATTTCACAGAAATGTGTTCTTTGTGCTAAAAACAATCCCAGGCAGGGACCGGTACAACCTCCTGGAATTCAGCATGTGGGATACGTCCCCATGGAAAGCCTAATTGTGGACTTCACAGAGCTGGTCCCTTCTAAGGGATTCAAGTATCTCCTTGTGTTTGTAGATACTCTTACCGGATGGGTTGAAGCTTTTCCCACCCGAACTGAAAAGGCACGAGAGGTAACTAAAAGACTCCTCACTGAATTGATCCCAAGGTTTGGATTACCTAGATGCATTGGAAGTGATAATGGGCCAGCGTTCATTGATCAAGTAGTACAAGATGTATGTCGAGTCCTACAAGTAAAATGGAGACTGCATACAGCATATAGGCCTCAGAGTTCAGGGAAAACTGAAAGAATGAATCGGACTCTGAAAACCCAATTGGCAAAATTAACCCAGGAAACGGGATTGGGATGGGTAGATGTGTTACCCATAACACTGTTTCGTGTTCGGTGTGCACCCACAAAAAGACTTAAGTTGTCACCTTTTGAGCTCCTGTATGGGAGACCGCCCTCCTTTGTTCAGGATATTCCAGCTGACCTTAAACAAATAGGAGATCATGTGACACAGGGACAAGTGCAATCTCTCTCCCGTGTTTTTGTTTCTCTTAACAGGTGGGCCCTCGAGCGCACGCCGTGCAGCATTGCCGAGCCGATTCATCAGTTCCAGGCTGGCGATAGCGTATGGGTGAAAGAGTGGAAACGTGATCCACTTGCACCTAAGTGGCGTGGACCTTACACCGTCTTGCTCTCTACTCCAACAGCGGTGAAGGTAGCTGAGGTGACCCCCTGGATTCATCACTCTCGTTTGAAGAAGTCCGAAGGCAGTTGGACGTGCAAAGGTGACCCCTCTAATCCTTTAAAACTAACTCTCTCCAAAAACCCCTGTATCTAGCCCTACCGGGAACGGGCTAGGTCACGGGCAACATTTGACGACCGGCCTGCTGCAGCCACAACCTGGAAGCTGGCTGACCTGCGCACGCCTGAAGCTTGAGGAGCGTCTGAACCAGCGACTGTGAACGGAAAGATTCTCTAATACAATTGATTGACTGCCCCCCCCTTGTGGAACAATTATCAGAGATATTACTCATTGGGGATCCTCGGGATATATGTTTTGGTCTTGGTGGTTCCCCATTTCTGTCACTGGGGGAATTATATTGGGGCTAATAATTATTTGCTATCACAATAAGGTAATCTTTTGTGGAAGGAATGCATATACTAGATATCAACATGATTTTATTATTAATCCTGATCCCTTGGGAAGGGGAAGGGTCCTTGAATCTGACCAAATTGGCTAAATATGGATTCAGCCATGACCACAATATGTGGGTAGGTTTAGCTGAAATGGTAGCTAATGTTGCAAATAGGACCAATTGCCTTGTTTGCTCTCTTGGGCCAGATGATTCAGAGGGAGGTATGCCCTTATTACCGATACCATTAGATGCCATTGGTATGGTAAGCGAAATGCCACACCAAACTGAAATACAGAATTTCCCCGGATGGAACTCAACTAAACCATTACGAGTTATACCTGTACAAGGGGAATTCTGTGTACATAAATCATCAGATGCAGCTGATTCTCCCATGATAGGCTCTTCTCATTGTCACTATACTTGGGATTATATTAAGAATAGTCATACCTGGGCACACGGTACTACCTATCGAACTCGGAATACCTTGCCCTGTGCACCTCCTTTTATTCACACATGGAAAGTGGTGTGGAACATAACTGTGACAGAAAAAGGCAATCTAACATACTGCACTGTGAACTCTCTACCCCTTTTGGTATTTCGCCTTCTGTACTCCACGTACCAAAAACCTCAGACCCGATGGTTGTGGTGGATATGTGGAGAATGGGCATACAAGAAACTCCCTTCCAAATGGAGTGGGACTTGTTTCTTGGGTTGGGTATTACCACCAATGTGGATTATGCCCACTAGTTCGGCCAGGCGAACACGAAGGAATGCTGATATTTCTCATATAGCAGGAGGAAGTACCCAAAGTTGGAGCGGTACTGATGATTGGCCGCCAGAGCGCATTATAGCCTATTATGATCCTGCCTCCTGGAATCCTGGTGAGCTCATACAAGGGGCACGGGATCCTATTTATAATCTAAACAGAATAATTCGATTGCAAGCAGTAGTGGAACTTGTAACCAATGCAACGGCCCAGAGTTTGAGACTTATTGCACAACAGTTGGATGAAAGTAGAGCCGCCATTTTGCAGCTGAAAATGGGAATGGATTATGTACTTGCCAGGCAGGGAGGCCTATGTGGAGTCTTGAACTTGACAGGGAATGCCTGTTGCTTTAACATTTCTGATAATGGTGAGGCAATCCGTGTGTTGGCCACAAAGATGGAGAATATAGCACATGTCCCAGTACAAACATGGGAAGGATGGGATATGGGATGGCTCACCAATTGGTTACCTAATGTCACAGGACTCAAAGGGATACTATTGTCTTGCTTGTTTTTCTTGACAGTAGTAGTATTGGTTTTATGTATGATGCCATGTATCATTTCATGTTTTAGAAGTACAATTAGCAAGATGGTTTCAAATGAAACTCTACCTCATATCATGGCCCTATACAGAGCTTTACCTCAGGAATATGATGAAGGTCAAGCTATCAAGGACACTTGGGATGAAGGTCCTTGAGCTTGAAAGGGGGGAATGTGGCATCTGAATATAGACTGCATTTTTAATCAAGACTTATATTGGCTTATATCTTGATCAGGTTCCTAAATTAAATGGGCTTAGATTTTCAAATGTTTCATGCCAGGCAGAGAAAACCTTGGCCATTCTCCCAAGACAAGGGGGCCCCATTGATTTATAGTAGAAAAACAATTCTCAAAGTCATAAAAAGAGGAAATTAAAGGCTGAGAGCGAGGACACTGATCCTACATGATACAGAAGATAAAAAAGGCTGAGAAAACACTATTAGGAATGGGTAAATAGTAAAATAATACTAATGTGCCTCCCAGTAAAATGAGCCAGATCTTCTTTCTAAGGTTGAAAGGCCAAGAGCAGTGAAAAAGGCAACTGGCTTGGCTAGAAGAAAAGAGAACATTTTTGAAAAGTCTTTTCTAAAGCTGTTTCTTAAACTGAGAGAGTTAAAAAGGCAATAAATGTTGAGAAGAGCTAATGGGAGAAGCATCTAGCTGGCTGGGAAAGGAGGGGGAAAGGGGGAGGTGTACACTGAAGAGGTTTCTTTTTAAAAGCTGTGTTTTACTGTGTTTTCCTTTTTACTTTGAAAAGCTTTATTCTTTTAAGAGGCTACCTATGATAAATGTATGAAATATATTAGCTTAAATATATTGGCTTAAATGTAATTATGCAAAGGATTTAAGAAATGCTAGATTCTTATTTCATAGAGTCATATTGCAATAGGAGACCAGAGGGGCAAATGAGCCTAGCCCCCCTGCCAGACAGAAGACACCATCCAAGCAGTCTTGATATATAGTTGTCAGGCATTTGTTTAGAAACCTTAAATGAAGGAAATCTTTCAATGTTGATGTGAAACTCAAGATCCTTGACATCTGTTGAACATAAAAATGTAAGATTAACCATTTGTTTTAGAAGGCAATAGGGCAAGGAGGGCAAGAGGTGAGCTGGTAATTAAGATTCCATGTAAGATATATTATTACTTATATGTCATATATATAGCTCTTTGTCTCCCTTATAAGGGCAAGGAAGTGGGTGTATCTTTTGTGGGTGTATCTTTTGTGATTGGTTCTACCAAACAGCCAATAGGAATTTCAACCAGGCTGATTGGACAGAGGCAGCCACAGGAGGAGCAAAGGGGCTGGATTAAGGGAATATAAGTGCTGGCCAGAATGGCAGGAGGCCAGGCCAGAGCTTGGTAACCATATACCACTGAGCCTCTCATTTATTTGTCTGACAAATAAATTATTATTTTAATTTCTCTATTGCTGCGTTGAATATTTCATTCCAGCTAAGCGTTAACCACAAGCAGGGTGCTACATTTTATAGTTGGTGAATTTTATTGATATGAAAAAGAATCCGAGAAGGGGGCAGACCTTCTCTGCTCCTCAGTGCTCCCCCCCAAAAAAAAATAGGTGCTGGAACTCACCATGAAGTGGTTACAGTTTGTCACTGGGCGACTTGGGGCAGCCCTGAGCAGATGTCACCATGGAAGTGCTAAAAACAATGGCAAGCCAGCAAGGGGTGGGCGGGTGTGTCGGGAGAAATAAAGGTTATTCACCAAGGACAGCTTGTGTCCCTGTTAAATAGAGACAGCTGGTACCTTTGCCACTCTTCCTGCCCAGCTGCAATGATGGCATGAGGGAAACCCCTACACCGTGGTGCAATTTTGCTAAGGGTCTGAGCTTAAGATCTTACAGTCCACTTACTCCCCTTTAGATCAGGGGATGAGAACCTTTCTTCTCCCTGAAGGCCCACTTCCCTTCTGGACAACTGCCCCTTTAGTGCCACTTTTTGATCAAGCCCTGGTTTGGTGGGGGGCTTGCTCCTTCTGCTGAGCAGCAGTCTGAGCTTCTGAGACCCAATACTGCCCTGGCAGCACCACTGGCAACCAAGCTTCAACCACATACCACATTCAGTGCTGAAGGGGGTGGGGAACTGATTGTCTGTCTTCAGCTGTAAGGGGGAATTAAGGGGGAGGGGAACTCCTCTTGCATATTTGCATATACCAATTCATTTAAATGCATGCAGTTTTAAACAATTTAGAGACTGAGCTAAAAGCCAAAAGACCCCAACAACAGCAGGGTGCAGAAAAAAATTGGTTAGGCCTGCATCAAAACCAGCCAGATGGCAACACCAGGAGATGGGCATCTTTCATTCTCCTTCTGGTTTCCTAGTCCTAGTGAGCCCGAGACTGCAATACTATATAAACAAGAAACACCTGCAGAACGTATTTCAATTTTAAACTTCTGCTCTTAGGGGGAATCCTATGGCTGCTGATGGCCCATGGAAGTGTCCTAGAATGCCACCCTGCCAACAGAGAGGGCAGGAAGAAACAGCACAAGAGGTCTGCAGATGCACCTGGGGAGGGAGGTGCTGATCCCTGGCTCCACGGCTTCCAACATGACTGGCATGGATTCTATGTAGGGCTGCTGCCTATGAAGCTGCAGCTGGTTCAGCGAGATTGCTGGCTGGGGCAAGATGGTCTAAGCACATTACACCAATCCTGGTATTGTCCACCAATTAGTTTCATAGTGCTGGTTTGGACCCAAAATGTTTTATGTGGCTCAGGACCCCGATACCTCAAGGATCTCCTCTTCCCTTATGAACCAGCCTAGACCCCGCTATTGTCATCGGAGGCCCTTCACCATATGGCTCCCTCTATGGGAGGGCCAGAGGGTGGCAAGATGAGATCGGGCCTTCTCAGTGGTGACTCCCTGCTTGTGGAATGCTCTACC
Organism: Podarcis erhardii; assembly: GCF_964252035.2. Classification (NCBI taxonomy): domain Eukaryota; kingdom Metazoa; phylum Chordata; class Lepidosauria; order Squamata; family Lacertidae; genus Podarcis; species Podarcis erhardii. The sequence continues at coordinate 1,246,231 of NC_138514.1, forward strand.
CAGGAAGGCTTGCAGGCACCATCACCGCATATCTTTAGGCACCAGGCAAAAAACATTTGCTGCCAGGCCTTTGGCTTTTAATTATCTGTGGCCTCCTTGAGTGGGAGGAATGTTTTAATCCTGCCTTTTAAAAATATGATTGCCTTTTCAAATTTTAGTTTTTATACTAGTTTCAGTGTATGTGATCACAGCAACACACAATAATACGTTTGGAAAAAAGAGTGATTTAGAGTTTAAATGATAATTAATTATTTAATAATATAATGTGTCCAATTTCTCTTAATTTCTCCTTTTTTCCAGTTTCCAGTTCAGTTCTGCACACTCCCACATCAGTTTGTGATCGTATTTTTAAATCCTCATGAAAATTCATGAGAAACAGGAAGAAATGTACCTATGTACCTATGGAAACAGCCATCTTTTTTTCTGCACAGCGTCCTCTGTTATTGTCATTTAGTCGTATCCAGCTCTTCGCACGCCAGGCACTCCTGTCTTCCGCTGCCTCCTGCAGTTTGGTCAAACTCATGTTAACAGCTTTGAGAACACTGTCATCCCCTTCTCCTTGTACCCTCAATCTTTCCCAACATCAGGGTCTTTTCCAGGGAGTCTTCTCTTCTCCTGAGGTGGCCGAAGTCTTGGAGCCTCAGCTTCATGATCTGTCCTTCCAGTGAGCACTCAGGGCTGATTTCCTTCAGAATGGACAGGTTTGATCTTCTTGCATGGGACTCTCCTTCCGCACCAGAATTCAAAAGCATCAATTCTTCGGCGATCAGCCTTCTTGATGGTCCAGCTCTCACTTCCATACATCACTACTGGGAAAACCATAGCTTTAAGTATACGGACCTTTGTTGGCAAGGTGATGTCTCTGCTTTTTAAGATGCTGTCTAGGTTTGTCATTGCTTTTCTCCCAAGAAGCAGGCGTCTTTTAATTTCGTGGCTGCTGTCACCATCTGCAGTGATCATGGAGCCCAAGAAAGTAAAATCTCTCATTGCCTCCATTTCCCCCCCCCCCCTTCTATTTGCCAGGAGGTGATGGGACCAGTGGCCATGATCTTTGTTTTTTTGATGTTGAGCTTCAGACCATATTTTGCGCTCTCCTCTTTCACCCTCATTAAAAGGTTCTTTAATTCCTCCTCACTTTCTGCCATCAAGGTTGTGTCATCTGCATTTCTGAGGTTGTTGATATTTCTTCCGACAATCTTAATTCTGGCTTGGGATTCATCCTGCCCAGCCTTTCGCATGATGAATTCTGCATATAAGTTAAATAAGCAGGGAGATAATATACAGCCTTGTTGTACTCCTGTCCCAATTTTGAACCAATCAGTTGTTCCATATCCAGTTCTAACTGTAGCTTCTTCTTCCACATAGAGATTTCTCAGGAGACAGATGAGGTGATCAGGCATTCCCATTTCTTTAAGAACTTGCCATAGTTTGCTGTGGTCAACACACTCAAAGGCTTTTGCATAGTCAATGAAGCAGAAGTAGATGTTTTTCTGGAACTCTCTAGCTTTCTCCACAATCCAGCGCATGTTTGCAATTTGGTCTCTGGTTTTCCTCTGCCCCTTTGAAATCCAGATTGCACTTCTGGAGTTCTTGGTCCACATACTGCTTAAGCCTAGCTTGTAGAATTTTAAGCATAATCTTGCTAGCATGTGAAATGAGTGCAGTTGAGCTGTAGTTGGAGCATTCTTTGGCACTGCCCTTCTTTGGGATTGGGATGTAGACTGATCTTCTCCAATCCTCTGGCCACTGTTGAGTTTTCCAAACTTGCTGGCGTATTGAGTGTAGCACCTTAACAGCATCATCTTTTTAAAAATGTTAAATAGTTCAGCTGGAATGTCATCACTTCCACTGGCCTTGTTATTAGCAGTGCTTTCTAAGGCCCATTTGACTTCACTTTCCAGGATGTGTGGCTCAAGGTCAGCAACCACACTACCTGGGGTATACGAGACATCCATATCTTTCTGGTATAATTCCGCTGTGTATTCTTGCCACCTCTTCTTGATGTCTTCTGCTTCTGTTAGGTCCTTACCACTTTTGCCCTCTACTGTCTCATAAAAACAAACAGGCATAAGCTGGAGTGAACTGTGCTTGGAGTGTTTTGTAGGCATGTGGTTTAGTCTGCACTTCCACATTCCAATCCCAGTTTGTTCCATCTGGATGCAGACCAGGGAGGTTTGCCCCCAGTGATGGAGTAAACTAAAATGCTCCCACTTGAGACTCAAGGCTCATGCATGCCACAAAAGCACAAGGAGACACGAGTGATACGTGCTGCACGTCACGTCAACCACCTCCACCACTTTGCTTGGACTCATCAGCGGTGCATTTCCTCTTTCCTGGCCCACGCTGCTCCCAACGTCGTCAGAACTTAACTTTCTGTGAGTCAGACCATCCTCTGAAAGGAGGCAGCATGCTCTGGTGACAGTGGAGGGGAAGAAAAGAGAGACAACATCACAGTGTTTAATTAGCCTGCCGCCCAAACTGTCTCTTTCTGGCCTTGTGCTGATTGAGATGAGCTTTATTAATGTTTCCCATTAGTTCAAAACCTCCTTTGCATTGCAAAGGTTTTTGATGTTTTTGTTGCTGCTGCTTTTAAATGCTTCACTGAGAAACACTCTGTAGTAAATTTAAGGAAGGCTGGCATCCCTTTTAACTCTCTACATCACAGAAACCAGCTGGGCCCTCAGGGAGCGGCTGGGACTTGCCTTTCCTCAGAGAAGCCCCCAAAGCCAAAGATGAACTAACAAGCCATCTCCCTTTCATAGAAACCATAAGCCATTCTTGAGGTTTGTAGCTTGGGATGGAACATTTTGCTCAAACACAGCAGAGATGCCCTCCACCTTCCTGTTCTGACAAGCCACACTGAGACTTGGCGAAAAGGATTGAAAATAATAATGTGCACAGATCATAATGTTCTTAGATCCTGCAGCCCCACTTGGGATATTGTGTCCAGTTCCATCTCCAGAAGGTTATCATAGGGGTGAAGCTACTTCCAAGGGGAACCACAGACATCAGGGACTGCAGGAAGAAAGGGAAATACCGTATCTGAGGCTTTTCAGTTTCTAGAAATGACTGTTAAAACAACACTTCTATGTGCATTTAGCTTGGAGTCAGCCCCACACTGACTTCAGTAGGGCTTCCTTGCATAAAGGACTGAGCTGCAACAGGAACACAATAGGAGGTTTATACAACAATGTTGTGCAGGGGCTTGTGGCTAAAGAAGTGTGCTCCCTCCCTAGTACTTGAACTTTGGAGTCACCTAATGCTGTTGATTAGCAATAGGTTCACGGCCATCCAGTGGTGGGCAGTGACATTTTTCGTAGAGGAACAGTTAGGGCCAGAGGTGCCAGCTTGTGAGGGCGATGTGGGGTGGGGTCGGGTGGCAGCAATGTTGCATGCATGATGTCCTGACATCATGCACATGAGCATTGTGCCTCCCTCCCTAAGCTGGGCAGAAGCTTCCTGGGCTTTGGGAAGGAGGCGCCAGGACTCTGACAAGATGCTGGAGCCCTGCTGCCTCCTTCCTAAAGCCAGGTGAGATTTGGGAAGGTGGTGGGAGGACTCTTGGACCCTTTCGGGGACAGGCCTAGTCTCCTTAGTCCAGTGACCGCACGCCACTGCAACTGTCCAGTGCTGTAGCTCAGGCTGAGGGCTTACATAGGCACAGGCAGTTCCACCCCTTCCTAGCTCTTGGAAAGGTCTTGACCTGGGCAGAGGCTTAGATGAGCTTCCTGGACTTCCTGAACAGCCTCTGGCTCACTGTCTCCTCTGCTCCTGTAGCTCTGGGAATGAAGCCGTCCCAGGACCATGCAGGAAGTGGAGATGTCTGGATTGCACAACTCCTCAGGGCCACTGGTAGTGCGGAGCTCTGCTGGAAGTAGATCCTTCACCCTTGCTTCTCCTCCAGGGAGACCCCTAGGTAGGGATTAATTCTGACAATGACATAAAAAATCCCCTTCTTAATATGACATGGAATGAATTTATGAAGGCACAAAAGTTACCTAGTCACAGTCTTCTCACCATGGTGAGATATAGTGTATTTCTGTGGTGTGTATTTCTAATTTAAACTGTAGCAATCATTTCAAAGATTCCATCTATGTATATAAAATAAGCATCTGCTGCTATTATTTATTTATTTATTTACATTTATAACCCACCTTTCCTCCACAAAGCTCAGTGTTGCATGCAGGTCTTTTCCCCTGCCCATTTTATCCTCACAACCATCTTGTAAGGTGGGTCTGTCTGAGAGGCCTCAAGTCACCCAGTGAGTGGGGAATGGAACCCTGGTCTCCAGTCCCAAGCCCAAAGTTCTAACCACTCCCCACACTATGCAAATCTTTCTTATCACTGTCATGGAACCTGGTCCTCCTTTGGGTGGTGTGTAAGTGGCCCCGTTATCTGGAATGGAACCATGCAGCGTTCGTGGTTTGTAAGATGTGCTTCCCTTTCCCTCTCCTTACCTCCTCTATCTCTGCCTTTTACAGCCTTTTCCAAATCTCATTTCCTGCCTTATTCCCTGCCGGCATGGATGGAGGGGGCCTTCAAGCAGCCACTTATCTCCCATCTATGAATGATGAGACAGCTGAGTGCCCTTTAGAGCCAGCAAGGCTTTCTGACTGCCCCCTTCCATGATATGTGCCAACTGCCCCATGGCAAGGGCATGTGATGTCACACCAACAAGGGCCTCATGCAGGGATTTAATTACGGGGTCAGGTGAAAGGAGCAGATCAAGGGCTATGAAGGAGAAAGTTCCCGTGTGGTGCAAAAAGTAATTCTTTACAGTTTAGCAAAGGCTGAACACACAAGCAAGAGATTGCCTGCAGAAGGCACTTGAATGAGAGAAGGTTTCCCCTCCACTGACTGCTCATCCTCACTCCTGTTTGATTCAGGCCTAGTAGGCTTGAATCAGAACAAGCGTCACACTGTGGAAGACCCAACCGATGTTTGTTTCAATTTAGCAGTAAACAGCAAATTTTCCTGGGGAAAGCTGCAGGGCAAAAAAACCCCCAGCACTCAGACCTGTGCCTAGAAATTGCAGCACAAACAGAAGTGGGGATGAACCCTGAATGTTAACTCTCTGGTCTGCTTCCAGCATCACTAGGGACCCCCTCCAGACAGAGGTTTTATTTTGGGCATGTTCTGCAAGCAGCAACATGTTATCAACACAGTAATAGTATATTCTCCTTCATGGATCACTGCCTTGCCGTGGCGAAGGGGCTTGAATAACTCAGAGAAGCTATGAGCTATGCTGTGCAGGGCCACCCAAGATGGACAGTTCATAGTGGAGAGTTTTGACCAAACGTGATCCACCTGGAGCAGGAACCGGCAAGCCACTCCAGTATCCCTGCCAAGAAAACTCCATGGACAAAGACAACAGGCATATATAAGTTATGGCGCTGGAAGATGAGCCCCTCAGGTCAGAAGGCGTCCAACATGCTCCTGAGGAAGAGCAGAGGACAAGTACAAGTAGATTCAGAGCTGATGAAGCGGCTGGGCCAAAGCCGAAAGGTCGCTCAGTTGCAGATATGCCTGAAAGTGAAAGGAAAGTCCAATGCTGTAAAGAAAAATATTGCATAGGAACCTGGAATGTAAGAACCATGAACCTGTGCAAGTTGGACGTGGTCAAAAATGAGATGGCAAGAATAAATATTGACATCCTGGGCATCAGTGAACTAAAATGGACGGGAATGGGCGAATTCAGTTCGGATGACCATCATATCTACTACTGTAGGCAAGAATCCTGTAAAAGAAATGGAGTGGCCCTCATAGTCAACAAAAGAGTGGTGAAAGCTGTACTGGGATGCAGTCTCAAAAATGATAGAATGATCTCGATACGAATCCAAGGCAGACCTTTTAACATCAAAGTAATCCAACTTTATGCACCAACTACTGGTGCTGAAGAAACTGAAATTGACCAGTTCTATGAAGACTTACAACACCTTATAGAAATGACACCAAAGAAGGATGTTCTTCTCATTATAGGGGATTGGAATGCTAAAGTAGGGAATCAAGAGATAAAAGGAACAACTGGCAAGTTTGGCCTTGGAGTTCAAAACGAAGCAGGGCAAAAGCTAATAGAGTTCTGCCAAGAGAACAAGCTGGTCATCACAAACACTCTTTTCCAACAGCACAAGAGACGACTCTACACATGGACATCACCAGATGGGCAGCATCGAAATCAGATTGATTATATTCCCTGCAGCCAAAGATGGAGAAGCTCTATACAGTCAACAAAAACAAGACCTGGAGCTGACTATGGCTCAGATCGTCAGCTTCTTATAGCAAAATTCAAGCTTAAACTGAAGAAAGTAGGAAAAACCACTGGGCGGGTAAGATACAATCTAAATCAAATCCCTTATGAATACACAGTGGAAGTGAGGAACAGGTTTATGGATTTAGATTTGGTGGACAGAGTGCCTGAAGAACTATGGATGGAGGCTCGTAACATTATACAGGAGGCAGCAACGAAAACCATCCCAATGAAAAGGAAATGCAATAAAGCAAAGTGGCTGTCCAACGAGGCCTTACAAATAGCGGGGGAGAGAAGGCAAGCAAAATGAGAGGGAGATAGTGAAAGATACAGGAAATTGAATGCACATTTCCAAAAAAATAGCAAGGAGAGACAAGAAGGCCTTCTTAAACGAGCAATGCAAAGAAATAGAGGAAAACAACAGAGATCTGTTCAAGAAAGTTGTAGATATGAAACGAACATTTCGTACAAAGATTACCATAATAAAGGACAAAAGTGGTAAGGATCTAACAGAAGCAGAAGACATCAAGAAGAGGTGGCAAGAATACACAGAGGAATTATACCAGAAAGATATGGATGACTCGTACACCCCAGGTAGTGTGGGTGCTGACATCCTGGAGAGTGAAGTCAAATGGGCCTTAGAAAGCACTGATAATAACAAGGCCAGTGGAGGTGATGATATTCCAGCTGAAGCCTTTGAGTGTGTTGACCACAGCAAACTATGGCAAGTTCTTAAAGAAATGGGAGTGCCTGATCACCTCATCTGTCTCCTGAGAAATCTCTATGTGGGAGAAGAAGCTACAGTTAGAACTGGATATGGAACAACTGATTGGTTCAAAATTGGGACAGGAGTACGACAAGGCTTATTTAACTTATATGCAGAATTCATCATGCGAAAGGCTGGGCAGGATGAATCCCAAGCCAGAATTAAGATTGCCGGAAGAAATATCAACAACCTCAGAAATGCAGATGACACAACCTTGATGGCAGAAAGTGAGGAGGAATTAAAGAACCTTTTCATGAGGGTGAAAGAGGAGAGCGCAAAATATGGTCTGAAGCTCAACATCAAAAAAACAAAGATCATGGCCACTGGTCCCACCATCACCTCCTGGCAAATAGAAGGGGGGGGGGGAATGGAGGCAATGAGAGATTTTACTTTCTTGGGCTCCATGATCACTGCAGATGGTGACAGCAGTCATGAAATTAAAAGACGCCTGCTTCTTGGGAGAAAAGCAATGACAAACCTAGACAGCATCTTAAAAAGCAGAGACAACAAAGGTCCGTATACTTAAAGCTATGGTTTTCCCAGTAGTGATGTATGGAAGTGAGAGCTGGACCATAAAGAAGGCTGATCGCCAAAGAATTGATGCTTTTGAATTATGGTGCTGGAGGAGACTCTTGAGAGACCCATGGTCTGCAAGAAGATCAAACCTATCTATTCTTAAGGAAATGAGCCCTGAGTGCTTACTGAAAGGACAGATCCTGAAGCTGAGGCTCCAAGACTTTGGCCACCTCATGAGAAGAGAAGACTCCCTGGAAAAGACCCTGATGTTGGGAAAGATAGAGGGCACTTGGAGAAGCGGACGGCAGAGGACGAGATGGTTGGATAGTGCTCTCGAAGCTACCAGCATGAGTTTGACCAAACTGCGGGAGGCAGTGGAAGACAGGAGTGCCTGGCGTGCTCTGGTCCATGGGGTCACGAAGAGTTGGACACGACTAAACGACTAAACAACAACAACAAATAGTATATTGATGGTGGATTTATTCTGCTTTAGTTTCTTCTGAGACAGTGGCGTAGCGTGGGGGGTGCAAGGGGTGCCAGCCGCACCGGGCGCAACATTTTTGGGGGCGCACTCGGAGCTCTCTGCCCCTACCTGGTCCTGGTGGCTCACTCTCTCTCTCACAGTGCTGGCTGCGATGGAAAGGACGAGGCTGCGCGCTCCCCAGCCCAGGCGCCGCCTTCTGCGCGCACACTCGCTTGCAGCTAGAAGCCCTGCAGAAAAGGCCGTCGGGTGCAGGAGCGGCGCCTACATCGCGCTTCCCAGAGGGGGCGCGTCGCCCGCCCGGCATTGGCGCGCGTTTGGGCGGGCTGCGGAGGGCGCGAGCGCTGCGTGCGCCCCAGGAGGCCGGCGAGGGCGGGAAAGCGGGCGGCCCGCTCCTCCCGCGCGCCCGAAGGGGCTTTTTTGGCGGTTCCCCCACTGCTACGAAGTCCTAAGCAACGAGAAGGAAAGCGCCTCATGAGCATAGCACTGGAGGGTGAGTCTCAACTTTTCTGGACGAGCACTCAATGTGTTGCAGATATTAAGCATAACTTTAAAGCCCTAAAAAAAGAAGAAGCAGCAAAAAAAAAAACCACCCCACACGGGGGGCGTGTTCTAATTCCCTTCTAACTCCGGGTTAGAGCGCAGCACGTGGAGGATGGGTGGGGAAAGAGAGAGGAGGCGGGCGGGCGCGCTGATAGAACGCCAGGCGCGGGGGCCGCCAGGGAGAGCCAGCGCGCGCCCCACCCCAGACGCTCGCGGCCACCGCCGTCCCTCCCTCCCAGGGAAGGCGGGATTAGAGCAAGCGCCCGGGCAGCAAGAAGCGCGCGCGCACGCCGGCCCTGCCCTGGATCCCTCAGAACAGCCAGTCTCTGGGAAAGTGGGCGTGGCTTTAGAACTCTCAGGCAGCAGAGGCCGCCGCCCGGCAAGGCTTCCCATTGGGAGGCACGAAGGCTTTAGTGGGTGGGGATTGGCGCAAATGTAAGCAGGGCGGGCTAAGAGGAGGAGCCGCTGCCGAGGAGCAGCGGCACCAGCAGCGTTTCCTCTCCCCCCCTCCCCTCCCGTGTCAACAAGCGGGGCGCCTGCGCCGGGGGTTTGCGCATCTTTTCCTCTCATGCGCGGTATTTGCTTCCCGAGTCGGGCCCGGGGTTTGGCCTAGAGCCAGCGGCGGGCAGAGGGCGCAGAGCGATCGGGCGCAGCTCTCCGGCCGCAGCGGCTCCGGGCGGGCGAGCGATCGGTCGGTCCGCTGGCTCAGGATGGCGGACGACTCCGCAGTGGCGTAGCGTGGGGGGTGCAGGGGGGGCGCAACATCTGGGGGTTAGGGTTAGGGGGCGCAAATCCACGGGTTAGGGGGCGCAAATCACTTGCCTTGCCCCGGGTGCTGACAACCCACGCTACGCCACTGTTCTGAGATGCTTTCCCAATGCAATCACTTATTAGCGCTGTCCCAAGGCACTACAGCACAGAACATTTGCCATATGGTAAGTGACAGGATTTCAGGAGAAAATTATGAGTTGTGCACAGACAGGAGCTGAAGCAGTGTGACTGCCCCAAACTTTTACAGGCACAAATAGTATGGAAAGCGAGATCATGTGGGAGCACCCCAGAAGCGTCATGAGCACACATAATCAGGGATGCAAAACTTAAAGGGATGGCTGGAGGGGCCCTCACTTCACCCAGCAACTTCCAGGTGTGACGGAGGATATGCAGGATAGCTCAGTTGGTAGAGCGTGAGACTCAATCTCAGGGTCATGGGTTCAAGCCCCACAAGGGGCAGGAAGATTCCTTCATTACCAGGGGGTTGAACTAGATGACCCTCTTGGTCCCTTCCAGCTCTACAATTCTATGATTCTATTTTGTTATCTGGATTCAATAATGGTCAGTTCTCTCACACATCAGGGGTGGGTGGAGTTCAGCATGCTAGGTCTCAGCTTGGCCTGATAAATTGAAAAAGGTCCCCTGCCCCTCTCTATCTGGTCACTTGAAATATGCCCAGCTGGAATTATGGTCTCTTCTTTCTTTTTCAAATACCTTTGAAAGGACAGCAGCACTAGGAAATCATGACAGAATAATAATAATAGTAATAATAATAATAATAATAATAATAATAATAATAATAATAATAATTTATTATTTGTACCCCGCCGATCTGGCTGGGTTTCCCCAGCCACTCTGGGTGGCTTCCATAAAAACCAAAATGCACTAAAATATCACACATTAAAAACTTCCCTGAACAGGGCTGCCTTAAGATGTCTTCTGAATGTCAGGTAGTTATTTATCGCTTTGACATCTGATGGGAGGGCATTCCACAGGGCGGGCGCCACTACCGAGAAGGCCCTACCTTTGAAAGGACAGCAGCACTAGGAAATCATGACAGAATAATAATAATAATAATAATAATATTATAATAATTTATTATTTATACCCCGCCCATCTGGCTGAGTTTCCCCAGCCAATGTGGGCGACTCCCAATCGAATGTTAAAAACAATACATCATTAATATTAAAAACTTCCCTAAACAGGGCTGCCTTCAGATGTCTTTTAAAAATAGGATAGCTGCATATTTCCTTGACATCTGATGGGAGGGCGTTCCACAGGGCGGGTGCCACCACCAAGAAGGCCCTCTGTCTGGTTCCCTGTAACCTCACTTCTCGCAATGAGGGAACCACCAGAAGGCCCTCGGCGCTGGACCTCAGCATCCGGGCAGAACGATGGGGGTGGAGACACTCCTTCAGGTATACTGGGCCGAGGCCGTTTAGGGCTTTAAAGGTCAACACCAGCACTTTGAATTGTGCTCGGAAACGTACTGGGAGCCAATGTAGGTCTTTCAAGACCGGTGTTATGTGGTCTCGGCGGCTGCCCCCAGTCACCAGTCTAGCTGCCGCATTCTGGATTAGTTGTAGTTTCCGAGTCACCATCAAAGGTAGCCCCACGTAGAGCGCATTGCAGTAGTCCAAGCGGGAGATAACTAGAGCATGCACCACTCTGGCGAGACAGTCCGCGGGCAGGTAGGGTCTCAGCCTGCGTACCAGGTGGAGTTGGTAGACAGCTGCCCTGGATACAGAATTGACCTGCGCCTCCATGGACAGCTGTGAGTCCAAAATGACTCCCAGGCTGCACACCTGGTCCTTCAGGGGCACCGTTACCCTATTCAGGACCAAGGAGTCCTCCACACCAGCCCGCCCCCTGTCCCCCAAAAACAATACTTCTGTCTTGTCAGGATTCAACCTCAATCCATTAGCCGCCATCCATCCTCCAACCGCCTCCAGGCACTCACACAGGATCTTCACCGCCTTTACTGGTTCTGATTTGAAAGAGAGGTAGAGCTGCATATTGATAGACACCCAGTCCAAACCCCCTGATGATCTCTCCCAGCGGCTTCATATAGATGTTAAAAAGCATGGGGGAGAGGACAGAACCCTGAGGCACCCCACAAGTGAGGGCCCAGGGGTCTGAACACTCATCCCCCGCCACCACTTTCTGAACATGGCCCAGAAGGAAGGAGCGAAACCACTGTATAACAGTGCCCCCAGCTCCCAGCCCCTCTAGACGGTCCAGAAGGATATTATGGTCGATGGTGTCAAAGGCCGCTGAGAGATCCAGCAGAACTAGGAAACAACTCTCACCTTTGTCCCTAGCTCGCCGGAGATCATCAACCAGCGCAACCAAGGCAGTTTCAGTCCCATGATGAGGCCTGAATCCCGATTGGAAGGGATCCAAATGGTCCGCATCCTCCAGCCGTGCCTGGAGTTGCTCAGCAACCACACGCTCAATCACCTTGCCCAAGAATGGAAGATTTGAGACTGGGTTCTAGTTGGCCATACTGGTCGGGTCTAAAGATGTTTTTTTAAGAAGCGGTTTAATGACCGCCTCTTTCAGCGGATCTGGGAATGTTCCTTCACAGAGGGAAGCATTCACGATCCCGCAGAGCCCATCGCCCAGCCCTTCCCGGCTTGCTTTTATTAGCCAGGATGGGCAAGGATCAAGGAGACAGGTGGTTGGTTTCACACGTCCAAGCAGCCTGTCCACATCCTCGGGGGTAACGGATTGAAATTGATTCCATGCAACTTGACCAGACAGAGCTCCAGCATTCTCCCGCCCCAGCCCATCTCCCACGGTGGTGTCTAGCTCCTTCCGAATATGAGTGATTTTATCTGCAAAAAACTTTTGCAAAATTGTTGCAGGAGATCTTGGGGTCTTTGCAAGGCCCTGGTGGTAAAGGTGGTTCCGTTAAATTGCGAACCACCTGAAAGAGTCTCCTGCTACTATTTTCTGCAGATGCAATAGAGGCAGTGAAGAAAGTCTTCTTCGCCGTCACTATCGCCACTTGGTAAGCTCGACGTTGAGCTCTAACCTGTGTCCGGTCAGATTCGGAATGAGTTTTCTGCCACCGACGCTCTAGCCGTCTCAGCGATTGTTTCATCGCCCTCAGCTCCGAAGAAAAGCATGGGGCTGTCCGAGGTCCATGCAATCGGAGAGGGCGCTTCGGAGCCAGACAGTCGATAGCCCTGGTTAACTCCGCATTCCAGCGGGCCACCAGGGAATCAGCTGTAAGGCCATCAACATGGGATAAAGCATCCCCTACCACTCTCTGGAAACCATTTGGATCCATTAAGTGGTGGGGGCGGACCATCCGAATTGGTCCCACCTCCCTGCAGAGGGGATGGGTCGCGGAGAAGTCCAGTTGCACCAGGAAGTGATCTGACCATGGCACTTCTTTTGTTTCACTTTTACTTAGTGTCAGATCACCCACATCACTAGAGGTGAACACCAGGTCTAAGGCATGTCTGTGACTATGAGTTGGGCCAAACTTATTCAGGGACAACCCCATGGAGGTCATGCTTTCCACGAAGTCCTGAGCAGCTCCTTGTAAGGTCGTGTCGGCATGGATGTTAAAATCCCCTAGGACAACCAAACTAGGTGTATCCAGGAGAAAATCCGCCACGACCTGAAGCAGCTTGGACAGGGAATCCTTGGTGCAGCGAGGAGGTCGGTACACCAAAAGGAATCCTGTACTGCCCCTATTGGCCAACTTCCAGAACATGCACTCAGAAAACTGGATCTTCCCAGTAGGACGCCTGGTGCAAGCTAGTGACTTCCTAAAAATCACTGCAACCCCCCCTCCCCGCCCACATGACCTGGGTTGCTGTGCGTAAGAGAAACCTGGTGGGCAAGCAGCGGCAAGGACAGGCCCATCTGCTTCCTCCAGCCAGGTCTTTGTCACACATGCCAGGTCAAATCCTCCATCCACAATCAGGTCGTGGATGGCAGTGGTTTTATTCATCATTGACCTGGCATTACACAGCAACACCTTCAGGTCATGTAGGTTTCCCCTGTTGATTCCAGTATCCATCCGGTCAAGGCCAGACCCGGAGGCAGGGATAGTCTTCAAGCAACGACTAAACCTGCCTCCTCGGTAATGACATGGTCTGGTCTTAGCATTAGAATAATGCTAAACATATTAAAGAAAAAGAAAAGCTCCCAGAATGGATTCATAGAAAGCCGAGGTAAATACAATCCAGGGAGGCAGGAATAAGGCAAAGGCAGTGGTGTAGCAAGGCCAGGGGGACCCGGTGCGGAAAAATTCTTGTCACCCCCCCCCCCATTGTGAAATGCTGACAATGTTAAGTAAATAAACAAGAAAATAACACTTGCAACTGTAAGTATCTTATTTTTCCTTTTTTTAATACAGTTGCAAGTGTTATTTTCTGGTTTATTTACTTAACATTGTCAGCATAAGCACTCAAAACCTTTCTTTCACAATAGGAATTTCTTATTTTAAAAACACATATTTTTGCCATTTTGTCACACACACACCCCTCAGTGATGACACCCGGGGCTGTCTGCACCCCCCGCACCCCCTTCCTACGCCACTGGGCAAAGGGTGAAGACGCAGAACTTGGTCTTCTTCAGCAGAAGCAGGTGAAGGGGGCATGGTTCGGACCAGTCAGTCAAACAACATCATATGTCATATGAACTGTCAAATAAAGTCATAATTCACTGGGATAAGTGGCTTCCTGTGTTGTTTGTTCAAGGAAGGAGATTCCGACCAAACATCAGGAAAAACGTTCTGACATTGAGAGCTGTTTGACATTAGAATCGTCTCCCTTGGTGGACTCTCCTTCCTTGGAGGTTTTGAAGCAGAGCTTGGATGTCCCTCTGTCGCAGATGCTTTAGCTGAGATTCCTAGAGGACCCTCGGGGTCACTTCCAGCGCCACAATTCTACAATTCTATGATATTATAGCCATATTCGCATATTTAAAGGGCTGTCACATGGCAGAGCAAGCTTGTTTTCTCCTGATCTGGAAGGCAGGACTGGAACCAATGGCTTCAAATTACAAGAAAGGAGATTTCTGATGGCGGGAGCTGTTTCACAGTGGAACAGTCTCCCACAGAAGGTAATAGACTCTCCTTCCTTGGGGGTTTTTCAGCAGAAGCTGGGTGGCCACCTGTCAGGGATGCTTGAGCTGAGATGCCTTGCATTGCATGTGTGAGTGATGTCAGCACACTGGGCAGCGTTCACACGTCACATGGCGCTGGCACACTCAAACATGGGGACAAGCCAGAGTGCTTGCTTGCTAGTTGCTGCAAATGACACCACTATTAACATCCTCTCCAACATTTCTCCAATGAAAATAGGGACATCCTATTACATAATAATAATACCAACAATAGTTTTATTTTTTATACTCCACCCATCTGACTCCATTGCCCCAGCCACTCTGGGCGGTTTCCAACATATATAAAAGCATGATAGAACATTAAACATTAAAAAACATTCCCTATACAGGGCTGCCTTCAGATATCTTCTAAAGGTTGTATCTCCTTATCTCCTTGGCTCAGGGGTGACATAACGCCATACTCTTCAATGTTTCTCTGATGAAAATAGGGACGTCCTAAGGAAAAGTGGGACATTGCAGGATCCAATCAGAAACTGGGACAGCTTCTGTAAATCTGGGATTGTCCCTGGAAAATAGGGGCACATGGAAGGTCTCTGTTAAAAGCACTGCTACAAGGGCCAACTGTAAAGTTGGCAACCCTTGCTGTAGCTGTTTCTTAGCTTTATAACAGCCTGCTACATACTGCCTTCTGGAGCCGTGTGGTTTAGGAAACAGACCATAACCATTTATTCTGTTGTGGAGTTGCTCACAACGTAATGGAATAACAACCTGTTCATCCTAAAGAAAGCATTTTTAAGGCATTTTTAAGGCAAAAAGGGATAATACAGGAACATTGATTTATTAGAGACAAGTACCAGAAAACAGGGGACTGGCCCCTAGTCATGACTGTTAAGGATTTTGTTGGAAGACTTCATGCATTTGACAACACTTCATGCAGACTTCATGCATTTGACAACACAACCCCATTACAGATACACTCAAAAGTAAGCTCCATTGAGTTCAGTTGGACTTTCTTCCAGGTAAGTGTGCAGAGGACTGCAGCCTTTGGGAACTCTTCCAAAGATGTGATGAAAACTAGAACAAAAAGGCAGAGCAGGCTTAAGATAAACATGGCCAGCAATATGCCATTTTTAGAAGTTCCCTGATTCACTGCAACAGGAAGCCATTTTGCTGGCAAGCCACAAAATGGTTTCTGATTCATGGGCTACTGGAAAGAATTTTCACTGGGTTGTGTCTCCTGTTTCCATGAAATAGCTTTTCCCTCCCTCTTTTTAAAATTTTTAAAAAGAGAGGAAACTGAAGTGTTGGGCATGTTCTTCTTGCATTTAGAAACTGGGCCAACAATAGTCAATTTGGGCTTGGAAACAAGCCCATGTGGATTGGAAAGGAGGCCTGGTTTCTGCAGAACAGTGGAAAACTGGCCTGGAGCTGAACCAATGTGTCTCTGAGTGCCTGAGTGTGTTGGGACACCCGATCTCAGTGATCACGGGCAGGAGGAGGAGTTACGCTAAGACCAGACCATGTCATTACTGAGGAGGCAGGCTTAGTCATTGTTTGAGGACTATCCCTGCCTCCAGGTCTGGTCCTAACTGGAAGCATACTAGAATCAGCAAGGGAAACCCACATGACCTGAAAGTGTTGCTGTGCAATTCCAGGTCAATGATTCATAAGACCACTGCCCTCCACGACCTGATTGTGGATGGAGGATTTGACCTGGCATGTGTGACAAAGACTTGGTTGGATGAAGCAGATGGGCCTGTCCTTGCCACTGCTTGTCTACCAAGTTTCTCTTACGCACAGCAACCCAGGTCATGTGGGTGGGGAGGGGGGTTGCCATGACTTTTAGGAAGTCATTAGTTTGCACCAGGCGTCCTATTGGGAAGACCCAGTTTTCTGAGTGCATGTACTGGAAGTTGGGCAGGATTCCTTTTGGTGTACCGACCTCCCCGCTGCACCAAGTATTCCCTGCCCAAGCTGCTTCAAGTCGTGGCAGGTGTTCTCCTGGAGACACCTAGTTTGATTGTCCATGGGGATTTTAACATCCATGCCGACACAAACTTATAAGGGGCTTGGGACTTCATGGAAAGCATGGCCTCCATGGGGCTGTCTCTGAATAAGCTTGGCCCAGCTCACAGTCGCCTTAGACCTGGAGTTCACCTCTATAGATGTGAGTAATCTGACACTAAGTAAAAGTGAAACAAAAGAAGTGCCATGGTCAAGTCACTTCCTGATGCAATTGGACTTCTCTGCGACCTTTCTCTTCTGCAGGGCGGTGGGACCGATTTGGATGGTCTGCCCCTGCCACTTAATTGATTCAAATGGATCCAAATGGTTTCCAGAGAGTGGTAGGGGATATTTTATTCCATGTTGATGACCTTTCAGCTGATTCCCTGGTGGCCTCCTGGAATGCGGAGTTAACCAGGGCTATCAACTGTCTGGCTCCGAAGTGCCCTCTCCAGTTGCATGGAGCCTGGACAGCCCTGTGGTTTTCCCCAGAGCTGAGGCCGATGAAACAATCGTTGAGATGGCTAGATCGCCAGTGGTAGAAAACTCATTCTGAATCGGACCGGACACGGGTTAAAGCGCAGCGTCGAGCCTACCAAGTGGTGATAGTGACTGCAAATAGGACCTTCTTCACTGCCTCTATTGCATCTGCAGAAAACAGCAGCAGGAGACTCTTTCAGGTGGTTCGCAATCTATTGGAACCACCTTCATTACCGGGGCCTGGTAGGGACCCCAAGACCTCCTCCAATGCTTTTGCAAAGTTTTTTGCAGATAAAGTCACTCAGATTCGAAAAGAGGTAGACTCGACCGTGGGAGCAGGGCCGGTGCGGGAGAGTGCTAGAGTCCTGTCTAGTCGTGTTACATTGGATCAATTCCAATTTGTTATCTCTGAGGATGTGGACAGGCTGCTTGGACAAGTGAAACTGACCACCTGTCTCCTTGATCCTTGCCCATCCTGACTAATGAAAGCGAGTCTGGAAGGGCTGGGCGATGGGCTCTGTGGGGTGGTGAATGCTTCCCTCTGTGAGGGAGCCTTCCCAGACCCACTGAAAGAGGCGGTCATTAAACTCCTTCTTAAAAAAAACATCTTTAGACCTGGCCAATATGGCCAACTATCGCCCCGTCTCAAATCTTTCATTCTTGGGCAAAGTGATTGAGCGGGTGGTTGCTGAACAACTCCAGGCACACCTGGAGGATGTGGACCATTTGGATCCCTTCCAATCAGGATTCAGGCCTCACCATGGGACTGAAACTGCCTTGGTTGTGCTGGTCGATGATCTCTTCCAGGCTAGGGACAAAGGTGAGAGCTGTTTCCTAGTTCTGCTGGATCTCTTAGCAGCCTTTGACACCATTGACCATAACATCCTTCTGGACTGTCTAGAGGGGCTGGGAGCTGGGGGCACTGTTATGCAGTGGTTCCGCTCCTTTCTCTTGGGCCGTGTTCAGAAAGTGGTGTTGGGGGATGAGTGTTCAGACCCCTGGGCTCTCACTTGTGGGGTGCTTCAGGGTTCCATCCTCTCCCCCATGCTTTTTAAGATCTATATGAAGCCACTGGGAGAGATCATAGAATCATAGAATCATAGAATCATAGAGTTGGAAGAGACCACAAGGGCCATCGAGTCCAACCCCCTGCCAAGCAGGAAACACCATCAGAGCACTCCTGACATATGGTTGTCAAGCCTCTGCTTAAAGACCTCCAAAGAAGGAGACTCCACCACACTCCTTGGCAGCAAATTCCACTGTCGAACAGCTCTTACTGTCAGGAAGTTCAGGGGGCTTGGGCTGGGTGTTCATCAGTATGTGGATGATACCCAGCTCTGCCTCTCTTTTAAATCAGAACCAGTGAAGGCGGTGAAGGTCCTGTGTGAGTGCCTGGAGGCAGTTGGGTAGATGGCGGCTAACAGATTGAGGTTGAATCCTGACAAGACAGAAGTACTGTTCTTGGGGGACAGGGGGCGGGCTGGTGTGGGGGACTCCCTTGTCCTGAATGGGGTGACTGTGCCCCCAAAGGACCAGGTGTGCATCCTAGGAGTCATTTTGGACTCACAGCTGTCCATGCAGGCACAGGTTATTTCTGTGTCCAGGGCAGATGTCTACCAGCTTCATCTGGTACACAGGGTGAGACCCTACCTGCCTGCGGACTGTCTTGCCAGAGTGGTGCTCTAGTTATTTCCACTTGGACTACTGCTATGTGCTCTATGTGGGGCTACTTTTGAAGGTGACCCAGAAACTGCAATTAATCCAGAATGCGGCAGCTACACTGGTGACTGGGAGTGGCCGCTGGGACCACATAACACCGATCTTGAGAGATCTGCATTGGCTCCCAGTACATTTCCGAGCACAATTCAAAATGTTGATGCTCACCTTTAAAGCCCTAAACGGCCTCGGTCCAGTATACCTGAAGGAGCCTCTCCACCCCCATCGTTCTACCCGGAAACTGAGATCCAGTGCTGAGGGCCTTCTGGCAGTTCCCTCATTGTGAGAAGTGAGGTTACAGGGAACCAGACAGAGGGCCTTCTTGGTGGTGGCACCCGCCCTGTGGAACGCCCTCCCATCAGATGTCAAGGAAATATGCAGCTATCCTATTTTTAAAAGACATCTGAAGGCAGCCCTGTTTAGGGAAGTTTTTAATATTAATGATGTATTGTTTTTAACATTCGATTGGGAGTCGCCCACATTGGCTGGGGAAACTCAGCCAGATGGGCGGGGTATAAATAATAAATTATTATAATATTATTATTATAAAGCTGAATCAAGGAGCACTGCTTGAAATCAAGAATCACACACTCACACAATTTCTTGTCTTTTGTGCAGTGTTCTGCAGAGGGGTGCCCTCAACCCATCCCTCATGTATTTAGGATGACCAGAGACTTTGAGGAGGGACTGGAAGACATAAAAGACACCCCACTGATCCCTGTGAGGGAGGCCCTAAAGATGGTGGCCCACAGTGACAATGCTAGGTACTCAAAGGATTGTGTTCAATGCTAGTGCTACTCAGAGCAGAGCCACTGAAATGAACGAACCTAAGTTCATCATGCCATTAATGTTCAATGAGTAGGACTAGCAATGAGTAGGACTATGAGTAGGACTAGCATTGGCTACAACCTTCAGGACAGAGGTCCATGCCACAAATTTGCATAAAATTTCCATATGCTACTTTAGATGTAAAGATGCAAACTTAGACCACTCATGAAAAGGGTGGGTTGGTGGGGTCTCACAGCATGCCCAAATTTTGAAAAGTGTGTAAGCAGCAAGAAATTTGGGGCAAAAGCCCCTGGGCTGAGGTCCCCTGGCAATGCCCCTCATGACCAAATTTCCCTCAAGTGAAAGCAAAGCACAGAGAGCTAAGAAGCTGCTGGAACTCTTTCATTTCTGCACTGTTCTAGACAGCATGTGGGCAGATGGCTTCTCCATGGTATAAGACTCCCCCTGCATGTTCAAAACTAGCATAGATTAGAGTTTTCTCAGTGACATCTAAGTATGGATGGGCGGGGGGGGGCAGTCCTACTCCCTGAAGGTCTTCAAGCAGAGGCTGGGCAGCCATCTTTTGGGGGTGGGGTAAACAGCTGTGCCTTTCCCACACCCCATAGGGCAGGGGGGGACCCCTGGCTCCTGGGCATGCTTGCTGGGACTGATGGGAGTTGTAGCTGAGCAACATCTGGAGGGCCAGATGTTGCCTAGACTAGAAGGGCTTTAGATTGATGACTTACTGGATGCCTCTTAACTCTGAGATTCTCTCCCCAGCGTGATAATTCTATGCCAGGCTGACGAGGGGCCTGCATGATGAAATACTTTTCCATGCCAAAAACTCGCCATATAGAAAGCTAATGTGTCAGGGAGAAGGATAGGCAAGCACCCTGATCCATGCGTGTTCTAGGTGTGACTGTTCCCTCCCACTACAGAAATATAGGACACTGCCATAATCCATCTAGTCTAGAACTGCGTGTCCTGAGTGACAGCAGGGTCTCATCATCTGCTGTCTGATGCTTGTACCCAGACATCCCATGGCTTGAACCTTCTGCATTGCAGAGCAGGTGCTCCAGCAGGAAGCTATGGGCCCTTCCTAAGAAATGTGCCCTATACCAGGTCAGACCGCCACTCCATGCAGTTCAGTATTGTTTGCTCTGACTGGTAGCATTCCAGGGCTTCAGACAGAGGCCTTTTCTATTACCTCACACCTGATCCTTTTCTCTCTTTTTTTACCTGGAAATGCTAGGGGGGACTTTCAGAGCTACTGAGCTCTGCCCCCAGCAGTGCCTTGTCGAATGCCAAAATTTGGCACCCTCTACCTCTCGCACTTGGTTCTATATCATAGTTGTGCCATTCCCTGCAGAGCCCTGGGGCTCAGAACCCAGTGTGACTGAATCAATCACGCTCTCCCAAATCTGCCCCTGCAGTTGCCAGTGCAGGACAGGAAGCACAGGAGAGCCAGTTACCTAAGCAAATGTGCATAGCTATCCTAAGGCCATTCCTGGACTGGGAAAGCTCTGCCAAGGAAGTTCCTGTGTTGGTTACTGCAAGACTGGATTACTGCAATGCGCTCTCTGTGGGGCTTCCCTTGTGCTTGATCTGGAAGCTGCAGTTGGTGCAGAATGCTGCAGCACAAATGCTGACAGGAGGGAGGCCTTGTCAGCATCTAACGCCTGTGTTCAGAGATCGGCACTGGTTGCCCATTCGCCACAGGACCAAGTTCAAGGTGCTACTATTAGTATATGAAGCCCTTAACAGCTTAGGACCAATTTACCTACAAGATCCCCTTACCCCACACGTGCCCACTCATTGCTTTGATTGGGAGAACAGGCACTACTACAAGTACCTTGTAATATCCATTGCGCCTTTGTCAGAAGTCGGTCATTTAGTGTGGCAGCACCTCCACTTTGGAACTCCCTGCCTATTGAGATCAAGCAGGGGCCTTCACTGTACTCTTCTCAGCATCTGCTAAAAACATTCGAATTTAGACAAGCCTACCCAGATGCTTAGAAAGTTGAGGAAGTTTTAATCTGTTTTATGAAAAAAAAAAAAATTACATCCTGCCTTTCCTTCAAGAATTTCAAGGCAGCCTATGTGGCTCTCCCCTCTCCATCGCACTGTCATGTGTCATTTTCCTGCAAGGCAGCTTAGGTTGGAAAGGCAGGGACCGGCCCTAATGCAATTGCATATTCTAGCTCATGAAGGTGTTGCATCCCAAGGACAGATGTGGGAAATGCAGAAGCAAGCGAATCCACTTGGTGCAAGGCGAGGCGAGGCATGGGAGCAAGTTGCTCTCAGGAGTGAGAGGTGCCCACTTTCCTTGTTTGCCTTCTCCGCCCACCATCTGAGGAGGAGCAGCATCCCATGGCCCTTTTTCCATGGCAGAGAGGCTTTCATAATCTCCTCTGGGGGGGCGGCATTCTCACAGGCAACAGAAAATACAAAAGCCCCATAAATCAGGGAAGGAGCTTGTGAGAGGAGGTGGGGAGGCATCTGCCCTTCCTATTCCGAAGGAGGGGGTGCTAAGGCCACCTTTGGGCTGGGGAGGAAGTGGAGATGGTGGGTTTTGTTTGTTATTTGGCCAAACTATCCGTTCAGCAGGAGATCAATGACAGGGTCTCCCAATGTTCTTGTTTTTGTACTTTAATGCAGCCAAAGCAGATGTAAGCAGCTGAAAGACATTTTTGCTCTAGGCAACCAAAAAAAGTTAATGAAATATTAATAATGATAACAATAATTAATTTTTATTGGTTGCTATAATAAGCCATTTATGAGTATAAATGACAATTACACATGCATTAAAATAGAAACATTCATAATTAAAATATACAGTACAACTTAAAAAATGCAATAAACCTTAGTGCTAATACAGTGGTACCTCGGGTTAAGTACTTAATTCATTCCGGAGGTCTGTACTTAACCTGAAACTGTTCTTAACCTGAAGCACCACTTTAGCTAATGGGGCCTCCTGCTGCCGCTGCGCCGCCGGAGCACGATTTCTGTTCTTATTCTGAAGCAAAGTTCTTAACCTGAAGCACTATTTCTGGGTTAGCAGAGTCTGTAACCAGAAGTGTATGTAACCTGAGGTACCAATGTAATAGGATGGGAAAGGAGGGCCACAATCTGATCTGAGCAGATTAACCCTTCCATCCTCAAGCCAATCAAAACCCCTTTTCTGCCCCACCTGAGGCTGCTGTGAGGTCTTCCACAGAGTGGGCAGACAGTTATATGTTTGCTTGTGTTTTGCATAGGGAGGTAAGTAACATCATCATCATCATCATCATCATCATCATCATCATTATTATTATACCCCACCTATCTGGCTGGGTTTCTGCAGCCACTCTGGGAGGCTTACAGCATATCTAAAAACATAATAAAACACCAAGCATTAAAAACCTCCCAGTACAGGGCTGCCTTCAGATGTTTTCTACAAGTTGGGTAAATCTTTATCTCCTACCTTGACATAAAGGGTGTTCCACAGGGAGGGCGCCACTACTGAGAAGGCCCTCTGCCTGGTTCCCTGTAACTTTGCTTCTCGCAGCGAAGGAGAAGACCCTTGAAGTAGGGTCCCAGGGTCCAGGCTGAGCAATGGGGGGGGGGGTGCAGACGCTCCTTCAGGTCTCCAGGCCCAAGGCTGTTTAGGGCTTTAAAGGTCAGCACCAGCTATATAACCTTTAGAAGAGATCTGAAGGCAGCCCTGTAGAGGGAAGCCTTTTAATGTGTACTGCTTTATTATGTTTTGATATATTTTGGAAGCCGCCCACTTTTTTTTTTACTTTTTTTTTAAACCAAGAGGATTGGAAACTTACTAACTTAAAAAAGGGGAGATTTGATGGCATCTAAATCCAGTGACTGACTGTTCCTACATTGTATGGCTTTTCTGCCCTCCCATGAAATTGTGGCATGATACCAAGGTTCCTGGGCTCCCCCATTCAACTTATGCGTCCCAGCTCAAATGCAGAGCTGCCCAGCGTCCCTTCCAT
Source organism: Podarcis erhardii (assembly GCF_964252035.2). Taxonomy (NCBI): domain Eukaryota; kingdom Metazoa; phylum Chordata; class Lepidosauria; order Squamata; family Lacertidae; genus Podarcis; species Podarcis erhardii. Next base: position 1,269,597 of record NC_138514.1, read on the forward strand.
TCCTTAATGCACCCCCTCCTATCCCTGCAGGGGTCTTCCTCCTCCTCCCCCCATTCTGGCTCCCAGTGGTGATGTGCTTGGAGGGGGACCTCTCTGCTGGCAAAGACAACAGCTGCATTGCCAGGAAGGGGAGGCATCTGCTACTGGTGTCAAATCCGCACTCCTTGCAGATGGAATTCAGACACCTTTTGTTAAGTTCCCATCCTGCTAAATATTTAGCAGTCCCATTTGCATTTTGAGCATTTCAGTAACAAATGCTCCTCCCTAGCCTGCTGATGGGGGGTGGAGGCTGAGAAAGAGGAAGACTACGGCACTTTTCCAAAAGAGCTCTGCTTCCTTGCAGCCTCCATGAACAGGAACATGGGGGGGGCAGTCTTCCCCTTCCCCTTGCAGCTGGGTTTGTAGGTTCTTGGAAAACCTAGGTGTATATGTGCCCTGCAGATATGCTTATCCGAGCCACCCAAAGGTCTTCTTCTGTGCGCATTTACTAGGGTGTAAGTCCTACAGAAAGGAGTGGTGCTAGCTTCTCAGTATATGTCAGGCATGAGGAATGTGTGGCTCTCCAGATGTTGCCAGACATCAACTCCCATAAGCCCTGACCATTGGCCATGCTGGCTGGGGCTGCCGGGAGTTGTAGTTCAACATCATCTGAAGGGCCGTATGTTCCCCACCCAGGAGATATATATGTGCATTGGATTGGGCTGCATGAGGATTTGGCCTGGATGTGGGAAGATGAAAAGCCTCAAGACTCTCGAACAAGGCTACCTTGCAAGATTGTTGTAGAACTAAAGCACCCTCTGAGCTTCTTGGAGGAAAAGTGAGATACAAGTACAATTAATAAAAAAGGTAAAGGTAAAAGACCCCTGGACGGTTAAGTCCAGTTGAAATCAGCTATGGAGTGTGGCGCTCATCTCGCTTCAAGTCGAGGGAGCTGGCTTTTATCCACAGACAGCTTTCCGGGTCATGTGGTCAGCAAGATTAAACCGCTTCTGGCACAACGGGAGACCGTGACGGAAGCCAGAGCGCACAGAAACGCTATTTACCTTCCCGCCACAGCGGTACCTATTTATCTACAGTGGTACCTCGGATTAATCCGTTCTGGAGGTCCGTTCTTACACCGAAGTGTTCTTAAACAGAGATGCACACTTTCCCTAAATGAGGCCTCCTGCCGCTGGTGTTCATCTTCTGTTGGTCTTCTGGTGCAAAGTGCGCTAACCGGGACACCTACTTCCAGTTTTGCGGAGGTCATTGTCCCCAGTGTCCGTTAACTGTTCTTAGACCGAGATACCACTGTACTTGCACTAGTGTGCTTTTGACCCTACGAGGTTGGCAGGAGCTCACCCTGTTGAACAGACTTGAACCACTGATCTTCCAATTGGCAAGCCCAAAAGGCTCAGTAGTTTAGACCACAGTGCCACCCGCATCCCATAATTGATTAATTAAGCAATTAATAATATGGCCCTCCTAGTTATACACATGAATTTATGCTAAGACTCACACCAGATTGCATTTTTCAGTCCACATATTTTTATTTAAATATTTTTGCAGTTACTTCAAGGCAGGCATTTCATCTGGCAATGCTGAGCTGATTGATGGAGTTATCTTCACAAGATGTCAACCAGAGTCCTTTTCTTTTAAAAGTGATCCCAATTCTTTTTGAAGTTGTCCTCTGACATATGTCAACCCTGTGGGTTTGTCCACAGACAATGTAAAACATAAGCCAAATGGATGTCAAAGACAACTCTCATGTGAACCAGGGCATTGGGAGCTGCTGTGTAAATAATAATATTAAAAATATTCAACTAAAGCTGGAAGTCCAAAGTGAACCATATACCCTGCAACCAGCAAAGATATTCAGCACAGCGAGAGCATCTGATTGCATGCCTCATGCACTGCATGAAAAGTCCCCAGACTTGCTCAGTGTGGCATCGCAAAGCCGTGGGGGGGGGGGCGTGGAGAATTGAATTGTAGTCGTCCCCGCTGGACCAGAGCAAGCGTACACTGGGAATCAGTGGCTCCCTGGTGCAGTCCACTTATTCCGAAAAGGGGGGTGAAATTAGGAAGAGACAGAGTACGCAGCCTTAATTCCGCTCAGCAGAAAGCCAACCTTAATTCCATCCAGGGAGCCCTACCATTGGGCAGAGTTGGCTGGTGCCACAGGCAGCAGGTGCTGCGGGCAAGGAGTGGTACTGAGGGGCTTGAGGACAAGAGCTGAGGGTGCGCCCTGCCACCTGTTTTGTGCTCCCCTAAGAACTGTTCGGAAGGGGAATGGATGACCCCCTTCGAAGTCTATAACGATTCTGCCCCACAATTCCAGTGGGAACAAGCTAGCTTTGCAAATTTTATTGCCATTCTCAGCTTTGATAAATCTGCCATGCTGATACCTGACAGCCTCTTTGCTCACTGAAGTATGTCACCTCCATCCAGAACAACAACAAAGCTTTCTTCCAAGCTGGCCCAAGTGAGAGGAAATTGAGTTGTTATTCTGCTGGGTTTTTTGCTCCCCCTCCATTAGGCCCCAGGAAAGGAAATCGGATGGCTTCAGTAAGGAGGGCTGCCACTTACTGTGAGGACTCCCAGCTGTTGCTCGGGGCCTTGGCAGCACTGAGACACGTAAAAAGTTTTCAGAGCCGCACACTTAAGCCCTGTGGTTAGGAAAAAGCAGCAAAACCACTGGCCTGGATGACAATAGAACCTTTGAGAACTTCTGGCACCACACAAGAGAACAGCATGAATCCCAACCTGCTTGCATTGTGGCTGAGCTGGCCAGGCCATGCTACACCTTATCTACTCACAGGCTTGTTCTTCCCTGTTTCCATTTTTTACTACTACTAATATGTGCCTACCCTTTGAGAGCCACACACAAATAGATGAATGTCCTGTTCAGTCAAATGGTTTCTCAAAGAACAGGGGCTGCTGTCCAACTGGAATCTTAAAGAACACACACACACACACACACACACACACACACACACACACGTCAGGGAGCTGCCATTATAATTTCCCACAATACCCTGGAGCATACCCTCCAACATTTCTCCAATGAAAATAGGGACATCCTAATTAAAAGTGGGACATTTTGGAATCAAATTAGAAAACAGGACGGCTTCTCTAAATCCCTGGAAAAATAGGGACACTCAGAGGGTCTGCTGGAGTGAGGTAATGGCAGAAGAATTGTGGGAAATTAATATGGCAAACCCAGCACTGAGTGTGGGGGGGAGGGGCAAAGTAAAAGGGGTAAGTGCTAGTGGTAGACTGTGCCAGGGTGCTGGCAACCTGGCTGCTGCATGTTGACACTGTGCCTGTTTTCTGTGCTTTAGTCCACAGATGAGTCCAGCATCAGGAACACTGGAAGCTGCCTTTTACCAAGTCAGACCATTGTCACATCTTGCTCAGTGTTCTCTACAGTGGCTGGCAGGAGCTCTCCAGGGATTCAGGCAGGACTCCCTCACAGTCTTACCTGGAGAGAGATGCCAGAGGCTGAGCCAGGGACCTGAGCAGGTGCTCTACGCCTGAGCTCCATCCCTTCCCTTTAGCTTTAGGCCTCAGGCACAGAAAAGTGTCGGTGCAGTTAAGTTCTCTCAGCACCTCTCCTCAGCCAAAGCAACATGTACAACACATTCTGGGCTGCCATTTCTTCTCCCGTTTCCCAAACACCAGGTGTTGCAAAAGGCCAAGAACTTCATTTTTCCAGAAGGATGCGCTCCCATCTGCATGAATTTGAGGGAACATTAACAAGCCAATGAAAGCAAACTCCTGTGTCCCAGAGCTACCATTCACTGCAGAGCAGACCCGTCTGCTTTTACAGGCATCCATCCTCTGGGGCATCGGCTGGTGTTAAAGAGATCACCTTGGAGAGGCTATGCCAGGAAGTATCCCCCAGGGTCCTGTTTGGCCTGCTGCTCAGCCGACTCAGCAGAAGCAGAGGCAATCATGTGGAAGAGACTGGGCATGCCAGCCAGCCTGGATGGGAGGAGCGGGAGGAGACGAGAAATGGCTTGGAAAATGCTTGATGTGGATTGCAGCCCAGCGAAGCCAGTCCTCCTTCCACCGCTACAGAAGAGCAGCCAAGAGACGGGAGCACAAGCTTTCCAAATACCGCAGGGACCGAGCTGCTGCTGGATGCTCTAATTGGCCTGTGCATCTGTGGCCACATCCCCTGAATAACAACATTAAGCTGGCGGGTGTGCATGCATTCCTGGGGACACAAATGCATCACAGAACAGGGTTCAGGGCATCACCAGCCAAGATGAGTCTGAAGGCAGGATGGTTCATCGCTAATAGATCGTGAGCCATTTCCAGAAAGGAAAAGGAGTCATCAGGCCTGCCCCCAGGTTGTTAGCAGACACTCCTTAATGCCTTCTGTGGGCTGGCATTATAGGCAGAGGGAAAGAGAAGGGCAGAGGGGCACGGAGGCAGCTTGAATCCCTGCAAAGTCAGCCTTTGTAGATGCTGAACAAACAACCCAGCTATTTTCTGGTAAAAGCCTGTTCATATGCATGTTTGTGTACCTACTCCTCTTTACTCTGCATCCAATCTACATTATCCAGCGAGCACTGATCCACTAGTATGATCTTCACTAGTATGTATATTTCATTGATAATTATTCACTGATGAAGACTTTACAGTATTCCAAAACAGCTGAACTATTCCAGGTGCACTTTCCTTTTGAGAAGAGAGACGTCTCCCTTTGAGACTTTTGTGAGACGTCTTCCTTTGAGAGACAGTTTGGCATTCCTTGCTATTCATTGGTTGTTTGAATCTTTGTTTGACTCTGAGACATATAACAACTTGCAGTTTCTTGTATATTTTGTTAGATGTGTTGTATGATATATATATTATTTTGAAGTGGCATTTGTATATTTTGAATGACACCATACTGATTATATATTTACTAACAGTTATTAACCAGCGTGTTGTGTTTGCATTTTTGTAGATTGTCACATTTTGTAACACAGGGGTTTGTGTTTACTCTGCATCCAGTGCACTTCCAGTGTCCTCCGGTTTCCGGGAGAGAGCATCTGCCCTTACGTTTTCCTCTCCCGGCACGTATCAAATCTCAAAGAAGAACTTGGCGAACTCCTGGGACCATCTGATCTGTCTCTGGTTGAGCACTCGTGCAGTCCGCCAGTATTCCAAGTTCTTGTGGTCCGTTCGGACCTGGATCTTGTGCCGCGCCCCTATCAACAGATGTCTCCATTGCCGAAATGCCGCATAGATCGCAAGCAATTCTCGGTCATACACCGTGTAGTTTTGCTCCGACTTGCTCACCTTCCTAGAGAAAAAGGCACACGGCCAGTTCTGCTTGGCCCCGGGCTGCAAAAGTACCGCCCCAACCGCGCGGTCGGACGTGTCCGTCTCCAGTCTCATGGGCTTCTCCGGATCCACGTGCAGGAGCTTCTCCTCCAAGGCGAACGCCTTCTTCAGCTTTTCAAAGGATTGCTGCGCATCCTCTGTCCATGCGAACTTCTTTTTGCTACTAAGACAATCCGTTATGAGCGCTGTCAAGTGAGCAAAGTTCTTTATGAACTTCCTGTAGAAGTTGCTGAAGCCTAGAAACCTCTGCACATCCTTTCTGTTTTGGGGGGCTTTCCATTCCAGCACTGCCTTCACCTTGCCCGGATCCATGGCTAGTCCTTTGTCGGACAACCTGTACCCCAGGAACTCGACCTCCCTGGCATGGAATTGGCATTTTTCCAGCTTGACCCACAACTGATGCTTCTGCAATCTCTGTAGCACCTCCCTGACGTCTCTGATGTGTTGCGTTTCATTGTCCAAATAGATCAAGACGTCATCCAAAAAGGCTACGCAATTCTTGTACAGCAGGGGCCCCAACACATGGTGCATGAAGGCTTGAAAGCAGGCGGACCCCGATTGTAATCCAAATGGCATGACTAAGTACTCAAAAGCCCCCAGGGGGGTGAACATGGTCGTTTTCCATTCGTCCCCCTCCCTTATCCTAATCAGATTATATGCTCCCCTGAGGTCCAGCTTGGTAAAAAATCTTTCCCCGCCTCACACGTGTCAAAATATCGTCGATCCTAGGCATTGGGAAAGTCACGGGTTCTGACACCAGGTTTACGGCCCTGTAATCCACAACTAATCTGGGCTGATTAGTCTCTTTTTTGTCCACAAAGAATACGGGACTGCCCCCCACCGCCTTGGATTCCCTTATGAAACCCCTCTTCAGGTTCTTGTCAATAAACTGCTGCAACTCCTGCATCTCCCGGTCGGACATGGCATACAGCTTACCCACTGAGCCCCTGGAAGCAGGTTGATTTGGCAGTCAAATGGTCTGTGGGGGGGCAGTCTGTCTGCCTCCCTCTCACTGAAGACCTCCTTCAAATCCGCATATTGCGGTGGCACCCCCCTTTTTTGCTCCAGGGTTTGTCCACAGTCATCCTTGGTTCCTTCCCTCCCAGACAGTGTTCTAAGCAGTAAGCTGACCCAAAGGTGACCGACCGCTGATGCCATGACACTACTGTATTGCCAGCCAGCTCATTCCCAGTATTATTGGGGGTCCTGCCAGCGTGGCTACATGAAAGGCAATGGTTTCCGTGTGCCTGGAGACACTCATTCGCATTGGCGGTGTCTGGTGTGTTACTTCCCCTCCCAGGAGTTCCCTGCCATCGATGGTGTTCACCTGCAAGGGAAAATCTAGTGGCAACAGGTGGAGCTGATGCTCCAGAGCGAAGTCTCTGCTGAAGAAATTACACGAGCTGCCAGAATCTAGCAGCCCCTCCACCTTGACGGGGTGCCCATTTCTAGCACCACCTCTATGGCTATAGCTGCCCTGGGAGGGTCAGGCTGGGGCACTTCTATTGGTTGCTGGCCTGGCTGCTGCCCCCACTGGTTGGCAGCCAGGCTTTGTTGTTTCCCTGCACCGGCCCCTCCTCCCCCTTCTCGTCGTGGCCTGTAGTCCCCATCATGCCTTGCCAGGCTTTCCATTGAGGGCAGACCCTTGCAAAATGTCCCGGTCGCTGACAGAGGAAACACTTCTTGGTAGTTTTCCACTCCTTCCCCTCCCTCTTCCGTCCTTTGCCGGCGTTTGAAACTTCGCGCGCGCGCCATCAATTTCCCTCGGCTCCGCCACCTGGGAAGGCTCCCTCGGCATCTCCAGAATGCGGTTGCCATGGAAACGTTCCGCCCTTATCTCCCGCTTCTCCTGAGACCGCGCTTCCTGGCGTACTCCGGTCGCAAGCACAGCCTTTGTGAGTTCATCCATCGACCGCGGGCGGGGCGCTCGGGACAGCTCGTCTTTCACTCCAGGGTCCAAACCCACCTCAAACAACATTTGTATTGGTTCAGAGTCCAGATCGCACCCGAGCTTGTGGACTAACATCGCAAAATGCGACCAGTAGTCTCTGACGGACAGACCCCCCTGCTTGCACCCCATCAGCTCCCTCCATGTCACGCATTGCTCCACCTTGCTGGAGAACATCACATCCATCGCCTGGTAGAATTTCTTAAGATCTTTCAATGCATCATTCTGCGTTGCCATTAGGGGTCTGATCCATTCGCGCGCCCCATCCTGCAGATGTCCAACAATGTAAGCCACCCTCTCCCCGTCATCCGCAAAGTCATTTTTCTGCAAATCCAAAGCGTATTGAATTTCCGTTCGGAAGGCATTGTAGTCCTGGGGCTTTCCACCAAACTTATGTACCAGCCCCAGGACCTTCCTCCCTATCGGGGTGGCTCCGACCTGTGCATCCTGAGCCCGTCTCTCCTCCAGCCGCGCGGACAGGGTAGCGACATGCGCCTCCAGGTCTTGGTTCCTCTCAACCAGACCTCACACCATGGCTTCTTGCTCTATCCCTCTGGCCGGCGCTGTTTGGCTCATCGTGCTGCCTCTCCGGGGCTCCGCACAAGCAACGTCAGGGACTGACGGATTGCTGTAATGGTTCTAGGGGTTGCTCGTGCGTAAACCGGTGCAACGCCTGGCTGGGTTGCCTGAGTGAACCTTTTCTGTCCGGACAGCCACTCACCCGTGGCTGTCTCAATCGCTGGCAGAATCCGTCAGTGGGCGTTTCTTGAACTTCTTCCAGCAAAGAAGCTCTTTGATGCCTAGTCTCCTCCTACTCTCTCTGCGCGGAAGCCTTCTGCGCAAGGAGGGTGTAGGCAGCGGAGGACCCTTACTCTCCCCGCTGGTCCCTGGCAAGGAGTCATGGGACCGCCTCGCCGATTCCCCCATCTGCCCCCCTTCTCCACTGGTGCTACGCTGATTCTCTTCCCCAGAAGATGGGCTGCCTCTCCCCATCCCAGGACGCTCTCTGGAACCCCTCCGGAGCCCGCTCTCTCCCTCCGGGCCTGATGGCAGTTCCCTGACAACAGGGAAAGGAAGAACTATGAGCCTCTTGGAGGAAAGCTGGGATATAAATGAAATAAATGAATAAAGCTTGATGGGCCAATGTTGCGACTCAGTAGAAGGCAGCTCCTGATGTACCTAACAGAACACAGGAGGAGGAAAAGCACCCACCCACCTGTCAGCATCGCCCTTGAGCCAGTGCACCAACTGGACTCATGCACTTCAACCCCGACTGGGCTAGGTGAGCTGGGTAGCACTGCCAGCGGCCACCTTTCACACAGGGACAGGTCACCGTGCTGTAGACTCACAGCTTAGAGCTGAGAGCACCGGATTCACTTGCACAATAATACAGTCGTTGCGCAGCAGAGTTTTGCAGAGTCTTGCAGAGTATAAACCACTCGGAGTGCAGCTCTGTAGAATATCTTCCTTTTATTCTATAGCTACAACTATGATACAAAACTATATACAGAGCTAAAAGATCTAAGCATAAATCAATGCTACACTGAGAGTCTGCAGCTGCTCTTAGCAGCAACCTTATCTTTAGACACGATCTCTAACACTCTCTCTCTCTCCGATACACTGACTGACTGACTCACACACTCACTGATTCACTCACTCACTAATTAGAAAAGCAGAACATTGCTCCTCCTCTCTGCAGAATCAGCAGGCTCCTCAGGAGATTCTTGGATATGGGAGGGGTGAAATCTCCTCACCACCCAAAGCCCTAGCTAAAGAGGTGCATTCTTTGATCAATTGTCCCAAAGCATTCAATGTTGATTCAAGATGCCCCTTGAAGAGGAGGTCCCCTCGCGCACCACTGCCTTTCAAACTCCAGAGTGTGTTGGCACTGCTAGCAGCTCCCCCTCTATTCATGGACATAGGGCAGTGTTTTTCAGACTTCTGCTTTATTTGTTATATATTTTATTGCAATTATAAGAGAAGGATGGGGGAAGAAAGAAGCAATGGCCACAGTCACACCAAACATTTAAAGCACATTCATAGACATTTCACTGTCGTGGCTTCCCCCAAATAACCCTAGGAAATGCAGTGTAACCCTCACAGTGCTACAATTCCCAGTACCCATAACAAACTACAACTCCCGGGATTCTTTGGAGGGAGCCATGTGCTTTAAATGTATGGTGTAGCCAACATCAGCACAGACTGACAATAAGAATAATCCATCAATGTTCACGTAAACATATATGGTAACACAAGCAGTCCATAGGTCCAAATAGGCAATCATGTCGCTTATAAGATACAGAAAGGAGCAGTAACACCTTCAGATCTCTGAGTAAAAGAGAAGGGCTTGCACAATCCGCTTGTGCTGTCCATTTGTTCACTCCCTTCACAAAACCTTCCCATATCGCACCGTTCTACTGGGGAACCCCTGTTCCCCCCAACCACTGTTCATGGTGCACCAGTCTGGGGTACACAGTTGATGCAAGCCTGCTCCACATGCCTGCTACTCTCCTGTGTTAAAACCAGGAGCGGAGGGTGGGGCAGTGAAACGACTTCCCCAAAATCCCAAGTCCCCACCACAGCCTCTAGCTAAGGCCAGGATAATGACCATTGACACAGGCACCATACATACACAACAGCAAAGAAGCTCAGAAAAGTAGTATATAAAACTGTAGCAATAAGTATTGTACTGTATTGTATTGTACTGTTTCCTCCAACTATCCAAGATAGAATCAAATAATCGCCAAAATTCAACGGTTTGACCCATTTCCTTGGTTCCAATGGATAATGACTCCTCTGGAAGAAGGGAATCCAGAGCTTCCCCTGCCTCCATAATCCTGGGGATATACAGTCACGTACACAGGGACGCGGACTTATAAAAAATATTGGGGGGGCCCGGGAAAGCTCATGAATAATAAATAAGCTCATGAATATGCAAATAAAGTGGCACCGCCTCCTCGTGAGCGAATAGGGGAGAGCGTGCTGCGCCTATTAATCAGCTCCAAAGGAAATTGGGTGGAGCTTTTGCTCGGGAGGGAGGGCAGGAGGCATGCAGCCCGCCCCTCCCTGTGCATTTTGGGCTGGGGGAGGGGCGGCGATGGCGCTCTGCTGGAGGGGCGCCGGAGATTATTGGGGGGGCGGAGCCCCCCCAAACGAATTTTTGAGGGGGCTCGGGCCCCCTCAAGCCCCATGGAGTCGGCGCCTATGCACGTACACAGCATCAATGGACATCCGCTGATGGGTTTGCTGCGGCCAGGTCTTCCCAAAGCCCATTCTTGGAAAGGCTGGAGGGCAAGGATATGCCTAGATAGTGTTGGGTGGTGGGTACTTAAGGTGCCTGGGACTAAATCTGATAAGAGGAGCAAGTTGATGAACTTGGGTAACCTCAAGATCCCTCTTTATGACATGTTGATGATGTATCAGTGATGCTTCTGGGAAGGTATTATGGGAAGGGGGGAAGGTCTTAAAAGAGCGTGTAACTTATGTTCGGGGATGTTACTCTGTATGGGAACCTGTTGTGCAACAATAAAGATTGTAGTCTACTGACCACTATTTTGCTCCAATTTACTTGGCTGGAACTTCCTTCTTTTACTGACAGCATGGACCCGCGGGGGACTTGCACTCCAATGAGCTGTTGAGTAGTCTCTCACCCCAGAACTCTTCCTTAACACCTGGAACGGCACACTGCAGGGGTGGGCCAGCGTCTTCATGCCCTGTCATCATGCCCACATCCCAGGGACCTCCTCATGACTCGCCCCTCCCCCTCTAGCTTAATATTATTTCTATACCACCCTTCATCAGAGGATCACAGGTCAGCTACAGGCAGAGATGCTCAGTGAGCAATACCACCCTGCTTGCACTGACCTGTGCCACACTGCTGAAAGCTCCCCCTCCTTTACCTCCATGACCTTCTCCAACAACATGAGCCCTCCTTTATATAGAGTCCATGACGTATAGCCACGCAAAGTCGGTGATCGCCCAAAGATTAAGGGATATTGCCAGACAGGAGGACATAGCCCGTGTGAAACCTGGGTTGTTTCTGGGGGAGCAGATGTATCGGGCTGCTCCAGCTCACTACCTGGCGGATATCCACTACGTGGAATACCGCAGACTATTTACCGCGGCTAGGCTGAATGTTCTTGACTCGGCGGTTCTGAAGGGAAGATATGGAGGAGTCCCATATGACCAGAGATTATGCCATTGTGTGTTGGGTGAGGTAGAATCCACAGAGCACATTTTACTGAGCTGTCCCTTTTACAACGATTTAAGACAGTATCTCATAACTCCATACTTACCCCAGCTCAGTCCCCGACAAAGAGGAAAGCAGACAGCATATCTGCTAAATAAGTCTTCTGGGAAAACAACTTTGTCAGTGGCTAAATTCCTTTTCCTGGCACTCAAGTGTTGGAAATGTATAACTGAATGCCTTGATGTGGGTTATCTGTGAGAGGTTTAGTACTGTGGCCCTACCTTATTTATGTACCCCTATGCTATTTTAGTTTATAATTCTGTATTGTGTTTTATTTCTGACTATCGGTCGAATAAAGGATATTGATTGATTTTTGCAGGGAAATACAAGTCAAGGAGGAAGTAAGAGCACCCAACATTTCACACTCACTCTTATGGGGATTGTAACACCTAGATTCTCCTGCCAAGGAAGGAGAGTTACCTGGGCACATTCCACTTCACTTAAGGCTACCTGCGCTGCTGTGTGTTGTCCTGGCTTTTGTAGTTCTCCAGCAACTTGCAAAACCAGCTTGGCAACAATCAGACAAAAGAAATGTGTGTTTAGATATCCCATTGGAAAATGATGCCTCTATTGCATTCTCTTAAAAAAAACACACCCAAAAAACAAACGGTGTGTCTCCAGCTAAAGATGATGCATTGCATCTGCAAGTAGACATAATAATAGCTACTGAGTGCAAGAGGTCCCTGTGTTGTTGGTGGGCTGGTTTCACAAAGAGCACCCCCTCCAAACCTTGGATCACTTCCTTCCCTGTTTTGTAGACCCCCTTCATCATGTTGATTTATAGACAATGCATCCCCCTAGGCAGGGAGCCGTCTACGCTTTGGTCCAAGATGTGGGCTTTCAAAAACACAACTCTTTTCAAAAGGAAAATCCCATGGCTTTAAGTCTCGTCCTTTCTCCTTTTGTGCAGCTTGAAAGATTTACAGTCCTCAGATTGAAAATCTCAGCTTGTGTGAAGAAGCTTGGAGGGAGCAGAATTCCAGTTCCTGCAGTTCCAGCCTGACATTTTGTCTTGTGCCAGGTGTGCCAACTTGGGGGGGGTACAAGGGCCCCCTCAAAAATCCCTGGGAGCTATGCACACATGCTGCGGGACATATTCGTGTCATGTGTGCAAGCCACAGTGTGTGTGCACGACACATCAGCACACAGCATGCCCTGGAACATGCTGATGTCATGCGTGTGCACTGCGGGGTGTGCCAATGTCATGCAACCCTGACCCCCTCACTTGTGGGGGCAAGGCAACGTGCTTGTCCTGTGCCCCCCCCCCCCATTCTATGCTGTATAATCACAGGTTCACATCTATAACGCTGGCGGAAATATCTGTATGTCACCTGACACCCTTGAAGCTCGTGAGTCACCACCTCCCCCCCCCCCATGTGCCCTGATGGGATGATAAAGGGTGGTTAACTTTTTCTTCTTCAGTGAAAAATACATGGAGTTGTGGCACCAAGTATGTCACTCATTGCCACCAGAAAGTAGCTTGTCTCCCTTGCAGGATTGAAAACTTCACTTTTCTCAGCAAGTTTTAATTTCTCTCCTGGGAAGGCTTTATTGTTTTTAGTATGTCTCCCTTTTGGCTACTATAGCTTTTGGTTTGGTCTCTGACGACAGGGCTGGAGTAGGCCTCCCTTGAAACTCTTCTGGATTTCCAAGCCTTCCTGTGTCCTGCAAAATGTCTCTGGTGTGGAGCCTTTCCAGCTCTGTTTGGGAGGTTGAAAGGGTCCCCACGGGGTGGGCTTTGCAAAGCAGGAGGAGGCTTGGAAATCCAGTGGAAATAAAAAAAGAGGGCTGCAGGAATGCTCCTGGGGTACAGAAGAATTGTCCCCTTCGCCTCACCTCCAGCTGCTGCTGCCTGGGCTGAGCAACAGCAGAAAGGCTGTGTTTTGGAACAAAACCTCTGTTGCTTACTGCAGCAGGAGGGGTGGTGAAGGGGAGAAGCAATCCTTTCTCTTCTTTGTCCTCCCCCACTGCTGCCACTGGAATAAGCACGTGGGGGAGGGGTGGCAGCAGTGCAGACTTTTGCCCCCTAAGGTGAAATCTGTAGATCAAGCACTATTTGATTGCTATGGTTTTTATGTTTTATTGTTACGTTAATATGTTTTTATGGCTGCTGCCTTGGAGATCTTCATTTTGGAGAGGCAGAAGGAGGATGCAGGGTATTCAGTCCATTAGGAATAAAATAGTTAACTACAATGGGCAGCCTCAAGTCCATGGGGGAACTCCTACTCTCTGTCCTTGCTTGCCGACTTCCATACAGACCTAGAGACTGAAGTGGTTTCCACAGCAAAGGTGCCACTCTTTTTATAAGAAAAGGTGCTCCCTTTGGGGATGCCTAGGGGTTGGCCTCCATCTGCACCCATGCAACTGCCAGCCTACCACCAAAAGCAACCCCCCCCCCGCACGCGCCTGCACACCCCCCAAGCTGTTTCTCAAAGGCTCAGAAGAGCTTCTAGAGCATAAACACGACACGCTGGGATGAAATTTACAGGCCCCCCCCCACCTTACGAAGCACCCGTCTGTTAAAGAGAACGTGCTGCTTTGGAAAGGACACAATTTATCATCCTGCAAGAAATGTTGCTTTGATGACCCAGCGGATCAAAGTTAAAGCATAATGTTTATTGTATCTGCTTTCACAGTGAAAATGCAACTGTATATCTCCTAGGTCATAAAACTGAAATATTGAATCATAGAATCATAGAGTTGGAAGAGACCACAAGGGCCATCGAGTCCAACCCCCTGCCAAGCAGGAAACACCATCAGAGCACTCCTGGCATATGGTTGTCTAGCCTCTGCTTAAAGACCTCCAAAATAGAATCATAGAATCATAGAGTTGGAAGAGACCACAAGGGCCATGCTCTTTGAGAAACACATTTTTCTTCTGCCTTGCTTTTGCCACTGACCTTGGAAAAGGAGAAAAGGAGCGACTCCAAGTGTCATTAGAGAAAATGAATGGAGGTGCAAATCATTCCTCATGAAAAGCCCATAGGTGGCAGTGACTGAGTCCCACCTGATTCTGTAGACTTGCATGTGTTACAACCGTGTGTGTGTGTGTGTGTGTGTGTGTGCAGCCTTAGTCGGGGCTGGTGCATCCTGTCTTGTGTCAGCTGCTCCCTTTACAATGACAGTTATTTCTTCGCACGTTTGATGAAAAGTTCATGCTACTTGACCTCATGGTTTTGCTGGAATATCAGCACCTCTCCAGCAAGCATTACATGAAGTAGCACCTGACCTGACTCACAAGAGTCCAGTAGGGGCTCTTGGACTCTCTGCCAGGTTCCAGTATGTTTGTAGAGTGCTCTGAAGAAGTAAAACATTAAACTAAATTAAATTTAACATGTGGTGCCCAAGTGCTTGTGTTACACAATCAAAACTGTGACAAATGTTATTTCAGGGTTATTATCCCACATTAGGGATTACATGAGCAGGAATGGACGGGCAAATCTGTCCATTTCAGTTCCATTTAGTTCCTCATTTTTCTAGGATTAACTTTACAGTTTTATTTCATTTTATTTTTAAAAAGTCACCATGAAAATTCACCTGCATTTTATTGCAAGTTTCTCCAGATAAACACATTTTTGTATGCAATTTTGTCTAATTGTTTTTGCAAAACATATTTCCTATCATGTAATGCATTTGTGTGTTATTTTCACTAATATATGCATTTTAACTCACACTTTACCCTCTCACACACATTTCTGTACACATTATTTGGCAAGAGAACTGCATTGCAAAATTCAGGGAAGTGTGAACTGTGTTTCAGTTCACATATGGTTTTGGGAAATGCAGATTAGGTACGTTTGCCTTTAAATGCAAAGGTTATGCATAACGTGTATCAAACAATGGAAGAATGTGGATAGTTGTTAGAATGGTCGTTAGCATCCTGGCCTCCCACAGACCCTGGCAGCAGCAGCAGCGCCAGCAATGCTGATGTGGCCGAGCTGGCCCGGCCTTGTCTCTCCCTGTTTTTCTCCTGGCAGAAGTTCATTCCTTCTGTGTTGCTTCCCCAGTCAGATCCCATTAACCGGAGTGCAACATCCTTTTCCAACCTGGGACGCAGTGGAACAAAAGTGGTTTCCTTGGCAGCTGGAGCAGAGGGAGGCCGTCGCTTTTGCACCTTGTGAATAATGCAGCAGTTTGCACTTGCAGGAGTCTGACAACACCGCAGGCTCCTTCGTATTGCTTACAAGTTCACTGAACTTGCTGTTGTTCGATTAGTGGCAATCCCCAAGAGTCAGAGCCATGATATCACTCTTCTCCTGGAATAATCTTTCCTTTGCAAAGTGGTTAGGGGATTCATTTCCACCTCTCTCTTCCTCCCGGCCCCCTGCCTTGGGAGATTTCTATACAGTAATAGCCACTGGCTATACGGTGAGCAGGGATGGATGGACCACTGTCAAGCAGCCCAAGCAGGCATTCTATAGCAAAATCAGAAATTAAGACCATTAAAGAGATGTTGCCTGCAGGGAGCAGCCATCACTGCAACCCACAACCTGACCTGTGGAATCCTGACTATGCTGTAATAATAGCATCTGGCAATTGCAGGTGCTTTGGAACATGATGCATATGTTGCCCCAATCATCTTCGCAGCAGCTTGTAAAGCTGACCAGTGTGACTATCCCAATGTAGATTCAACGGTTGAATTCTGTAGGACTTACTTCTGAGTAGACAGGTTAGTAGAGTGCTATAAAATCCAAATAGGGAAGCTAACCTAGCATATGGCTTCCCTATGTTTCAATCCCATTTGTGATCCCACAAGTTTCGATCCCACAAGTGAAGTGAATTAGCAGCCACACACCCACAAATTCTCCAAGCATTCAAACAAGATATCTTCAAACAAAATCCACGTCACATACTGAATCCTCACCAGAGAAAATCACATCCAGTTTAACCTGGATGTGAAAACAACTCTGAGATGATAGATAGATAGATAGATAGATAGATAGATAGATAGATAGATGATAGATAGATAGATGATAGATAGATAGATAGATAGATAGATAGATAGATATAGATCGATCGATCGATCGATAGATGATAGATAGATCAATAGATGATAGATAGATAGATAGATGATAGATAGATAGATAGATAGATAGATAGATAGATAGATAGATAGACAGATAGATAGATGATAGATAGATAGATAGATGATAGATAGATAGATAGATAGAGAGAGAGAGAGAGAGAGAGAGAGAGAGAGATGATAGATAGATAGATAGAGAGAGAGAGATAGAGATAGATAGATAGATAGATAGATAGATAGATAGATAGATAGATAGATAGATAGAGATAGATAGATGATAGATAGATAGATATAGATATAGATATAAATGATAGATAGATGATACATGATAGATAGATATAGATAGATAGATAGATAGATAGATAGATAGATAGATAGATATAGACTTTCTTCAAAAAAATGTTTTCTTGACACTAGAAAAGTTTGTGCAGAGGTAATAATCAAAGCAGCTCGAAAGTAACTTCACAAAGCAGTTAGATTGGGGTGGGGAATAATAAAGGATGACCTTGCAGGGAATTTTTGTATCTGATCTCTTTCATCTATCATGGGGGTGGGGTGGGGGGAGATTGCCAAACAGATATGATTAACCTAGTGATCAGTACTCACCTTTGATGTCCTTATTTGGTGTGTGTTGGTGTTTGAATGTGTTTTTTAAGCCAGATCATTAGGTCATGGAGCTTAGGACAATTTGTTGTGGAAAGCCTTTTCTCTCAATTGGGGGTGGAGGGTGGCATACAAAAGAACAATACAGGTTTCATTCATCTTACCCAAGTGTATGTGCTCCATCTATATTTGCGCTGTGCCTGCTGATGGCTAGTCTGTGGACCCCTGCTGCTTGTTACCTTTTATTTTGCAAAAGCCAGGCACATATCTTTGCAAAGAAAAAAAAATCCTGATAGAGTGCATTTTTCTATGTTTTTATTACACATTTTTGTATGAACATATGTGTCTTGTTGCACACTTTCCCTGCATATATGCATTTTTGTTTGAATGTTTTCATTGTAGAACTGCATTGCAAAATTTGGAAGGAGTATTTTTTTTTTTTACTGAGAGCTGCATTTCAGCTCACAAGTTGTTTCAGGAAGTGTGAATAAGGCAGGTGTGCATTAAAATTCAAACTGAACCAAATTCGCCCGATCTCTACTTGTAATTCAAGAGAAGCAATTCAAAACAATAGAATTAAAAGTAAACCACGGCAGAGCAAGAACAATACACTTGTGGGACTAAATAACATCAGAGAGAGAGAAAGCCCAATGCTTGCCTGAATAACCAAAGGGGGGCTAATTTGGTGGTGGGAAATAATAAGAGATGAGCCAAAATCACTCTCCCAGGGCAGAGAGTCCCACAGTTTGGGAATTAGTACAAGTAAGTCTCAGTGGAAGCACAAGTGCCCAGGCCTCTCCAGCTGGCCTCAGGTGGGCAGCCCAAGCACCGAAGAAGAGGTGGCCTCTAAAACATCATGACCCTTAACTGTTTAGGGCAGGGGTCCTCAAACTACGGTTCACGGGCTGAATCCGGCCCACCAGGCTTGTCAATCCGGCCTGCCGGCCAAAACGCTGCGCTGGGTTTACCTCAGCGCATGGGGACTGACTGAGCGGGCAGTGAGGCTTCTGTCACTCCCAGTGCTTTTGTGTTTCCTCACTGGCAGCAGTGGGGGGCGGGGGGTGTTGATGTCACCAACTTCAGGACAGGGGGAAAGGTTTGGTGACGGTTTATTTTTTAAAAATCAAATCAAATCAGAACAAGACAAATTCCTGGAGGAATTTTCTGGTTGTCTGTCATTTTAATCCTACCCTTTTCTCAAGGAGTTCAGGGTACATACGTAGCTCCTCTTCTTTCTGCTCTCCATTCTCTTTTATTCTTGCCACAGCCCTGGAAGAGAGCTCAGCCTCAAAGACTGGCCTGAGATCACCCAGCGAACTTCATGGGTGGATTTGAGCCTGGCTGCAGGGGCTCTGGTCAGATGGAATGGGGACACCACCTGGTAGCTAAACGGTAGCCTGGTAGCTAAACGGAACCTCCACTTTGAGAGGCAGTGTACCTGCGAGTACCATGTGTTTCTAGAGACAAACAGGAAATGGCCATCACCCCTCAGGACAAGGTGGTGAACTAGTTTAGTAGTCATTATTGCTGGTTTGTTGTTTTTCTACACTGCTTGCTACAACTAGCAGTGACAAATATGGAACCGGATATTGACCATCTCATTAGTCAAAAGCAGGCCCATTCTTCCCATTGAAATACTTATAAGTTTATGTTGATTAAAATAATTCTTCATTTTAAATATTGTATTGTTTTTCCTGTTTTTTATGCACGACAAATAAAATATGTGCAGTGTGCATAGGAATTCATTCATATTTTTTTCTAAATATAGTCTAGCCCTCAAACAGTGTCCGAGGGACAGTGAACCGGCCTCTTGTTTTAAAAGTTTGGGGACCCCTGATTTAGGTCATGGGTGGCTAAGCTATGATTAGGGATGGATGAATCTGTCCATTTCAGTTTCTCACAGTTTTGCCTTTCCCCAATCTTAAATTTGTTAATATTTCTGCATCAGCCCGAAAGATGGTAACCAAGCCGAACAACATGCTCTCTTAAACTAATTAGAGCCAACATTTCATCGATGCAAGTTTTGGTGCAAATTTTCAGCCTCTTCATGCAAAGCATCTGAAGAATTTCACGGGAAAGAAATAAAAGTTGCAGCAATTTCAGGAAGAGAGATTTTTGTGTTGACCCAGAAGAAACAGCTGTCACCCTATGATATGGTCGGGCTGGAGCAGATCTCGGTCCTGCAGGCATTTGTTTTAGATATGGTACAGTAAAGAGTTCCGGAATGCTATGCTGAGGTTCACTGCTGCAAAGAAGGAGAAGAATCAAGGCCTCTTCAGTTGCAGCCGACAGTTTAGAACATGACTGGATTTTAGTCCCACCCACTGCTGTTCCTAAGGCTCCATCTCTCCTGACATTTAACTTTTGAGAAATTGCTGCTATCCCCCCCCCCCCCCGCGCGCGCGCTTCTTCTCAGGCTCCTTGCTCTCCTTTGGAGGTTTCAGATACACATTATGCTGAAATATGAGTTCACAAAGCATCCATGCCCACTGAGGAAACCACTTTAGTTAAGTAAAAGCCTGAAGGTGGTTTTCTATTTCCTTAACCCAACCAGGGAACACCTGCATGTACAATGGATTATGTGTAATTTTATCAGAAATAATAGTGGCAACAAACAGGTAAACTATACATTGTGACAACAAAGGTCCGTATAGTTAAAGCCATGGTTTCCCCAGTAGTGATGTATGGAAGTGAGAGCTGGACCATAAAGAAGGCTGATTGCCGAAAAATTTATGCTTTTGAATTATGGTGCTGGCGGAGACTCTTGAGAGTCCCATGGACTGCAAGAAGATCAAACCTATCCATTCTTAAGGAAATCAGCCCTGAGTGCTCACTGGAAGGACAGATCGTGAAGCTGAGACTCCAATACTTTGGCCACCTCATGAGAAGAGAAGACTCCCTGGAAAAGACCCTGATGCTGGGAAAGATGGAGGGCACAAGGAGAAGGGGACGACAGAGGACGAGATGGTTGGACAGTGTTCTCAAAGCTACAAACATGAGTCTGACCAAACTGCGGGAGGCAGTAGAAGACAGGAGTGCCTGGCGTGCTCTGGTCCAGGGGGTCACGAAGAGGCGGACACGACTAAATGATTAAACAACAATACATTGTGACAAACATTATAGTGTGATACATTGTGATAAACATTACAATGAAAAGATAGATAAATGGTGTTTATTTCAATGTATCACAATTATTTATCACAGTGTATAGTTTGCCCATTTGTTGCAGTTATTATTTCTGATAAATTAAATGTAACATATGTGTGTATTGGTGTGGGTGTGGGTGTGCACTCTCTCTCACACACACACATTTCAAACTTTTAAATGTCAAACTTTCATTCTGAAGAAATCAACCACAGGACTTTGAATCAGAATGTGCTCCTGATCTGAGTGTCAACATGTTCTTTCCCTTTCCCAGGGGTCTGGAAACCTGGAAACTGCCCCTCCCAACTCTGCTATTGCCTTTGGCTAATAACTCAGAGCTCAGGGCTGGTGTCCCCGCCCCCCCCACACCCATCTGCTTGGAAGTAAGAAGGTGAAGGCAGGTGGATGCTGCCGGGGAGCACTCCTTTCACCCTCATGGACCAGCCTCTGTTTGCAGACTCCCAATTAAAGAGAGCTCAGCACCAGACCTCTAGGTAATCGTCCCCATGGCAAAACTGCTATTACCATCAAGAGGTTTCTCCTAATGTACAAGTGAGAATCCTTTTCACAGGTTCTGCTGCCAAGCTGGGCATAAATGCATAATTTTGCATTTGTCTTTCCTAGATTTGGCCTAGCTTTCCATTCTGCTGATTTTCTTTTCACATAAATATTTTGTATTGATTTTACAGGGTGGTGTTTTGTTTTGTTTTTACAGAGCGTATACTACAGCAAACAATGTTACAACATGAATCAACAGGAGAGAAACAATAAATATAACAATAAAAATATATTTTAACAAACATCAGTTGTACAGATTTTGCATTATCTTATGTGGATTTAGGTATTGTGGAGGGAGGTGTTAACTATCCCTCCCTGCTTTATTTTAATGCATTATAAAATAAATTAAAATGCCACTTTTCAGAACAATATTCTGGCACAGCCACTTACAACCACTAAAATACATCAAATAACATTGGTTGGCACGCTTACATATGGTATGACAAGGTTAAAGCTCATAAAGGTTTTAAAAATCATGTGGTTAGGAAAGCATTATACAATGTCTGGACTCGATATAAAGATTTGTTGGAAAACAAAACTCCTAGGTGGTTATCACCAATGGAGGCTAAAGAAGTGAAGAAACTTAATATGGAATCTAATTGGCCAAAATATTTTGAAATCTTAGAACAAGAAAGTGGTAAATTTAAATTAAAGAGATTTGAAGAAATAAAGTCCAAGGTTAGAGATTGGCTCCATTATTATCAAATAATGGAGACCTTTAAACAAGACAGGAAAATTGGCTTCCAGGTGGAGAAATCCAAATTAGAAACAGAACTGCTAGAACCCAATACTAAGGACAGGACTTTTTTTATGTACGCTACCACAGCAGCAAGGATACTTCTAGCAAAGTATTGGAAGATGCAAGAATTACCCACACTGGAAGAATGGCAGACGAAAGTGATCGACTTTATGGGATTGGCAGAAATGACTGGCAGAATCCGTGACCAAGAGAAAGAGACGGTGGAGGAAGACTGGAAGAAATTTAAAGTTTATCTTAAGAACTGTTGTAAAATTGATGAGTGCTAAAATGTCAAGGGGAAGGAAGATGCAGAATTGCAGCTGAAATTGTTTGACGAATTAAGATGAAACTGAGAAAAAATAAGTTATAAATATAATTGGACCAAGGGGTTGCTGAAAAACTGTAAAATAAGGATGCAGAGAGGGGGAGGTATGGGGAAGTCCATGAAAGAAGGTTTATGAAAAGGAGGATATGAAAATATATATGTTTGTATGTGTTTGTTTGTTTTGTTTGTTTTAAAATGAAAAATCAATAAAAATTTATAAAAAAAATAATAAAATACATCAAATAACAATCACTAAAATACAGCGATAAAGCTATTGAATCCATTTTTTAAAGGCAAATAGGGAAGGTAGCATCTTTCCAGAGTAAGGCATTGTGGGTGAGGGGGCCCTAAACAGCGCTTGGTCCCCTGCTGCTCTGCCACAGTAGCAAAAGGTACTATTTAAAGCAGGAGTGGAAAACCTTAGATCCCCAGATGCTGCCCACTGCAACACTCCAGAACACAGAGAGCCATAAGAAATAGGGGGGGGGAGCCTTGGCATTGCCCAGCAACACTTTGCAGCATCTGGACAGGTGCACCTGCAGACCTAAAGGAGCATTTCCATCATTCAGCCTGGACACTAAGGTCCAGCACTGAGAGCCTTCTGGCGGTTCCCTCACTGCAAGAAGTGAGGTTATGGGGAACCAGGCAGAGGGTCTTCTTGGTGGTGGCACCCACCCTGTGGAGCACCCCCTCATCAGATATCAAGGAGATGAGTAACTATATAAGCTTTAGAAGATACTTGAAGGCAGCCCTGTATAGGGAAGTTTTTAATGTTTGATGCCCTACTGTGTTTTAATTTGTTGGAAACTGCCCAGAGCGGCTGGGGCAACTCAGTTAGATGGGCAGCATGTTGTTGTTGTTGTTGTTGTTGTTACACACCTTGACAGGTACACAGATCACCTGGCCACAATCTTCCTGACAAGGGCAAGATGTAATGTATTTCTATTGAAAGTACATTCATCATTTCTAAATGTGCATCTATATATATAAATTAGCATATGCAAATGTGTCCTATTTTCTCTCTCTTGGCAATGACTGAGTGGGCACCCTAGCTGTATATGCAAAGCTAAGTCAGTCTGACCTTGACAAGTATCTGAGAACCCAAACAGATCCTCTCTGAGCTTGCTGTCATCAATAAAATACTTAACACTCCTAGCAAGAGCTGGCAAATGTTCAGGAAGTGAAGTAATTTTTTTTCACTGCTCGCCCACCCTGGCTACTTCCCTGGCTCATGTCAAGGTCTTTGTGGTGCTAAAAATTGACAGGAGTCTAAGAAATAATTAGAAACCACGGGAAATAACCACATTTCCCCTGCTGTCTGACTCCTTTCCTACCTCTTAAACCTCTGGAAAACAAGACTGCAGTGACAGAGCCTGAGCAACGACTCTTTGCCAAACAGACCACACTGGACTAAGGGCAGCAATGAGCTGTGCATGGGCTCAAATGACATTTCATATTTCCCCTAGTTTCCCACCCTGGACTTTTCCAAACTTCAGAGGACTAGCAAAAACCGTAGTGGGAAACAACAGCTCCCCTCCTCTTCTGCAGCCTTAATTCCATTATTCATTCACCTGTAAGAATGTGTATATATTTGTGCTCCTTTCACTCATTGTGAGGAAGCAATCAGGTGGTAGCAGACTGTCTGCAGCAGCTTCCAACATGAAAAGAAGTTTCCACCATTCCGACTTGGTCTCTGAAGGAAAAAGAGAGAGATGAAATCCGAGATTTTGCTCACAGAAGCTAGCACCATTTTGGACCTTTATCTCCTCCCTTTTGTCCAAGCAGCTGAAGGTGGCAAATGTGGTTCTCTCGCCTCCTCCTTATCCTCACAGCAGCCCTGTGAGTTAGGCAAGACTGAGTGACTGGATTAAAGTCAACCAGCGAACTTCATGGCCAAGTGGCGATTGGAATCTGGGTTTCTCTAGCTGTAACCCAGCACTAACTACCAGGGGCGCTGACTTGCCCCCCACATTGAGGGGGCTCGACATCGCATGATGTCATATGCATGACATAGTGCACCAGGTGGGGGGCCCCCGGGGGGCAGTAGCCCCGGGCGTGCAATCTGGGGGGGACATGAACCACCCCCCGAGATCCCCATTGTGCCCTGCTGGTGACAGGGGCTGGAGAGCACAGAAAGTAAAGGTCACCGTCCGTGCCCCAGCCCCACTGGGCACAGGAGCGCTCGCTCATCCGCAAAGGGGGATGGGGAGTGCAGGGGGTGTTCTTTACCCTCCGTGCGTCCCGACCCCAGACAGCGAGCGAGGTGGGGTGGGCAGGGGGCATGTTTGCAGGCAGGAGGCCAATCTGTCTGGGGCCCCATCAATATTTGGGGGGCTTGGCCCTCTGCTCACAAATATTGAGGGGGCTGAAGCCCCTTCTGCCCCCTATAGTTGGCACCTTGGTTAACTACTTGCTACTCTAACTTGCTATTCTCTCTCTAGAGCCTGCTGACAACCTAACCTGCATCATCGTCCTTATTCCCACTCATGGGACTCATCCACCAAGCCAATGGGCACAGGACTGTGGTTTCAGTTGGGCAGGTAGCAGCATTCTCTGAGTATAGCGCATCAGTGCTGCAGGCATCCACAGCGCACAAGCGATGCAGCCAGCAGACCCATAGTATTTGCAGGCCAGGTCATACCAGTCCAGACCACAAACTGAATATGTCTGTCAGTTAACCTTCAATTATGGTATAGTGCAAAACGGTCTATATAATTAGGTGCTCTGGAAGTGGAAAACACACACACCTTTCCTTCTCAGAAAAAACTGAGCTCATTTCATTTGTCATCTTGTTCTAGAGTGCAGTTCAATCCACCTCAAGAGGTTACCCTGTCAGAAGGCAAGTGGTTGGGGCATTTTCTCTAAATATACAAAGAATCAAACCCACTCCCAGGCAGTATGTGTGGACTATACAGGTATATGCTGGAGGACCAAGTTGGGTCCCCAAAAGTTGTTGAACAACAACTTCCATCATCCCTAGTGGTCAGGAGTGATGGGAGTTGTAGTCCAACAACCTCTGGGGACCCAAGGTTGAGAAAGGCTGCTCTAGAATATGACATGGCAATAGATCCGTGGTGCAGGCACTATTTTAACATTCTGCCTAGGGGGGCAAAAGCCAGAGGGGGCCTTGAACACTGATCATTCTGAGTTGTTCCCGTTTTAGACCAGCAGCATCTCCATGGTGGCTGCCATCCTTTGGAAGTGGTCAGCTGTAAGGCAGGGAGGCCAACAGGAGGTGGAGCCAGAGCCACTGGCAGGCAGAGCCAACTCATTCCAATTTTTTCCACATCTGTCTCCTTCCTGTTGATTTCTATAAGGGCAACATTTACATGAAGGAAGAGGAAGCAGTGTCACCCTGGTTGTAAGAAGGCAGACAGGCAGATGAGCAGGCTGAGTTTGATGGGGCAGCACCCCAGTCACCCTCAGTGACCAGCCACCATCTTTGAAAGTAAAAACCCACAGCTGGTGTTCTGCTATGGTGCAGTTGGGCTTAGTCCCTTCATGAAGCTTCCATCTGAAGTCAGAGTTCTTCTGACACTGCCAAGACAGTGTCAGCAGTTTGGACACGACCTTCTATAAACCCTGTGTCAGGGACGCAGCGAGAGCGCAGGGAGGGGAGCTGTGAAATCTATTTCCAGCACTCCATTTCAAATGAAGAGAGCTTCAGGGAGGCAAAAAAGAATGAAGATCGTTACTGAAGGCAAGCACCACTTTTTCTGTAGCCATAGCTGTGACTCAACACAGACCCCAAGACACCATGGTTACTCCAGCTTGCTCATCTTTGGCAGGCTTTGAATAACTCTTGCAATGCTATGAAGACTTTGGATATTTTGGAGAACTTAATTCAGATGAGCTGAGGCTCCAATACTTTGGCCACCTCATGACAGGAGAAGACTCCTTGGAAAAAACCCTGATGTTGGGAAAGATGGAGGGCACAAGGAGAAGGGGATGGCAGAGGATGAGATGGTGGGACAGTGTTCTACCAACATGAGTTTGACCAAACTGTGGGAGGCAGTGGAAGACAGGAGTGCCTGGTGTGCTCTGGTCCAGGGGGTCACAAAGAGTCAGACACGACTAAACGACTAAACAACAACAACAACAATTCAGATGAACTATGATATACAGTTGATTAAGATATTTAGAGGACCCATGGAGGGGAGGAGGGAAGTCCTAAGATTCAGAAGAATCTTGTTTGATTTCAAAAATTTAATTGTGTTAATTGTGTGTTTTATTTTGTAAAACCAATAAAAATCATTTCAAAAACCCCACAAAAGTCCATGTTTGCTCATTGAAATTCTATCGCCTATTTACCTCCAGGTCTCTGGAGTTCACTTAGCATCTAGCTCCTAAAATACTGACATTGTTGGCTTTCAAAATGCAGAAAAGTTGTGCTTCCCAGATCCCAAATGAGGCAGCCTGGGATAAGGCTTTTCGTTCTTTCAAAAGTTCAGATTACTGTTTCATTGCACAAAGAAATGTGCCATCATGACTCTCTTTTTCTTCTTTCTCTTTTTTGTAAAAAGATTTCTTCCCATACAAGCAATGCTTCATTTGCAAAGGAATTGCCATACATTATCCACACACTGAAACCAGTTTGTCGTTGCTGGGGAAGGCCAACCCAAAAACAATTTAGAGGCACATTGGTTTGTGCCAGTGACATCACCATGCCCATGCTATTTTCAAAACTTTGGGGTTTCCTTTTAATGTCCAGTTATTTTTGAGACTGTTGCCTATAAAGAAAGTTTAGTTGATTAATCAAAGGAGTTTTCATCAATTAATTAATCAATGATGTACATGTGCATGCAGTGATTGTTCATACCATCCAACATTCCTCCAATGTTATGGACGTTCCATTCCATAATGATAATTTTACTATTTATATCCCACACGTGGCTTTCCGAAGGGTAGAGGTGAGATTCAAACTGCATGGCACCACAGCCCCAGGCCAAGCTGGCATTCCTGCTTAGCAGGCTGTCTCTTACCCTGTTTGCAAAAGGCCTTCCCTCCTGGGAAGAGGGGAAACTCCTCTTTTAAGATGGTGCCTGCCACCTGAAGTTTCCATAAGTGCTTATATGTAAAATAGAAAGCAAAGGTAGCCATGTTGACCCACAAGAAAAATTCAAAAATTCATAGTAGGGCAATAACAAAATGTCCTAAAATAGTGAGCAAGCTTTAGAGTTCTCCAGAGCTCTTCAGTGAGCTGCATGGGTGAGGGGCAGCTGGCTTGGTGTTAAAACCATAACATTGGTGTTGGTCTCAGCCAAGAGAGAAGAAGAAAAGGCATACTTAGCAGATTAGGCTCTCCCAGGTGTTGACGCAAATTTCTGGTCACACCTCCAGTTATTGGGATGAAGAAAGGAACTGTGGTTGATTCCCCACTTTTGAAAATATAAAATCTTTCAGTTGTCTAGATCTGTTGGTTGGAATTTTGTGTGTGTGTGTGTGTGTGTGTGTGTGTGTGTGTGTGTATCTCCAAACTGGGGAATCAGAGGCTGCGTCATCCTCACGTCCCAAGGTGTCCCTGAAACTGACATAGTCCTTAAAGGTAAAGGAAAAGGTAAAGGTACCCACTGACCCTTAGGTCCAGTCGCGGAGAACTCTGGGGTTGTGGCGCTCATCTTGCTCTATAGGCCGAGGGAACTGCCGTTTGTCACAGACAGCTTCCGGGTCATGTGGCCAGCATGACTAAGCCGCTTCTGGCGAAACCAGAGCAGATCATCACGGGGGTTGGGCTGGGTGTTCACCACTGTGTGTACCCAGCCCTACGTCTCTTTCAAATCAGAACCAGTGAAGGTTCCCAGCAGATGTCAACCAAAGTGGCAGCCCCTTTGCCCTATGGAGACCAACATATAGGAAACCAGCTGAGCTTGTGGCCCTTTGCAGTTCAGCTTAGCAGAGATCACAGTAACCAAAATAGCTGCCACGCTCTTGTGATAAAAACAGGAAGAAGGCATCCTAGATTTTGACTTCAAAGTGTTGGAGGGTATGAATGATAAGGCATCTTTCTGTGTTCTCATGTTTGCAGCCCAGAGAGGAAGTGGTCCTTCGTGAGCATTTCTGGGTCCTAACAAACAAAGGTATTTCACTGCACCTGCGTTTTTATCTATTTGGACTCTGGGCTGTTTTTATCCCCTCAGCCTTCACTGGTATCTTTATCCACATAAAAATACTCCCTGCATTTTCCTGTGGTCAGCTGCAGGTTGTAATTTAGGTGTGTATTTATGGTCCATGAACAAAGCTATTTAAAGCCCTGCTAACTGCAAACTGGTCTTTAGCAAAGACAAACAGAGCCAGCAGGAAGATGCAGGTGAAGTAGCCTATGGGCCCCCCTCCTGCCCTTGTCTGTGCTGGAGGGTGAGGGTCCCCAGAGGTCAAAAGAGCCAGTGTGGACAGGCACCTGCGGAGAGAGCACATCCGCCATCCTGGTCTGGCCCCTTCGCCATGGAACACAGTGGCAAAGAGCCTTGCCCAGCTGGTCCCCAGATGCTACAAGGTGCATCAGTCCCAGGCAACTTGTGTACAGTATCTGTTTATACTGTTTCAACCTGTCTTGTCTATTTCTCTCTGGCTGCAGTTGAATAAATCCGTTGATTGGATTAATTCAATACTGGCTTGTATCCAACTAAACTGTGCTCAGGATAAAAAGGTAAAGGACCCCTGACAGTTAAGTGCAGTTGCGAACGACTCTGGGGTTGTGGCGCTCATCTCGCTTTACTGGCCGAAGGAGCCGGCGTTTGTCCACAGACAGTTTTTCCGGGTCATGTGGCCAGCATGACTAAGCTGCTTCTGGCAAAACCAGAGCAGCATACGGAAACGCCATTTGCCTTCCCGCTGGAGCAGTACCTATTTATCCACTTGCACTTTGACATGCTTTCGAACTGCTAGGTTGGCAGGAGCAGGGACCGAGCAACGGGCGCTCGCCCCATCATGGGGATTTAAATTAGTAGACCCAAGCTAGCCATGCCGATTAATTTCAATGGCTCTACTCTGATCAGAATCCGGAGAAACTGATTCAACGGATGAAAATGTTGGCCTCTAATTAGCCAGGCAGCAGATTCTTTAAACAGAAAAATGTACATTATTTTTATGCAAGTTCTTTTAAAACAACAAAGGGCAGATCCCATGTTAAAAGAGGTGCTTCTCCTTTTTTTTTCGCATAGGAGGGAAGGGTAATGGTTATAAATACAGGTGTTGGGGCCACAGGTCATTTAAATAAATTTTAATTGATTGATCATATAACTTTAATGGATCCATCTATTAGTACAGTTTGCATAAATTTACATATGAGTAAAATATTTTTACAAAGAGAAAAACATACCCTCTTTGTTTTTAGATGACAGAAACATCTAAATTGTGAGAAAAAGTTGCTTGCCATCTGCAGTTTTGATACATTGCATATAGTTTAATTGCCTTTTTTATATGTTGTATATTAAATCAGCTGCTTGATTAATCAGAGGCACTTTAAAATCCATTGAAGTAACTGATTAAAGCCTAACAGGGATGTTCCTTTGCATGTTATACACACCTAAGATTTAGCCCGCCAGATGTTGCTGAACTACAACTCCCATCAGTAGTAGAAAGCGCAGCCAATGGCCAGGGCTGAAGGGATCAACATCTGGAGGGCCAAAGCTTTCCCACACCAAGGAATAACTATATTCCGCATATGGTCTGAAAGAAGGCAGTGGGGGAGAACTACCTACCTTTCCTAAATGGCACCCTAGAGATGCAAGGAGTAAGAATAACCGTAAAAAATTACCATCCTTTGCATGCCAATAGCAGTCTTAATTCGTCCAGAAAGAATGCACAGCTAGTTGAGGAAACAAAGCAGGTGCAGACATGCCCTGAAATACTTGGAAGGTGCTGGGCTGCTTCATTATGTTATTTCTGAAGAAAAGTGGAGGCCTCAATATACACGGTAATCAGTGGCTTGGATGAGCTGAGCTCTGTGCCCGGTTGTCGAAGGCCAGCTGCATGGCAGTGTCCATGGGGGGAACTGAGGGTCCCTGCCTGAGATCAGATGTGATGGGGCCAAGAGGTCTCTTTTGGGGCTCTGCAAAGAAGTTCAGCTATAATTCTCCAGCTGTGCACAGCTTCATCCCTGCCTCTCAAAGCTACTGCCTCCCGTGTAAGCGCTTGGGCTGATTGTATAGTCAGGCTGGCTTGGGGCCATCCTGCTAATGGGTACCGTATTTCTCGCACCATAGGACGCACTCTTTCCCTCCTAAAAAGCAAGGGAAAATGTGTGTGCATCCTATGGAGCGAATGCAGGGGGGAGGCAGGCGGGAAAAGCCCCCAAGAGCCGCACACAAGCTCCGTGCGCTCTTGCGGGCTTTTCCACAGGAGGGAGAAGGGACTGACTGGCTGCATCAGTCCCTTCTCCCACCTCCCAGAAAAGCCAGGAGAAGCCGTGATCTCTTTAAAGGGGTTGCGCGGCTTCTGCGGGCTTTTGGGAGAGGTGAGGGAATCCCCCCACCTCCCAGGAAAGCCAGGAAAGCCCTGCACAGTGTCTCCCAGCGAGGAGAGGCTGCACGGGGCTATGGCTTCTTTAGCCCTGCACAGTGTCTCCCAGTGAGGAGAGGCTGCACGGGGCTAAACGGGAAGCCAAAACAGCGAGTGGGATCCATCCTGCTCACTGCCTTGGCTTGTTCCATAGCCGAGCGCAACCCCTCCGGCAGGGAGAGGTTGTGCGCAGCCAGTACGATGCTCTTTGGGGCTGGGGGGGAAAAGATTTTTTTTCTTGATTCCCCCCCCCTAAAAACTGGGTGCACCCTATGGTGCGAAAAATACGGTAAATGGTCTTTTGCCCCACAAGTGACAGCTGGCAGCCGGCCACTCAGCCCCCCCAGCCTCAGGCCTTTGTCATTTCCACTAGAATAAGGCTGAGGATAGAGGCAACAGGAGAGAGTTCCCTATCCAGCAGTGCTGGCAGAAGTGGAAGGGGCAGCAGGCGGAGAGCTGGGGGAAAGGAGTCTTTGAGCGTAAGATGGATGAGGTGCGCAGGGCTGTCGGTGTGGTGCAGTGATTAGAGCAGGGATGGGGCAGTTCTGGTCCAGGGGCCAAATGCATCTCTACAGGCCTCTCTCTAGACCCCTCACCTCTGGGGAATCTCTGCCAGGCCTACCTCACAGGCTTCCTTGAACTCCTTGGAGAAAGGGTGAGAGAAACATGTGGATACCAGGACTGCTTGTAACATGTATTGCCAAGGTAACGGCTCTCTGAGTGGAACCGGAGAGTGAAGCCGTGACGAGTGGAATTGTGCGGGGTGTCAACAGCTGCTGAGCCTACAGGCAGCAACACTGAGCATAGCTGCCCCATGTTGAGGTAACACCGTGGAAAAGACGGCCTTCCTTTTTGGTCATGGTGGGCCATTGGCCACAGATCAGGGTGGAGGCCATCCCAGCAGGATGGATAAGCAGGTTGCTGAACACGTGGCCATGGGTGGGGAAGGCAAGATGGGAGGCAGCAGTGAGGGGAAGGAGCAGCCGAGAATCAGCAGCCAGTCCAACGTGGGGAGGCCATTGGGGAAAGGGGGGCATTGCAGGGGTGTTTCTTTTGCTGCTGGATTGGTGATGGGGTTCTGAATGAAGCCCCTTCGGGCCCTCATGGGGAGGGGCAGAGAACATCATTTTGATTCACATCTTAATGCAAACACTTCCTGAAACTACATGGGAGCTGAAACGCACAGCCACCTTTTGAAATTACAACGTCTCTGAATTTTGTTGTGTTTTTTTTAAATAATATTTATTAACATTTTAAAGACTGCAAAAGAAAAACAAAGAATTAAAGAAAACAAAACAATACGATACAAAAACAAAAACACCACACAACACCAACCCCCAAACATTAAATTAACAAAACCAAACAAACACAATTTAAAACACATCTAATAACTTCAGTATCTTAACTTTCATTTACTTGTTTCAACGACCTCCTCACACCTCCCTTTTTGTATTCCACTTTAATTAACTGTTTCAGCAATTCCTTTCCATCTTCCTCTATTTTCTGTCCTGCAATTTATCTTAACATATTCTAACCTTATTTTTCCCTTTAATATATAATTGTCTTAACATATTTTAACTTTATTTTCCCTTTAATACTCTAATAATCTATTTGTACTCTGACGTGTTGCTTCTCATTGTCCGAATAGATTAAGACATCATCCAAAAAGGCTACGCAATTCTTGTACAGCAGGGGCCCCAACACGTGGTGCATGAATCCTTGAAAGCAGGCTGATTGTAATCCAAATGGCATGACTAAGTACTTAAAAGCCCCCAGGGGGGTGAACATGGTAGTTTTCCATTCTTCCCCCTCCCTTATCCTAATCAAATTGTATGCTCCTCTGAGGTCCAGTTTGGTAAAAAAATTTCCCCTGCCTCACTCGTGTTAAAATGTTGTCAATCCTGGGCATTGGGAAGGTCACGGGTTCTGACACCAGGTTCAAGGCCCGGTAATCCACTACAAGTCTGGGCTGATTAGTGTCTTTTTTGTCCACAAAGAACACCGGACTGCCCCCCACCGCCTTTGATTCCCTTATGAACCCCCTCTTCAGGTTCTTGTCAATAAACTGCCGCAATTCCTGCATCTCCCGATCAGACATGGCATACAGCTTACCCACCGGCAACTGAGCCCATGGGAGTAAGTTGATTTGGCAGTCAAAGAGCCTGTGGGGGGGTAGTCTATCTGCCTCCTTCTCGCTGAAGACCTCCTTCAGGTCAGCATATTGTGGTGGCACCTCCCCCCTTTGTTCCACGGCCAGCCCAGCCACCCTCTCCCCGTCATCAGCAAAGTCATCTTTCTGCAGTTCCAAAGTGTACTGTACTTCCGTTCGGAAAGCATTGTAGTCTTGGGGCTTCCCACCAAACTTGTGTACCAGCCCCGGTACTTTTCTTGCAATTGGGGTGGGTCTGACCTGTGCATCCTGAGCCCGTCTCTCGTCCAGCCGCGCCGTCAGGATAGCTACATGCTGCTCCAAGTCTCGGTTCCTCTCGACCAGACTCCGCACCGCAGCTGGTTGCTCCATCTCTCCGGCTGTCCCTGTTTGGCTCATCGTGCTGCCTCTCCGGTGCTGCGCACAAACAACGTCAATGACTGACAGATTGCTGTAATGGTTCTAGGGGTTGCTCGTGCATAAATCGGCACCACGCTTGGCTGAGTTACCTGGGTGAACCCTTTCTGTCCGGACAGCCACTCACCCGTGGCTGTCTCAATCGCTGGCAGAATCCGTCAGTGGGCGTTTCTTGAACTTCTTCCAGCAAAGAAGCTCTTTGACGCCTAGTCTCCGCCTACTCTCCCTGCGCGGAAGCCTTCTGCGCAGGGAGGGTGTGGGCAGCGGAGGACCCGTGCTCTCCCCGCTGGTCTCCAGTGAGGAGTCATGGAGCCACCTTGCCGATTCCCCCATCTGCCCCCCTTCTCCACCAGTGTTACGCTGATTTCCTTCCCCAGAAGATGGGCTGCTTCTCTCCCTCCCGGTACGCTCTCCGGAATCCCTCTGGAGCCCTCCCTCTCCCTCAGGCTCCGATGGCAGCTCCCTGACAGTCCATCAACCTGGTGATCTTCTGTCCGATGCTCTTAAC
The DNA here is from genome assembly GCF_964252035.2 of Podarcis erhardii. Classification (NCBI taxonomy): domain Eukaryota; kingdom Metazoa; phylum Chordata; class Lepidosauria; order Squamata; family Lacertidae; genus Podarcis; species Podarcis erhardii. The sequence continues at coordinate 1,303,075 of NC_138514.1, forward strand.
TCTTTTCCAAGTCCCTTCTGCGAGTCTTCTTCATATTTATACATAAACTTTACTTTGTCTTCCACTGATCTTATTTTCATTTTCCTTCCTTTGAGGCTAAAGAGTAGATCTCGGGGAAACTCCCACCTAAAGATGATTTTATTCCTTCTCGACAGGGCAACCAAATCTCCGTAGTTAAATCTAAGATCCGAAAGGTATTTCAGGACGTCTTTCAAAATTTCCACTCTTGACTGTTGTTCTTCTAAGTTCCTCTGGTATTTCCAACAGTCTCTTATTTTGTTCTTCTCTTTTTTCCCTCCTCTTCCAGGTCCGAGAGCCCTCACAGTTTTAATCTCTTCTTGACCCAAGTCCCGGTCCCAAAAGTCATCAAATTCCTGTGTAAGAAAATCTATCAAACTTTCCTTCTCCAGTTCAGGTAGGGCTCTGATCCTCGAAATCTGATTTTCTTTAAATTCAATCATAGCAGGCATCAACTTTTGGTCATCAAATTGCATCTGTAAGGCTGGGACTCTCTCTCTCTCCAATTGTGTTACTTTAGGTTCAACGGCAATAACTTTCTCCCTAGCCTTCTCCGCAGTTTGCCATGTCAAAGTAGATTCCTGTGTCAGTTTCTGAATAGTTTCTATATTGGTGTTCACTTTTTGTCCCAAATTGTCAATTTTGGTAGTTACCACATCCACTTTTTTGTGAAGCTGTTCCAGTGAGTCACTTATCTTACATAATACAACCACTAAGGCGTCTTCTGTCAACATTCTTAACCGATTCAAGGTCCCCAGAATCTCACAGCTTTTTATCTTGCAGCTGGAAATTCCCCCAGCTCAACTCTTGTGACAGTTTCAAAAGCTTCCTCTAGAGGGAAACAGTTTCTATTTGTATTAGTCCTTTTAAACTCAATTCAAACAATAAAGTTAGTTTCAATTTTCTGTTACTTTTACTCCTTTTTAAATGCAGACGGAGACCATGGAAACAATGTATTCCTTTTATTTAACTAACTGTCAGTGAACGTTCTAATCACGGTCAGTCCTGTTGGCAGCCTGTTTCCAGGATCGGAGCGGTGGTATATTAACTCTGTTTGCTCTCTCCTGCAGGTATACTCAGTCCAAAGCTTTCCCCCCTCTTCTCCTGCCACCAAGGGGGATTTAGTATTTTTACTGATGGAAATTTAGTCCTTTACAATAGGCTTTCCGAGACTCCAGCTTGCATCCTCATTGCTTCAATCTATTTACAAAAGGTGGACTCCCTGTTTTAGACCTCCCCGTTTCGGCACCAAATTAAGACGTTTAAAAATCCAATTCCCCGCTCTACTCACGGGTAGTTGCTTTAAGATCAAATTGTCCACAGGAAAAAGTCAGCGCTCTCCGGCAACAGCTATGCGGCTTCGCTCCGTGGAAGAAGTAGTCAATTCGAAGCACCGCGCTGCTCACCCCACGTCGCTCCGGATCCCCGAAACCGGGTCTCACCGCGAGTAGGGGAGGCGCAAAAGGTGCCAGCCGAATCCCACGTTCACAGGCTTCACCCGTCTGTGATTTCTAGTGGGTCTCCACCTTCGCCGTGGCAGCCAGACCCGGATTCCTACGAAGCAAATTCCTCCCGATCAGAAGAATTCCGCCATTACCGGAGGCGCTAACCCGGAAGTCCAAACGTCTCTGAATTTTGCAAGGTGGTTGTCCAACCCAAACTTTTGTGCAAAAAAAGTGTATTAGTGGGAAGTGTGTGTAAGAATGCATATATTAGTGGGGGGAAATACAAAAATGCATTGCGCTTTCCTTGTGAAAACCCACTCTTTGCCGCCGAGCAAACAGCAGTCCGCAGAATACCCAAATTGCCATTTGTTTCGATTCAATGTGGAAGAGCCATTTTTAATCTATGGCCTGCTGCCCAACCCAGGAGCTACAGAAACTCAGCCAGGATGGAACCAGTTGGGTTACTGTGGTAATCTGGCAAAATGTGGAGCTCTCCAGCCCCCAGCATCTCTTCTGGTGCACAACCAGAGTCAGGCAGAGGGCCGTGGGGCTTGCCATGGCCTCCAGCTGGCACTGATGGGTCCATGCTAATCTTGTCTAACAGCAGATACATGGTGCATAGTGAAGTTCCAGCTGCTGGATTCAGGCCAGAGAAACATCTGGCTAAAATAGAACCAGTCACAAGGAGAAGCATGGCTTGGATGCCAACATGCAGCAGCCAGGGTGCCATCCTGTTCCAATGCTCTGTGGGATCAAACAGGATGGAACGCAACTCTCCCTGTCATGCGACGCATGCGCTCCTCAGGCCCAGATGGAGTCCACCTGCAGGCAAAGGAGATTCTTTTAACTGCAATAAGGCAGAAGACACCTGAGAGGAATCACCACATCGGCTGCTTGTTCACTCAGCAATCAGATGGAGCAGCTAATATTCTGCTTTTACTAGTACAAGTGCAAAAAAATAAAATAAAATGCACTGCATTTGAATTTTGAATTCCAAATAATTCAAAACTCAAAATAAGCCCCTTTCTACAAAGCCTGATATGGAGATGTGGGGGCGTTAGGTGCCACTTTCTCCTGGATGTAAAAACAAACATCTTGGAAGTAAAAAAAGAGAGCACCGGGAAGGTTTTTTTACTCAGCCCTGCTGGTTGCTCTCTTAGTTTTCTACATGCAGGGTTTTGCTTGGGCTGCTGTGAGGACACTGAGCAAGGCTCCTCCTGCCCCTGCCCCACGCCAGAGCTCTGCCCCTGCCCTCCCCTCTTTTCTGCTCTACCTGCATATGCATTTCAGGCAGAGCCTGTGTTCCTGGTTGCCACCTGCTTGGTGAAAGTCTAGAAAACCTTCAGTCGTTTTTATGTGTGTCCACAGCAGAAATTGCTGTAATGCCGCCAGTTGCTGTTGGACCCCCCCCCCCAACTCCCATAGCCCCTCGCCCGGCCAGCATGACCAACAGTCGGGGGGGGAGTTTGGGTCCTATCATTTCAAAAATGCAATCATTGATTGTTTTGATTTTTGGCAGTCATCAAGTAGGAAAACTCATAAGTTTCTAAATAGCCAGATGTTACATGTCAGCTCTCAAAATACAGTCAAATAGTAAAACTGCTGAGCTTGAGCAATGCTGGTGTGTGCCTGCTGCATTGCATTATTCAGCCACAACCCATACAGGGTGACAGCAGCATCACTGGCCTTCAGAGGAGGCTGCCTGTTGCACCTCTGTATCAGTCACTGTTCTCAACAGGAGGACATCAGAAGCTGCTTTTGCCCATGGAGCCCACACTGACTGGCTGTGGCTTTCTCTGACAGATGTCTTTCACATCACTGGCTCCCTGACCCTTTCAGCTGCAGAAGGCAATGCGCAGAAGGCATGCGCAGAATGTGCTGCCTCACAGAGCGACAACCCTCCCCTTGAGGAACTCAAAGGTCGCTGATTCACACAGGAAACCTCTGACAGCAGGCAAGTCCCACTCAGTCAAAAAGAAAGCCTTTGTGAGAACAATGCTTTGAAAAGCTTGCCTCCAGCTTTACTTCAGGAGATGAAGGAACTGTGCCTCAGATATCAGAGTTTGGGGATTTCACTGACTTGGCAGGGGGAGGGGTTTCTAACCCGTGCAAGGAGTGACGGCACCACAGCAATGCCCCAGCCTAAGGTGTCCCCTGGGATTTATGGGCAGCTCTACAACAGCTGTAAAAAAGCTGTAAATTATAAAGAAGGGCTAAATCAGGGGCAGCCCCCTTCACTGACCATAAAGATCTAAGGCCCCCATGGCAACCTGCACATAGCTGGGGACACTTCATGAGGCAGGGAGGAGGGGGCAGCCAGGCTTATTCAGGGAACATTTAATAAATGGCTCCTTTGTCCGAAAGGGACTGGCCTGAGCGCAGGTGGGAGAGGAGAAGAGGCCGAGCGTCCGGCAGCAGAACCTGCGGACGGGGAGGAGCTCAGCAGCTTCAGCAAGATAAGGAGTGTCTGAACGTTGGAGCCCCGGTGCATCCAGTTCACTCTTGTCCAGACGGGCCTTTCTCAAACTTCACCCTCCAAATATTTTAGTCTAGAACTTCCATCAGCCCCAGCTAAGGGGGTGGTGGTGGGGTGGGGAAATCCATTCAATTCACATTTAGAGGCAAATCAATAAAAAAAAAATGTATGAACTAAAGCACAACAATCCCTCAAAAATCAAACTACCTGAATTTTGCAAGGCAGTTCTGCAGCCAAGTAATATGTACAAAACTGCATATATTAGGGCAAGATGTGCATAAAATGCACAAATATATGAGTGCAGGTAACATAAAAAATGTGCTACGTCTGGGAAAATTGCTTTGCAAAAATGGGACTTCCGGGTTAGCGCCTGTGGCAATGGCGGAATTCCTCTGATCGGGAGGAATTTACTCCGTGGAAACAGGGTCTGGCTGCCACAGCGAAGGCGGAGACCCACTAAAAATCACAGGCGGGAGAAGCCTGTGAACCTGGGATTCGGCTGGCACCTTTTGCGCCTCCCCTACTCGCGGTGAGACCCGGTTTCGGGGATCCGGAGCGACGTGGGGTGAGCGGCGTGGTGCTTCGAATTGATTGCTTCTTTCACGGAGTGAAGCCGCATTGCTATTGCCGGAGAGCGCTGACTTTTTCCTGTGGACAATTCAATTTTAAACAACTACCCGTGAGTAGAACGGAAAATTGGATCTATAAATGTCTTAATTTGGCACCGAAACGGGAAGGTTTCAGACAGGAAGTCCGCCTTCCCCTTTTGTAAATAGATTGAAGCAAAGACGCTGCAAGCTAAGGTCTTGGAAAGTCTTCCGCAAAGGATTAAACTTCCATCGATTAAAACTATTAAACCCCCCTTGGAAGCAGGAGAAGAGGGGGGAAATTTTGGATCGCGCAAGCCTGCAGGAGAGAGTGATGAAAATTAAATCACCACCGCTCTGAACCTGGAAAGGGGCTGCCAGTAAGATTGACGTTTTGAAGTTCATCGGCTGTGAATAGAACGTATCTTGACAGTTAGCTAAATAAGAGAAATATATTGTTTCCATTGTCCTCTTCTGTGTTTAAAAAGGAGGAAAAGTAACTGAAAATTGAAACTATATTTACTGTTTGAACTGTGCTTAAAAGGATTGACACAAATAGAAAGTCTTTCCCTCTAGTGGGAGCCTTTGAAACTGTTATAAGAGCTGAGCTGAGGGAACCAGCTGCAAGATAAGAGACTGTGAGAATCAGGGATTGACCTTGGACTATTTGAGAATGTCGACAGAAGAAGCTTTAGTAATTGCATTATGCAAGATAAGTCACTCGTTGAAACAACTCCACAAGAAGACAGATGTTATGACTACTAAAATTGATAACTTGGGACAAAAAGTGACTAACTTGGGACAAAAAATGACTATTACTAAAAAAGTGATTATTATTATTATTATTATTATTATTATTATTATTATTATTATTATTATTATTTTATTTATACCCCACCCTCCCCGGCCAGAACTGGGCTCAGAGTGGCTAACATCAAATATATAACACATTACCATAAAATCAAGCAATCAATTAAAATACATCTTAAATTTATGTCAGAATCAAAGTGAAATCCAATCAGATGGCAACCTGCAAAGTAGGAATGAGGACCTTAAATGCTCACCAGGCCTAACTGTTTATACTGATCTTATATGAGCCTGTGAGAAAGGTTGGGGGGGCACTTTCATGCATGTTCTTATAAGGAGAGAGGGGGAGTCAGACTGGATATTAAATAAGATATTAAATGGAATAAGATATTAAAAACTGGAGAGATACCAGATACATGGAGGAACGCAAATATTAATAGAGGTGGATGGTGAGATTAAAGAGGTTTGAGGAAATAGCAAAAATACTAATGAGTTGGCTATAATATTATCAACTTAACAAGTTATTTAAGTTGGACAAAAATAATGGTTTTATGAACCAAACCTCTCAATTAGAAAAGGATTTGCTGGAGAATAATAAAAAGTAATGTTCAAAATGTATAAAATACTATTAGAATGGCAAACAAAGGGTGAACAGGTGAACTCATGAATGATACACTGGGCAATGGCTACATGACATAATACTGAAATGGCAGCAAGGGAAAGACTGTGGAATGTGGATTTGAAATTTATGGTGGATTATGCAATACAAGAAAATTATATGAAAATGATGTATAGATGGTAAATTAGCAAAAATGTATATGTCAAAATCAGATATCTGCTGGAAATGTAAAGAGAAGGAAGTTACCTTTTCCCACATGTGGTGGTCATATAAGGTAGCAAAAGCTTTCTGGGAAACAATTTATAATGAGTTGCCCGGGAGGGGGGCAATGCTAAAAATAACCTTTGTCAAAAAACCAAAAGCTTTTCTTCCAGGTATACTTGGTGGAGAGACACCCAAAGAACAGAAAAAAAACTATTTATGCACATCACAATGGCTGCCCAAATGATTTATGTCCAGAGATGGAAAGAAGAAACAGTTCCAGTGAAGGAGGACTGGCAATTAAAATGGATGGAATATGCTGAAATGGTGAAACATACCGGAAGAATAAGAAACCAAGAAGAGAGACTTCTCAACACAGAATGGAGAAAGTTCATGGACTATTTGAAGATGTATTGTAAACAACTTAAAACATTAGCAGGGTTGATATAAAAATGTGCAGTAAGAATAACTTAAAAGGAATATAAAAGGGAAATTAGTAAATAGGTTTGCATTGGATATGAGGTGGTAAAAGATATAAAATAAAAAAACTGCAGAAAAGGGGGGAGGGGTTGGGGAGGATCTGACATTGTGGACTGGTTGTGTGAAGATGTTTTTCCTTCAAATATTGCAAAATGACAAAACGAAAAATAAAATTTATAAAATAAGAGAGCCATGCCGTCCCCATGTCCCTCTGAAGCTGCTCATAGATCCTAATATTCCAGCCCATTTCAGTTCCATATTATTTTTGCATCTTTTTACTCATCTTTTTGCTCTGCTTTCTTCCTGCATTAATCTGTTTTTTTAATCCTCTCAAAATATGTCACGTATTTCAATACATTATTGAAATGTGTGCTTTCTCTCCAAATGTATGTTTATTTTATTTTTTTAATGATTAAACTGCAGAGAATTTAGTTGTGGCATTTGGAGAAGTGTGAAATATGGAGCATAGTTAATCTCCAATCTGCACATTAATCCAGGAAGCACAGACGGGGTCATTTCATGAAATAAGTTTGTCAAGATTGAGTTGTTCAAAGACCCCTCACTCCATGCTTCTCTGTGCTGGGCCCCATTCAGGGGGCCATGAGAGAGAAATCAAAGCCCCCCTTGCATTTCACCTTCTCCTCAGGGCTGGCACAAGCCCCTGGCACCCAGGGCACTTGCCAGGCCCCTTACCCTTGCAGGGTCCCCTGCTCAGGGGTGGAGGAAGGGGGCGGCGGGGGCGGTCCGCCCCGGTGTCGTCACTGAGGGGGGTGACATTCGGTGCACCACCCGCCTGCTACTCCCAAGCTTACCCTGAGCCGTCGGGGGAAGGGGTGGGGCTGCACCGCCTTGCCCCGGCCTTCCCCCTTCCTGTTGGCAGCTCAGGGGAGGCTTGGGAGTTGCGGGCGGGTGGCCCGCCGTTGCCCCCCGCTCCCGGGCTGCTTCCTGGGGGGGGGGAGCCTCCCCCAAGCTGTCAAAAGGAAGGCTGCTGGCAAAGCGGCACTGCTCCCCCCCCCCCAGGAAGCAGGCTGCCATGGGCGGCTCGCTTCACCCCCATGCCCCCCCGCCAGGTGCACAGCACTGACTGTGCCTGTTTCTACTGGTCTTTGTTTATTTTATTTCTCAATTCATTGCATATTCTCTTTCCCAATATCCTGTTGCGTTTGTTTATGGAACTCTCACATTTCTAGGAACTGGATGGCTGAAACTGTTTTGGATTGTATATGAGTATCTAGCAAAGAGCAGCGCGACCCAAAAATGGAAACTCTGGGGATGGAAAACCATACTATTTGTTTCTGCAGAACAAAAAGACAAGATCATGAACTCTGTTCTTCTGGAAGGAGCTGTGAGACAGTAAACAGAAAGAACACATATGAATTATTTACTCCTCTCTTTAATGACTTACCAGCTCCAAGAGCATCAAAACCTAAATGTTAACTTTGAGTTAATAATTGTATAATCTGTTTTTGGTCTCCAGGGGACAATGTCCATCAGCATACTTGGACATACCTTTGCAGAAGTACAAAAATGGGGGAGGGACATAGGTGACGACTTCCTGGGGCCCTGGGTGACTGAACACCCACAAAATTCCCCAGGAAGGGGCCAGGCATCCTTAAATTTGGGCTCCAGGCAGGGCTCCTGTCAAGCCAACACTCCTGTCTCAGAGTTATGCGTCTGAGCCCCATGTTGGGCAAAAAAATTCCTGCATTGCAGGGCGTTGGACTAGATGACTGTCATGGTCCCTTCCAACTTTGCATTTCTCTGATTCTATCTCAGTCCATCTCCTGTGAGAAGAGCTTTCTCCCTGAAGGCAAGTGGCAGACAGTGAAGCAGGATAGAGGGTGGAAAGGAAGGAGAAAGAGATTTATCTCTGGGCAGGGAGGGCAATGTGGTTCCTTGGGTTTGAAGCTATAAATATTTCAAACAGGGAGCAAATCTCTTGGCACCTGTCCAGAGGCCCATTTACACACAAATGAATCCCTATGATGCAGGCTTCTGTCTGCTCATCAAAACCATTTGAGTTGATTTTTTGAGGCACAAGAATCCATCAGTGGATCATTCAAAACCATAAACCTTGGTAGTGAGTTCTATTAAATGTGAAGTTTACTTTGCAGGGAAAAGCAGGGGTGGCATGGAATGAATAAGCAGCACTCAGAGACTGCAGAATTAGCTAAGCCCACAAACAGCACAGACAACAGTCCCTCTGTGAGCACAGCAATGGGAAACAAAATGTTTCACATGCAATTTAAAATTGAGGAGGAATATTAAGAACTTCAGCTAGAACATTTTGCCCTCTATGTGTTGTCATCGCAGGGGTGCAGGCTAAACCAGCCTCACGCTGGGGGAACAAATTCAGCGCAGTCTGCATTTAAATGCAAACTTAGTAAATATAGTTTCTGAAACAATATGCAACTGAAACATCCTTTGAAATTCGCACTTCTCTGACCTAAGCAAGGCAGTTGCCCAGTTACGGTTAGTAATGTGTACAAAAATGCAGAACTTGCTGTGAGAATGAAAAGTGAGAATGACAAGGTACATCCGGCTTCCCCAATCTGACTCTCTCCAAATGTTTTGGGTCGGCACTCCCGACAGGCCCAGCTAGCACAGCCATCTGGAGGGCACAGACTGGGGAAGGCTGATGTGCGCAGCCCTGAACTTCCCAGAGGAAGGGTGGTATACTAATGTGATGGACCCAATCCAAGCTTTATACCCAGTACATGATTACAAGCAGGTCAGCAATGGGGTAGTGTCCCATGGTGACCATAATCCTCCTTCCATTCATGAGCAGATGCGTGTGGAAGGGCACGGCCAAAGGGGCCTGGCATGCCTGACTGCTTACCTGAAAAATGTGGGCGGCTCCCTCTAGGCAAAGAAAGGGAACCTTACTCATGAGGAAGGGAAGGGAAAGAGGAAGTGATGTACCTTGGGAATCAGTGACATAAAGATAAATTAGAGGTTGACAATTTTTTTCAGCAGGGGGCCAGTCCACTGTCCCTCAGACCTTGGGGGGGCAGACTATATTTTTTTGGGGGGGGTGAACAAGGGACGATGAGGGGCACGCGAAAGAGCTCCGGAGAGGGACTGCTTTAAATGGCAACTGCTCAGCCAGCCTGTGTCTTGCAAGCGGCAGGGGCTGGCAGCAGCGCAAGGGCTCTGAAGAGGGGCTGGCACCAACAAAGCCCACCCCCTTCCTCCTTTAGGCAGGGCGGGGAGAAGCCAGGAGGAGGGAGGGAGGAAGCTCCGCTGTGGGGGGGGGTGGCACAGCCCGAACGGTCAGAATCAGATCCATGACGATCTACGCTATGATTCCCGGACCGTCCGTGGCCGGATCCAGAAGGCAATTGGGCCGGATTGAACCCCCGGGCCTTAGTTTGCTGACCCATGAATTATTGGTTGCTCTGCTCTTAATTGCAGGAGGATGGCAAAGTGTACTTTTCCTCCTGGCATCTGAGGACACAAGAAAGAGACAGAGGAGCCGCATGTTCAGGCAATAGTTGGTGCTTCCTTCCAAAGGCCTACTCCCAGCCAAGCAGCCACCTGGCATAGACATCCTGAAGGGAGGGGGCCCATCTGTGCAAATTGATCCTGCTTACTTAAGACATTCTCTTAGATTTTATTATGGTCTTCCCCTGTAGTAATTTTGTAATTAGTGAATAGGATACATCATTTAAATATGTCAATGTACAACATAGTGCGGCTAAATGACTACCAGCTTTTGCAATCCAAAAGCTTGCTTTTCTTTTCTAAAAAAAAGCCTAGTTCACATGCATATATTTCTAATATTAGGACTCCTTTTCTCCAGGTAACTGCTGCAGAGCACTTGACACATGTTTATCCCACTGCTAAACACAACCTCAGCTACAGCAGTGCTGAGAGTGCACAGGAGCTGAACCAGAAAGACAAACCACTGCTTAAGGCAGCGAGAAAAAGTGCTCATGGAGGTCAAGGAGAGAGAGGCAGGGGCGTTCCAAGGGGGGGGGACAGGATGCCGACCCCCGATCGGCGACACCCCCGTGACGCGCCCCCGTGATGCGCACCACACCCCTGGGATGAGCACCACTCCAGGTACCAGAGCAGGCTGCTTCGCCTCTGGAGAGGGAGACTGACTTTTGGTTCTACACAGAGGGACTTACTGGCTGAGCCTTTTTACAGAAGCACAGGTGTCATTTTTGCTTAATTTTTTTTCCAGTATTGTTTGTAGTTACAGATAGCTTGCAACTGTTTGGGGTAAATGCCATATTATGTTATGTTTCATCTTGGTTTGTGTCAAACAAATTGTGCTGGTCCCGAGGGTTAACCGTGCAGCGAGGTCCGAGTCCAGTCCAAGGTCGAGGGTACGGTATTGAGGCTGTCCGTCAAAGCTGAAGCGGGGTCCAAGGCAGGGAGTCGGGTGAGGTCAGGAACTCCAGAAGAGCAGGACAGGGTGTAGGCAGGAACAGGCTACCAACAATGTTGCTCCCACAACCTGGGACTGGGGCTGGCTGGCTTTTATCTGCCCCAAGGCATAGGGCGGCCCCAGTCCACAGGCCTCTCCTGGCCTGGAGGCGAGCACTCCTCCTGCGGGAACTTAGTTCCCTCCGCCTCTCTGCCCTGAGCCTCTGCAGCTCAGGAGAGGCTGGAGGGTTACCGGACCCAGAGGCAACCTCAGCTTCCCCTGACGGGGCTGAGAGTGGAGCACCTGCAGGCAATGGGTCCTCCATCACCTCAGGAGCCAGAGCAAACTTAGCTGGTGCTGGCACCTGAGGATCCAGCAGAGGTGAGGACCCTTCAGGCTCAAGCCCCAGCCCCGGCTCAGCTGGTTCTGGAGGCGGGGACTCCTGTGCAGGCTGGGATTCCTCAGGTTCAGCCTCCGAGTCCAAATCCCAGGCCATCACACAAATTAGCATTACAAAGCCCAGCTATCCATATAACAGGAGGATGTGCAATATGCAGTACTGCTTTTGTTTTTTAATTGAAAAAAATGTGAACCATGTGTGCCATTGTAACGGGTTGCTTTGAATGCATTTCTGAACCAGGTAAAGTAATTTTTAGTTCCCAAATTCCCCCCCTCCTGACCTGTCCTGTATCTTGCCTGACCTGTATCTTGATTTCAGTAAGGCTTTGGACAAAGTCCTCCATGATGTTCTTGTGAGGAAGCTGGTAAAATGTGGGGTGAACGAGGTGACTGTTAGGTGGATTTGTAGCTGGTTGACTGACTGAACCCAAAGAGTACTCATTAATGGTTCCTTATCATCTTGGGGAAAAGTAACAAGCGGGGTGCCACATGGTTCTGTCCTGGGCCCATTGTTAGTCAATGTCTTTATAAATGACTTGGATGAAGGAATTGAGGGGATGCTCATAAAATTTGCAGATGACACCAAACCGGGGGGGGGGGGGGGTGCTAATGCTGTAAAAGACAGAATCAGAATTCAAAATGACCTTCACAGATTGGAGAACTGGGCCCAAGCTAATGGAAATAATTTCAATAGGGACAAATATAAGGTTCTGCACTTAGGCAGGAAGAACCAGATGCACAAATACAGGATGGGGGACATCTGGCTTACATGTGGAAAGGATCTAAGGGTTTTGGTGGACCACAAGCTTCAAATGAGTCAACAGTGTGATACAGCTGCAAATAAATCTAATGCTGAAGTTGAAATGCTGAAGTTGGCTAGTTTAGATGTATTCAAGTCTCCAGGGCCAGATGAGCTGCATCCAAGAGTATTAAAAGAACTGGCGGATGTGATCTCAGAACCACTGGCAGTCATCTTCGAGAATTCCTGGAGAACAGGCGAAGTCCCGGCAGACTGGAGGAGGGCAAATGTTGTCCCTATTTTCAAAAAGGGGAAAAGAGAGGACCCAAATAATTACCGCCCAGTCAGTCTGACATCAATACCAGGGAAGATTCTGGAGCAGATCATTAAGCAAACAGTCTGTGAGCACCTAGAAAGGAATGCTGTGATCACCAATAGTCAGCATGGATTTCTGAAAAATAAGTCATGTCAGACTAACCTGATCTCGTTTTTTGACAGAATTACAAGCCTGGTAGATGAAGGGAACGCAGTGGATGTAGCCTACCTTGATTTCAGCAAGGCATTTGACAAGGTGCCCCATGATATTCTTGTAAAGAAGCTGGTAAAATGCGGTCTTGACTATGCTACCACTCAGTGGATTTGTAACTGGCTGACTGACCGAACCCAAAGGGTGCTCATCAATGGTTCCTCTTCATCCTGGAGAAGAGTGACTAGTGGGGTGCCACAGGGTTCTGTCTTGGGCCCGGTCTTATTCAACATCTTTATCAACGACTTGGATGATGGACTCAAGGGCATCCTGATCAAATTTGCAGATGATCACCAAACTGGGAGGGGTGGCTAACACCCCAGAGGACAGGATCACACTTCAAAACGACCTTGACAGATTAGAGAACTGGGCCAAAACAAACAAGATGAATTTTAATAGGGAGAAATATAAAGTATTGCACTTGGGCAAAAAAAATGAGAGGCACAAATACAAGATGGGTGACACCTGGCTTGAGAGCAGTACATGTGAAAAGGATCTAGGAGTCTTGGTTGACCACAAACTTGACATGAGCCAACAGTGTGACGCGGCAGCTAAAAAAGCCAATGCAATTCTGGGCTGCATCAATAGGAGTATTGCATCTAGATCAAGGGAAGTAATAGTGCCACTGTATTCTGCTCTGGTCAGACCTCACCTGGAGTACTGTGTCCAGTTCTGGGCACCACAGTTCAAGAAGGACACTGACAAACTGGAACGTGTCCAGAGGAGGGCAACCAAAATGGTCAAAGGCCTGGAAACGATGCCTTATGAAGAACGGCTAAGGGAGCTGGGCATGTTTAGCCTGGAGAAGAGGAGGTTAAGGGGTGATATGATAGCCATGTTCAAATATATAAAAGGATGTCACATAGAGGAGGGAGAAAGGTTGTTTTCTGCTGCTCCAGAGAAGCAGACACGGAGCAATGGTTCCAAACTACAAGAAAAAAGATTCCACCTAAACATTAGGAAGAACTTCCTGACAGTAAGAGCTGTTCGACAGTGGAATTTGCTGCCAAGGAGTGTGGTGGAGTCTCCTTCTTTGGAGGTCTTTAAGCAGAGGCTTGACAACCATATGTCAGGAGTGCTCTGATGGTGTTTCCTGCTTGGCAGGGGGTTGGACTCGATGGCCCTTGTGGTCTCTTCCAACTCTATGATTCTATGATTCTATGAAATTCAGATTAAGGGAAGTAATAGTCCCACTCTATTCTGCCTTGGTCAAAACACACCTGGAAGACTGTGTCCAATTCTGGGCAGCACAGTTTAAGAAGGATGTTGACAAGCTGGAACGTGTGCAGAGAAGGGCAACCAAGACGATCAAGGGTCTGGAAACTAAGCCCTATGAGGAACAGTTGAAGGAGCTGGGTATGTTTAGCATGGAAAAGAGGAGACTGAGAAGAGATATGATCATCATGTTCAAATGTTCATAAGGACTGCTGCTGCAGCTGCCCAGGAAGGACTCCCCTGCTGAGTGCCTCCTTCCTGCCTCTCTCCACCTGGCCCAAGGGCGAAGCCTGACTGGCCTCATAAGGACTGCTGCTGCGGCTGCTGCCCAGCAAGGACTGGGGTTTTGTTGGGAGTTTTTGCTGTTGTTACTGATATTAACTTTTTGTATCTTTATTTTTATGTGGAAATTTTTCCGTTTGGTTATGTAGTTTTTAATGTGTTTTAATTATTTTATGACTACTTTGCTATGTTTGTAATTATATAAATCTTTTCATATTGTAAGCCACCTTGAGCGTTGTTTTAACAGTGGAAAGGTGGCATACAAATAAAATGATGATGATGATGATGAAATATATCAAGGGCTGTTGCATGGAAGAGGGAACAAGCTTGTTTTCTCCTGCTCTGGAGGTTAGAATTCAAACCAATGGCTTCAAGTTACAAGAAACCCTACTAACCCTACTTCCTGACAGTAAAAGCTGTTCGACAGTGGCATTTGCTGCCAAGGAGTGTGGTGGAGTCTCCTTCTTTGGAGGTCTTTAAGCAGAGGCTTGACAACCATATGTCAGGAGTGCTCTGATGGTGTTTCCTGCCTGGCAGGGAGTTGGACTCGATGGCCCTTGTGGTCTCTTCCAACTCTATGATTCTATGATTCTAATGTACTACTAAATAAGAACTGAACTGCTCATTTCTGGCCGATCAGCAAAAGTTGCTTAACAATGGCAAAACCAAAATTCTCATCTAAGTTAGACTGCTAAAATGCAGACAGCTGATCAGAAAGGGGCTTTTATGTGAGAGGTGTGTGAACTCAGTTCAGTTCTGTTATTGAAAATAAATTCTGTAAGCTCAGAAGGTGCTCAGATGCACCCGTGAACTTTCATTCTTGCTGTATGTCTTTTGCACCTGAGTTTCTTCTTGACAGATCTTGGGGTTCTAATGCAGAGAAAATACCCAAAGTAGGTCTGATAAGCCAAGCCTACCTACCTCTGGGGTAAGGCATGCTCCTACAGGCTTCAACTTTGTATAACTTATTTTTTCAAAAACTGAAAGAAATATAGCACCTGATGGGCAGGTTTTGAGCTGCTGAGCATCTTTATTCAGGATGACAGATGAGTAAGTCCTCAGGTGCCCTTCCCAAGTTGTGGGTGCAGCTTGAATTAATTTGAGTTAATTATAGTGTAGGCCCAAGTAGGCTGAAGTTCCACTTTTCCAGGGAAGGCCCAGTTTGCACTGTCCTCTCCCACTGGGAAATGAAGAGATAACAGCAGGTATTGATATGGAAGAACAACATTTCCTAAACTTCTAAGGATAAGGCAATCTGCGGCCATGACATTTGTCTCTGCTGCCAGTGGGAGGAATGAACGCTGTTGCCCTCAGGTCCTGCTTGTGAGCTTCCCAGAGACGCCCCTTTGGCCACAGTGAGAACGGGGTATGGGACCGGATGGGCCACTGGCCTGCCCTGCGGGGCTTTTCCTGGGGTCTTCTCTGGGTGGGAGACCCTGCGTGTCGGCTGCCTTCCGCTCCATGAGGGAAGAAGGGAGCGGAAGTGCCACGCGTGGTCGACATGGCTGCTGCTTTCCTGAGGCTGGTCCCATGAGCGCCTTCGCGTGGTCTTGGTCTTGCTGCCCTCCTGCGCAGGGAGGCAGCCGGGATGCCGCTGTTGGCAGGATGGCTCTGCAACTCTGCCCCAGCCGGCACCCTTTGACTGGAAGCAGGGATATAAATGCAATGCAATAAAATGTGTTTTTCTTCTGTCCCCTCCCTCCTGTTTTTTCTTCTTCCGCTCTTCCTCCTTACAGCTTCAGGCAGCTTCGGTTCTGAGCCCAGCACTCTGAGCCGGCTTGGCTGGCAGTGGGTTTTGGAAATGGACCCCTGCAATGCTCAGCTGTTTATATTCTGCAATATTTATTGCAGGCAGTTTTGAAAAATTCAACAATAATACTTGTTTACATATATATTTTCCTGGGACCTATTTGCAGTTTTGACTAAAGATGGATTTTCTGTCCATTTAAAATTTATTCTATTTTATTTTAATTTCTTGTATACATTATTATTACATGGCAATAAGGCCCAACAGACTGTACGTCAATCATTTGTTAAAGTAAGCATGTGGTAGGTACTGCTCTGCAAACACATGTTTTCATTAGAATAAAAAAGTGAGCTTTCAAATCTAAATTTTATTTTGGAATCTGTCACTCTTTCTAGGCTGTGAGCCGCAAAATCAGATCCAGCTCTGCCATATTTCCCACAGCTGAGAGCCTTCATCAGACCTTTCCCAAATACCAAGAAACGTTCCACTTTGATGTGCCATCCCTAGATCAAGGGCCTGCCCAAGAAATCAAAAGGAAGGTAACACCTGATCTCTCTGAAGCTGCTGATCACAGGAACTTGTTTGTCTACAGAGTGCAACTGTAGCACCCTGCTTGTGGTTAACGCTTAGCTGGAATGAAATATTCAACGCAGCAATAGAGAAATTAAAATAGTAATTTATTTGTCAGACAAATAAATGAGAGGCACAGTGGTATATGGTTACCAAGCTCTGGCCTGGCCTCCTGCCATTCTGGCCAGCACTTATATTTCCTTAATCCAGCCCCCTTGCTCCTCCTGTGGCTGCCTCTGTCCAATCAGCCTGGTTGAAATTCCTATTGGCTGTTTGCTAGAACCAATCACAAAAGATACACCCATTTCCCTTCCCTTTTATGGGAAACAAAAAGCTATATATTCTTCTATCTATAAATGACAAATAAGTAGTAATATATCTTACATGTGTCTCAACAAGGAACCTTAATTACCAGCTCACCTCTTGCCCTCCTTGCCCTATTGCCTTCCAAAACAGATGGTTAATCTTAACTTTTTATCTTAGACAGATGTCAAGGATCTTAAGTTCACATCATCATTGAAAGATCTCCTTCTTTTGGAGGTCTTTAAACAAAGGCCTGACAACCATATGTGTGCTCTAATGATGTTTCCTGCTTGGCAGGGGGGCTGGGCTGATGGCTGACTTAATTTCAGGATAGTTACAACTCTTACAACTATATGAAATAAGAATCCATCATTTCTTAAATCCTTTGCATAATTACATTTAAGCCAATATATTTAATACATTATCATAGGTAGCTTTTTAGAAGAATAAACCTTCTCAAAGTAAAAAGGAAGGTTTACAGCCTCAAAATAAAAATAGAAAGAAGCCTCCTCTTCTCCAGCCAAGCCAGTTGCTTTCTTCCATTTGCTCTTGACCTTTTAACCTTAGGAAAATATGGCTCAAGTTTAATGGGAGGCACATGGTTTTATTTTACTATTTATCAACTCTTAATTTTGTTTTCTCAGCCTTTTTTATATTCTGTAACATGCAAGGTCAGTGTCCTCGCTCTCAGCCTGTAATTCCCTTTTTACGACTTTGAGAATTGTTTTCTGCTATAAATCAGGGGGCCCCTTTGTCTAGGAGGATAAACATTGCCAAGGTTCTTAGGCAGCTGGTCTTCTGCCTGGCATGAAACATTTGAAAATCTTTAAGCTCATTTTAAAATACAAGCCCTGATCAAAAAAATATAAGCTTTGATAAAAAATGCAGGCTTATGATTAGATGCCTCATTCCCCCCTTTCAAGCTCAAGGACCTTCATCCCAAGTGTCCTTGATAGCTTGACCTTCATCATATTCCTGAGGTAAAGCTCTGTATAGGGCCATGATATGAGGTAGAGTTTCATTTGAAATCATCTTGCTAATTGTACTTCTAAAACATGAAATGATACATGGCACCATACATAAAACCATTACTACTACTGTCAAGAAAAACAAGCAAGACAATAGTATCCCTTTGAGTCCTGCGACATTAGGTAACCAATTGGTGAGCCATCCCATATCCCATCCTTCCCATGTTTGTACTGGGACATGTGCTATATTCTCCATCTTTGTGGCCAACACACGGATTGCCTCACCATTATCAGAAATGTTAAAGCAACAGGCATTCCCTGTCAAGTTCAAGACTCCACATAGGCCTCCCTGCCTGGCAAGTACATAATCCATTCCCATTTTCAGCTGCAAAATGGCGGCTCTACTTTCATCCAACTGTTGTGCAATAAGTCTCAAACTCTGGGCCGTTGCATTGGTTACAAGTTCCACTACTGCTTGCAATCGAATTATTCTGTTTAGATTATAAATAGGATCCCGTGCCCCTTGTATGAGCTCATCAGGATTCCAGGAGGCATGATCATAATAGGCTATGATGCGCTCTGGTGGCCAATCATCAGTATCGCTCCAACTTTGGGTACTTCCTCCTGCTATATGAGAAATATCAGCGTTTCTTCGTGTACGCTTAGCTGAACTAGTGGGCATAATCCACATTGGTGGTAATACCCATCCCAAGAAACAAGTCCCACTCCATTTGGAAGGGAGTTTCTTGTATGCCCATTCTCCACATATCCACCACAACCATCGGGTCTGAGGTTTTTGGTACGTGGAGTGCATAAGGCGAAATATCAAAAGGGGTACAGAATTCACTGTGCAGTATGTTAGATTGCCTTTTTCTGTCACAGTTATGTTCCACACCATTTTCCATGCATGAATAAAAGGAGGTGCACAGGGCAAGGTATTCCGAGTTCGATAGGTAGTACCGTTTGCCCAGGTTTGACTATTCTTAATATAATCCCAAGTATAGTCGCAGTGAGAAGAGCCTATCATGGTAGAATCAGCTGCATCTGATGATTTATGCACACAGAATTCCCCTTGCACAGGTATAACTCGTATTAGTTTAGTTGAGTTCCATCCGGGGAAATTCTGTACTTCTGTTTGGTGTGGCATTTCGCTTACCATACCAATGGCATTTAATGGTATCGGTAATAAGGGCATACCTCCCTCTGAATCATCTGGCCCAAGAGAGCAAACAAGGCAATTAGTCCTATTTGCAACATTGGCTACCATCTCAGCTAAGCCTACCCACATATTGTGGTCATGGCGGAATCCATATTTAGCAAATTTGGTCAGATTCAAGGACCCTTCCCCTTCCCAAGGGATCAGGATTAATAATAAAATCATGTTGATGTCTAGCATATGCATTCCTTCCACAAAAGATTACCTTATTATGATAGCAAATAAATATTAGCCCCAATATAATTCCCCCAGTGACAGAAATGGGGAACCACCAAGACCAAAACATATATCCCGAGGATCCCCAATGAGTAATATCCCTTATAATTGTTCCACAAGGGGGCAGTCAATCAATTGTATAAGAGAATCTTCCCGTTCACAGTCGCTGGTTCAGACGCTCCTCAAGCTTCAGGCGTGCGCAGGTCAGCCAGCTTCCAGGTTGTGGCTGCAGCAGGCCGGTCGTCTAAATGTTGCCCGGGACCTAGCCCGTTCCCGGTAGGGCTATATACAGGGGTTTTTGGAGAGAGTTTTAAAGGATTAGAGGGGTCACCTTTGCACATCCAACTGCCTTCGGACTTCTTCAAACGGGTGTGATGAATCCAGAGGGTCACCTCAGCTACCTTCACCGCTGTTGGAGTAGAGAGCAAGACGGTGTAAGGTCCACGCCACTTAGGTGCAAGTGGATTGCGTTTCCACTCTTTCACCCATACGCTATCGCCAGCCTGGAACTGATGAATCGGCTCGGCAATGCTGCACGGCGTGCGTTCGAGGGCCCACCTGTTAAGAGAAACAAAAACACGGGAGAGATTGCACTTGTTCCTGTGTCACATGGTCTCCTATTTGTTTAAGGTCAGCTGGAATATCCTGAACAAAGGAGGGCGGTCTCCCATACAGGAGCTCAAAAGGTGACAACTTAAGTCTTTTTGTGGGTGCACACCGAACACGAAACAGTGTTATGGGTAACACATCTACCCATCCCAATCCCGTTTCCTGGGTTAATTTTGCCAATTGGGTTTTCAGAGTCCGATTCATTCTTTCAGTTTTCCCTGAACTCTGAGGCCTATATGCTGCATGCAGTCTCCATTTCACTTGTAGGACTCGACATACTTC
Organism: Podarcis erhardii; assembly: GCF_964252035.2. NCBI lineage: Eukaryota > Metazoa > Chordata > Lepidosauria > Squamata > Lacertidae > Podarcis > Podarcis erhardii. The sequence goes on from NC_138514.1 coordinate 1,323,155, forward strand.
TTGTACTACTTGATCAATGAATGCTGGCCCATTATCACTTCCAATGCATCTAGGTAATCCAAACCTCGGGATCAATTCAGTGAGGAGTCTCTTAGTTACCTCTCGTGCCTTTTCAGTTCGGGTGGGAAAAGCTTCAACCCATCCGGTAAGAGTATCTACAAACACAAGGAGATACTTGAATCCCTTAGAAGGGACCAGCTCTGTGAAGTCCACAATTAGGCTTTCCATGGGGACGTATCCCACATGCTGAATTCCAGGAGGTTGTACTGGTCCCTGCCTGGGATTGTTTTTAGCACAAAGAACACATTTCTGTGAAATGCAAGTTGCTAATTGTGATAGATTAATAATATACAACTTCCGACTGAGACTCTCTCTGGTTGCAGTACCGCCAAGGTGAGTAGATTCATGATAATTTCTTACGATTGTGCCTGCTAGATGATGAGGTACATAAATCCTATTGTCCGGCAGGATCATCCAACCGTCCTTCACAACCGCTCCTTCCTGTTCAGCCCACTTCCTCTCTTCTGGGGTATAGTGAGGTTTAACTTCTTCTGGAACTACCTCTGGTATGAGGGCTGCTATAAATCCTCCCACAGGCTTTTGGGCTGCCTCTCGGGCTGCTTTGTCAGCAGCATGATTTCCTCTGGTTATTGGATCCCTTCCTCGTCCATGACCTTTGCAGTGCATTACAGCAATCTGTTCTGGAGCCCATACTGCTTCCAACAGGATTTCTACTTCAGGTCCATATTTCAAGGCCTTCCCGTGGGCTCCGATTAGACCTCTTTCTTTCCATAGAGCTCCATGTGCATGCAGGGTTAAGAAGGCATATTTAGAATCAGTATAGATGTTTGCCTTACATCCGGCTGCCAATTGCAGAGCTCTAGTTAAACCTATAAGTTCAGCTTTTTGTGCTGAGGTGCCAGCAGGCAAAGCTTCAGCTTCCACAACTTCCTCATTGGTGACCACAGCATATCCTGCTCGTCTGGCACCTTCATGCAGGTAACTGCTACCATCAGTATAATATACAACATCTGGATTTTTCAATGGCTCATCTTTCAGATCGGGTCTACTGGAATAAACTTCATCCATTATTTGGAGACAATCATGTGATTCTTCATCATCTACCTCTGGTAGGGGCAGCAAAGTCGCTGGATTGAACATATTCACCACTCGTAGATGAATCCTGGGATTTTCACACAATAGACCTTGGTATCTAGCCATCCTTGGGTTCGTTAGCCAATAACTACCCTTATATTCCATGAGTGTCAGAACAGCATGAGGTATATTCACATACATCGTCTGGCCGAAGGTAAATTTATCAGCTTCTTTGACAAGGCTTGCAGTGGCCGCTACTGCCCTTAGGCATGGAGGCCATCCTTTTGCTACTGAGTCCAATTGTTTAGACAAATAAGCTACTGGACGGTTCCAACTTCCTAATCTCTGGGTCAGGACTGCCGCTGCAATCCCATTCTGTTCATGTACATACAGCTGAAAGGGTTTTTCCGAATTAGGCAATCCAAGGGCTGGGGCCTCCATAAGTCGTTGTTTGATAACTAAAAAGGCTTGTTTCTGCTCAGGTCCCCATACAAATGGGTCCTTTTCTGCACCTCGAGTGCTTTCATGTAAGGGCTTGGCCAGACTGCTGAAATCAGGTATCCATAGTCTACAAAACCCTGCTGTTCCCAGGAATCCTCTAAGTTGTTTTCTTGTGGTAGGTTCCTTGATAAGGCAAATAGCTTCTTTCCTCTCTGGTCTCAATGCTCGTTGTTGGTGTGAGATGTCAAAGCCCAAGTATTTGACCTTTTCTAAACATATCTGTGCCTTTTTCTGGGAAACTCGGTAGCCAGCTTCCCAGAGCAAGTGGAGCAGTTCCTCTGTCCCTTCTTTACAGGTATCAAAATCCTTTGCCGCTAGTATAAGATCATCCACATATTGCAGAACCACCTTTTCTCCCGGTATTGAGGGGTAACTTGTTAGATCCTTCGCCAAGGCAGTGCCAAATAAAGTTGGGGAATTTTTGAATCCCTGGGGCAATCTTGTCCAGGTTAGCTGGCCTTTTGTTCCTGTCAAAGGGTCTTCCCACTGGAAGGCAAATATAGGTTGGCTCTGTGGTGCCAGCCGGCAACAGAAGAATGCATCTTTCAAGTCCAATACAGTAAAAAATGTTGCTTCTGGTGGGATCAAACTCAGCAAGGTATATGGGTTTGGTACATTTGGGTGCAAGGTCTCGATAGCCTGGTTTACGAGCCTCAAGTCCTGTACTGGCCTGTATTCATCTGTCCCAGGTTTTCGAACAGGCAAAAGGGGTGTGTTCCATTCTGATTGGCAGGGCTTAAGCAGACCATATTTTAATAGGCGGTCCAAATGTTTCTGGATGCCCTCTGCTGCTCGCCGGGGTAAGGGATATTGCTTTACAGATACAGGGGTAGCCATAGGTTTTAGGGTTACTACAATTGGAGCTAGTTACAGATAGGTAGCCGTGTTGGTCTGCCATGGTCAAAACAAAATAAAAAAATTCCTTCCAGTAGCACCTTAAAGACCAACTGAGTTAGTTCTAGGTATGAGCTTTCGTGTGCATGCACACACTGAAGAGTGCAATGCACACGAAAGCTCATACCTAGAACTAACTCAGTTGGTCTTTAAGGTGCTACTGGAAGGAATTTTTTTACAATTGGAGCTATATTCTTAGCCATTCCTGGTGGGCTATTTTCGGCCCATACTCCTGGTGGCACCTGTAGAGTTCGGAGGAGCTTGTTTAATTCTGTATCCAATGTGGGTTGGACTTGCAAGGCTGACATTAGGCACCATGATTGTTCCTTAGGTACTGAGAGGGTAATTATTCCTGCTGCTTTTGATGGCAGTTTCATTTCTGGACCTCGAGGAGTAAAGGTGATTTGGGCCTGCAATTTGGACAGCATATCTCTGCCTAAGAGAGGTATTGGACACTCAGGTATATACAAAAACTGATGGGTTAAACGATGTCCCCCAATCTGGCATTCCAAAGGTTGGAGGAAAGACCTCTTAGCTGACTGTCCAGTGGCACTTTTAATGACTACACTTTTGGATGCCTTTTTCTGCAATAGTTCTGGGAGTACTGAGTATTCAGCCCCAGTATCAATCATAAAGTCTATTAAATGGCTCCCTAATTGAATCGTGACCGTGGGCTCCTGGAAGCCTAACTTTATGGAGTCCGGTCGTTCCTAGTCTTGGGTAAAATCCTCTTCTGCCAGTCCAATGAAATTGTCTCTACTCCGTCCTTGTCCAGGTCTCTGATATCTTCCATCTCGGATCATTCCCCGTCCCCGTCCCTGGTTTCTTGGGCCGGAGCCTGGGCCTGGGCCTGGGCCTGGGCCTGGGCCTGGGCGTACTTCTTCCAACCTCAGGGGTTCAGGACACTCCCGCTTCCAGTGACCCTCCTTCTTGCAATTTGCACATTGATTCCTTCCCAGTGGTGGATTCCTTCCCCACCCTCTCCCTCCATTTAAGGGGCGGTAGTCTTGCTTCACTGCTGTGGCTAGCATTACCATCTTTTCCTTCTGCCACTTCTTCTTCTCTTGTTTCTCAGCCTCATCCCTATTCCGATAAACTCGGTGTGCAATGGCCATAATTTGGCTCATCAGCATCCCTTCCTATCCTTCTGATTTCTGAATTTTCTTACGAATGTCAGAAGCGCACTGGGCCACAAATGTAGCAGTAATCATTCTGCTGTTTTCAGGGGCTTCAGGGTCAAAAGGAGTCCATATACGATAGGCTTCCTGCAGCCTCTCTAAAAAGTCTCCTGGACTCTCATTTGGTTTCTGTTCTACTTCTGAGACTTTAGACATATTAGTGGGCTTCTGGCATGCCCTGCGGATACCTTGCACAAGTGTCTGGCGGTAGGTGGTAAGTCTGGCCAGGTGGATTGCATTGTTTGGATCCCAATTAGGATCTTCCAAGGGAAAGTTGTCCTGAAGATGACGATCAATATTAAAAATATTTCCTACTCTGGCCTGCTCACGCAAATATATCTGTGCCTTTTCAATTATGTCTCTCCTTTCCTCAGTGGTGAAAAGAGTATTTAGGAGCTGGCGACAATCTGTCCAAGTAGGACTATGAGTATTTACTATTGAAGTCACCAAGTCCATCATAGCCTGAGGTTTTTCTGCGAAAGATGGGGTGTGTGTTTTCCAATTCATCAGATCCGTAGTCGTGAATGTAATATATTGCAGGGTCGAAGTTCGAGGTGGCCGTGGTCCGGGTTGCCCGTTAACCAGCACAGGCTCCTCAAGTGCATCAAATACTCTTCTAAGAGGGGCTACTACGTGACCTTTCTCTTCACTTTGCTCTAGGGGCCTCAAATCATAGGGGATGGTATCTGTCCCAAGGCGTTCTTTTAGCAACTTTATACGCCTGGCTGTATTGCTTGCTGACCGATCAAGGTCTCCCTGTAACTTCTGTAATATTTCTCTGGGACTTGGATGTACAGGGGTTTGGGGTGGGCAATCAGTTGTTCCACTAAAGGAGACTGTAGATGGAGGTCTATTAGGAGTCACAGGTGGAATAACCACTTCTGCTTGGGCTTTATTATAGGACTCCAATGCCTCCTGAAGATATTTATCATAATCTATCAAGGAATCAAGCTCTGTGACTCCACCCCCATTATTCATTCCAGTTTCTTGCCTTGGGGTTACAACTGGTGGAGTGTTTGGATTAGGCTCCCCTCGGCGTGGCGCATAGGGTGGAGGTGAAAGCACCTCTTCCTCTGGCCCCTCAAAAATGGGTTTGAGTTTATTTGGCAAGATTCCTTTCCTAGCTTCGGCTTTTACAGCCAATAATTTGCATCGTTTGACTTTGCATTTCCTTATCCATGGAGGATTATTATTTAATGTGCTCAGCCAAGAATCTATATATGAAAATTGTTCTGGGCACCCTCCAGTTTCTTTGGCGATATTAGACCAAAGTTTGCTTACTAAATTTATATCAAAGGTTCCCTGAGATGGCCATCTAGTATTTTGTTTTGGCCACTCTAATTCACATAACGTTCTCAAGCGCTCTGGCGTCATTTTGACTCCATATGCCCCTGAGAAGGCTTTCTTAAAATTATTTAACATACATTCAAGAGGTGTATTTTCCCCCTTTGAACCCCCAACTCCCATTGTATGGCCCTATGAAGTATCCACTCAGTGACTCACACACGCGCCTTGTGGGGATCCTTGCCCAGATGAAGTCGCCTTACTGGGAACCAAAGTACTGCCGACTCCACACTCAGGTCAGCTACAGATTGTTCTGTACTTTCTCACACATACAATGCGCTAGATACTTCACCACACTCTACCTCCCAACCTTTCCCTTTTCCTCCACCAGACCAACATCTGATGTACCCAACCACCTAGCGTACTCAGTTCCCCCTTACTGAGACGCAGAAGTTTGATCAAGACTTCTCTTCCTCCCAATTAATTGGAGGGCCTCAAATCCCTTTGTGCACTTACCCTTGGCTGGTTCCCTGTTTATTTCTCTGGTTCCCCCCGGTCCGTCGCCGCCAGTGAGCAGGGTATCAGACAGACGAGTCTTCTGCGTTCCCCTGGAAAAATTTTCCAGTGCGCGCTTGGGTAAGCAGTTTAGAGGTCCTCTCTCTTGTACCCTGCCCGCTAGGGCGAAGGGGCTGCGTTCCAGCAGACCACTTATCCGAGTCACAGGGGCACCATAAAATGTAGCACCCTGCTTGTGCTTAACGCTTAGCTGGAATGAAATATTCAACGCAGCAATAGAGAAATTAAAATAGTAATTTATTTGTCAGACAAATAAATGAGAGGCACAGTGGTATATGGTTACCAAGCTCTGGCCTGGCCTCCTGCCATTCTGGCCAGCACTTATATTTCCTTAATCCAGCCCCCTTGCTCCTCCTGTGGCTGCCTCTGTCCAATCAGCCTGGTTGAAATTCCTATTGGCTGTTTGCTAGAACCAATCACAAAAGATACACCCATTTCCCTTCCCTTTTATGGGAAACAAAAAGCTATATATTCTTCTATCTATAAATGACAAATAAGTAGTAATATATCTTACATGTGTCTCAACAAGGAACCTTAATTACCAGCTCACCTCTTGCCCTCCTTGCCCTATTGCCTTCCAAAACAGATGGTTAATCTTAACTTTTTATCTTAGACAGATGTCAAGGATCTTAAGTTCACATCATCATTGAAAGATCTCCTTCTTTTGGAGGTCTTTAAACAAAGGCCTGACAACCATATGTGTGCTCTAATGATGTTTCCTGCTTGGCAGGGGGGCTGGGCTGATGGCTGACTTAATTTCAGGATAGTTACAACTCTTACAACTATATGAAATAAGAATCCATCATTTCTTAAATCCTTTGCATAATTACATTTAAGCCAATATATTTAATACATTATCATAGGTAGCTTTTTAGAAGAATAAACCTTCTCAAAGTAAAAAGGAAGGTTTACAGCCTCAAAATAAAAATAGAAAGAAGCCTCTTCTTCTCCAGCCAAGCCAGTTGCTTTCTTCCATTTGCTCTTGACCTTTTAACCTTAGGAAAATATGGCTCAAGTTTAATGGGAGGCACATGGTTTTATTTTACTATTTATCAACTCTTAATTTTGTTTTCTCAGCCTTTTTTATATTCTGTAACATGCAAGGTCAGTGTCCTCGCTCTCAGCCTGTAATTCCCTTTTTACGACTTTGAGAATTGTTTTCTGCTATAAATCAGGGGGCCCCTTTGTCTAGGAGGATAAACATTGCCAAGGTTCTTAGGCAGCTGGTCTTCTGCCTGGCATGAAACATTTGAAAATCTTTAAGCTCATTTTAAAATACAAGCCCTGATCAAAAAAATATAAGCTTTGATAAAAAATGCAGGCTTATTATTAGATGCCTCACAACAAATGTGCCTCGTCTCTGCCCCAAGGAGCTTCCAAACTAAAACTTAACACAGTAGAAATACCGTGGAAAGCGGAGGTTAAAACAGAAGAATGGCTATTTCAGCTGCACACCTGTCACAGCCACAGCATATATTTAAAACACATTTACATGGCTTCTCCCAATGAATCCTGGGAACTGTAGTTTGTTAAGGCAGCTGGAAACTGTAGCTCTGTAAGAAGGTAGGACTCTTCAAGTTACAAGAAAGGAGATTCCGATTAAACGTTTGGAAAAGCTTTCTGACATTAAGAGCTGATTGACAGTGGAACAGACTTCCTCGTGAGGTTGTGGACTTTCCTTCCTTGGAGGTTTTTAAGCCCTGGGTGCCCTTTGGGAGAGGGCCCTTGCCCTCAGGCCCTGCGCAGGGGCTTCCCAGCTGGCCCCCCAAGAACAGAGTGCTGGACTAGAAGGGCCACAGGACGGACGCAGCAGCCAGACTCATCTGTTGTTACGTTCCTTAAACCTTCCTCCCAAAAACCTGAATGGCAAAAGGCTATTGAAAGAGCAGCAAGTTTTGTCTGCTGTAAAACTGGGGGTAATGTTTTTAAAAAGAGGAAGGGGAAAGCCCCAGAAAATATTTAATTTTGTTATTTAACAAAATAAAAATGTATCACAGAGCAGGAAAATAATGGAAGGCAAGGGTCGATTCACAAGGTACGTGGCCAGCATTCCCCCCTCCCCCCACCAGCTGTTTTGGACTACAGTTCCCATCACCACTAGCCAGATGATGTTGGGGGTGATGGGTATTGTAGTGCAAAACTGCTGGAGGATCCGAAACTGGGGGAGGCTGTGCATAGCATCCCTTGATGCGCAAGAAACAATGCTGGTAATGCTAAGTGTAGAGCAGGCAAGCACACCTCCCTTGGCCCGGAGGCAACTGCAGGCACAGCCATCATCCTGACCAGCCGCAGCTGGCCTGCTTGTGATGAGTGAGGCAAGCAGAGGCGGCCTGCAGAGCTGCCCTCGCCATCCACATCTGCCGCTGGCATGCCAGACTCCTTCCTGAGACATCAGCAGTAAATCTGGGGTCTTTGCAGGCTAAAGTGAAGGAGTACATTTGAGGATCGTTTTCAAAGTGAACTCCAGTAAAAAGGGCAGCATCCCTATAAATCTGTCAACAGGAGCTTCCTGAAAATCCTGGGCTGCCTTCTCCTCCCTTCAGTGCTCTGCATAGGCACCCTTTGTTGGCACAACAGCGGCCACAGGACATAGTGAGTGCAAGCCCAGCAGTGCTCCCCCACCCTGTTTGCAGCTCCTTCTCTTCACAGCCCAACTGCAGGGGGGCGGGGAGGGAGGGAGACAGCTTTCTCCTCCACAAACCTCATATTGCAGAAAGACCAGGTGCTTTAAATAAAAATGTCAAATTTCCACCCAATGTGTAGCACCACTTTTCCAGACCATCTGGTAGCTAATAAATATTGTTTATTTCCAAATTAAAATTAGAGGGACACTTTGCCCTTCATTCCAAAAGAAGTGTGAATAAATGAGCATTGCTTATAGTCATAGGAGCTTGCCCCTTATGTCTCTGCATGAGTCACTGTTCTGTTCAGAAGGAGGCAAATTTACCCAGTTCTCAGATGTCCTGAGACCTCTTATTCTCAAGGGAGGCACTCCAGAGGGGGAGCGGGTCAGAATCACAGGAGCAGCAGAGTAAATCTGAGTCGTACAAATTAAATGGGGTCTACTAGACCCAATTTTTTTAAAGCAATGTGGACTAGAGGTCTTGAAGTTTAAGCTTCATTTGTTTCATAGTAGATCCACCCCTGCAGAAACCACTGGAATGCATGTCTTAACAGTCCAGTCACACCAAATAAAATGAAGCCTGTGTACAGGTAGCTGCATTTGCTCCTGTTCATCCTCTCCCTTTGTCTTTCCCTTCCCGCTCCTCCTTTTGTTGCTTCCCAGTTGTAAAAGAGGTACACTGTAGGCTCCTTGTGGCAGAGATCTGCTTATGTTACCTACTGTGGACATTAGTCACCTTCCATGTTTGTACATGCAGCTCCATGCTTCTCATGTGTGAATATATGGAGACGCTGTACAAACTCTCTGACCATTCCTTTTTAGCACAGACAGTTCCTCTCTTCTGATACCTGCTCCTGGCAAATCACAGCCCAGAGTTTGCCTTTGGTAGGAGATGCCTTGTTAAGAAGTTGTGAGGGTTCTTCTTCTCCAGGGTTCGGCTCCCTTCCCAGGGTCTCTAGAAGTCACACCTCTGACCCAATGGCTGGGCACGTTTTGCCTTGAATGCACAGATGTCTGGACATTACGGAAGCCAGTGGGGCGCAGCTGCCTTTGACCAGTTGACAATACATGGATCTTCTTGCATATCTTTCACCAAAAGAACCAGCAAGAGAAACAAGAGGGATGTTAGGGGGTCCCAGGGACCCTCTTGCCTGGAAATGAGCTATGTTTGTTTGTGCCCTGCGGGAGAGTCAGGAGGCTGGGGAAATGTGTCAGAAGAAGGAATTTAGATCAGCAGTTGTTTATTAGCAATTTGTATTAATGGTTTTATTTTTGTAAAAAAAAAGGGTTGTTTTCCTTTGCTGTGCACTCCTTAGGAATATTTTTAAATATTAAGCAATACAGTGGTACCTTGGTACTCGAACGGCTTGGCTCCCAAACAAATCGGCTCCTGAATGCCGCAAACACGGAAGTGAGTGTTCTGGTTTGCAAGCGTTTTTCGGAAGCCGAACATCCAACAAACGGACTTCCGGAATGGATTAAGTTTGAGAACCAAGGTACCACTGTGTAGAAATTGCCTAAATAAATAAAATTAATGGAGAGCAAACGACTGCAGCAGGCAGGAAAGAGCCTTCAATAGCAGTGTGAAACAGTGGAGCGAGTGATGCTCCTTGTGGCCTTGGCATTTCAAACAAATTTAACACATGTGCCCCTGTTTTCAGCTGTGAAATGTTGGGAGAGGACTCTTGCAAAGCAGTGACACAATATGGGGTCAGGAAGGGAAGATGGGACTCCCCTGACTCAACTATGGGCCTGTTGGCACACAAGCACAAGGTGGAAATCAGCCTCAAAACCTGGGTGTGTTGAGGACCTAAGACAATGAGCCACAAAGACTTGAAGAAGACTTTTAAACTGGCTGTACATCACCTCCTTTGGCAAAGGAAGGCCTATAGCCCAGTGGGCCAACGCCTGCTTGGCATGCAGAATAGGACTCCAGCTTTAGTGTCTGCCGTCTCTGGGTCTCCTGAGGAAGACTCCTGTCTGAGGCCTCTTCCAGAATGTCACTCTTCGATGTAAATTATACAATCAAATACTAGCAAATAGAGATTGGCAGAAATTTGATTCGGTTCTCATTTAAAGGAGAATCTACCTAATTCTCACTTTCCGAAACAATATGACAACTGAAATGCACCCAGTCTTTGGAATTTGCACGTCCCCAAATTTTGCAATGCAGTTTTCCAGCCAAGAAATGTGTTTGTTTTTTTAAAAATTCATATACTGGGTTAAGGTTGCATTAAATTATTATTTTTTTAAAAAATTGTATACTGCCCTATACCAGCAGATCTCAGGATGGTTCACAAGATAAAATCACAGATTTAGAAGTGCACTAGTGAAAATAAAGTATAAAATCAGGGCAAATTGTCTAGTAAAAATTGCACACAAATTTGTTTATTAGTGAGCTTTGTGCTAAAATGCTGGTGAATTTTCAGGAGGACTTTTTTGTTTAATACAAGCTCTTGTGGAACTGGGCAGAACTGAACTTAAGAACAGAAAAGTGAGAAACTGGGAGAACTCAAAATTGAAAGATTTGCCCATCCCTGCTAGCAAATTTAAGGTGTGCAATTAAAGTGGATTTGGCACTCTTGACAGTTGCATGAGAAACTCACTTCCAACACACACACCCTGAAACACCCCCCCCCCTGAATTTTAAAGTATAGTGATGTGCAAGTTTACTAAAAAGGATGAGATAAACATGACGCTGGGTGACATCATACAACTTTCCCACAAACAAATCTGAATGCTCAACAAACAGCATCATGCAACCTCCATGTGCATTTTGTGCAAACAAATCAGCATGCCTGGAATAGGTTGTCTGGAAGAGTTCTGAAAGCCGCTTCTGGTGCAATGGAACACCAAAATCAGAGCAGCGCACGGAAATGTCGTTTACCTTCCTGCCGGAGTGGTACCTATTTATCTACTTGCACTTTGACGTGCTTTCAAACTGCTAGGTTAGCAGGAGCAGGGACTGAGCAATGGGAGCTCACCCCGTCGCAGGGATTCGAACCGCTGACCTTCTGATCGGCAAGCCCAAGAGGCTCAGTTTAACCACTACTAAGATAGATAGAGGGACTCGAGTGGTGCTGTGGGTTAAGCCACAGAGCCTAGGGCTTGCTGATCAGAAGGTTCTTGGTTCGAATCCCCGCGACGGGGTGAGCTCCCGTTGTTTGGTCCCAGCTCCTGCCAACCTAGCAGTTCAAAAGCACGTCAAAGTGCAAGTAGATAAATAGGGAAGGTAAACAGCATTTTCGTGTGCGGGAAGGTAAACAGCATTTCCGTGTGCTGCTCTGGTTCACCAGAAGTGGCTTAGTCATGCTGGCCACGTGACCCGGAAGCTGTCTGAGGACAAACGTCGGCTCCCTTGGCCTATAGAGTGCGATGAGCGCCGCAACTGCAGAGTCTTCTGCAACTGGACCTAATGGTCAGGGGTACCTTTACCTTTTAAGATAGATAGACATAAGACAATTTACCCCTCAAGTCCTTCCCTCACTGACATCTTCCATACAATCATTTTTAGCACCAAAAAATGTGCAGCTGTTGCTCAGTTGTTGTGGAGGATCCAGACATCTGTCTTCAAAGCAGCACAGCTGTTGGCTCCGTTGTTGCAGAGAATCCAAATGCCTTTCCTCAAGGTAGGGCTTCTGGGGCGAGTAAACAGCATTTTCACATCCCTCAGAGGGCAAAATGGATGGTGCTGGGAAGGTGCCATTTCCTGGCTAGGGAGTGTGTGACCTCCAGTGACCTGTAGCTTTTTGTCATAAGAACTTAGGGTGTGCCTGAACTTAGGGTGTGCTCAGTAATGCAAGCAGGTTGCTCATATACCTCCAACGGGTTGTTGGCTGCATGTTTTTTTAACATGGGATTTTCTGTGGAAGGGGTTGTTGTTGTTGACATGTGTCTGTCTCGAGAGACAATGGAGTGCACCTCCGGGATGGGCAGATTCGTCTGTAGGCCATGATTGGATGGGCAGGCAGAAAAAATGTGAAATGTGATAGTGATTGCAAAATTAGGCTTTATTAGAAGGTGAAACTAACCTACCTACCATTTAAAAAATACCATTTCTAGTTCTTAGGGTGTCCCCTGGTGTGCTGGGGGTGCTGTGGCTCCCGAAAGCATGGCAGGGGTCCAAAACAAAGCTGGGCACTCAGGCATCTGCTGGAACCTAGGCCGGCCCTGCGTTGGACGAGGGGCTCCAGCCAGGCCCCTCTGGCTAGACCTGGAGCAACAACAGCAACAAAGAAGACCCAAATGAGAACACACCCATCATCTTTTGCAGAGTCAACTGACTTGGGAGCAGAGGTGCCAGCTTGTGAGGTGCCATCAGGACATTGGGAGGAGCTGTGGGTGGAGCCAACTGTGGCAGCCACACGGCTTCTATGGCCAGTGGCTCCTCCCCTGGCAGGAGGCTACTTCGACCCTCCTTCCCCTCCATGGCAGCAGGAGGAGCTGGAGCAGTGGCAGAGCTAGCCGCTCCTGCACCCAGAACAGTGGAGGGGGGTGAACCGCTCAAGGTGCGGCGCAATCAGCATGATGCCACGATCCTGGGGGAGAGTTCCTATCATGGCATGGCGAGCCTCAGAGAGGCTCCCTTGGGGCTCACTATACACAGAGGACGAGGGAGTGAAAGGGGAGCTACAAGCCAGTCTGGACTATGGCTTCATCTAGACAGGAGCAACCATTAGAAGTCTATGGGTGTTCTTTGCTCTGCTTCCTTAGTAAAGAAACTACCGTAAATGTAAGTTAGCCAAGTGTTTCACTCTCTCTCTGATCTGCAAATGACCTGCTCTCCTTGCTGGCTCCCTGACACAGCAATGGCTACAGCATACTCCTTAGAGACCAGATCTGGCACCTCCTCAGCAACCCCCTCCAATGCTGCCTCTACAGTGGCATCTTGGAAAATAGGAGGTGCTGCTGGTCTCCTCTTGTCCCAAGGGAGGAAATGGCAAGGGCTGCCCTCAGGTGCGTTCCAAGGGGGGCGGGGGCGGCAGTCCACCCCAGGTGCCATTCCAAAGGGAGGGGGACAAGATGCCGACCCCCGATCGGCGGAACCCCTGGGGGGCGCGCCACTCATACCACGCCCCCGGGGTAAGCACCGCTCTGGGTACCAGTGCAGGTTGCTTCGCCTCTGGCTGCCCTCTGGGGTCTCCTGGGCTCTGCACTTGCCTGAACCCCTTCCCCACCCGTCATGAGAGCCTTTGAGTCAACCATTGGGTAAGGCTGATTGGATTTCACTCCCTTGTTCCCAGTGTAGATCCTCCCTTGTTCCTGATGGAGCTCTTCACTCCCTGGCATGGGGGAGGCCATTTTGTAGTTCACCTCAGGTGCCAGATGTCTTGTTCCAGCCCTGGTCTTTTGCTCTGGCCAACAGGAGCTGCCAGAGCTTCCCACGCAGTGGAGAATTGGCCGCTCCATACCTGCAAGCCCTTAGTTAGGATTGCGCTGTTGCTTTTGATAAAATCCTGACACTATGGCACTCCAGAGCACAAGATGTACACAGCCCCAAGGAAAGGTTTTGTGTTTGCAGAGCAAGAGTACAGTATTGCAGAATCATCTCCATTACCTGTTAATAAGTGACTTTCCCCCTTATTCAGCAGCACTGTGCTGTTTTACTATGTGGGCCTCCCATTATGTTCCATCCACGCTGGGGGACATGACAGAGCTGCAGTAAGGGCAGCTAAGGGCATCTTCACCTGCGGAGTTTATGCTGCTCTTCCATTTGTCTGAAAAAATGTCAGACTTTCTGCAGTCTGAGAAAAGTTAGAAGAGTCACAGAGAAAATGCAGGAGGACTGGAGAACAGCATTGTGTGGAAGCCCTGGGGGAAAAGCATGGCAATTCCACATTAAACGCCTGGTGTGGAAGAACTCTCAGCTAATGCTTCCACACAGCAGTAGACATCATTAGTGCTCTAATTACTTACTTTTGTGTGTGTGCTCTTTTATATAGGGGTTTCAGTCTTATAATGGATGCTGTATAACACATCAGATCAATAACAGAAAGTAATGGCTTCTTGCCTAGAGCCTCCATAGGGCTGCTAACATTTGATTTTTCTTTTTCAAGTTGTTACTTGGGTGGGGCGAGGGACTGAGCTAGGGCAGGACACTGAATGGGTGACACACAGGTGTGAGAATCCACTTTCCTAGGTCAACCAGTTCCTGGCCCTGACCCAGACCCTTCCCTCTGAACCAGGTTCCAGATTTTGTTTTTTTTGTTCTTAAATCTAAAGCTGTCTACTGCCCTATCCTCATGCTGCTCTGCGGCTGCCCTTCCTGCCCTCCTTGGCTCAGCCAAGACCAGGAAGGCAAGAGGGAGGAACCCGGCATGTGCATCTGGTTATCTTACCAGCAGCAACAGCTAAAATGGAGTGCAGGGTCCTAGCAGCCATCCAGCCCTGGTGGCCACCAGATGTTTCGTTTGTTCATTTGTTGGTTTGTTTCCTAAAATTTATGCACCACTTGATTGTAAGAAACCTCAAAACAGACTGCAAAAGATAAAACAGTAAAATCAAGAAAAATGTGCAACTCTACTTTAAAATATACTCCATAACATACAAGAATGTTTTTAGCAGGCACTGAAAAAAGTACAGTTAAGGCACCTGCTTGGTATCAAAAGGCAAGGAGTTCCAAAGTGCAGGTGCTGCCACACTAAATGACAGAGTTCTTGCAAATGTGGAAAATGGGAAAATTCCACCGACTGAAGCATCAAGCAGGCACATGTGAGGTAAGGTGATCTCACAGGTAAACTGGTCCCGAGTTGTTAAGAGCTTTATATTGCAGGGGTGGACTAGATGACCCTTCTATGATTCTGTGATTCTATATGCTAATAGTAACACCTTGAACTTGGTCCTGTGGCGAATGGGCAACCAGTGCCGATCTCTGAACACAGGCGTTAGATGCTGACAAGGCCTCCCTCCTGTCAGCATTTGTGCTGCAGCATTCTGCACCAACTGCAGCTTCCAGATCAAGCACAAGGGAAGCCCCACAGAGAGCGCATTGCAGTAATCCAGCAATCTAGTTTTAGAGTGCAGCTCCCATGCACCCCGTCAGCAGGCCTGAATTATGCTGCAGTTGATGGGAGTTGTGCTCCAGCATCTGCCTGCGTTGGCCTCATAGTTCAAGCCATCACCTGGAGTGGAGTGGACGCTTCTGCTTTTATGTAAAAATGACAGCTTTGAGTCAAAACAAACTTTTGAGTCAAAACAGACCAGTATATCTGAAGGAGCGTCTCCACCCCCATCGTTCTGCCCGGACACTGAGGTCCAGCTCCGAGGGCCTTCTGGCAGTTCCCTCACTGTGAGAAGCCAAGTTACAGGGAACCAGGCAGAGGGCCTTCTCGGTAGTGGCACCCGGCTTGTGGAACGCCCTCCCACCAGATGTCAAAGAGAACAACAACTACCAGACTTTTAGAAGACATCTGAAGGCAGCCCTGTTTAGGGAAGCTTTTAATGCTTGATGTATCACAGTATTTTAATATTCTTTTGGAACCCGCCCAGAGTGGCTGGGGAAGCCCAGCCAGATGGGCGGGGTATAAATAATAAACTATTATTATTATTATATTATTGGCAATCGGTCAATATTTCTGGCGTTTACACACAGAGACACCCCTCCTCTCCCCACAAAACCCAGCTATTCCCCCAGAGGCAATAAAATAAATCTGGCTAAGGCAAAATCTCTCTGCATCACTCAATGGCCAAGAATTCTCCAGTGTTTTGTTTTTCTATATAATTTTCATTAGTTCATTAGCAACAATGAATGGGTGCCAACTGCAGATAAAATATTAGGCAAGCTTGCCAGTTTTAAAGTGTTTTGCTTTGTTTACTAAATACAAGTAAAACAAAATGCTAAATTCAATCATTTTCTGGGGCATCAGAAAATTTTCCAATACAAACAAAAAATTGTGATGCAGATTATCCTAATTCCATGTCATCATTTTCTAAAAGAGCCAAATCATTAGTATCACTCTGAGTACTCCCCCCCCACACACACACATTGTTGTTTTTCGTTTAAAAGGCTGTTGTGGGTGGGGGAATAAATTCAGTACACTTTGCATTTAAAAGCAAATATACTAATTCATGTTTCCTGAAACAATACATGCTATCATAAAAATCCACATCTAACTGAAAATAACTTTACAAAAATGCAATGTATATGGGATATTGCTTGAAAAACATGTGCCTATTAGACAAAAATGCCTACAACTGTGTATATTAGGAGAAATTTGCACTCAAATGTTGGTAAATTTTCATGATGCCTTTTTTTTAGGTGGGGGGTGGAAACTGATGTGGAAATGTGAATATCAGAAAAGTGGAAAAATTAGAAACGTAGAGAAACCTAAACAGACAGATTCACTCATCACTGGAACAGCATACCACTGTTGCCTATCCCTGGACCCTGTGGTATGAGAGCACCAGAGGGGGAAATCAGGGGAAAGGCTACTTTTAGTAGTATCATCATTGTCCCTGCACTGTTGTTTGGTTGCTTTCCGTTACCCACCTTCATAATATGTGGCGACCCGAAAGTACCGGAAAGGGTTACTTCCGGGTTTCACCGCTCGCGTTCCTTTCAGGTTGCGAACGGGGCTCCGGAACGGATCCCGTTTGCAACCAGAGGTACCACTGTATGCTACTGTTGCCGCGAGAATTTTAATTGAGAGTAATTGGAAAAGTGATAAAACCCCTTCGAGGTCAGAATGGCTGCAGAAACTAGTCAAATATGCAGAATTAGCCAAGTTAACTGAAGGAATGAAAGATAAGTCCAAACAAGTATTTATTACAAAATGGGAACCTCTTAAAACATATCTTAAAAACAAGTGTGGAAGTCTAAACTCGGTTGCTGCTTTTGTATAACTTCTGTAGTTGTACCAAGTAAGAAATAAAGATACAGGAGACATGATATTTTACTGTAAAATGAATAGATAGGTTTATGCAAAAAGCTAGTAAACTAGAAATAAAGTATGGAGAACACATGAAGCCAATGAATTACAAGAAGATTTATTGTCAATTATATAAATTTAGGGACGCGGGTGGCGCTGTGGGTTAAACCACAGAGCCTAGGACTTGTTGATCAGAAGGTCGGCGGTTCGAATCCCCGCGGTCCCTGCTCCTGCCAACCTAGCAGTTCGAAAGCACGTCAAAATGCAAGTAGATAAATAGTAGATAATTAGGTACCGCTCCGGCGGGAAGGTAAACGGCGTTTCCGTGCGCTGCTCTGGTTCACCAGAAGCGGCTTAGTCATGCTGGCCACATGACCCGGAAGCTGTACGCCGGCTCCCTTGGCCAATAAAGCGAGATGAGCGCTGCAACCCCAGAGTCGGCCACGACTGTACCTAATGGGGTCCCTTTACCTTTTTATATAAATTTATCTTTTTGGGTTAATGGTGTAATTTGTAATAAATGACGTAAATACCTTCTTTTTCCTATTTTGTTGGTGCATAAGCACAAATAAAGCAAAAAAGAAAACTGCACACAAAAATGTCATTATTTGGTGAAAAATGCAATAAAAGGCAGGTGAATTTTCAGAAGTGTTTGTTCGTTTGTTTTTTCCTTTCAAATGCAAGTTGCTGCAGAAATGTGGAGACCGGGAAAGAATGAGGAACTGAGAAAAAGCAAAATGGACAGATTTGTTCATCCCTGCCATGAGCTCTGCCTGCAAAAGACCCCTCCCTCCCTCCCTGTGCATTTTTTTGCCCATTTCCCATGAAGCCCTGGCGCCAATTGCCTTCCATTTTGTTCAGCCTTCACTATGACTGTTTTTACAGCTCAGCTCCTTTGCCTGTAACATGTCTGTCAAGCAGAAATCCCACAGTTAAAGCTTTCGCCAGTATGTTCCAAGGAAAGGTTTCCTGCCAAATTTCTGCTTTTCAGGCAACGGGTCCCGCCTGGAGAGGCCCTGTCTGGAGAGAGAGAGAGAGAGAGAGAGAGAAGTTAGTCGCTGACTCGGGATGGGCAAATTTGTCAAGCTGCTCTCAGTTTTGCTTCTCTTTGTTTCACATTTTTCTTAAACTTTCTGAAGCTCAGTTCTCGATACATTGATTTCTTCTAATATAATGAATTTTTGTATGTTATTTTCCGTAGTATATGCCTTTATATGAACTTTTTGCCCCAGTAATGCATATTTTTACACATCATTTGGTTGGAGAGCTGCATTGCAAAATTCAGAGAACTGCACTTCAGTTCCCATATTGTTTTGGAAAGTGTGAATTAGGTAGATTTGCCTTTCGATGAGAACTGAATCAAATTTATCCCCTTCTCTAATCCTGACGGGCTGCTCTCCATCACCGCTCGTGTCCATGGGATATAGCTCTGAGATAATGTGAGGAGGCCAAATGGAAATCCCCCCAAGGGCCCCATCCTGTCTCCAGAGTTCTTTTCTGTGTGTTGTTGTCTTGCTGTCATCTTAACCTTCAAGAGGAAAGGCCGTCCTCCAGTTGTTTTCATTGCTCAGCTGTGGTTTTTTCACTATAAATATCTGAGGGTGGTTAGAAAGAAAGCATGAGGGAGGGAGGATCCCAATCTCCCGCCAGTAGGAGAGAAATCACAGCCCAGGAGCAAAAGACACATAATTAAAGTCCTTCTCCTGATGAAAGGAAGAGCCAGTTGAACTCCAAAATGACAGTGTGCATAAAAGGCTATTATCAGATTATCGTGCAATGGAATATTTACAGCGGCAGGAAAGTGCTTGCGGGGCTTCCACTGTCTGCATGCCAGAACTCAGCAAAAGCAGGGGAGGCTCCTCTCATGGGCAAAGTGGGGTGCAGCGCGGCTGAGATTGTTAAGCTCCCCAAACCTCCGAAACCTGCACGGTCCAGTCTTTATCCTGTCACCCATAATAATATCAATGCATTTCACATAACTGGGGGGCTTCTGGCCATCTTCTCTGCTTAGCCAGTCATAACGATCTCTAGTAGTAGATCCCTCCCCAGTCTCCAAGCAGAGGAAACAGTATTTTTAGCAGCAGCAGCAGCAGCAGCAGCAGCAGCAGCAGCAGCAGCAACAACAACAACAACAACAACAACAACAACAACAACAACAACATAATAATAATAATAATAATAATAGGACCCCTGGATGGTGAAGTCCAGTCAAAGGCAACTATAGGGTTGCAGTGTTCATCTCACTTTCAGACCGAGGGAGAAGTCCACAAACAGCTTTCCGGGTTATGTGGCCAGCATGACTAAACCGCTTCTGGTGCAACGGAACACCGTGATGGAAGCCAGAGCACATGGAAACGCCATTTACCTTCCTGCTACAGCGGTACCTATTTATCTACTTGCACTGGCGTGCTTTCGAACTGCTAGGTGGGCAGGAACTGGGGCAGAGCAATGGGAGCTCACCCTGTTATGGGGATTTGCCTCCCTGGATTATTATTATTATTATTTATTATTATTATTATTATTATTATTATTTGAATTTATATACTGCTCTATTTTTACATAGGCTTGGCTAATGCAGGCCTGCTGCCTGCCAATCACAGGAGCTTGAGGCTGCGTACCTAGAATCCTTCCTGGGGCCGAAGCATGCACTGAGGTCACATTCCCAGCCTTGTGGCTGAAGCCTCAGAGTCCCCTACAATTGCCAGACTATTGCTGCACCTTTGCCATGTGCTGACTTCCCTATCCGCTAAAGTTTAGACGGAGACATCTTAGGTTGCATCCTGTTTACATCCTCCTCACACTTCTCTCTTGGACCTCAAGATAAGAGGCCATCTTGGATGATCTGAGAACATAGATCAAGCATGGCTGCCTTTGTCTTCTCTAGCTCAAAACTACAAACTGTTCTACCCAAGGTATGTACTTCCCAAAATATATAACTTTATTTTCTTCCTCTACAAGCATATCTCTGTGTGTGATTGAAACAGGTAAAGTCTGCTCTTTAGCCAAATTTGCAAGCCACACTGTGCATACCAGAATTTCCAATGAAAACAAATAAGGAGTTTGTATGTTCACAGGATACTGACCTTTAGTCAGTATTTAATCTAATATTTTTGAATCTTTAAAATCTCTTAGCGTTAGGTGGTGCCCATCTGCTCTAAGCTTTGCAGTGATGCTCCACAACTCTTGCCACTCCTAGTCATGAAAAGAAGACTTCACTCGACGGGAAAAGGCAGAGCTTCCTTGGTCTGTCCTGACAAGCATTGTGCAAGGTTGAGCTAACAGTGAGAGTGAAGGAAGGGAGTGCATGACACTAAGGCATCCAAGCTGATCCTTGTCATAATTAATTTCCTTCTGCAAATCAATGAGAGGCCAGAAGTCAGGCTCCTCTCAAGCAGAAAGTACACTGCACTGAATAATTATCTGCCGGGATGCAAGCCACAGAGCACGTATCCTGGCGTTCACTGCTAACCTCAGAGCAAATTAAAGAGACTCCTCCTGTGCTCAGCATGGATGGGGCTTGGAGAGGGAGGGAGGGAGGGAGAGAGGGGACTGAGGCAATGGATTGCAGGAATGACTGAATTGGAGCCTAGGGGGCAACTTTGGATGCTGCCCACCTGCTTTTACAGATCAGAAAGATCTGGATAATTGCTTCAAAGGTATCCAGGCATCGCTGAGCTGGTTGCAGATCTGTTCTGGCTAGAGCAGTGATGTGAAGGGAGGCTGGAGCAGAGGGGATTTTAAGGTAGTGAGACTGATTCAGCCGCCCTGGGTGCCACGCTGCAGGAGGCGCCATGACAATGGTGTCAAATGAAGCGCAAGACACGGGGGCGCAGAGTTTTAGCCTTGCACGGGGCTATGTTGAAATTTGGGGGCCCAAAGTCTGTCACTGTCTGGAGCCAGCAGGGCCAGCTCTAAGCTTATTATTAAAAAGGTAAAGGGACCCCTGACCATTAGGTCCAGTCGTGGCCGACTCTGGGGTTGCGGCGCTCATCTCGCTTTATTGGCCAAGGGAGCCGGTGTACAGCTGGTCATGTGGCCAGCATGACTAAGCCTGTGATGGCCTGGGAATCTGATTCAGAGGCTGAACCGGAGGAATCTCAGCCTGCACAGGAGTCCCCGCCTCCAGGGCCGGCTGAGCCGGGGCAGGGCCTTGAATCTGAAGGGCCCTCACCTGTGCCGGATCCTCAGGAGCAGACACCAGATGAATCCACTCTGGCTCTGGGGGTGATTGAGGACCCATTGCCTGCAGGTGCTCCTCTCCCAGCCCTGTCAGGGGAAGGTGAGGTTGCCTCTGGGTCCAGTAACCCTCCAGCCTCTCCTGAGCTGCAGAGGCTCAGGGCAGAAAGGCGGAGGGAACTAAGTTCTCTCAGGAGGAGTGCTCGCCTTAAGGCCAGGAGAGGCGAGTCACCTGTGGGCCGGGACCGCCCTAGGCCCCAGAGGAGATAAAGGCAAGTCAGCCCAGTCACAGGTTGCGGGAAACCTGTTCCTGCCAACACCCTGACCTGCTCTTCTGGAGTTCCTGTCCACGCCCGGCTCCTTGCCTTGGACCCCGCTTCGCCCTTGACAGACTGCCTCCAGACCCTCGACCCAGGACCGCACGTTAACACCCCCGGGACCAGCACAAAGCCGCTTCTGGCGAACCAGAGCAGTGCACGGAAATGCCGTTTACCTTCCTGCTGGAGTGGTACCTATTTATCTACTTGCACTTTGACGTGTTTTCGAACTCCTAGGTTGGCAGGAGCAGGGACCGAACAACGGGAGCACACCCCGTCGCGGGGATTCGAACCCTCGACCTTTGCATCGGCAAGTCCTAGACTCTGTGGTTTAACCCACAGCGCCACTCGCGTCCCAAGCTTATTATTAGCAGTGATTAAATTTCTGTATGCCTTTCATCCAATGATCACTTGGCGGTTTACAAAATGAAAACAAAAAGTGCATAGCTTCGAAAACAGTAGCTCCCGTGAGGCAGAGTGAGGCAGGTACTTCAGGCAGCAGTCCTCTGTTGCAGGACTGACAACTGACACCGCACCCCCTAAGGCAGCCTGCTGCTCCCAGAGGTTGAAATAAGATGCAGGTGCCAAACCAGTCAGCTTGTTTCTGGAACTGGGGGCTGCCATCTTGTCCTTGACCACAGGCAGCAAAATGTATAAGTGCAACTGTGAGAGCCAGGGTGGAAACCAGAAGGCAAGCTCAATATATATGTGATCTAAAGACTTGGGACCCATTCATTAAAGGGATCGCCTTGCCCTGTGCATGTGTATACAACCACTTCAGTCTGCAAAACGTGCACTTTTCCAAGTGCCACGACACATTTGTGCCACGTACAAGGAGTTTTGTGTGGCCACACCTGTCGGCTGGACCACGTGGGCCTGGTTGGCAGCAGTGGGCTACTTCCAAGTGCAGGCTGGAGTGCTCAATCAACCCCCTGCCCAGACAATGGATGCTATTTTGAAAGGTCCAAAGAGGGATAATGAACATTTAAGGCTGCTGCAAGAAAGGCAAACAGCGGTGTAATAAGTGGCTCCCCTCGCAGGCACTTCAGACTGGGAGAAGAGCATTAAGTGTTGGTCTGGCTGCAAACACCACCGTGTAACTGTCTGGTCTGATTGTTGTCTGCAGACAATAAACCATCATGTGATGCTACTTAATGACCTCCTTGGGATGTGACAATTGCAGGCTAGCAATTCCAGGGGGAGCAGGCAACTCACCTCCTGCCTGGCCAAGCTGATTCCTGTTCTCTCTTCAAATTGCTTGCTTTCACTCTGAATGCTTGCCTTTCCCCCTCTCCCAGCCTCCACTCCTTGCCAGGCAGACCTGTCTGGAACATACTGCAGGAATCCAACCGAGAGGCTACAACAGCATTGTGCCCGGATCTCCTGGGAGGCTGTGGTCAGCCTTGTTCTACCAGGCCCAGATACAGCACCAGGCACTTCTGGGCAGCTGGCAGGGCTCACTGGCAGGGCTCACTGGCCCAAGCCCACAGGCAGCCCTTGAAACTTCAAACAGTGACCCAGTGTCCTGTAACTGTAGGGCATTGCAGGGAATTAAAATTACCACCTCCACTCAGGTCCGCCATTCTCATTTCTCACAATGCTTCAGGGAGGACAATTAAATGGCCACCTACAGTCTCCACCGCCTGGCGAGCACACAGCTGGGGCCCACTGTCCCCCAAGAAAGCCTGCCAGAAGGTGCCCTGCCAATGGATCTACTGTGAGTAGAAGTTAGTGGGGTAAACCATTTTGAAAAAAATTCTCTAGAGTCTCCCTAAAGAGTGGGCAACTCAGGACATATTGCGGCAGTAGGCAATATGCCCTCCCCCCATGTTTGGCTTTACATATTACTTTGAGAAATGTTAACTATGTGATTTCTCATTAAAATGCAAAGAAAATCAGCTTTCTCCTTCATCCCTCCTTGGGTGCCTAACAGCACCTGGGGGGCTACCCACTTTGCTTTCAAAATGCATTTGGAAGCCCCCTGAGCACTGGAGCGGGATCCGGCAAACAGGGCACTCTGGGTGTGCAGACTGCTTCAGCACAAACAAGCCCCCCCCCTTCTGTTTAAAGAGGGGCCCTGTCTGCACCCTGGCCTTTCTGAGGAGGAAGCAGTAAACTGAGAGTGTCTTTTGTCATTCTGATCTTGGGGTGATGGAGAGACCTTTGTCATGCACACCCCCACCCCCACTTCCAAAAGGAACCTCTATTTGTCAGCTTTTGGTTTTTAAATTCCAAATTAAGGGATTGAAAAGACCCTTTTAGCAGAACCCCTCCCTGGGCACCATAAGGTCAGGACTGGGGAGGAGGGGGGAAAGAGTTCCATTGTCCTGTGATCTTCATCTTCTTGTCAGCTGCTGCCTTATTCTACCAGGGGAAAGGGTGTTGTGAGGAGAGGGCAGAGACAGCCTGCAGGCTGCAGAGTCTTCCCAGTGAGCTGGATTTGGGGATGAGAAGGAAGAAGGGCAGTAGGAGCTGAGCGGAGTGAGGCAGCTTTGTGCGGAGCAGCCCCCAAAGTCTCGGAGCCAATGACCAAAGCAGTATCAATTCTGTCCTTGCAGAGTGGCCAACTAGGCTGGTTGGGATGCTTTAGAAACTTGTTCTTTGCTACTTCCCATAGGAACTGAACTGATCTACTTCTTCCATACTAATTTGTGGATGGAAAAGCAGCTTTCCTTGGGTTTTTGCAGTTTTCCAGATTTGAGTATGTTTGGTTCAAACACATTATAATGCATATACAATGCATATCACATCAGTTTGTAAATTCCTTTATTAAAAAGTCCTCATGAAACTCATCGGCATTTGGGTGTGATTTCTTCTATTACACACATTTTTGCAAGCAATTTCCCCATAGAAAGCGCATTACTTGGTTGGAGAATTCAAAGAAGGGCAAATTTCAAAAGATGGCTGCATTTGCAGCTTGCATATTTTGTCAGGAACTGTGAATTATGTAGGTTGATCTTTAAATGTAAATTGAATTGAATGTATCCCTGCTCTTTAGTCATACCCTGCATTAATCAGAAGAATATGGATTTTCAGATGGTTTCAGATGGCACAGAAGGATAATAATAGGCTCACTGCCATTCAGCAAGTCAGCTGTGGGAAACCTTTGGCTCTCCAGATGTTGCTGAACTATAACTTGCATCATCCCTGGGAAGCAGAGCCAAGATGGGAATTGTAGTTCAGCTACATCTGGAGGACAAAAGGTTTCCCACACCTGCAGTAGACAGCTGGCCATATTAGCTGTCATACAAATAATGTGGCACTTGGTGCTCCGCTTCAAGGAAGGAAGAGAAGGCTCTGGAGGCTTTTCTATATCTAGAATTGAAGGTAATTTGAAAATGAGATTTGCTGCTTATGGTGTAAGCCAGGGGTCAGCAACCTTTTTCAGCCGTGGGCCGGTCCACCGTCCCTCAGACCATGTCTGGGTTGGACTATATTTTGAAAAAAATATATGAACGAATTCCTATGCCCCACAAATAACCCAGAGATGCATTTTAAATAAAAGCACACATTCTACTCATGTAAAAACACCAGGCAGGTCCCACAAATAACCCAGAGATGAACTTTAAACAAAAGGACACATTCTACTCATGTCAAAACACGCTGATTCTCGGACCGTCAGTGGGCCGGATTGAGAAGGCGATTGGGCCGCATCCGGCCCACGGGCCTTAGTTTGCCTACCACTGGTGTAAGCCCTCATCTCACTTTTGTTTATATCCAAATTGGTTGTGCAGGTTTTTGTGTTGTTTCAAAACCATGCAAAAGCAAAACCTGTTTGGCCACTACCAGCAAGAAGGGAAGAAAAGGACTGAAACCTCCTCTAAACCACTTACAAGCCATTTCTTGTCTCTAAGATCTGCAGGACAAACCACAACACAAGAGATTCAAATTGTGGGAGATTGCATTCAAACAGAACTATGCATGACTGCGAGTTGGTGCATGAAGGGGTGAAGTGTTATGTATTGAAGTTCTCACCCTGGCCACCAGGAGTATCGTGTAGATAGTTTTCACTCAGGTCCACGTCAGTTATTTTAGGCGGGAAACCCTGGGTTGTTGTTGCTACAATGTTGACAGCCGGCTGCCTATAAAAGCAGGCCGGCTGAGCTGTTTGCTGTTCAGTTCTGTTCTGGCCTGTGAATAAACAAGAGCTGCTTTGGAGAAATTGCTGCATCGTCTGCTATGTCTACCCACTATTTAACATAAAGGACCACAGAGTTGTATTGCTAGATAAACTCAGCTAGGTCATGCCCCCTTTCTCCTTCTCCTTCTTCCTCCTCCTCCTCTTCCCCATCATGTAATCTACCAAGAAGAATGTGTCTGTGCTTCTTCCTAAGCACAGACTGCATGTTTGAAACTACTTTGCTGTATTTCTTACCTAGTATTATTTTGGCTGCATTATCCTTGCTGCTGCATGGAATACTGCATGGCTGATATTTTGAACCTGTAAGTAAACTTACTGAACAGTGTGTTGTCTGCTCATTGCAAGAGGAGTAGTAAGAGGTCAGCTGCTGTGTGTAGCTGAATGGGATCTAAAGGTTTAACAATCTGCATTCCTAACACTACATTGTGCTGTTTATTTTTATGAGTTTAATACTCTGCTCATGGGGCTCTCTGTGTGCTACTCCGTGTTCTGAATCCAGGCATCCAGATGATTCTCTGTTGTTCACCCATCCCTTAGACATGAGGGGGTCCTCTTCTCCCTTGAAAAGTACATGGATCTGAACAAGGAAGCTGGAAGCGTGACAGCTCTGTGATGTGGCTCATATTTTACTGAATCCAGTTTTTACCCTGTTGTCTTGGAAAAGCCAAGTGTGTGTGTGCAGCCATCTTTCCCTCCTGCAATGCAGCACAAGGGAGCTCTGTGCCACCAGACCAGAGCTGTCCCTGAGCCAGCATATTGTCCTGACAGTGGCTAACCAGGTAGCTCTAGGAAGCCCCAAAACAGAGTGCAATAGCCCCCTCCTATTCCTGTTCCCCAGCAGGATGGCGTAGCCATCATGACTAGTAGCTGTTGATAATCTTATCCTCTGTTAAGGCCTAGTCTAAACCCCATTTAAAGCAGGCCAAGCAGGCAGGCAGCACTACACCTTCCGGGGCCAAATCCCAGAGTTTAGCTATGCCCTTTGGGAAGAATTGCTTTGTCTTTTCCAAATCTACTAATCCAGTTTCTCCACACTATGCGCACCTGCTCACACCTTGCGCCACATGCCAAGGGTAGGACAGTTAGAAAGTAGCTGCAGAAAGCAGGTGTGGACTCCCTGCTCTTCAGCTGATGTGGGGGAAGCTCAGTCCCATTTAGGCAGAAACTCACTCTACTTTCCTGGGCAGAAACTCACTCAACTTTTGGTAAGTCAGATGGTTATAATGCCAGAGCTGATCCAAGGAGGGTGGGGTAAATAAAGATGTGGCCCACTGTGTCAAAAAGATTCCCAACCGCTGTTATGAAACTTTAAAAGCCCAATTGGTACCTTTTTGTCTACAATGGATCAGCTGCTTGACCATTTTGGTTGCTGTTTTTCACTTTCTCCATCTTTTGTGGTGTCCTGAGCTGTACAGCCTTCCAAGCATGGCCACATCATAAGGTAAAGGTAAAGAGACCCCCGCCATTTATCTTCCCGCCGGAGCAGTACCTGTTTATCTACTTGCACTTTTTTTGATGTGCTTTCGAACTGCTAGGGCCACATCATAGATCTGTATAAAAAAGGCATCATGATGGAGTCTTTAATTATTATTTTTTATCCCTTTCCTAATGATCCCCAGATCTGAATTAGCTTCTTTTTTTAACAGCAGCTGCTCACTGGCTCAACAGTTTTCAGTGGAGTTTGTTTACTCTGCACGTTTCAGCAATTATATCGCAAAATGTGCCTGTGTGTGAAGAGAGAGAAAGAGAAAGAGAAAGAGAAAGAGAAAGAGAAGGAAAGAAGGAAGGGATGGAAATCCCTATTATTTTGAGCTTGATATTGCAGATACCAGCTTTCTTTTTTAAAAAATAATTTTTATTGCATTTTTTTTACAGATAACAGCGTCTTCTTTCTTTACCGTTACATACACAATCTGTTTTTCTTTCTGTAAAATTCATCTATTTCTCTATAAGGCTTAACTTCCCTCTACCTCTTAACAGCTTCATCTTCTCTCTTTATTTCCTTTTCTTTGTACTGTGTTCCAGTATCTTTTTTTAAAAAAAATAATAATATTTATTCGGAGTTTAAAAGTTACAAAAAGAAAAAAGAACAATACAAAATACAAAAAAAGAGTACAACAGCAAAATAAAAATACATTCACTTAAAAAAGAAAAGAAACAGATTAAACCTTTACATAACTTTCTTCCTTTACTTATTTCCTTGACCTCCTCACACCTCCCAATTTTGTATTCTAGTTCAAATCGTTATTTCAGCAAATCCTTCCAACCTTATTTTCATTTAAGTAATTTAATTCAATATATTATAATTTAACGTCCTCTCTTTTGTCAATTTCATCAGCTCATTTTTACTTAATCCTTTATATCATTTCTACCAAAACCACCTAATTTTCTTTTTCCAACATCTTTCTAACAAACCTTAATTTTACAATATTTTTGAAGATAAACTTTAAATTTTTCCCAATCTTCTTCCACCGACTCTTCTCCTTGGTCCCGGATTCTGCCAGTCATCTCAGCCAATTCCATATAGTCCATCACTTTCGTCTGCCATTCTTCCAGGGTGGGTAGATCTTGTGTCTTCCAATACTTTGCGATGAGTATTCTTGCTGCTGTTGTAGCGTACATAAAAAAAGTTCTATCCTCCCTTCGCACCAATTGGCCGACCATGCCCTGTAGAAAGGCCTCTGGTTTCTTCTGAAAGGTATATTTAAATACCTTTTTCATTTCATTATAATTCGTCTCCCAGAAGGCCTTAATCCTTGGGCATGTCCACCAAAGGTGAAAGAATGTGCCCTCAATCTCTTTACATTTCAACATTTATTATCGGGCAAATGGTAAATTTTTGCCAGCTTGACTGGGGTTAGGTACCACCTGTAAATCATTTTCATTATATTCTCTCTTAAGGCATTACAAGCCGTAAACTTAATACCTGTGGTCCATAACTTTTCCCAGTCAGCCATCATAATGTTATATCCAAAATCTTGTGCCCATTTAATCATAACAGATTTAACCGTTTCATCTTGTGTATTCCCAGTATCCAGTACCTTCAACCTTTTCTTTGTATAGGATATCTCCTCCAATTAACTTTTATTTTGTGAGTTAGGCACACCCAAGTTTAGATTTGGGAACCATGTTTACTAAAGTAATTTTTAAAACAATTGTATTCATTTTTCACCCTTGAACTCGGGTGATTTCTTATTGCTTCTGTCATTTTGGTTAGTTCAACATATTCGCATAATTTCTTTTGCCACACTACCTTAATTGGGATCAGGTCTCCTTTCCAATACTTGGCAATTAATACTTGAGTCATGGTTGTTGCATAAAGAAATACACTTTTCTTTATTCTAGGGATGTTTATTGTCATAATGCCCAGTAAAAAAGCCTCTGGACTTTTATTAGATGTTTCTTTGAGCATTTTCTTTGGTTCTTCATAGACCATGTCCCAGATTTTTTAAAATTTTGGGACAGGTCCACCACATGCGAAATAGTGTTCCTTCCCCCTGCTTACACCTCCAACATGTGCTCTTATTATTTTTAGATATTTTAGCCAATTTAGATAGGGTCAAGTACCACCTGTAAATCATTTTCATAAAGTTTTCCTTTATCAAATAACACGCTGTGAATTTTAGGTCTGTTTTCCACAATTTTCCCAGTCTTTCAGTAAGATAGGAAATCTGAAATCTTGTGCCCATTTAACCATAACATCCTTCACTTCTTCATCTTGGAGTTCCCAATCTAATAATAATCTGTAAGTTTTCGATAATATTTTCCTGTTGTTTGATAATAATTCTTTCTCTAATTTAGATATCTGTGTTTCAAATCTGTGTTGTTGTTTTTTTAAAGACCTCCTTTAATTGGTAATATTATAGCCAATCCAAACCTAATTTTTTTAAGTTCATCAAAACTTTTAATTTTTAATTAGTTATTTTCTTCCTCCAGTATATCTTTATATGTCGCCCAATTGCTAGTCATGTTTTTCTTTTTTACCGTGAAGGCTTTCGGGGTGATAGCTACCATGGTGTCTTTGGTTCTAATAACTTTTTGTGTTTTTCCCAGACTGTGTATAAAGATTTTCCAATTATGTGGTTAAGGAAGCCTCTATTTGGGAGAAGGATAACTGGGACTTTAAGGATGAATGGGAACCTTGACGCAACAAAGCGAACTGGACTCCTTGGCAGGTTTTGAATAAACATTCACAATTTTTTTACTGATAATAATTAGCTAAACAGTTGGAGGATCTATACAACTCTGTAACATGCAGAAAACAGCATTATTGGAGAAATCAAAGACTGGAACTGAGGGAAGTCGGGGGTGGGGGGATGGGTTTTATGGGGGGAAGAAAAATGGGGGGAAATAAGGATATGTTTCTGGAAAATATGTTTTGTTATAACTTTGAATAAAAAAATTTTTAAAAAAGGGGGGGAAAAGCCCTCATGAACATTCAAAAAAAGAAAAAAGGAAGCCTCTATGCACCTTCACTTTGTTGTAACCCAGATACCTGTGCCAGCCAAATCTGTTATCCTTCTCCTCTATATCCAATATGCTTGTTTTCCAAAGTCATCCAATCCTTTATCCAGCAAAGACAAGCTGCCTTGTAATATAGTTTAAGGTCTGGCAAAGCGAAGCCCCCTCTATCCTTTATCTCGGTCAGTAATTTGTACTTAATTCTGGGGGGTTTGCCGTGCCGTATAAACTTTGCTAGTTCTTTCCGCCACTCTTTGAAACAGCTTGTCCCACTTATTATTGGTATCATTTGTAATAGGAATAACATTTTTGGTGACACGGACATCTTGCTAGTCGAAATTCTGCCCCACAGTGATAGATTTACTCCCCCCCCCCCCAATTTTTAGGTCTCTGTTAATCTCCCTCCATACTTTACTGTAATTATCAACAAATAAATTTTTGTTTTGGGCAGAGATCGAAATTCCCAGATACTTGATTTTTTTTGTTATCAATAGACCTGTCTTATTTTGTACAGTGGTACTTCGGGTTAAGTACTTAATTTGTTCCGGATGTCCGTTCTTAACCTAAAACTGTTCTTAACCTGAAGCACCACTTTAGCTAATGGGGCCTCCCGCCGCCGCCGCGCCGCCGGAGCACGATTTCTGTTCTCACCCTGAAGCAAAGTTCTTAACCCGAGGTAATATTTCTGGGTTAGCGGAGTCTGTAACCTGAAGCATATGTAACCTGAAGCGTATGTAACCCGAGGTACCACTGCAACTCCTGTTTTTCCTGATCTTCCAAATTTTTCACTAAGCTTTTTTATTTTTTATTTAATTCAAATCAGATATCTGGCCAAATTCGTGCATTCTTTCCATTGTTTTCAATGTACTTTCTATGGGGTTTTCTGTTGTTATAATTAGGTCATCTGCAAAGGCCTTTAATTTGTATGCTCTGCTTTACAGTGTGATCCCTTTTATTCTAGGATCAGATCTTATGGCAGTTGTTAATGTCTCCAAAACTATGATAAATAATACGGGTGACAAGGAGTATCCTTGTCTAGTGCCTTTTGAAATTGTAAAAGTCTCTGATAGGTCATTGTTGATTATCAATTTGGCATTTTGATTTCTATATATTGCTTTTATCCCACGTCCAAATGTTTCTCCTAAATCCAAAAATTGTATTGTTTTTTCCCATAAATTTCCCAGAAACATTATCAAATGCTTTTTCCGCGTCAACTTACCATATATTAGCGCAGCTTTCTTATCGGGTCTCATATCTAAATACTCCAGGATGTCAATTACTGTTCTCATGTTGTTTTGCATTTGTCTTCCAGGCAAGAATCCCGCTTGGTCCTCATTTATAATTCTATTCAAAATTTTCTTTAATCTGTTTGCCAATACCTCCGTGAATAACTTATAATCAATGTTCAACAATGAAATTGGTCTATAGTTTTTGGTTTCTGTCAATTCTGTCCCTTGTTTGGGAATTAATGTTATTAGAGCTTCTTGCCAGGATTCTTGCAAATACCAGCTTTCTACAGAGGAGGAGGCAATTTGCAATGTCTCTCAAGAACTGACTTCTTTTTTAACTTCTGCCTATTTGCTTCAAAGTTCTCCTTTCCCTTCTGATTATTTATTGTATTCTGTCAAGCTGTATCCAATTTCTAAAAGGGTTGAAAAACTGCTGCTGAGGGACTTCCGGGTTAGCGCGATCGGTTAATGGCGGATTCCCTCCGAGCTCCGGAGGGAATCGGCTCTGCTGAAAACGGGTCTTACCGCGCCGGCGACGCGGGGACCCTTAGAAACCGCAGGTGCGGAAGCCTGCGGACTTGGTGACTCGGCGGGCACCTTTAAGCGCCTTCCCCGACCCACGAAGAGCCTTTTTAAAGGCTACGGAGAGGGTACGGAGAGCGGCGTGGTGCTGTGAGTAGACCGCTACTTCAGTGGAGTGAAGCCGCGAGCCATGGCCGGAGAGCGCTGACTTTTTTCCCAAAATTTGGACTGGAAAACAAACAACCCGTGAGTAGAATGGAATTTGGACTTTAAAATTTTTACCTTTGAATTCGGCACGACCGGGGGATGTGCTAAAGGGAAGTCCGCACCCCCCCTACCTACAAACGATCTAAAGCAAGGATTGGAGAACTAAGGTGGAGAGATTACTGTCTTTTTGGTGCTAGATAAAAGATATTTCCATGAATTTGACAGAAGAAGTCTTTGTGCTGGAGAGAAGGGGAGGAATTTTGGAAGTTTTTGTGTAACCCCTCCCCCCGAACCCGGGAGCGTCCTGTGTGTGTGCCGGAGGAAAAAGAATAAGGAGTTTGACAGCTGTCAAAGGAGCTGTCAAACGGGCGGTTAAAGTCAAGAACTTTGCTATTTAATAACTCTCTGAACTAAAGGTGTTACATTTGAATTGAGGTGGTTGGAAACAAAGTAGTAATAAACAACAAAGTAACGGATTGTTGGAAAAGGACTATTAAGCAATTGGAATCCCCCTAGGGGGAACTAGAGACATTACAATGGCTGCAGAGGGAAAATTACTGGCAGAGATAGAAAAAATGTTTTTTCTCGTGGGAATCTTGCAAGAGCAGAGTACGGCTATGAACAAAGAACTTATGACCTTGAATTCTAAAACAAACAACTCTGCTGAATGCATAAAGGATTCGACTGATAAAAAATCTGCAGCTGAACCAGAAGAGACATCTTTGGAATTGGCGGAGAGGAAAGAAGGAGTGGAGAAAGTACAGGTGGAAAATACCAACCAGAAGCCTATATCGTCAGAAAATAAAGAAGAAGATCTTTGGATTACAAATCTGCGAAAGATGAGAAAGATGAGGAAGGAAGTCCCTGGAGTACTTGGAATACTGGAATTTAAAAGAATAAAGAAACATGATCGGGACTTCCTCTTTGAGTATGGGAGAGCAGCTGACCTTTTGCAGCAATTGCTTTTAAACATTTTGGATGGAAGAAAATTTGATGTGACTGTGACAGAACTCCTTCGAGACCTGAGGACCAACAAAAAGGATTACCAACAAAATCGGCAGAGAGAGACTGACAGAGAATTGAAGGCCTTGGTTATCTTATCATTGTTAAGATAGAATTGAAGGCCTTGGTTATCTTATCACTGTTTTTGTGGACATTTGCTTGGGAAGGGATGGAAACCGGGATAGGGAGGGAGGGGAGAATAGAATTTCAAAATTTTATGATTTTTGTATTTGGCCATTGTGACCTATAATTAATATAATAAAGGGAGAAATTCGTGGAAGGGAAGTTAGGTCGACCTTAGAAAAAGGATTTAATGTTTATAAGAGAATTGGATAAATTAAATGTGGACAAGTAAAAAGAGCTAAGTTTTAAAAATAATAATAATATGTTTAAGATTATAGATAAGAACTTGCTGAACTAATTATCGGAATTGGGATGTATGAAGAGGGGGTGGGGGGAAGTCAGGGAAAGAGGGTAAAGAAAGTAAGGGTATGAAATTGTATATGTGTTGTCTTTGTCTTTTTGTGTGTGTGTGTGTCTTTATAAAATGTAAAAACCCAATAAAAATTTTATAAAAAAAAAAAAAGAAAAACTGCTGCTGAGGGGCAATCAGCAAAGAAAGGCACAAGTTGGCAAGGAAGCACACATGTTAACAGTTCTGGCACTTGTTGGCATGTTGCGTCTTTTGGTTCGGGTTTGTGCAAAGCACCTGGGCCACCTGCCTGCAGGGAGAAGCTGCTGTGGTCCTCCAAGTCAATGCAGGTTTATTTATCATCATGCAAGTTTCTTCTTGTCTTGCACAACTTTGATTATTCGAGTAGTTCAGAAACCCCAACAGACACCCAAACACTGCTTCCCATCTGTCAACAGATGTGGTCTGTCATGAACTTCCTGCCCCTCTTCTAAAAGATCTACACTGCATTCTTTACCGGACCAACTCAGGAATGTAGGAAGTTGCTTTCTACTGAGTCACACCAATGGTCCACTCAGCTCGTTCTTGCCTACACTGACTGGTAGCAGCTCTCTGGGGTTTCAGACAGGAAGTCCCTCTCAGCCCTACCTGGAGATGTCAGGGATTGAACCCAGAGCCTGCTGAAGGCAAAGTAGATGCTCTACCACTGAGAACAGTCATACCTTGGAAGTCAAACAGAATCCTTTCCAGAAATCCGTTCGACTTCCAAAACTTTCAGAAACCAAAGCACGGCTTCTGATTGGCTGCATGAAGCTCCTGCAGACGTCAGAGGTTCGGCTTCCAAAAATAGTTCGCAAACTGGAATAGTCACTTTGCAGCATTTGGGAGCCAAAATGTTCAAAAACTAAGCTGTTCAAAAACCAAGGTACGACTGTATATAGCCAGCCCCTATAAGACTTGGGCCCAGAGTCTTCTAGGGAGCTTTTCCTTCTGCATGTGTTTATTTATTGAAAACATTTCCCGTTTTTCAGTCTGGGGGAGGGGGTCCCCAGGGGGGTTACATGAAATGTTTGGAACAAATAACATTTTATTATTTGGAAATGTTCCACAATATCTGGTCAATCTTCCTGTAGCCCTTTAGACTGAGACATGCAACAACATGTGAGCGTCCTATCTACTCCATATAATTTGCAAGACAATATTGGTTGGTGTGTTTCCTTTCTCTCTTACTCCTTATTTTATTCTTTTCATTTAAAAAGGTTTATTAGTCCTTGAGGACTGGTAGCCTGAGTGGTGATGGTAGGCTCATGAGGAGGGCAGTGGGAAGTAAACTGCCACCCTAAAGGATGCTAAAATCTGCTGCCAGTCCCAGCAGCTTCAAGGGATCTCACATGGGGACTTTCCCTTCAGAAGCGGCAGCGTAGTGGCTGTTGCCAGCACCCAGTGGAGGGAGGGGTGCTCACCAGCCCAGCCCTCACCACTGACACCACTGGAGCGACCCCATCCCCACAGGAGCAAAGCCGGGCAGCGCTGAGCCCCCTGCGCGGGGGGAGCTGGCTGACACAGCCTTTGGCAGGCAGAGAGGAACACTGCGTCAGGTGCCTGGTTCACACCCCCTCAAAAATTGTGCACCTGGGGCCATGGGCCCTTGGCACTCCCCACACCTTCCTCTTGGGGTATCCGTCCCCTTTGCACAACCAAATTTCACATGGATTCTTCAACAATGCTGGCACAGCCATTTCATCAAGGGAGAAGAGGGAAGCAGAGAGATTTAATTCGCTCTGCTGAGAAACCTGCTGCCACCTAGCACAGATTATTCCATGAGGACACCTGACCAGTTTCCACCCTGGTTGGTTGTTATAAGATCAATAACTGTAGTTCTGAGCTTGCTTTACCTCTCTCCTCCCTTCCCATCCCCTTTCCCCCTTTTTAGTGTGTCCCCTTCCGTACAGCAGGCTAGAGGGCAGGAACTGCTTGGGGGTTTGGTTTTGTGATGTGTAAGCCACTCTGGGAGCCTTTGGGGTTGAAGAGCAAATGCTTTAAATCACCAGCTCCACTGTCTTGGCTGTTGGCGCATCCTGAACGCCTTCCCTGGCATTTACAAACTTCCCTCATCCTCTGCTGCCCCCCCCCCGGGGGAAAAAGGCTTGAAAGCAGCATTCTATTGCAGCCAATAGAATTGGCTCCCTGGTGTGTGCTTGGTTGTGGTGTATTTGTGCTGCACACAACAGTTTCTGCAGTTTGCCAATGTGCCCAGGGCTCCAGAAAGCTTGGTGACCCCTGCTGTGAATGAATGAAAGAATGAATGAATATGCAGCCTTGCTTCATGCTAAAAGGCTTGATGACTTGGGTTCAGTTTTATACAGCCAGCTTTTCTGATTTATGCCTGAATATTGATTTTTCTTTTAATGGAAGAAAAAGAAATAGTGTGCCAAATAAAAACTGCAGTATTGGCTCAGCAAACACTCTAGACCTTTCCTCCCCACCCCACTCCACCTCAGCACGGGCCTAGGATGCAGTAAAAAATGGTGCCGGTCAGGGTTTTATCTGGCAAGGAATTCCTAACTGGGAACCATTTACTCTTGAGAAAGAGTAGGAAATGGTGTCTGTCTTTTTCTTATTGTGTTTTTAACAGCCACACAACCTGCAGACATTGAACAAATCTTGTTTACCTAAGCAAAGAAATGCCCTTATCCAACTCTATTCTGCACCACCACCCTCAGAAGGGTGAGACTTGCTGCACTGAAATTTCACGCAGGGTGCCACCTGATGCACGAACATACCCAAGAGCAGGTCTAACCAACTCTGTGGACCTTGTGAGTAAACATGCAAAGGACCAGGCTGAAGAAGTCACTCTTCACTGTGGCAGCAGGGAGGTCAATGCAGAGCACATGCTTTGTATGCAGAAGGTCCCAGGCTCAATCTCTGGCCTCTCCAGGCAGGGAAGAGGAAGACCAGGACATTGGCAAGATACTGCCAGTCGGTGGCTTTGACTGCACATGCTGCCACACGCCCTTGTACAAACCACCAGCAGGGTTCCCCTAGGCTTAGTCCTGGAGCCTGTCCTTGCTAGAGTTTAAGGCAACCATCATGTGCAGAGTTCCTTGGCCCCTGACCAGCTTCCATACACCTAGCCTTAAGGGAAGATATTTCTATAGTAGGTTGTAAACTGCTTGAGCTCAAGAGAAGCAGAGCAGAAATGTCACTCTGCGTAACACACTGTGATGGGATAGTGAGCTGCTTGTGCGTAAAAGCTTGATCCCTCTGGGGTTTGGCTGGTCATCCAAACCGATGCACTAACGGAGCCCCCAAAGCATGACTCCGTCAGTCGCTGGTAGAATCTGACAGTGGGCGTCTACGGAATTTACGCCAACATAAAAGCTCTTTGACAGACATGCGCTTTCGAGACTCTCTGCGTGACAGTTTCCGGCGAAGGGTGGGCGTTCCCAACGGGGGTCCCGTTACCTCTCCACTACTCTCACTGGAAGCATCCCAGAGCCTCCCCTCCGCTGTGACTCCTGCACTCCCCTTGCTGGTTCCCTCTTCTACTGCAGATTCTCTCCTATTCTCCTGTAGCCTGTCCACCACCTGTCTCTCCGATGGCAGTTCCCTGACATCCACCTCCCCCCCAGGGCCCCCTTCACCCCCTCCCGCCTCCTCTCCCACTGGCGGTGAGGGCGGAAAGCCCCTGAAGGAACTCTCCTCGTCGTCCGAGGATTCTAACACTTCCAGCCACGGCGTACCGTCTCTCTCCCCGTCTTCCTCTTCTTCGTCGGAGTCGGCTTCTTCACCCACCCCTGACTCTGGGAACCCTTCAAACTCTCCTTCCTCATCGGTGGTCCCAAAGTGTTCCCTTCTAAATCGAGCCACGGGTTGCGGTTTTCTTGGGAAACGCTGATGAAATGTTTCTATTAAAACCTCGTCATTGACTACCTCTGCTGGTACCCAAGTGTTTTCCGACTCTGCTTCCCCCTCCCATTCTACCAGATATTCCACCTGATTCCCCTTCCACCTGGAATCAATGATTCCTGCCACGTTCATGTCGCGCTCTCTCTCTTCTATCACGGGCGTTTGGGTGGCCTCTCTCTCACGCTCCCCCCACTCGCGTCCCTCTCGGTACGGCGACAGTAATGACCTGTGAAATACTGGGTGTAATTTCATGTGACTGGGCAGCCTGAGTTTGAATGCCACTGGGTTGACCTGCTGTATGACCTCAAAGGGTCCCAATCTTTTGGGCCTCAATTTCTTACTCCCGCCCTTGAACGGTAGCCCTTGGGTGGACAACCACACCCGGTCCCCCACCCTTATAGTTTCACCTTCCCTCCTATTTCTGTCTGCTTGCTTCTTATATTCTTCCTTGGCTTTCTCTAAGTTAAGTTGAAGCTGACGGTGGATCGCCTCCATCTCTTCAAAAAAATATTCCGCCGCCGGCACGCTCCACCTCTCCCCTCCCTCTCCTGGGAATGCCCGGGGGTGACACCCATAATTTGCCAGGAAGGGACTCATCCCTGTGGACACGTTCTCCGCGTTGTTGTAGGCAAATTCTGCTAGAGGTAACTTATCCACCCAATCATTTTCTCTGTCTTTTACATAACACCTCAGGTATTGTTGTAAAACCCCATTTGCCCTTTCCGCTTGCCCATTGGTTTCTGGGTGCCGGGCAGTTGAGAAATTGAGTTCTACGTGCAGTAAGCTCATAAGTTTCCTCCAGAACCTGGAAGTAAATTGTTTCCCTCTGTCGCTGACCACCCTCAAGGGGGCGCCATGCAACTTGAAAATATGTTCTACAAACAACTTGGCGGTTTCCTCCGCTGTGACTGCATGTGAACAAGCTATAAAATGACACATCTTGGTTAATTGATCTACCACCACCATGACAGCTGTTTTGCCTTTGGATTTTGGCAGGTCCGTCATAAAATCTATGGATACTGCCTCCCATGGCCTTTCGGGTGTGGGTAAGGGTTGTAATAGCCCCGCTGGCGCCACCCTCTCTCCTTTCGCTCGCTGGCACCTGTCGCAACCCCTGACATATTCCCGTACGTCCTCCCTCACCTTGGGCCACCAAAACTCCCTGGTAACCAACCACATGGTTTTGTGCTGTCCAAAATGTCCCGCTGTGGGGCTGTCATGCAACTGCTTGAGTACTCTGCCCCTCAGTTCCCCGTCGGGTATGTACAGTGCCCCTTTGTAATACAACGCCCCGTTCTTTTCTTCGAACCCCCCTGTGTTCTCCTCTGTCCTCCGGAGCTCTCTGAGTTTCTCTTGGGCGTATTCATCGTTCTCCGTACCCTCTATCAGTTCCCTCTGCCCCACCAATGCCGCCCCACACAC
Organism: Podarcis erhardii; assembly: GCF_964252035.2. Classification (NCBI taxonomy): domain Eukaryota; kingdom Metazoa; phylum Chordata; class Lepidosauria; order Squamata; family Lacertidae; genus Podarcis; species Podarcis erhardii. Next base: position 1,361,971 of record NC_138514.1, read on the forward strand.
CCAGCGGTCTTCAGGGATTACATGCCTTGCCTCAGGCGCTCCCTCCCCCTCTAAGTACTCAGGTTTCCTGGAAAGAGCGTCCGCCCTCACGTTCTCGGAGCCGGGCACGTAACGAATCTCAAAGTGGAATTTGGAGAACTCCTGGGCCCATCTCACTTGTCTCTGGTTCAGCACTCGGGCTGTTCTCCAGTATTCCAGATTTTTGTGGTCAGTTCGGACTTGAACCTTGTGCTGCGCCCCAATCAGCAAGTGCCGCCATTTCCGGAATGCTTCATGAATGGCGAGCAGTTCTCGGTCGTACACTGTGTAGTTCCTCTCTGATTTGTTCAACTTCCGCGAGAAGAATGCACACGGTCTCCATTCAGACGTATCTTTTCCCGGCTGGAGAAGAACGGCCCCCACCGCTCGGTCTGACGCGTCAGTCTCCACTCTCATTGGTTGTTGTAGATCCACGTGCAAGAGTTGCTCTTCCGACGCAAACGCCTGCTTTAAGCGTTCGAACGCTTGTTGCGCTTCTCCCGTCCAAACAAATTTCTTTTTGCTACTAAGACAATCCGTGATGGGCGCTGTTAAATGGGCAAAGTTTTTGATGAACTTCCTATAGAAGTTTCCGAAGCCCAGGAACCTTTGCACGTCCTTCTTGGTCTTTGGTGTTTTCCATTCCAGTACCGCTTGAACCTTGCTGGGATCCATGGCCAATCCCTTGTCAGACAACCGGTACCCCAGGAATTCCACCTCCTTCGTATGAAACTGACACTTCTCTAGTTTCACCCACAGCCGGTTTTCTCGCAGCTTGCTCAGTACCTCTCTTACATCTCGCACATGCTGCTCCTCATTGTCTGAGTACACCAGAACGTCATCTAAGAACGCTACGCAGTTCTTGTAGAGCAGTGGCCCCAGGACGTGATTCATGAATGATTGAAAACAGGCGGAGCCCCCTTGTAATCCGAAAGGCATAACGGTGTACTCAAAGGCCCCCAAGGGGGTGAACATAGTGGTCTTCCACTCATCCCCCTTTCTCACACGTATCAAGTTATATGCCCCCCTAAGGTCCAGCTTGGTAAAAATTTTCCCTTTTCTCACCCGTGTTAGAATGTCATCAATTCTGGGCATAGGGAAAGTCACTGGTTCTGACACTGCATTTAGGGCCCTGAAATCACATACAAGCCTGGGCTTGCCAGTGTTTTTTTTGTCCACAAAGAACACTGGGCTGCCCCCCACCGCTCGTGACTCTCTGATGAAACCTCGCTTGAGATTCTTGTCAATGAACTCCCTTAACTCCTGCATCTCACTGTCTGACATTGCATACAGCTTGCCCACTGGCAATTGTGCTCCTGGGAGTAAGGTAATTTGACAATCAAAGGGTCTGTGCGGGGGCAGTTTATCTGCTTCTTTTTCACTGAATACGTCAAGCAAGTCAGCGTATTGTGGTGGCACCCTCCCTTTGTCCATCACTTCCATCCCTGCTAGAGTGCCCCTGGCGCCTGCCTGAGCCTCTCCCTCCTTGCAGTGTTCTAGGCAATGTGCTGATCCAAAGGAAACCACTCTCTGATGCCAGCCTACTAGCGGATCGTGTAGCGCCAGCCAGCTCATACCCAAGATAATAGGAGCTCCTCCCAAGGTGGCTACGTTAAACGCTATCAGTTCGGTGTGTCGTGCCACCCTCATTATCATTGGTACAGTCTGTTGGCTCACTTCTCCTCCCAACAGCTCCCTCCCATCAATCGTGGTAACCTGCAAAGGCTTACTCAATGGGATAGTCTGTATTTGGTGTGCAGCTGCAAACTCTTTGCTCATGAAATTACATGAGCTACCTGAATCCAATAGCGCCTTTATCTTCAGTGGGTGTCCGTTTGCCAGTTCCAGCAACACCTCTATCACAAGCGCTGGTCTTGGAGGTTCCGGCGTGGGCACATTCATTACTCCCTGGCCTGGCTGCTGTGCCCTGATGTTGGCAACCAGGCGTTGGCTTTTACTGGCTCCGTGATTTCTTCTTCCTCCTTCCCCCCAACAGTTCCCGCCATCCCTTGCCATTCCTTCCTTTGCGGACAGACTCTGGCAAAGTGACCTGGCTGTTGGCAGAGATAGCATCTCTTGCCGCTCTTTCCCTCCTTCTTCCGCCCTTCACTGGTGTTTGAAACTGCGCGCGCGCGCGCTGTTCCAAGTTCCATCGGCTCTGCTGGCGGGAAAGGCTGCTCCGGAATCTCTGGAATGCGGAAGTCCTTCCAACGTTCCCCCTTTCCTTCCCGCTTTTCCATAGCTCTAGCTTCCTGGCGTGCCCCAATGGACAGCGCTGATTTAGTCAGCTGATCCATAGACTCCGCCCTAGGCGCCCGGGAAAGTTCATCTTTCACTGCCGGAGAGAGACCTTCTTCAAACAGCATTTGAATAGGTTCACTAGCAAGGTCCCACCCAAGTCTATGAATCAGCATGGTGAACTCAGTCCAGTACTCACGTACAGATCGGCTCCCCTGTTTACACGCCATTAACTGCCTGCGCACCACTCCCTGCTCGATCTCGCTGGAAAACATCAAGTCCATGGCGCGGAAAAACTTCATTGTGTCCTTTAAGATTTCATTATTGGCTGCCATCAGGGGCCGAACCCAGTCCCTCGCCCCTCCCTCTAGATGGCCAATCACGTACGCCACTCTAGAGTTCTCGTCGGGGAAGTCATCAAACAGTAGATTGAGAGCATATTGCATCTCTGTCCTAAAGGCTTGATAGTTCCGGGGATCCCCCCCAAATTTCTGCACCAGTCCAGGCACCCGTCTGGCAAGTGGGGTGGTCTCCCCCTTATCTGCATCTTGAGCCCTCCTCTCCTCGAGCCTCGCCGTTTGCAGTGCCAGCTGGACCTCCAACGCCCTGTACCTTTGTTCCAGGCTTGGATCTGCGCCAGCTCCCGCTCCTGCTCCTCCGGTTCCGGATGGTTCGCTCATGATGCCTTCTGCTTGCACAAGCTGCTTTCAAAGACTGTCAGATTGCTGTGATGGGATAGTGAGCTGCTTGTGCGTAAAACCTTGATCCCTCTGGGGTTTGGCTGGTCATCCAAACCGATGCACTAACGGAGCCCCCAAAGCATGACTCCGTCAGTCGCTGGTAGAATCTGACAGTGGGCGTCTACGGAATTTACGCCAACATAAAAGCTCTTTGACAGACATGCGCTTTCGAGACTCTCTGCGTGACAGTTTCCGGCGAAGGGTGGGCGTTCCCAACGGGGGTCCCGTTACCTCTCCACTACTCTCACTGGAAGCATCCCAGAGCCTCCCCTCCGCTGTGACTCCTGCACTCCCCCTGCTGGTTCCCTCTTCTACTGCAGATTCTCTCCTATTCTCCTGTAGCCTGTCCACCACCTGTCTCTCCGATGGCAGTTCCCTGACACACACGTACAGAAATAGCAGCAATTCTAGGCAGCCGTGAGCTTTGTTCAGCACCTGCCATGGTAGAAACTCTTGCCAACTTCCTCAGGTCTTTTCCCCAGGTGTAAGACTTGATCCTGAGCCTACTGGCTTGGAAATAAGTCCCGAGGAATTAAATGATATTTACTCATATACTTATTATGGAGTATCATTGAACACAGTAGGGCTTACATCTGAAGAAGCAAGTGTCAGACAGGGAAGGGCCATAGCTTAGTGGTGGAGCACCCGCCTTGAAAGCCAAAGGTCCCAGATTCAACCCCCACATCTCCAGGTGGGGCTGGGAGAGACCCCTGCCTGAAACCCAGAAGAGCTACTGCCAGTCAGGGCAGAGAAGCCATTTCAGTGTAAGCCAGTGCCCACCACTCCTTTGACTGCCTGCTGGTTTAGTACAGACATGCAGTGTTAAGTTGTGGGTGAACATATCGGACGACACAGCGATTCTTCAAACAGCTCTTGTTTATTCACAGACCAGAACAGAACTGAACAGCAAACAGCTCAGCCGGCCTGCTTTTATAGGCAGCCGGCTGTCAACATTGTAGCAACCACAACCCAGGGTTTCCCGCCTAAAGTAACTGACATGGACCTGAGTGAAAACTATCTACACAATACTCCTGGTGGGCAGGGTGAGAACTTCAATACATAAGACCCCTCCCCACCGAGATAAGGCATTAGTTACAATCATAGTGATTCGATTACATACAGCAATACCCTTACTGGTTTCAGTAAGGCACATAAGCATATTAATTGACCCTGTTCACCATACAGCTTTACATGTGCAGTTTGTCCAGTGAACATAGTCTTTTAAATATGCTGGGCACTTGAAAACCCTGCTGGATTGCCGAGGGCCAGTACCAGAGTCCTGGTGGCCACTCAATTCTGTCTGCGACTGTGGTGCGACCAAATGTGGCTTACTTTATCTTTACTTTATCAAACCTTTATTAGGCATTATGGAAATAAAACCTTAAAAGAGAAAATAACATATAAAAGCCTTGAAATATATATAAAAAGGCAGCAGTTTGCTAAATGCATATATATATATACATATAGAGTCAGTGGTTTTCCTTGTTAACCTGCTCCTTGGAGGACTGCTACCAAAAACTCGGCTACCCCCGCCGTTACCCTTTGGTCAACGTCGGATAGGTAGAATCCCACACATTCACCTTGCTGCGGTTCCAGACCACCCAAAAGAGGGGACAGCACGCGTTGACGGAGCGTACTGTACAATGGGCAATGAAGGAGAATATGCTCTACAGTGTCCGGGACATTCATAGAGCATCTGCAGAGTCTCTTGTTTCTAGGAATGTTTTGATATCTTCCCCTGACAAATGCTGAGGGAAAAACATTCAAACGGGCCAGCATAAAAGCCCTACGTTGGGCTGGGATTATTAGTTTAGTGACGTAATTGGCTCTGCTATCTAAGATATTTAATTCATAGAATATGGGGGAGCAAATTTTGTTTACAGCTGCCATAATATTTTGTCTCTCGACATCCTTTAGTCTAGTTAGGATATTATGGGAAATATATTGCTCATTAGAATTGTACAGGGGCTCCAGCTCGATGCCTAAAGATTCAATCTTTTTTTCGAGGTGCTGATACCATCTTGATTTATAGGAGTCTTTGAGCAAATCAGCGAGCAGACTTGATGGAGGGCAGCGAAAGTGGCAGCGTAACCAATACTTTATTGAGGTGGACCATGCCCAATATTCCATTGTGTGTATGCCTATTTCTGCACACATTGTTTCATATTTGATCGTAGCTGGGAGTCCAAGAATACGTCTCAGAAAGCTAGAGTGAATCTTTTTTAAATCATTGTTATATGCTTGGACCCATAGCGGGATTCCATAAAATATCTGGGATTGCACTTTTGTTTGAAATATCTGATTTGCCGCAGGAATAAATTGATTACCTTTCTGATAATGAAAACGGGCAACTGCTGATGAGATGCACTTTGCCTGTTTTATGGCATTTGTGCGATGGGTTGCCCACCCTAAATTGCTCTGGAATAAGATTCCCAGATACCTATAGATTTTCACTTGTTGGATTTCTTGCCCTCTTATTTTCCATTTCTCTAATTTCCAACCATTCGAGAAGACCAAAATTTTTGTCTTCTCATAGTTTATAGAGAGTTTGTTACATTCGCAATAGAGAATCAGTGAAGATATAAGACGTTTCAGACCCAAGCTCGTTAAGGATAGTAGGACAGCATCGTCTGCATATAGTAAGAGAGGAACTGGTTTCTGATTAAGTTTAGGGGCATGTGATTCTATTTTTTGAAGGTAATCTGGCAAGTCTGATAAAAATAAATTAAATAGAAAGGGGGCAAGAATACCACCAAAGAATGTGGCATTGAGCCCGAGTTCCCTGGCCCCACTGCTGTCAAAGGAACCGCTGCGAGTGGACTCAGCGGACGGTCAGGCACGGCGATGGTCACCGAAATGGCTCGGCTTGACTCCATGCCCTCAGTTTGTGAGGAAGATGTAGGTGGAGCCTCGCCTTCCATTAACGACTGCTCCGGAGCTGGGGCCACAATTGGGGGCACAACGGTAGTGTCCAAATCCCCAACCCTGCACCTTAGCTGGTCTATGTGCCGGCGCCAGAAGTATCCGTTCTCGAGTGCCACCTGGTACGAATGGGGCCCTGTGACTCCCACTACCATGGCTGGCACCCAAGGAATGTCCCCCACAAAGTTCCGGGCAAAAACCTGATTCCCCCGGAATAAAGGACCGTGGCGTGTTAGTACAGCCCGGGGGCTCGGCCACACCAAAGTCTGGGTGTAGCCAGTCAAGCCAGTCAGGGCTCCACCCTGTGGCTGCATGAGAGGTGATGTGCTGCACGAGCAAGTATTCAGTGACCCGCTTGTGCCAGTCCCTCTGTTCCAGGCACACCAGTGCCTCTTTTGCTGAGCACACCATTCTTTCTGCCTGCCCGTTGCTGGCCGGGTGAAATGGTGCCGTTAGGGCATGGCGGATGCCCAGCCCCAAGAGGTACCTTTCTAAGGTGCCCGATGTGAACTGAGGTCCGTTGTCTGAGACGAGGACATCAGGACACCTATGAGTTGCAAACAGGCCCCGCAGCACCCAGATGACGGCTTCAGTATTGGTGGAGGGCATCAGGGCCACCTCCAGCCATTTGGAATAGGTGTCCACCACTACCATAAAGGTCCAGCCATGAAAGGGGCCAGCAAGATCGATGTGTACCCTCAACCAGGGTGCCTTGGGCATCTCCCAGGTGTTACCCTTAGCTGCCGGCGGTGCAGGTCTTGACTCTTGGCGTGCTTGACAGGAGGCAACCCACGAAGTGATGGCATCGTCCATGTTAGGCCACCAGACGTAACACCGAGCCAACGCCTTCATTTTTACGATCCCTGAGTGGCCGATGTGCAGAGCCTCGAGGACGCGTTGGCGGAGTCTTTGGGGAACCATTACTCGGTCTCCCCACAGTAGGCAGCCGTGATGAGCTGAGAGCTCGTGCTGTCTGGTTGCAAACGGCTGGAATTCTGGTGCGAAAGACCCTTCCAGCCACCCCCTCCACACCCAGTTGAGTACTCGTTTGATGGTGCGGTCCTGGGCAGATGCGGAGGCTACATAGGCAGCCGATACTGGCGCTCCTGGGAGGTCCTCAATTAGGAGGAGTGATGAAGCAGGAGGCAGGTCTTCCACAAGCGCTGGAAGAGGGCAACGACTGAGAGCGTCGGCATGGCCCATTGATTTTCCAGGGCGATGGACGAGCCGGTAGCTGTAAGCTGCCAGAAAAACAGTCCATCGCAGCATGCGTGGTGAGAGGACTGGTGGAGTTGGTCGATCACCAGGGAGGAGGCCCAGGAGCAGCTTGTGGTCAGTAATGGGATAGAAGGTTCTCCCATAGAGGTATTTGTGGAACCTCTTTACTCCAGCCACAAGTGCCAGTGCCTCCTTGTCGAGCTGGCTGTAATTCCATTCAGCTGGAGACAGCGTCCAGGAGAAATAGGCAGGCGGTGCTTCCCTACCATCTGGAAACCGGTGACTGAGGACGGCGCCGATGCCAAAGGGCGAGGCATCACAGGCGAGGACAAGCGGCCTGGCTTCACTGTACTGTACCAGCACACTGTCCGATGAGAGGAGGGCTTTGACTGCGTTGAAAGCCGCCATTTCCCGATGACCCCAGGACCACGGTACCTATGTGCTGAGGAGGCGGTGTAGAGGCTCGGCTAGTGTTGCTTTGTGGTGCAGGAACATGTTGTAGAAGTTCAGCAGCCCCAGGAACACCTGCAACTCCACCTTGCTTTTTGGAATCGGGGCCTGCTGAATGGCCCGGATCTTGGATGCCGTCAGGTGAAGACCAGAGGCGTCGATAAGGTAGCCCAGCTGTGGAACGGCGATCTGGCACCTTTCTTTTTTCACCTTGAGCCCGGCCTCCTGGAACCTGGTCAGAGCAGCGCGGATGCGCTCGAACAGCTGCTGATTTGAGTCTGCGGATACCAAGACGTCATCAAAATATGGCACCATGCCCAGAAGCCCCTGCAGGAGACGCTCCATGAGGCTTTGAAAGATGCCAGGAGCCACACTCACTCCGAACTGAAAACAGCGGCACCGGAACGCCCCTCAGTGGGTGACGATCGTCTCAGCTTCAGCAGTGGAGTCATCGACAGGCAGTTGTTGATAGGCTTGGGCAAGGCCAGTTTAGTGAAGACCTTACCCTCACCCAGGGAATGCAGCAGGTGGTGGACAACAGGAACTGGGTAAGCGTGCTGCTGAAGTGCCTTGTTGATCGTGCACTTGTAGTCGGCGCAGATTCGTACCGACCCGTCTTGCTTGACGGGGGTGACAATGGGGGTTTCCCACTTGGCGTGGTCAACTGGCTCCAAAACTCCTTGGATGATCAGCTTATCAAATTCGTCCACCTTAGCCTTGAGAGCAAACGGGACCCGGCATGGCTTTAGTTTGATGGGGGCAACTTGTGGAACTAGGCTGAAGGATATGGGCGTGCCTGTATATTGACCCAAAGTTGGTGGACCGGGGGGAAGACTTGGACTTGCGAGATGGCAAAGGGGGGGTGTTGGACAGAGCCGATCGACAGACCTTAGCGATGTGGCCCCTCCTGGAGCATCGCTGACAGATGGCGTCTCTGAACCGACACTTGGCACGAGAATGGTTGCCTCCACAGCTGGCACATCCTGATTGGCCTGTGGACTTCTGTTTGAACTTCCCTCGCTCCCACTTTGTCTGGTGCACGTCATCGTCTTCACTGGAGGATGCCTCGACACTGCTGGCCTCTTCGTGATGCAGTGGAACTGGCTTCCTAGCAAGGCTGCTGGCCTTGTGGATCTCCTGGGCGGAGCGTTCAGCAGCTTCCGAGGCCACGACCCCCTCAATGGCTTTCTGCAGTGTGAGGTTTGGCTTGGCAAGGAGACGCCGTTGCAGACGGATGTCCTGGACCCCACAGACGATTCGATCCATCAGGGCATTGTCTAAGTCTCGGAACTCACAGTGCATTGCAGCCTGTCGGAGGGCGGCGGTGTAGTTGTTGATTGACTCCCCCTCTGCCTGGTTCCGGTGGTAGAACGCATGGCGGGCAGCAATCTTGGACGGCTTTGGCGCGTAGTGGTTGCGGAGCTTCTCTTGGATCGTGTCCCACGGCTCTGCCTGGGCTGCTAGAGGCGCAACCAATGCTTGGGCCGTCTCGAACACCTCAAGCCCCCAGAGACTGAGGAATAGGCCCCGCTTCCGCTCCTTTGATACTTCTGTCAGCTTGTTGGCTTGGAGGTAGCAGTCAAACTGAGCGAGGTAGGAGTCCCATGATTCAGAGGCTGGCGCAAACGGCGGTAGAGGCACAAGTGAAGCCATGGTTCCGATGCCGACGTGGAGGCGATGGATGGAACACCGTGCTCTAGCCAGAATGGTCAGCTCTGAATTGGTTCTGTTCAGTGATTTTGCTCAGTGATTCAGCTCAGTTCAGAGGGTGGCCGCATCTGGCTGTGCTCTGATGTCCATCAATCCCACCTTTGTCACCAGGGTTAAGTTGTGGGTGAACATATCAGACGACACAGCGATTCTTCAAAGCAGCTCTTTATTTGTAAGCTGGAATAGAACTGAACAGCAAACAGCTCAGCCGGCCTGCTTTTATAGGCAGCCGGCTGTCAACATTGTAGCAACTACAACCCAGGGTTTCCCGCCTAAATTAACTGATGTGGACCTGAGTGAAAACTATATACAGGATACTCCTGGTGGGCAGGGTGAGAACTTCAATACATAACCTGCAGCCTGATCCTAGACACGCTGTCTTGGAAATGAGATTGTTCCAAGCAAGTATGGCCAGGACTTCAGCCTTATGAGCTGCAATTTTACTTACCTCTTGCATTTATCACCCATCTTAGAGGGAGCTCAAGGTGACATCCTGTCCTTGCTTCTCCTGCTCCTTTTGTCCTCTCAGCCCCCTCGGGAGGTCGGCTGGGCTGAGAGCGACTGGCCCAAGGGGCGCGGGAGGGCGCGGGAGCCTCGCTCTCCTGGTTCTCCGCCCCAGCTCTAGACTGAGCGGTCTTTGTGGGGAGGGAGGCAGGGAGGGAGGGAGGCGGCTTCCCTTCCTTCGGAAGCTGCTCCGGGGGCCGAGGGGTCCCTGCTCTCCTGCCCCAAGTCCAGCCCCGAGGGAGCAGTGAGGCTTCGAGGGGACGCGCCTCTCCTCGCTACTCAGCGGGAAGTCCTCCTGGAGTCCGTGGGGTTTACTCCCCGGTAAGTGGGGGGAGCCTGGCGGCCAGACGTGGGGCGGGGCTCCGAGCGGCGGAGGGCGGAGGGCGGGGCGGGGGCGGGACGAGGCTCCCTCGCGGCTCCGGCGCGGCGCTGCGGGAGCCACTCTCCGCCTGGGCTCCGGCTGCTTCAGCGAGAAGCCGCCGCCGCCGCCGCCGCCAGCTCGTGGCCCGCCGGGAGGAGGCAGCCCTTGGCCCGCCAGCCGGGACGGGACGGGACGGCTAGGCCAGTCGAGGAGGCCGCCCATTGTTTCCCGGGGCCCGCGCGGCCCTGCCGGGCTCCCGCTCCGCCGCCCGGCCCAGGAGGGACCCAGCCCGGCGGTAAGTCGCTCCAGCGCGGCGGCGGCGGCGGCGGCGGCAGAAACTTTTCCCGGCCACCTTGGCGCTGGGCCGCCGGGGCCTCCGGGAGACGCGGATCCAGGCGCGGGCGGCGAGGGGGAGCGGCGGGGCTTCCCGCGGCTTGGCGGCTGAAGCGGGTCCGCCATCGCCCCCGGCGTCGGGCTCCCGGCGGTGCAGCGCGGGCGGGGGGGGGGGCCTGGGGCCAGCTGCCCGCCCTGGGGCTGCTGCCTGGGGGGGGCGGGAAGGGAGGAAGGGGGCGGCGGCGGGGGGGGGGGAGCGAGGCGACTCGCCGCCGTCGGGGGAGCGGAGCAGGCTTGGCCGCCTCGCCGCCGCCGCCGCCGCGGACTGAGCTGCGAGCTGCGCGGCCGCATCCTGCTGGCTGGGAATCGCCGACGGGGCCGGGGAGGCAAGGGCGCTCCTGGCACGCTCAGTCGCCCTCCGTTCAGAGGCTGAGCTGGTTCTGGGGGTCGACTTGGTACGTTTTGGTTTTTAGGCAAACCCCTTTATGGGCGACCTGGGCATCCGGGCGCTGCCCGCCGAAGCCTTTGCTTTAACCCCCGAATCCCGACCCCTCGCGAAAGCGACGTCGGCAGGAGGAGCTGCCTTGGCTCGCGGTCTCAGCTTGAATTGCCGGCCTTCTCTCTCCGCTCTCAGAAGGAAGATTGTCAGCTCCTTGAGGGCAGAGAGTGTTCTCTCTCTTGCCGCGCATCAGGCAGCCGATGGGTAGTTGCGGCAGCTGAGGGGTAGTTATTCTGAAATGACTCCTGTCTGCGCCAGAGCAAGGTGTGATCTTTCTGTGGCTTGTGCTTGGGTTGCCTAAGGCAAAGGATCAGCAGCAGGTGGGGGCCCCAGCACCACACCACCCCCTCCCACATCCTAGGAATATCAGCTGCCCTCCCAGTCGCCAAACTGGAGAGCTGCAGGGTCTGTGGAATTGGGCCCTGGGGGCAGACCCCTGGGAAGCCAGGAGCTGAGCTTGCTTGTCCCTGTTGCTCAATGTGACTGTTGGTGCACCTTTTACACAGACCTAAGAAATGCTGTAAGCTGCCACCTGTTAAAGTTTGAAATCTATTTGCTCTGAAAGGTTGGGACAAAGGGTGAGGTGTGTGAGCCAGCAGGCATCCAGAATCCCTCTGAGATGCCTGTTTATTACTGGATTCCTGGAAAAAAACCAACCCCACACCCCGTCCTTTCCCTTATGAAGGCTGGTTCAGAGGAAGGAGCCCCGCTTCTCCCCTTGCTATTTTGCACCCTGCTTGGCTTGAAGGGGAGGGAAGACTGCTCTTGAGAGCCTCCTGGCATCTTAAAGACTAAGAGATTTACTTGTGCTGTGATCTTTTGTGGACTCCAGAGCTGCCTCCATTAGCTGCATGAGGCCTTCTCCTCCATTGGCAGCAGTGGGCTCCGGGGTGGGGGGAGCCCAAAGCCCCTAAATGTACGAGCTACATTAAGTCTGTGACATTTCTGTGCAATGCCCAAATGTGTTCAAGGAAAGTGCAGGGTCACCTCTTCTTATCTTGTGCACAGGTTTGGCTCTCATCCCAGGAGCTTAAGTTACAGTAAATCTGCTGAGGTACCGCTGGACTCTTAGCTGCCTGCGAGAGACTCAGCGCTAAGATTCCTATGGAATTTGTTGACACAAACAGACTGAAGAGTGCCTGCTTTGGAGAGCTGACGAAACCGTATGTTGTGCAAATGAAAGCACATCTAGTCAAAAGTAAATCCTATTTAGTTCAGTGGGGCTTACTCTCTAGTTACAGGGCTGGGGAACCTTGGTCCCAAGCCAGATGTGGCCCTCCAGGTCTCTGTTTGGCCCTTACAATTCTTCCCAGGTCACATGCCTCCTCCAGCCATATTCCACACCCTCCTTGAATGTTTTCCCCAGGCTAGAATGTGTCCTTGACCTCTGGTGGGTGCATAGAAACTTGGCTAGCCTACAAAGTTAGATTTTTCTTCCCGTTTTTGCCTCTGACTCTGCCCACCACTGCCATGTGGCCCCTAGAAGGCTGACCAGGAGTGAATGTGGCCCTGCAGCTGTAAAATATTCTCTTCCCTTGCTTTCCTAGCATGTCCAGGAATTCAGCTGCAAGCTGACTTCCACTGCTATGGAAAGCAAAAAAGATGAACCTTCAGAGCACATCCTGGGACAGCCATAGTGCAATATAACAACTATGATTGTTCTTCTTTGAACGTTTATTTCTTGCCAACTGTGTGCTATGAGCTGGCCAGAATGTTGATACAATGGAATTCATGCCCAGAAGGACTTAAGAGATGGCAAGTGCCTAGCAATTGAGAGGCAGCAGGGTAAAGCCTTTTGGGACCCTGGCACACATTTGCAAAACTGAGCAACTGCTGAAACAGCCCACCACCCTCTGTTTTATTAGCTACAATGAATGCTGCTTTTAAGGGTGACCTTGTGGGTGCACCTCCACCTGCAAGTGACTCATAGGCAACCCCTAAGATAAGTTTGTTTTGTGGAATGCTCTCCAGAGGTTGGCCTGGCACCTTCGTTATATATTTTAGGTGCCAGGCAAAAATGTTCCTCTTCAACCAGGCCTATCCTACAGCTTTTCAAAGGTGGGCTTTTTGTTTTGGTTTAATTATTCACTTGTGTTTTATGTTGCATTTTATTCTTTGAACCAGCCGCGGATCTCTTGATGAAGGGCAGTATAGAAATGTGATAATTAAAAAATTCTGTCTCCACAAATGGTGGTGTAGGGAAGAGCAGTCACTAAATGGTGGCAGGTGGAAGCAACCTTTGGCACAACTGATTGGCAAGTCCTGCCATCTCTTTATGCTCTGTTAACCTGTGGATTGTTAGAAAGTGCTAAATTCCTTGCCGCAACATTTTCCTTATGGCAAGGTGTTCCAAAGCTCAGCTTTCATCAAGTTAAAGATAGACATTTATTTTGGAGGTATTGTGACGTATGTAGCCGCCTTATTGTAGGCTGAAGTTCTTGATGCAGAAGCTCAGCGTGAGGGAGTCTGTTCCTTTCTATTTTCCCCTTCCCAGCCCCACTTGCCTTGTGCCTAATTGCATCTCCTCAACCACCAGATCCTGTCATCCCTTGTCCTCTGAAAGCCCCATTCCTTTCCTACCCCAGTTTATTTAATATGAAACAATAACAACAGCAACAGCCTGTTATCTCGCTCTCTAATTCCCTTCTGACTCTTCCCCTCATGGCATGGCTATGGGGAAGGGCGGGGGGGGGGCGCTATGGCCCCAAGGCCTACCTAAAATTGGTCCCAAGCCCACTCTTAGGGAAACACTGGCCAGGGACACATTTTCACAGCTGTGACAGCCAAGTTCCCAAGTGATGCTAAATTTATTACAGAACTATATGCATCTGGGAAAGGGATCGGATAATTCTGGTCACCTGACTGGTGTCCCAAGAACAAAGTCCCCCTTTGGGGATAATAAGAAAGGTTGATGCATCTGAAAGGGAATATATTGGAGAAATAGAAAAAAGCAGCTGAAATGATCATGAGGCTGGAGCAATTCCACTTTGAGGAAAGGTTGCAATGTGTGGGTCGTTTTAGCTTTGGGGGGCAGAAAGATGAAAGGGAGTGGGAAGACTTCAGTGCCAGATAAAACCCTGTGGAGACCCCATGACAGTCAAAATCTTGGGTGGGGGGGACTCTCTAGTGGGATAACACTGAACTAAGAAAGCTTGATTGTAATTTTCTTTCAATATCAAATCAATATTATTTTGATCTGTTGTCATGGGGCCCCTAAAAGGTTTGGGGCCCATAGGCCAGTGCCTACTCTGCCTATTTGGTAATCCAGCTCCGGGAGACACAGCTCAAGGGTCCTTGCACCAGGTGCCATGATGGGCACCAACTTAGATGGCTTTTATGCAGGATTAGACAGATGCATAGAGGAAAGGGCTGTCAGTGGCTGCTGGTCCTAATGGCTACTTTTGCCTCCAGGATCAGCATCCCTGAGTAACGGCTTACTAGAGGAGAGGAATATCAGGAGAGGCCTGGGGCTCCCCATGGGCCGTGGGGTAAGGGGGACTAGGGAGGCCTTTGGTGTGTGAGAGCCGAGCTCTTGCTATGCTCTGAAAGGAGTTGGCTGTTCCTGGCGAAACTGCTTGGCGTTGTCGGGGGGGGGGGATTGTTCTCTCCTTGACAGGATGGAACTTTTGGCTTGATGGGAATTTTCAGTTCCTACTGTTTCTGAGCTGCTTTTCTTTGTGAGCTTCTCACTTGATGATTCAGAAGGGTGACTTGTGTGTGAATGAGCTATCACAGATCAAGCATCCAAGGAAAAGTTTAATGGCTTCATGCATGGCCTCAAAAGCAGGGCTTTTTCATGGAATCATTTCACATGTTCGGCATGAGTGGATCAGTGGTCCTGCACCTTGACTAAGCAGGAAGTGACTCTTGCACGACAAATAAGGTTAAGTGTGAGTTAAATACTTGGCAGGGATTTTTCTCAAGTTGTGTTGGGCTTGAATTCAAGAGTTTGAGAACCAGAACTGTTTTACAGTGAGGGATAGCTAAAACTGGTATATGTTTCAAACCTGCAAGCTTCCATCCTTTGTCAATGTGCAATTTAATTTTTATTCACTGCACATATCCCTCCAGCCCCAAATGGCTATTATACAATCCTGGGAACTCTTAAGGAAAGATTCCAAATACCACCAGATCCTAACCAGATCATAAATACACTCCCTATAAATTTATCCCATTGATACTTCTATCTTGAAAAGGTGGGAACAGACCAAATGATAATTGGCACTTCTTTTGAAGTTTGGCATTCTGTAACTGAAGAGTATTTCTTGGAACATATTACAAGACCTATAAAAGACATAATTCTGTTGTTGCATTGTTCAGCCAGTTTTGATTTGTTCACTTCTGTTTAAACTGAACCCATCTAAATCTTAGAACCATGGGATTACAGAGTTGGATGGGACCACAAGGATCATCTAGTCCAGCCGCCTGCATTGCAGGAATCTTTTGACCAACGTGGTACTTGAACCCACAGTCCTGAGGTTAAGAGTCTCATTCTCTACCGACTGAACTTGCTTGACCAGTGTTCAGATTTTCCTGGGTTTTCTTTGACTTATCCAGCATGGCTTAAGGGATGAAAGTTCAGCCACTGGGAATTGAGGGTTGTAGGTTCTTGGCAGATTTGTGAAAAAGGTTTGTGTATTTTATACCTACCTCTGAGTAAGGGTTGGGGAATTTGTGGCCCTGCAGATGCACTTGGGCTCCCAACTTCAGTTAGCCCCACCCTGTGCCGCAGGAGCAGTCAGTCAACTCTTTATTAGCAAAAGCACAACCTCCACAGAGTTGGTTCAGTGTTAGACCTACTGGGCACACAGTTCACACTCCTTGGGGTCTTACTCCATGAAGATCAGTTGCCTAGACTGAAAGTTCCAACCTCCCCACAGCCAGCTAAGACCCCTCCTCTCCAGGGCTTTCCCCAAGCAATCAGAGACTATGCCTGTGTGCAACCAACCTCTCCTCCGCCCTTTTCATACTTCTTCTGGTTCTGGGAGACAAGGGGGGAGGGGAGCCTGTCGCAGCAGGAGACAGAGACATCCGTGAGTCTTCACCAGCCTGGCTCATCTCTGCCTCTTAGTCTCCCTCTTCCCATGCTTCAGCTTCTGCCTCTGATTCTGGACAGACTCTCCCCACTCACTCAACCCGGTTCCCTCTTCAGCTTCCACCACCTCTTCCTCCCAGTCTTCTTATCCCTCTCACCTCTCATTGTTGCCTTGCCCCTACTCCCTGGTCTCTGAGCCGTCTTCCCTTGAGGGTTCCCCAGCTGGTTCCTCCCAGCATTTCTCTGTGTCCAACCTGTCCATGACAACCAGCATGGCCAGTGGTCACAGATGATGGGAGTTGTTCTCTAGCAACATCTGGAGGTCACCAGATTCCACATCCCTGCTCTAGGACTTCAGCTTCAGTTGTTGTGTAATTGTGCCTTGCGAAAAAGGAGAACATTCAGCTGCTACTTTGCAATCTAGATTATCCCAGGGTGGATGGTGCTCTGAAAGAGCCACAGCTGCCCCAGATGTATCAAGACTATTGGAAGGTAAAGATGAAGAGAGACCCCCTGTGGCAATGAGAGGGGTGGGCACAGAGGAGTGGGTGACCTGCATAGAGAGAGTGTCCTGGGATGGGGAGAGAAAAGGGCTAAAGGTTAACAGATGGTTGGGCAAAGAGAAAAGAGAGAACTAGAGAGGGAAGAGGACGTTAACAGAGTGGGCTGAAAACAAAAACACTGGGTTAAGAATGTAACCAAAATGCCTTCACCTGGCACATTGGTCTCGGAGTGAGGTCCAGGGGGGGTTAGGTGGCTATGCATTTAGATATTGGGGGTAGAATTCTGAGCCATTTTGCTTTGTGTGAATAAGATCCTTTGGATTTCTCTTATTACAATCAACCAAGAGTTTTGTGGCACCTTAAAAACTATAAAATTTATTATGGCATTAGCTTTTGTGGACAAAAGTCCCTTTCATGAGATACATAAAATTCAAGAACATTGGCAACATCGGATGAAGTGGACTTGAAAACATGTTTGATTTATTTCCTATGCAAATTGGGGTAATTTCTATAGAGTAATCTGCATCCAGGGGAAATTAGTTTGCATTGGAAAATTTTCTGATGCCCTACAGAATTATTTAATTTAGCATGCTCATTTTACTTGTGTTTAACAAACAAAGCCAAAAAAACCCCCCTCTTTGAAACTGGCAAGCTTTGCCTATTGTTTGTGATTGTCACCCATTCATTGTTACTAAAGAACTTATAAAAATGACCCCCCCACACGTTTTTTTTCTCGAAAAAATCTACCTACCCACACGCCCATTGAGCATTAATTCGCAAACTAGTCTGTTGTGGCAGAAATGTCTGTACCACAAGAAGCAAGAACCAAATGTCTCTCTGATTCTCAAGTTACCCCTTCCTAGAAGAGGCTGCCTGCTCTGTAGGAGCGGCTCTGTCTGCCTCCCTGCCAACCTCTGCGGGAGGCTGGCAATTGCGCAGCGCTTCTCCTCTGTTCCCGGGGCATGCAGTGGGAGGAGGGTTTTTCCTCCCCACCGCCAACATTCAGAACAGCATTCTGAATGTTGGCGGTGGGGAGGAAAGCCCTCCTCCCACCGCAAGCCTTCAGGACAGGTCCGGGAACAGAGGGGAAGGCGGCAGCGCTTCTCCTCTGTTCCCGGACCTGTCTTGAAGACTTGCGGTTGGAGGAAAAGCCCTTCTCCCCCGCCAGCCTTCAGAAGAGTTCCCCACAGGGCTCTCCAAGCTGCAGATAGAGCGACCCTTGTGCGGGGCAGCAGCCTGCTATCCGCAGCTTGGAGAGTCCTGCAGGGCTCCCCAAGCTGCGAATGTCTGCCCCGCGCAAGGGGCGCTCTGCTTCAGAGCGCCCCTCGTGCCGGGCAGCAGGCTGCTATCCGCAGCTTGGAGAGCCCTGTGGGGAAGTCCGGCAGGGCTCCCCAAGCTGCAGATGTCTGCCCCGGGCGAGGGGCGCTCTGCTTCAGAGCGTCCCTCGCACCCGGCAGCAGGCTGCTATTCGCAGCCTAGGCAGCCCTGCAGGAACTCTTCTGAAGGCTGGCGGCGGGAGAAGGGCTTTTCTTCCCACAGCCAGCCTTCAGAAGGCTGTTCTGAAGGCTGGCGGTGGGGAGAAAAGTCCTTCTCCCCCCGCCAGCCCTCAGAAGAGGTCCGGGGACAGACTGTCCCCGGACCTGGTCTGAAGGCGGTCTCCCTAGGAACGCATTAATTGATTTTCAATGCATTCCTATGGGAAACCGTGCTTCGCAAGATGAAAAACTCGCAAGAAGAAAAAACTTGCGGAACGAATTAATTTCGTCTTGCGAGGCACCACTGTAATTCGTTCCGGAGGTCTGTTCTGTAACCTGAAACTGTTCTTAACCTGAAGACCTCCCACTGCTGCCGCACCACCGGAGCACGATTTCTGTTCTCATCCTGAAGCAAAGTTCTTAACCAGAAGCACTATTTCTGGGTTAGTGGAGTCTGTAACCTGAAGCGTATGTAACCCGAGGTACCACTGTATTCACACTACGACTCTACTCTGCTCTTAAACCCCATTGACTGCTGCGACGTTGCCCCCATGGAACTCGGGGAATTTTAATCTTGTAATATTAGTGGAAGTTTGGCACTCCTTGGCAAGCCCATCTGCCAGGAAGCCTTGTTGCCTGAAGTGTGTAGTGCTGGCAACTTTCTTCAGAGAGCTTCACTTTGGGGATGAAGTCCCAGTTGAAAACATTGGCTTCCTTCCCATGTAAATAAGTTTGGGATTATGGTAAAAATACTTGTTGTGTTTTTAAGTTTTTAAGTTTTCAAAGCACTTAAGTACAGCAACCCTGCAAAGTAGGCCAATATTATTCTGATATGTGGAAGCTTGCCTAAGCCCACCTATGAGCTGGGTTGCAGGTAGGGGACTTCCAAGCTGAGTAATTGCCAGGGAAGCCAAAAAGTTGGGGCAGTAGCTGTCCAACCCCAACCCTTCCACATTGATTTGTCTGCCTTGGACTTTCTGCACATTGAGGGTGACTCTGGGGAGCGATCTCTAAGATGGCCATCACTGTCTGCACCCAAACATATTATGCCTTCGTGAAGCAAACTCCGTGTAGGACAGGACGGGGCAGACTTCAGGCTTGAGGCTTCTACTAGATCTTTTTACAAGAACCCCAAGGCCCAACCAGGTGTAAAATAGTGATTTGTGCGCAGTGCGGAGCATAGAATCGAGGAGCAGAGTGTTCATCCCCGTAAATTTCTTTTAATACCAGAACTCAGCTCAGTTTCTTTCTCATCTTACTCTGCTTCCAAGAGCCTGATTTAAGAGCCTCAAAAAAGTAGTAGTAGAAAAAGTCATATTTGTTGTTAAACTGCTGGGAGTGAGAAAACCATGGCTGATCTTCTGCAAATCACCCAGAGATCTATCCCCGATCCCTGCCCCCCACCCCGCCCTGGAATGCTCCCACTTTCCTCTGGACCTGTGGATTCCAGGGACCAGCTGTCTTTCAGAGAAGAACTGCAAAGCTTCATTGGAACTGCAGAGTTCCCAGGAACGACAACGAAAAAACAGCTCCACTTGCGAGGGAGCATGGGAAAAGAACTCTCCTGGTGGCCGGCAGCCTGCGGCCATTTCACTCCCAAACGTGATTAAGATGTGAGTGTTGGGCGAAGGGTAGGGAATAAAGAGCTGCATTTCTGGGCTTCAATGTTGGAACTCACCTCTGGTGCCTTTCGTCAGAAAGGGGGTCGACCCATAAGTCCCATGGAGAAATTGCTTCTCTCTCTCTCTCTCTCTCTCTCTACATATATATATTCCAGAAGCAGCCCCACAAGGAGAGGAGATTTGAAACACATCGTCCGACTTGAGCAGATGGATTTCTGTGGACCTTTTGCTTCCCTCAGATTTAGTAGATGTAAACGATCAGGGGAAGTAAGAGAGGAATGGGGAGCTTGCCAAGCCTTGGCTGTCTCAAGGTCTCTCCCTTCTCTCTCTTCTTTGGCAGGAGGCCATTTCTCTCCACTGCCCCACAGGAGCGCTTCGCTTCTGTAACCGGGGGGGGGGGGGGCTGGCATGCATTGGTGCCCCTACATTGTCGTCTTCAGAGAGGATTAAAATACATCAAGACAGTTGCTGACTGGAATGGAAAGAAGCCTCCGCTTGGGAACAAGACTGTGGGCTGGGGAAGAGCCCTCCATTACGTGCAATTCCTCTTCCAAGGAGGACAGGGCCTGGCTCTGCTGAAGAGGCCTTTCTTCCTTTCAGGAGAGACAGGATCTTTATCAGTCTCCCGTAGATCAGGATCATCTGTCCATTTTTTAAAACTGAAGCTGATTCAAAACGTCTTTTGAGGATGAACCAAGGAGGTGGCCATTTGGATGGTATTAATGGCAGCAGAGTGGGAGGCGGTCCTGGGACACAATCCTGCTGTGCAAGCCCCTTTGGGATGAGCAGGATGAGCTCTAGAGCACACGGAAGAGGAAGGCTCT
The DNA here is from genome assembly GCF_964252035.2 of Podarcis erhardii. NCBI lineage: Eukaryota > Metazoa > Chordata > Lepidosauria > Squamata > Lacertidae > Podarcis > Podarcis erhardii. The sequence goes on from NC_138514.1 coordinate 1,382,423, forward strand.
GAATTGGGCTTTCCGTTAGGAGGAGGAGAAAGCAAGTGGGTGATGTTTGGGATCCCTCTCCCCAGTCGTCTTCTGTGCCAGCCAGTTGCATCTGCGGCCTGTGAAGAAGAAGAAGAAGTCCCTCCACTGCAGTGGGTGGGCAGGTGTACCTGAGAGCTGATTCTAACCACCTGCTTCTCTAGCTTCCCTCTCTTCTCCCACAACTTCCATTGCACCTGGCCAGCTGGGGAACAGAAGGTGCAATCCTGACGGGATGGGCTTCACATGTGCAGGCTCGTGGGTATGGGGAAGATAAATATTTGGTCCTCTAGGCCAGGCCTGTCCAGCGCCCAAGAGACTGTGATCTACTTCTGTAAGTAAACTGGCAGTGATCTACCCATTGTCATTGAGGATTGACCACAGTTGTTGAGCTTTTTTTAAGGGAGAAAAACGCTCACCTCAAACTACACCACTTACAGACACACGCAGCAATAAAGGCAATAATCAAATTCACCAACGCAAAGAGAGAATGACAAACTCCGCCCACTTCACACAACGGAGGAAGGGGGGCAGAAACTATCATTTCGCAGTTTTCATCAGCCAACGGTCAATACGGTTCCCACAATCGACCAGGATCAACAGGGGGTCGACCTGTTTGATCGCGGTCAACTAGTTGAACTTGACTGCTCTAGGCAAGAAATGTCCCCACCCCAGCACATGCGAAGCCACCTCGGCTCCCCCCAAGTGGCCCAGAGGTCTTTAGCTGGCCACATGGCTATACATGGCAGACCCCATGTGCTGCGGCTGCTTTGGGGGAGGTATCTGCTGGTCGTTTCTTTAATATATATATATATATATATATATATATATATATATATATATATATATATATATTCTTGGTTTACAAAAGTACACGCCTTGTCTCTTTTTTCAGGTTGTACAGTCTTTCTTACAAATCAGTTACATTTGTTGTGAGACATGAGCGCCGAGTACAGTATTCTGCTTGTGCTCTTGGTCTGCCTGCTAGGTGTGAGTCTGCAGCGCTGGGAGGAGGCTGCTGCTTGCTTTTGCATACCTGGATGTTGACTTTTCTGAATCTGCTTTAACCATTAATTTGTGTGTTTCCTTCCTCTGTTCCCAGTGTAATTAAATAGGTTTTATTTAAGCAAATTGTTTCTGGCCTGACATGTAAAGGTGCACGAAGCTCTCAGGGAGGATTTTTTCTGCCTCTAGTTTTTAAGTGATCTTGTTAATTGTTGCATAAATTATTGGGCGTGCAGTCTGGTAAAAGCTTGAGTGGGAAATCTAGTCTAACCTTTTGTGCATGGAATGAATTCAGCAAGTATGTAAATGACTGCTTCTGTGGTGTTCTACTGTTATCATTTCCAGTTGACTAGGAAACCTTTGTTAACTGGTAAGGAGTGGCATATTTTTTTAGGTTCCTAATGAGGATTGGTATAGCATAATTGCTATAATACTGAGATATGGATCAAGGGCCAATGTTAAAAACTCAGATATATAAGCTAGGCGCCAAATGCCTCCTTAAACCAAGGTTTCAACTGTCGAAACACAATGTCTCGTTGCCATTTTGGGGCTAGATGGCTCTAAAGTCTTATTTTTCCAATGACGGACTAACTGTGATTGAGTCTCAGTTAAACACCTGGATAGTTCAGATGACTACCTTGAGCTGGGTTAAGCGTTTTGAGAACTTAAAGAAGAAAAGTCCCTTAATCTAGGGGTTGTCCCTGGAAGAAGTGATTCAGATGTCACCTCTGTCACAGACTCACTCACTAGGTGCCCTTAAGTAACCAACTGTCTCTCACTCTCGCTCATCTTAAGACAGGGGCAGGGGCGTAGCAAGGGGGTTGTGGTAGCTGCGGTCCGCCCCGGGTGTCCCCACTGAGGGGGGGAGTGACAAAATGGTGGGCGGCACACACTGCGGGGCCTGCCTGAGCCATGCATCTCTCTTGGGAGTGACGCGGTGGGTTGAGTCCCCGCAGACTCTGTGCTGCCCAAATGGTCCGCCCGCCGCCTCCCCCTCAGCTGTAGGGCGGCTGAGTGGGAGGAGGCAGGCAGACTCCTTGGAGGTCCTGCGGTGCCCCCTTGGGTGGCTGGCCCCGCCTCCGGCCACAGGGTACGCACGCTGCCCGAGGCACCTAATCGGCTTGCTTTGCCGCAGGTCAGGGGATGGTGATAACAGTGACCTACCCTACAGGTTTGCTGTAAAGATTACAAGTGCATGCACCCTTCTTCAACCTGGTGCCATCCACGTGTTTTGAACTACAACTCCCACCAGCCCCAGCCTGCCTGGAACTTTTTCCAGTCTGGGGTTTTTCATTGCCACAGCAGGGGGTCCCATTCCAGGGGTGGGAAGAAGCAAATGAAAACTTTGCAGAGCAACAAATGCATCTCTTGCTTTGGTTCATCCACACAAGTGTCAGAGGTTTCTCCACCTGGTTCAGCTAGAGGAAGGACACCTTCCCGAGAGTTTGGGGAGAGGGCCAGTGGGTGGTGTGGTCTGGCGAGAGTGCGCAGAGCCAGACAGGGAGGCCTGGAGGTCTGCATTTGGCCTCCAGGCTGATGTTTGCCACCCCTGCTCTTCTTGGGAGAGGGGAAATAAACTCTGTGCCTGTTCAGAGGTACAGTTCTTTTGGAGACATTCTCTGATTCTGTGAGCTTAGGGATGAGTCCCTGTCAGTGGGTGTTAAGGATAAACCCCGTCCTCAAATCAAGGGGCCCCTGTGCCAGCCTTCCCCCAACTGATGCTGGGGTGCCCAGGCCCTGTTTGTGGGCTTCCCACTGCTCCGATGCTTCCAGACCACCACTTCTTCATTCCCCACCATTAGACCCACAGCCTGTGCCTCATGGGAATTGCAGTCCCAAACATCTGTCGGGAGGCTGCATGGTTGGAGGAGGTTAATCTACAGTGTCTCTCTTTCACCCGCCCTTCTTTCTGCCTCAGAATAGTCCTGGACGTTTTTTTGACCTGTGGTAATTGGCATGGCCTGATTTTAGGCTTCCTGTGGGTCTGTTTGGAAGTTGTGTTTTTAGCACAGTGTCACAAAGCTGAGCCCACGGAGCCGGCGGGTGACATAGGAGGAGGCTGATGGTGAGCTGAAGTTTCCATTGCAGCTGAATCACCCAGCAGCTTCTCTTCGATTTATTTCCCCCCTCCTCCCGCTGTGTGAAATATGGAGAGCTAATTCTGTAACCAAACAAAAGCAAGCCTCAAGGCTGTTTGTGTTCAAGGTACACAGTTGGGGTGGGGAGGAGTTGGCAACAGACGTCAGCTGGATTTATCCGTTTTATATTCCTGGCTTTGCACTGGAGCATCTGAAATGCTCTTTTTGTGTAGGTTGGACCTGCCGGCCCCGAGTTCAGCCAAGACTCTGCTCTGCTCCAGGGAAAGTGCCCCGAGGCTTCCTTGGTCTGTAGCAGAAGCTGCCCAGAGTGACTGGGACAACCCAGCAGGTGGGCAGGGGACAAATAATAACATTATTATAGTATTATTATTAGGGAACCCTGTTGAACTCGGGGGCCATATTACCTTCTGAGCGGCCTTCCCAAGGCAGCAAGTTGGTGGGGGGCAGGCCAGGAGGCAAAGCAATGAATGTACAGGATCCTTTTGACAGTCGGTTGGTTTCTGCACCTCATCCTGGCAAGAAAGAGTAGTTATGAGAGTCAAGGGATGTAGATGGGAAGGAGGTGTGACCTGGGGAGCGGCCAAAGAGGCCCCCCAGTCTCAAATGGCTTGGGAACCAAGTTCCTGCATGACTCCTTCCTGCCACTGCCAGCCTGGGCTTTGAGATCTTCTGGGGAGGACATTTGTGTAATTCTGCTGAGGAGCATAACCCATGTCAATGGCATGAGGAAGGGCCTTCTCTGCTGTGGCGCCCGTTGGTGGAATTTTGCCATAGAAGTCTAGCTTGTGTGTCTCTCGTCCAGTTTCAGGTTGGTGCAAAGGACCACCCACCTGCCAATCTTATGACTTCATTCAGGCTTCACTAGGGCAGGGTGATAAATTGATACATTATCCAAAACCAGTTTGAAGTCCATATCAGCATATTGGTTTCATAATATTTCACCTGGCAATATATCACGAATCATGTTGTGTGTGTGTGTGTGTGTCCTATGCAAAAATCCCAATGTGGGAGAAACCGTGAAACCAGCCAATAGCTTCATCCTTATTTCAGACATCATGATATATCGGTATATCACACTGTTTAGCTGGTGATATAGCACGATGTTGAAAACCAGATATTGGCCAGCCCTAGGCTTCATGTGATGACTGCTGCTGTCCCCCTGTTCTCCGGAGAAATGCTTGGGCTGCTTCAAGCAGCACTTTAAGCAGCATATAATGCTTTTAAATGAATGAATGTAAAAGTGTGCCTGGAGAAATCAGCCCCCCTCAAGTCCCTGTCATGCGGAAGATGGAGCCTGTTTCCTGATGCTCCAGAGGAAGGAGATTCCAACTACAGTGGTACCTCGGTTTATGAACAGTCGACCATTTTGGATTATGATCAAGTACAACCCAGAAATGAGTGCTCCGGGTTGTGGTGATGATGATAATGATGATGATGATGATTACAATTACGAATGTACTCTGTTCACAGGTGCATTTCCGTTTTGAATGCCACACTTCCGTTGTCCGGCAGCGGAGAAGGGGGTTGTCATGGCATCTCCTGCAGCTGCGAGGGAGAGAGTGGCGAGCCCGCCAACCAGATCTTTTGAGATCTCCCTCTCGTCAAAGCAGCTCAGCTCCAGATCGCTGAGGGGACACTTCCCTCCCAAGCCTCTGCAGGGATTGCTCTCCTCCCTCAGCGGCAAGGTTGGTGGGCTTGCAACTCTCTCCCTTGCAGCTGCAGGAGGAGAGCAGTCCCTGCAGGGGCTTGGGGGGGAAGCGCCCTCTCAGCAATCTGCAGCTCAGCTGCTTTGACGAGAGAGAGAGAGAGAGAGAGAGAGAGAGAGAGAGAGAGAGAGAGAGAGAGAGGGGGGGGATTGGCTTGGGCAGGGGGAGATAACTTTTGCCTCCCTTTGCTCCCTCCCCCCAAAACTCTCCTCTCCTGCATCCAGTTAGCCATCTCCTTCCCCACACGCACCCCATGCGCGCTCCTCATCCCTCCAGTTTGACTGTTTCCACACACCCCTTAAACTTCCCCCTCCCGTCTTGTCCCTCCAATGGCAATGGGTAGATCACTGCCAGTTTTTGATACTGGATAATAGATTGCAGCCTGGTTTACTGCTTTCGTTTTATGGATCAATTGTCTCATTAGATAGAAAAATTCATGTTTTAGGGGTTGCTTTTCATCGTCTGGAACAGATTAATCCATTTTCCATTACTTTCTATGGGAAAGCACGCCTTGGTTTAAGTCCACTTTTATTTAAGACCGGACTTCCGGAACGGATTAAGGCTGTAAACCAAAGTACCACTGTAAACAGGAAGAACTTTTGAGCCGCAAGAGCCATTTGACTGTGGAACAGACTCCCTTGGAAGGTGGTTGGCTCTCCTTTGTTGGAGGCTTTAGTTGGGATTCGCAGGGGCTTGGACTCGATAACCCGTGGGCCCCTTCCATCTCTACAGTTAAAGGATTCTGTAAGCTTTTGTCAAACCTTTGATTGTTCATTTATTTTTATCCCACCCTTCAATCATATACCCAGGACAGTTTACAATGTGGGGTTCCCCAGGGTTCGATTTTGATCCCCTATGCTATTTAACATATGCTGTTTAGCTGCCCAGAGTGGCTGGGGAAACTCAGCCAGATGGGTGGGGTATAAATAATAAATTATTATAAATTATTATTATTAACATCTGCATGAAACGGCAGAGTGGGGTCATCCAGAGTTTTGGAGTATGTCATCAGCAATATGCTCTGCTTCTCCTTTACACCTGCAGGTGGGGCTGGGGATGTCCTGGACCTTTGTCTTGTCTTGCTCACGGACTGGATGAGAGCCAACAAATGGAAGCTCAATCCAGTTGAGGCACTGAGACGCAGGCCCTCTTAGTGGGTGCTTCCCTAGACCAGATGGCTGGGAGGTGGCCTGCTCTTGATGGGGTTGCACTCCTCAGGGGTGCTCCTGGATGCGTTCCTGTTGCTCAAGGCTCAGGTGGCCTCAGCGGCGCAGAGTGGCACACCTGCTGTTCCTAGAACGCTGTCCTATCTGAAACTGGTCTAGTATGTTCATATCCCCAAGGAGCTATGGGAACTGTAGTTCTATGAAGGATAAATAAGAATGTATTCTGGGTAAGAATTAGGAGTTTGGGGGCAAGGTGCCATCACTATGCTGATGACGGGGCTCTGTCCGTAACATCTTCATAATAATAATAATAATTATTATTATTATTATTATTATTATTTATTTCTTTTTTGGTGATTGCTTGTAGCCAAGTAAGATTGTCTTCCATGAACACAGTCTTAACAGTGAGTCCGTAAGTGACTGTGGAGGCCAATTCTTGATCCACATGCCCTTCCATAGTGGAGACATAGGTTTCTGGGTAGGAGTTGATCATGGTGTGGATTTGCCAAGCATGCCTTCCTCTTAGCTCATTTCTCCCTTTCGCCCTGAGTTTGAGCATTTTCAAAAGAAGAAGAAGAGGAGTTTGGACTTGATACCCCGTGTTTCACTCCCCTTAAGGAGTGTCAAAGCTGCTCATAATCTCCTTTCCCTTCCACCCCACAGCAAACTCTCTGTGGGGTGAGTGGGGCTGAGAGACTTCAGAGAAGTGTGACTGGCCCAAGGGCACCCAGCAGCTGCAGGTGGAGGAGCGGGGAAACGAACCTGGTTCACCAGATTATGAGCCAGAGTTTCCCAGTTGTTGGTGTTTATACTAAAGTTACCAGGCATCCCCATTTCCCAGGAACAGTCCCTGGATTTACAAATCAGTCCCCTGACAAAATCCATTGAAGCTGAAAAGTGTCCCCGGATTCATTGAAAAAAAATCTGGTAACCTTAGTTTATACTACATTTTTTAGGATTTGGCTTGAGAGAGTGTTTAAACCTCTTTTGTTGACCACCAGCATTACGCTTTACATTTTTAAGTTTGGAATAGTGTAGTTGCTTTGGAAGATGATAATCAGGCATCCGCACAACATGACCAGTCCAACAAAGTATATTATTTATATCCCGCCCATCTGGCTGGGTTTCTCCAGCCACTCTGGGCGGCTTACAGCATATCTAAAAACAAAATAAAAACATCAAGCGTTAAAAACCTCCCGATACTGGGCTGCCTTCAGATAAGAATAAGAATAAGAATTTATTATTTATACCCAGCCCATCTGGCTGGATTTCCTCTGGGCAGCTTCCAACAAAAGATTAAAAATACATTAAAACATCGGTCATTAAAAACTTCCCTAAACAGGGCTGCCTTCAGATGTCTTCTAAAAGTTGTGTAATTCTTTATCTCCTTGATATCTGAAGGGAGGGTGTTCCACAGGGAGGGTGCCACTACCGAGAAGGCCCTCTGCACAGTTCTGACTCAGGACATCTGACTCAGGAGTGGCCATGCAGTTCCTGGGTCAGTGCTTGGTGAGATGGATGAGGGCAAACAAGCTGCCCTTGAATCCTGGCAACACAGAGGCCCTGTCAGTGAGTGGTTCTGGTGTCTCAGAAATCGGTCAGTTGCCTATCCTGGGCGGGGTTGGACCCCCTGAAGGAGCAGGTTGGCAGTCTGGGGATGCTTCTGGATCACCCAGGTAGACTTAGTGGCTAGAAGTACCTTTTACCATCTGCTACGACTCTTCCTGGATCAGGAAAGGTAAGCATTGGTTACTTCAGGATTTCATTACTGCAACACACACTGTGTGGGGCTTCTTGTGCACTTGTTCCAGGAACTGCAGTTAGTGCAGATTCCTGACAGAAAGGAGACCTTCTCCTCATGCAGTATGACACCAGGGCTCAGAGACCTGCTTGCACTGGTGGCCAACTTGCTATTGGGTCAAGTTCAAGGTGCTATAGTTAGTATATAAAGCCCTGAAAAACATGGGGCCAGTCTACCTCCTTCCCCCCATGTGTATCTGCTCGTCCACTTTGATCTGTGCAGAAGCTGGCACTGTTCTAGGTGCCACATAACATTCCTCCTGCATTCATAAGAAATCCATGTTTTTGTGTGGCATCACTTTCACTATTTTGGTGCCTGATAATAACTATTGTTTAGACCAGCCTACCCAGATACGTAGAATGTTAACGTATGTTTTCATCTGTTTTTACTGAAGACTTTAAATATTTTTGAATGTTTTAAATACAGTGGTACCATGGTTGTCATACTTAATCTGTTTGACTCCTGGAACCATTCGAAAACCAAAGCACAGCTTCCAGTTGGCTGCAGGAGCTTCCTGCACTCAATCAGAAGCTGCGTTGGAAGTTCAGCTTCCAAAAAACGTTCACAAACTGGACCACTTCCGGGTTTGCGGTGTTTGGGAGCCAATTGGTTTGACAACCAAGGTACCACTGTATTTGCCTTTTAACTCTTTTTACTCATGATTTTATTATTTTTGTAAACTGGGTTTTTGCAATGAAACAGTGTATAGATTTTATTAATTAATAAAATAAATAAAATGAGAATCTCCAACGGAGAATCCCTGGCACCCCTGCAAAACTTGCGATGAGAGGCCTGTGTGTCGGTTCCCTTGTGGGCTACCTCCGTCTCCAAGCCCACACAGGGCCTGGAATGATGTGGCTCTAGTATTTTTAATCCATTTCCTGTGTTTGTTGTTGAACGTCCAGGGAACACTGTGCTATGCAGGAGCAAGGTGCGTTGCTGTGCATGTGTGCTTGCCTTGGTGCTTCATCCATGCGCCAGTGGGTTGCACATGCACCTTGTTTCGTCGCGTTGGGACAGGCAAGGGGAGAAGCTGTCGTGGCCCATTTCTGAGCCAGCCTGTGGTCTTCTAAAATGTCTGCCTAACCACTGAAGTCTTTTTTAACAAGGAGGATGTGCAGGGCCTGGGGGTTAAGGGAAGCTGGAGGGGAGCAGCAGGCAAGATTCCCACTCGTGGGAGGGAGGGAGGGAGGGAGGGAGGAACTGACTGGCCGCTGTGTTTGCACTCCATGCCCCTCTGAAAGGAACAGTCGTGCTCTACAGGTGTATATATAAAGGCTGTGTAAACACCAAGAAGAGCTGCGCCTTCATGTGCCCACAAGCCTCCTCTGAGTTCCCTTGCCCTTCTGCAGAGCAGGCTGCGAGGAAGGGAGGGGAAGCTACACTCTGCACCGACCCGTGAGGGGCCTTTGTCCCCAAGTGGGGGCCTCCTGCCCACTTCCACCCCACCTAGTACTGCCTTTTGAGGACAGCAGAGTTTAGTCAGCTAATTGGGGAGAAACGGACACCTCAACTGAAAAGATGCCCCCGGATTAGTCTTAAGGGCTATCTTGTTTGAGAGCTAGAACCTATAAATGGATAAATATGCCAAATGGGTTGTGTGTTTTTTAAGTGCTCTTTTTCAGAGTAACCTCGCAAACTGGTTTACATAGAAATATTTAAACAATTAGAAACCATTAGAAAGCTAAATTACAAAGCAGCCAAGAGAAGATGCAAGGCGGATGGGGCGTTGAAAATGAGCCTGTCCCCCTTTAAGGGTGAGATGGCTTGTGCTGCTTCAGTAGAGGTGGCGGTGGGGGGAGAGACTGTACTGGGAGCAAGATCGCGAACAAAGCATTCTCGAAAAGGCTGAGCAGTTCTTAGATGAAGGCTGCCAGGGCATGCATGTGCCATCGGATAACTTTTCTTCATTTTTCTTTAAATTACCCCCACCTTTTCTCACGAGTAAGTGCCTTAATCAACTAAAGCACATCAGCTGATGTCTTTAATCGGGTGGCAAATGGTGGTGGTTGATGCACAAGTTGCAATCCATGCTATTTTTAGCATTGCTTGCCACCTTGAAGGCTACTTTTGGGGGAAAGCCAGCATAGAAATTGTTTGCATGGGTGGAAGATGGTTGCAACCCAACCTGCACAATCTCCCCCACCTGCAGCCTCAAGCAGAATAGTCTAGGAACAAGGGTGTTACATGAAGGCGTCAATGGGGAGGGTTTTGCCTCGAAAGGCACAGAATCCTAAAAGTGGCTTCTATGCTGGCAGGACTTCAGATGGGGCCAAATTCTGGATCCCAATTGGGCCAATTTGCGGCAGTCCAGGATTTGGATGGGTCAAGTTGAGGCAGCGCTGTTCAAAGGGAAGAAGCCACCTGGTGGCTAGGAGAGGGGAGAGATGCTCAGCTGCCTGCAGACATCTCCTCCTCCCCCTCTGGATCATATGTTTCATTAGGGTTTAAACCCCTGATCACACATGCAGTTGGGAGGGAGAGGAGAGCCATGCAGGCTGCCAGAGCATCTTATTCTCCCTTCTTCTTGCCACCAGACAGCTCTGCAACACTCTGTGCAAGGCGTAGGAATCAGTTCAGGTCCTGGATCCAGTTCAGGTCTGTGCTGCTCCAAAGCATTGGATTGGGATCCGAATTGGGTGGAGGGGGGCATGTGCAGCCTTCATTTCCAGGACCTTTTACACTTTGCATAGCCCCTTCTGTGAGATTCCACGTATCCCTTTTTTGAAAGAATTCTCCTTGTCCCATAAGTCCCATAGGGACAGAGTTTCTATAAGTGTGTCACTTCAGCTGTAGACCTCTGGCTTAGACTTCTCTTTAACTGCAGTGTGAAAGACAATTCAAAAGTGTTTGCGTGTGCTTTATAAGCATGCCTGCAGACTGGCCTGTCTTGATTTTAGCGTACTATCAAAGGAAGTGTCTTTCTAAGATGGTGAAGCTTTGGCCCATTCAGGAGTGGTATCTGTGGCTGGTTGGACTGGGCGTCTGTTGAGGGTGCACACCCAACAGGGGGCCCTTGGCAAAGTCCCCCTGCATCTTCTCGTCATCTGCTTATTTGTCTGCCTCTTGCTCCTGGGCAATCGTGGTGGTGAAAGGAAGAGCAGAGATTTCACTCCTTGGTTTTCTGTCTCGCAGGCAAGCAAGCAGGCAGGTGGTAGCAATGAGGGGGAGAAAAAGAAGCAGGTGCTGGCAATGCTGGCAAAGAGCTAGACCTTAGCTTGGCATGGGAGGTGTCCCAGGTTCAATCCCTGAGAATGTCCCCTTCCTGAAACCCTGGAGAGCTGCTGCCACGGGGCAGGCAGTACTCAGAGCAGGGGTCAGCAACCTTTTTCAGCCGTGGGCCAGTCCACCGTCCCTCAGACCATGTGGTGGGATGGACTATATTTTGAAAAATAATAATGAATGTATTCCTATGCCCCACAAATAACCCAGAGATGCTACTCATGTAAAAATACACTGATTCCTGGACTGTCCGTGGGCCGGATTGAGAAGGTGATTGGGCCACTTCCGGCCCTTGGGCCTTATGTTGCCTACCCCTGGCAAGAGGTTGGTCTTCGTGTGAGGAGGCTTTCTACGTTTCCCTCTCTAGGGGAGGAGGGTCCATTGAGGCATCTTGCCCAAGGAGGCACCACAATCTGGAGCCAGCTCTGGTCTAGCTGTACCACTTAAGACGGCAGAGGGAATCATATTCCACGCAAATTTAGGGAAGGCAATTCTAGGCAAGCTTTCTCCCTGGAATGCTACTTTAATACATGCAGGGAATTCTGGGAGAGTGGGTGATTCTTTTGTCAAGTGATTCACCACCTGCGGTCACTTCAGCTGAGATTCCTGCATTGTGGGGCGTTGGACTAGATGACCCTGGGAGTCCCTTCCAACTCTACAATTCTATGATTCTACAGCCTGGACTCAGCTTTGCTACTTCATCGAGAATGCGGCCAATATCCTCCACTCCACTTAACACTTTGTTCTACACATGATAGATCTCCTAAATATTTTAATAGGCTGAAATCCTATGCCTGCTTCCCCTGGGACCAGTTCCCATTGAACTCTAGTGAGGCTTACTTCTGAGTAGACACACACAAGATGTAAATCCCCCAGGTTTCTATGATGCCTCTTTTCCTTTGCCTGCCCTCCTTTTAGCTGTTGCACAAAGTTCACAAAGCTGGTTTCTGTGGTGCTTTGGGCAAGGGCAGTTGTCATTAATATCTCCCCAGGAGGACCTGCTCCTTTTCCTCCTTCTTTGCTGTTTCCGGGGGAGGAGGCCACTGAGCCTTGATGTCCTTTCTCTGCACACCCCCTGCTCCCACACGCCTTCCAGTTTGGCTGAGAAGTGCATGTTTTCCTGCTGACGCCACTTCAGTGTCTCCAGGGCCTCTTTCTGTGCAGCCTGAAGGACGGCCACATCACGGCTCGTGGCTTGTCCTTGGGATTCATGCTGGAAGTATGAACCTGGCACTCGGGGAAGCCAGGACAGGTTTCCCTGTGACTCTTCCCTGAGCCATCCGTGAGCTGTTTCAGGGGACAAAAATTCAGGGTTTGGAGCCTGCTCTGCCCCTGAGCTTCCCCTTCTCCTTCTGTCCAGCAGGTTTCTCTTAGAGAAGAGCCCTGGTTGCAAGGGAAACTTTTAAGAGAGAGGGCGGTTGTTTCCTGAAAATACCAGATACCCTTCAGCCAAGTATTTCACTCGTTAGCAAAACGGTTTAACATTTTAAGCCAGCTATTTTTAAAATGTACGATCTGGGTCTGGCGGCAGCTCTTTTGCTCAGAGGTCTGGTGCCAGTGTTTGTTTAACTGCCGGGATCAGTACACATGTCCCAGGCGCCATGGCTTGGGAGGGCAAGATAACCAAGCAGACTTTGTTTTTTTTTAAAAAAAAATAATTTTTATTAATTTTACAACACAAACAAAAAATAAACAAACATAACACGACTTCCCCATACCTCCCCTTCACTGCATCCTTGTTTTAAAATTCTTTAGCAATCCTTCATCCATTTTTATATTTAATTCTCTTTAAAAATTTTCTTAATCTTAAATTTTTACAGCTGTAATTCTTTATATCAAATCCCTTGACATCTTAACATTCCGAAATTTTACAACAGTTTTTAAGATAAATTTTAAATTTTTCCCAGTCCTCTTCCACTGTCTCTCTCCTCTGGTCACGAATTCTGCCGGTCATCTCTGCCAGTCCCATAAATTCAGTCACCTTGGTCTGCCATTCTTCCAGAGTAGGTAGTTCTTTAGTCTTCCAATACTTTGCCAAGAGAATTCTTGCTGCTGTTGTTGCATACATAAAAAATGTTCTATCTTTCTTTGGAATCATTTGGCCTACCATGCCCAAGAGAAAAGCCTCCGGTTTCCTTACAAATGTCCACTTAAGGATTTTCTTAATTTCATTATAGATCATTTCCCAGTAGGCCTTAATCTTCGGGCAGGTCCACCAAAGATGATAAAAAGTTCCTTCGCATTCATTACACTTCCAACAGTTGTTATTGGGCAAATGATATATCTTTGCAAGCTTGACTGGGGTCATGTACCATCTATAGATCATTTTCATTATATTCTCTTTTAAGGCACTACATGCCGTAAATTTAATACCTGTGGTCCATAACTGCTCCCAGTCAGCAAACATAATATCATGACCAATGTCTTGTGCCCACTTAATCATAGCTGATTTGACCGTTTCATCCTGTGTGTTCCATTTTAGCAGCAGATTATACATTCTAGACAGATTCTTAGTATTGGGTTCCAACAATTCTGTTTCTAGCTTTGACCTCTCCTTCTGGAATCCTAGTTTCCTGTCCTGCTTAAATGTCTCATTAATCTGGTAATAATGTAACCAGTCTCGGACTTTAGGTTTTAATTTCTCAAAACTCTGTAGTTTCAACTTTTCACCATCATATTTTATAATTTCACAATATTTTGGCCAGTCTGAATCCATGTTCAGTCTTTTTACCGCCTTAGCTTCCATTGGTGACAACCACCTGGGGGTTTTACTCTCCAACAAATCTTTATATCGATTCCATACATTATACAGTGCTTTCCTGACAATATGGTTTTTAAAGTTTCTATGAACCTTTACCTTGTCATACCATAAGTATGCATGCCAACCAAAGTTGTTATCGTAGCCTTCCAGATCCAAGATATCTGTATTCTCAAGAAGTAGCCATTGTTTCAGCCAGCAAAAAGCTGCTGCTTCATAATAAAGTCTTAAGTCCGGCAGGGCGAAGCCCCCTCTATCCTTTGCATCAGTCAAAATCTTAAATTTTATTCTGGGCTTTTTGCCCTGCCAGACAAATTTAGATATATCTTTCTGCCACTTCTTGAAACAGTCCATCTTGTCTAAAATTTGCAGTGTCTGGAACAAAAATAACAATCTCGGCAATACATTCATCTTGATAACAGCAATTCGGCCTAACAAGGAAAGTCTCAGCCTAGACCATATATCAAAATCTTTCTTCACTTCCAACCAACATTTCTCATAATTATCTTTGAATAGGTTCACGTTCTTAGATGTTAAATTCACCCCCAGATATTTCACTCTTTTTGCAATTTCCAAACCGGTTTCTCTTTGGAAACTATCTTTTTCCCCCATCGTTAGATTTTTTTCCAGCACCTTTGTCTTATGTTTATTTAATTTAAAACCTGCTACTTGACCAAATATTTCAATTAATTCCAGAACTCTTTTTGTACTGGCTTCTGGCTGTTGCAATGTCAAAACTAGGTCATCTGCAAATGCTCTTAACTTATAATGTTTAGTTCCGACCTGTATTCCTTTAACCAGCTGGTCCCTTCTAATCATATTCAGGAAAACCTCCAGTACCGATATAAACAATAGGGGGGATATTGGGCATCCCTGTCGTGTCCCTTTCTCAATTGGGATCTCGTCCATGACCATACCATTTACAATTAATTTAGCCTTTTGCTCAGAATATATTGCACCTATACCGTTTTCAAAATTTTGGCCTACCCCCATCCCTTGAAGATTCCTCTTCATAAAGCTCCAGCAAATATTGTCAAAGGCTTTCTCTGCATCCACAAAAATCAACACAGCTTTTCTATTTATGTCAGTTTCCAAAAGTTCCAAAATGTCTATAATGTTCCTCACATTATCTGACATTTGTCTGCCTGGTAGAAAGCCTGTTTGGTCCCTGTGAATCTCCTCTAACAAGACTTTTTTAAATCTTTTTGCTAAAATGTCTGCAAAAATTTTGTAATCCACATTCAAAAGTGATATAGGGCGGTAGTTCTTAACTTGATGTTTCTCAGTTTCTGTCTTCGGTATAAGTGAGATGAATGCTTCCTTCCACGATTCGGGAGCCTTTTTCCCCTTCAAAATTTGGTTACAAACTTCTTTCAATGGTTGTACTAACCATTCCTTCAATGCTTTGTAGTATCTCGCGGTTAGCCCATCTGGTCCTGGTGATTTCCCTAGTTGCATATCCTGAATGGCACCCTCTATTTCTTGATCTGTAATTTTCTCATTCAAACTCCTTCTGTTTTGATAACCAAGCAGACTTTGGTCTGGCATCCAGCTTCTACCCAGGCGATTCCCCACTGTCCCTGTGCAAAGATGGCTTGGCACCCACCCGTAGGGACCTAGACCTTGCAGCAACCTGCCCATGCCCAGAGGCCTCTGGCAACAGTCTGCTCCTCCGAGTGCCTCCGCTGGAGTTGAGGCAGGGGAGGCCTGGGGAGAGAGGAGGAGGCTGGCAAAGGGAGTTTGAAAGAGAGTCTTTGGTATGGGCTAACCACTGAATGTTTATATTAAGTTTAAATAGTAATTATTTGTCCTTTGGCATTGTACTGGTTTTTAATTTTATTTTTTGTGAGCTGCCTTGAGGGCCTGCTTGGCTGTAGAATGAGTCATAAAACAACAACAACAACAAATTTAAAAGTTGGTAGAATAGACCAAGGCATCTCTAATAGAAATGATCCTGTGCTGTTTTCTTTAGCCAGTGACGAATAAGGTAGCAACTTACAAACTTTGTATCTTTAGGAATAAGAATTTTTTTTTTGAAAGAACAAAAATTTAGTGTCATCTTCCCCAACTTCCAGATTTTGTGGATGTTGTGCTAGCTGGGCGCTGGTGGGAGTTGTAGTCCAAGACATCTGGAGGGCGCACTGGACTCGGTGCTCCAATATGTCTAAGCTGGTTATTCTGCTGTGCTGTGTGTGAATTTATTGTTCACTTATACCTTGGCTTGAGGACATGGTGAACAGTACAAGGTGTAGCGCATGGGTCTGGTCTGAAGGGGAACCTGCGAACCTCAGCTGTATCACCTGGAGTTCTTTGATGTGAGGCTATCAATGCACGACATAAATAAAAGTACTGCCAGATGTGATCTACACAGTTTCACAACTTCCAGATGCTAGAACTTCCATCATTACAGCTGGGAGAAGAAAGTGACAACCAACAAAATTGTAGTGAACCGCGTAGTCAGGCTTATTTACAGTACAAAAAGAAGACAGTGTGTTCTGATTCTGTTTTGTTAGAATAGTGGAGCCATCTCAGTGGGTCTCAGGCTAGTGGTTGTATTGTGATCTTGTGAGTTTTGTTTCTGCAAACACCCTCTTCATAGGAGTTTGGGGCTTGTTTATGTATGCATGTTTATAATTTGACTCTGAACACTGGGTGATACCATGTATAAATAGGCCATCACAAAGAAATTACTGTGGATTAAACTATAAAAGCCACAACCAGCAGTGCTGATCCATTGAGAAAAAATTCCAAAAGCAGCAATAGCAGAATATTTATTTTATTTTGCAACAAAATAATGTTTTTTATACACAGTCTTAGCATTTACTTTTATTTGGGCCTAATAACAATTGCTTGCTGCTCTTACTTGCTGATAGAATTCATGTCAGTGTACATGACCAACTCCCTGCCACCATTTTAACAGGCATGGCTTCTCCCAAAGGTGCCTGGGAATTTTAGTTGAGTGAGGAACTGAGATTTCTGCTTCGGGAATTTGTTGTAGGGATGGGGAAAGTGTGGCCCTCCAGATGTTGTTGGACTCCAACTCCCATCAGCCCCAACTAGCATGGCCAGTGGTTAGGAATGATGGGAGTTGAAGTTTAGCCACATCTGGAGGGCCAGAGGTTCCCCAGTCCCAATTCATAGCTTCAGTCCCCTTCCTTTCCACTATTTTGAATCTGCAGTGTGATTGCCTCACTCCTTAAATTTGCTCAGACACAAAAGCGCACAAACACTGCACAAAAAGTCCTGATTTTAGTCTATTGGAGAAAATAATTGAGATATTGAGGACAGTAGTATAATTATTTTCCTGTACATTAATTGTTGTTTTTGAATTTACAGTGTTTGAAAGTCTGCACCTTGGAGAACAAGTGAGACCCCACCACCTTCTCTCGTTTTGCAAACAGGCACCGAAGCTGCACACCCTCATGGCGTCTGAGAGCTCAGTGGTCATCCAGTAGCAGGAGAACTGGGATGTTTACCTGGAAGTGCCTCATTCTTTGGGCTGTGCTGGTCACAGCCACACTGTCCACGGCAAGACCAGCACAAACTCTGCCTGAGCAAGGTAGGCGTGCTCTTGTGCCATTGCCAGCTGTAGATGTGCTTCAGTTTTCAGTGGTATTTTTGTTCTCTTGGTGAATCAAAAGGAACGTGGTAGAGCGTTCACAAGAACAAAGCTGAATTGCCTTTAGCATCGCTCCAGAAATGTTCAGGAATAAATACATATTTTGTCCTATCTGCATGTACAAGAACATTAAGAGTAAATGCACTCTTCAAAAATTTTACATTTGAGTAACAGGCATAATTCAAGTAGATACTTAACTTAGTTTATAAGCTCTGCAATAAATGATGGGGCTAAGAGAATACCCCCTATGTCTTTGTTTAATTGTTTGTTTTAAATTTAATTCTTATTTTCTGAAATAGAATTTTAGACATGCAGTTTCAAACAGCAAACAAACCACTTAATAAATTTTGGACACTTTGAAAGGAATTTCATTTAAAAATGAAAGAAAACAAAAGCTATTTGTTTTGCAATCTGTTATCTGATGCATATATTCATTGCGAATTGAACTTGTGAATGTCTTGGGTGTCTTCTATATGTCTGTCTTGGAGTCAGGAGACTGTGGGTTGGTAGCTGGGATTTGCTGATCCTCTTGACTATGCACGTTCTTCAAATGGTACCTTGGAAGAAGTTCTTCTGTTTTAAGAGAAAGTCGGATCCTGTTCACGGCTGGCAGTAGATGAAATGGCACAGCAGAGGTTTGCACCTGGATGGCTTTGGTCCATTTCCCCACTGGGGGTGTAGACAACTGTACCTCAATCTGTTCTCTGGCCTGAGGTCAGTGGTTGGATCAGGAGCTTGAAAACGCTGCAGCAGAAGAGGGTTCATTAGGCATAGCATGTTCATTGGATTGAAGGGCCACTTTATAATGTCACTGCAAATTTGAACCTTATACTGTAACTGTCTCTGTTTCTGGGTCACCAACCCTTTTGGTCTGAGTTGAGCAGTTAAGTGTCTGGATCTTTGAGTTCCTAATCTGGTATCTTTAGTGAAGAACCTCAAGAGTCCTGATAAGGCAATTGTGTAAAAATAAAGTTAATCTTGTCTGTGCACTGTAGGAGCAAGTAGGATCAACAGTTTATATTTTCTCATACCTGACTTATCTAGATTCTAATCTAAATGTATCTGAACCTTCAAATTAGAACATCAGGAATTCAGATAAACTGTGGAAATCAGTACTTAAAATCTTCATGTGACTACTATGCCTATAAGATATTTAAATGAGAAAAAATGATGATGGAAGGCAAGTGATCAAAAAGGTCATACTTGTGCAAAAAGGTCACACTTGGCAAATCCACATCATGATCAACTCCCGCCCAGAAACCAATGTCCCCACTGTGGAAGGACGTGTGGATCCAGAATTGTTAAAACCGTGTTTATGGAAGACGGTCTTACTTGGCTACGAGTGATCACCAAAGAATACGAAGACTTGTGCAAAAGACAAGAATCAGATCTGCTTGAAAGTGTATATATGGTCAGGGCAGCAATTTAAGTATTTGTTTTGGGGTGAAATCTGAAGTAAGCTTGGGAAGGGTGTAATAGTTCATGAGAAGTGTGCCCTAATGATTCTGTGGTCTTTTTGTTCTTGGTTGCTTGTCCGATAGGTAGGGTTACGAGTCCTTTAACACCAGCAGGTAAAGCTTTTTGTAGCATAAAGATCAATCCAGTTCAGCCAATTCAGTTGCACACAAACACGGTCAGCCTTCAAAAATGTTGGGACTTGATGCATCACATTGAACTGGTGGCCACTTCTCACTCTTCAAGGCCAGATACAAGGCACTGTGCTCCTCTGCAGCTCCTGCTTCATGCCAAGGGGCTTGTATGGGAGAACATCCCTGTGGGTTGTGCCCCAGGTGTCTCTCTCCCCTTGGGGGACCTCTGCCCCTTGCAGAAGGCCCATAGCTGCAGGGTAGAGCTTTGGCTGTGCCTGCAGAAGGCCCCAGGTTCAATCCCAACCACATCCAGATAGGGCTAATAATGTCCACTGCCTGGAATCCTGGAGAGCCACTGCCAGTCAGTGCAGGCAGCACTGAGCTAGATGGACCCAGTGGTCTCACTCTGTATGAAACAGCTTCTCATCTCCTATGTTTGCTCCTGCATTTCCCTTTGCAACACCCCAAATCAACTACCTGAAACACAGCAGGTTGAGACCTGTCTCACTTCACCTTGTAGCAGAATAGCAGAGTCTTTTCACAAAAGTCTCCCTGACTGAGGCCCCTGCTATCTGCATGTCGCCTCTTCCACTTTCTGTAGACTTCCGCTCCAGCAACTGTGCAATCAGTATAAGGCTGCCAGATCCCCTCCTATTTCTTCCTCATTGCTCCATCACCGCCAGTGGCTGGTGTCACAAGGTGTGCATGAAGGTGCCAGATCAGCTGCTTGTGGGCCCTCCTCACGTTTGCTGAATCTCAAAACATTTCTGGAGGCCTTTAGGTTCTCGCAAATGGGGGGGGGGGGCAGCATTACTTCTTTATCCCAGATTCATAGAGGTGTTAACCGATACCTGTAGCATCCACCGGAGATATATGTAGCCTGAAACTTTCTCCTTACTTTAGGTAGCACCTCGCCTAATCACTAGTTCTAGAGAACTGAAAGCTTCCTGCTATTTTGTGACATTTTGGCTAGGCCTAATAGATACTGCTGAATGGTGAATTGTAGAGTTTTCTTATTAGCTAACCCAGCTATCCCTTACTTTTGAAATTATTCTTGTATTTTCAGCTTCTTTTTTTAACAAATGACTTTTTAAAACCTCCTCACACCTCACTGGGAGACCTAATAACTGTGGGGCTTCCACAAAGAGAAGAGAGCCCCACATAATCACCGTATTTTTCACTCCATAAGACACACCTAGTTTTTAGAGGAGGAAAACAATATTCTGAATGAAACAGTGGATGTATGATTTTTGTGGATCATTCTGTGGCCACAGACATGTGATTTGATGGTGAGTTTGGGGTAGCCTAATGCAAAAATCCTGAGGATCCACATTTTTGCACCACTGCAGACCCAGGAAACAGTGGATGCGTGATTTTTTGGGTGCAGGCTGTAGCCATGGACATGCTATGTGATCTGATGGTGAATTTGGGGTGACCCAATGTAAAAATCCTGAGGATCCATGGGCTTTTACCTCCCCCCTCCCAGGCAGCCTCCTTTATCGCTAGCATCCCTTATCTCTCTCCCGATCCCACCAATCAGCTGTTTCCTTTCAACACTCCCTTCCCTCTTGTTTGCCTTAGTGTCTTTTCCTTAGCTGGAGCAGTTTTTTGCTCCTCCTTTTCTTCTAATTTCACTCCTTGTTGCTTTAGTCTTCCTATCTCCTCTCCTTCCAAGTTCACTGTCTTTACCTCCCCGCTCCCAGGCAGCCCCCTTTATCGCTAGCGTCCCTTATCTCCCTCCGATCTCTTGCCGATCAGCTGCTTAGCGGCTTTGTTTCAACACCCACTTCCCTCTTTCTAAAAAAAAGAGCATGATCTGCTTTTCGCCCCTGGGCAATTCGGCTCCAGGGACCACGCATTCGCTCCATAAGACGCACAGACTTTCCCCCTTACTTTTTAGAAAGAAAAAAGTGCATCTTTTGGAGCGAAAAATACAGTAAGTCTCCTGGGGGTGGGTGCTCTTAGTAGGCAAAGGGCTCTCATACACTGCCAGCTACTCAGAGTAGACCCACTAAAATTAATGGATATTACGAACAAGTGCTGCTTAGTTGGGTACCACCCCCTGCTTTTTATCAATGCTTTTTTCTTTTGAAAATGGTGGGACAAGTAAAAAAACCTCTGTGTTTACTCTGTATGTTGCTGAAATGCGACGGTGGCCAATGAGTTGTTAAAGGGAAAAGGCTGGACGTTTCCATTTTCCACCCCGTCCCCCCTCCATCGGTCACTCGTCCACCCCTCCAAACCCCCCTCTGGGGAGAGCAAGCCAGAGGAGACTTTCTTGGGCCTGGCCTGCCATTTCAGCCACGCTGAGCTATGCTGCCTTGCACATAAGAGCAGGCCAGGCCAGCTCTCTGTACAGTAGTGCCTCGGGTTACGAACTTAATTCGTTCTGGAGGTTCATTTTTTTCTTTTTTTAAAAAATATTTTTATTAGCAATTTCAACATAACAAATTATGAAACCATATAATCGCATACATAATTTCCCCACCCTTCCTTCCATCCCCTCCCCCACCAAAGACTTCCCTCAGCTCCTCCTCTCTGATTTCTCAGCACATATTATTCTCTGCATGTTATAAAATTGCACATATCCTTACATTATCTATCTAACATGTTATCAACCAATAAATCTGTGTATGTTTATTCAAAACCTGCCAAGGAGTCCAGTTTATTTTGTTGTCTTTTTAGATAATTTGTTAAAAGCTCCCATTCTTCCTTAAAGCCATAGTTGTCCTTGTCCCACAATTTATATGTCAATTTAGCCAACTCCGCATAGCTCATCAATTTTTCTTGCCACTGTTCTTTTGTCGGGATTTCCTCATTCTTCCATCCTTGTGCTATCAAGACTCTTGCCGCTGTTGTAGCATACATAAATAAATTCTTTGTTTTTCTTGGCAGGTCTTGTCCTACAATCCCTAACATAAATGCCTCTAATTTTTTTTACAAATGTCATTTTAAACATTTTTTTTCAATTCATTGTATATCATTTCCCAAAATTTTTAAATTTCTCTACATTCCTACCATGTATGATAAAAAGTCTCTTCTTTCCAACATATATTTGACCCGGTTTTATACATTTTTGCGATCTGTACTGGTGTAATGTACCATCTATACATCATTTTCATATAATTTTCTTTTAAGAGAGAACAATCTGTAAATTTCAAGTTTACTTTCCACAGTTTTTCCCAGTCCTGAAATTGTATATTATGTCCTATATCCTGTGCCCATTTGATCATGACCAATTTGACCTCCTCATCTTTTGTTTCCCATTCTAGCAAAATACTATATGCTTTCTTCAGCAGCTTCACTTCTTCTATTACTTCCTTTTGAAATCTAGAAGTTGTATAACTAAACCCTTTCTTATTATCTTCCTTTTACATCTCATGTAGTTGTCTGTAGTGTGAGCAACTCTGAAAATGGTCTTTAATTTCCTTGTAATCTTTTAATTTCCATTTCCCTTCTTGATCCTTAAGCAAGTCTCTATATATAGGCCACTTCCCTTTTTTGCCAAGTGGTTTGAGTAATGAAGCTTCAATTGGTGATACCCACCAGGGTGTTTGTTGTTCTATTAAGTCTTTATATCTCTCCCACACCCTCATTAGTGATCTCCTAATTATATGATTGTAATATCCTTTATGGACTTTCCCTTTCCCATACCATAAGTATGCATGCCATCCAAATCTGTTATCATAACCTTCCAGATCTAATGCTTCTTCCTTTTCCAGTTTTCTCCAGTCCCTAATCGATACTAAACATGCAGCCTCGTACTATTTGTGGTCTGGGGAGGGGGGGCAAACCCGCCTCTTTCTTTTATATCTGTAAGTATCTTGTGTTTAATCCTTGGCCTTTTGCTCCCCCAGACAAGCTTCGAAATATTCTTCTGCCATTTTTTTTTTTAAATGTTTATTAAGGTTTTCAAATACAAATGCAAAAATAATAAACAATATAACATGTATCATAACATAGTTTCAAGGCTTCTTTGGACTCCCTCACATCTCCCGCTCCCACTTATATCGTTATAAATTTTTACCAGCAATTTATCATCTTGTTTACATTCTTGTGTCCCGCTCATTTAAATATAATCAATAATTCTCCAAAAAGATTATATTTCCCTCGATCTCATTTATCATCCTGATTCCATCTAATTTAATGGTGCACAGTTGTTTATGATCTAGCATCCTCCTTAACATTCAACCAAATTACAGTATTTTTGTAAGTAAATCTTAAATTTCTTCCAGTCTTCTTCAACCCTCTCCTCTCCCAGGTCTCGGATTCTGCCGGTCATCTCAGCTAGTTCCATATAGTCTATCAGTTGCATCTGCCATTCTTCCAGTGTGGGTAGATCTTGAGTTTTCCAATGCTTAGCGATGAGTATCCTTGCTGCCGTTGTTGCATACAGGAAAAAAGTTCTGTCCTTCTTTATCACCCTCTGGCCGACAATACCCAGAAGGAAGGCCTCTGGTTTCTTAGGGAAGGTATACTTAAATACCTTTTTCAGCTCATTATATATCATTTCCCAAAAGGCCTTCACTTTAGGACAGGTCCACCAGAGGTGAAAGAATGTTCCTTCATTTCCTTTACATTTCCAGCATTTGTTATCAGACAAATGGTATATTTTGGCAAGTTTAACTGGGGTCATGTACCATCTATATATCATTTTCATTACATTTTCCTTCAAAGCATTACATGCAGTGAAGTTCAACCCAGTGGTCCACAACCTTTCCCAGTACTCAAACATGATATTATACCCAATGTCCTGTGCCCACTTTATCATAACCGATTTAACCATTTCATCTTGTGTATTCCATTTTAACAGCAAGTTATATTCTTGAAAGTAACTTAGTCTTAGGTTCTAACAGTTCAGTTTCCAATTTCGATTTCTCCACCTGGAACCCTAACTTTTTGTCTCTTCTGCCATTTTTTGACACAATCGTCTTTCACAATTACTGGGCCTGTCTGGAACAGAAAGAGCATTTTGGGCAATACATTCATTTTTATCGCTGCTATTTTTCCTAGTAGGGAAAGGTTCATTCTGCTCCATATTTCTAAATTGCTTTTTATCTCAGACCACGCTTTTTCAAAATTGCTTTTGTAGATATTTGTTTTTTGCTGTTAGCCATATCCCTAAGTACTGTATTTTTTGCTCTATAAGACTCACTTTTTCCCTCCTGAAAAGTAAGGGGAAATGTGTGTGCGTCTTATGGAGCGTATGCAGGCTGCACAGCTATCCCAAAAGCCAGAACAGCAAGAGGGATTGCTGCTTTCACTGCGCAGCGATCCCTCTTCCTGTTCTGGCTTCTGAGATTCAGAATATTTTTTTTCTTGTTTTCCTCCTCCAAAAACTAGGTGCGTCTTGTGGTTTGGTGCGTCTTATAGAGCGAAAAATACGGTATTTTAGTTTTTTATGAACTTCTATCTCAATAGGTAAAGGTAAAGGGACCCCTGACCATTAGGTCCAGTCGTGGCCGACTCTGGGGTTGCGGTGCTCATCTCGCTTTATTGGCTGAGGAAGCCGGCATACAGCTTCCGGGTCATGTGGCCAGCAGGACTAAGCCGCTTCTGGTGAACCAGAGCAGTGCACGGAAACGCCATTTACCTTCCCGCTGGAGCAGTACCTATTTATCTACTTGCACTTTGACATGCTTTCAAACTGCTAGGTTGGCAGGAGCAGGGACTGAGCAACGGGAGCTCACCCCATCGTGGGGATTCGAACCGCCGACCTTCTGATCAGCAAGCCCTATAAGTGGTTTAACCCACTTTGCATCAACTCTTTTTTCTCTTCTTCCTTCAATTTTTTTACTAACAGCTTAATTTTATTTCTGTTTAATTTAAATCCTGCCACTTCCCCCAAATTCTTGAATCTTTTCTATCACTCTAGGAGGAGAATTTTTTGTACCCTCCACCATAATTACTAAATCATCAGCATATGCTTTCAATTTAAATTCACTTTTTCCAGTTTTTATCCCTGTGATCTCCTTATCTTCTCTTGTATTTCTTGCAAGTACTTCCAGCACCAGAATAAAGAACAGAGGTGATAGCGGGCATTCTTGTCTAGTTCCTTTTTGTATCTTACATTCATCCGTTATCACCTGATTTACAATTAACTTGGCATTTTGTTCTGAATATATTGCTTGTATTCCTTTTAAAAATTAGATCCAAACTTAATTTCTTCAAGCAATTTTTTCATGAAATCCCAAGAAACATTGTCAACTGGAAGTCCGTTCTTAACCTGAAACCGTTCTTAACCTGAAGCACCACTTTAGCTAATGGGGCGTCCTACTGCCACCGCGTGATTTCTGTTCTCATCATGAAGCAAAGTTCTTAACCCAAGGTACTATTTCTGTAACCCGAAGTGTTTGTAACCCAAGGTACCACTGTAACACACAAATGTCTTATACTGAGTCGTACGGCTGGTCTGTCTAGCTCAGTATCCCCAGCGCCTGCCCTGAGTGACTCTCCAGAACGAGGATATTCTCAGCCCTACATTGAGTTGCCAGGAATCAACCCTGGGACCTTCTGAGATGGCTGTACCACATAGCTGATATAGAACAGCTGAATAGAAAGAATAAAGGATCACATTCAAGTGTTCTATTGGTTATTAATTCTTTTCTAGCTCTTATTCTGTTGCAAATTTGTTTGGGAATTTAATATTTGTTAATAAAAATGATGAATCACCTTTTTGTCCACACGGCCCCCAAGGTGAAATATAATATTTTTAAAAACAAACAACTCAGAAGTCCTTTTTTCATTCCTCTGGACATTTCTAGCTTTTAACATTTCTCATTCTTCCTGTTTTTCTGCATTCTGTGAGCCACCCCACACTTTATGTAAATCTTGCGCTTGCAATAGTGTGTGGACCAAGGGCTAGAGAGCATCAGCTACTGATTTGTGTTTGATGCTGTGATTAAAGGTGAGGTTGTGTTCAGGGGAGACTGCAAGTGTGGGGAGAGAAAGCAGTTTCTGAGTAGCCCAAAGGTCAGAGATGGTGCTTATTTATTTATTTTTAATAAATTTTATTGGAATTTTATTTACAACGTAACATAAATCCCCCATCCCCCAACACACAATCCACCCTCATTAAACGGGAACATAACATACAGTAAGCATAACATACAACAATACAAACAATGAAATATCCTGTATCTGGCCTCCTTATTTACTTCTTATAAACTGTTTCCTTTATTATTATTATTATTAAATAATTATTAAGATTTTTCTAATTATAACTTAAATATCCACAAAGTCTCCTGCAGACATTAATTGAAACAGGTCCAGGTATGTATTTTAGGGCACTGTTTTGTGAAGTATTCTCTGCATTTTCCCCATGCTTTTTGAAACTCTAGTCTAGTGTGATCTCTAATTGCCTCTGTTAATCTAGCCAGTTCAATATACTCTAACAGTTTGTCTTGCCATTCTTTTTTCGTTGGCACAGTTTCTTTTTTCCAGTTTTTAGCAATTAGGATCCTTGCCGCTCCTGTAGCATAGAGGAATATTTTCTGATCTTCTTTTGCTATACCTGTGTCCATTATCCCTAGTAGAAAAGCTTCTGTATTTTTCATAAAGTTATACTTAAACATTTTTTTAAGCTCGTCATATACTGTGTTCCAGAAGCTTTTGATTTTTTCACAGGTCCACCAAACATGTATAAGTGTCCCCTCTGTTTTACCACACCTCCAGCACAGATTTGTTTTTGTCTTACACATTTTAGCTATTTTGGTAGGTGTTAAGTACCATCTATAAAACATCTTGATTGGGTTTTCCCTCAATACTTCACAGGCTGTAAATTTTCAGTTCTTTCACCCATGCTGTTAAGTTAATAGTTTTCCCAATATCTAAAGCCCACTTGATCATTACCTCCTTGACCTGTTCGTCTTTGACCTCCCACTCCAATAATGTATCATACATTACCTTGGTTTTGTTTTGTAATAACACTTTTTCTAATAATGAAGGTTCATTTGAGAAACCTTTTTTTCTTATCTGTCCTGAACACTTCATGCAATTGATGGTATTGGATCCAACCCGTAAGGTGTTGTTTAATTTCCTCATAATCTTTAATTACCAATTTATTGTCTTTTTCCATAATCAGATCTTTATATGTGGCCCATTCTAACTCCATATTTTTCATTTTTATTGTAATTGCTTCTAGAGGTGATGCCCACCATGATGTTTTCGGTTCTAGGAGATCCTTATATTTTGTCCATGTTTTATATAATGATTTCCTTATGACATGGTTCATGAATCCCCTGTGTACTTTCCCTTTTTCATAAGCTAAATACGCATGCCAACCATAACAATTGTTAAATCCTTCTAGATCTAACAAATCACCATCTTTTAATACAATCCACTCTTTTAGCCAATTTAAACAGACAGTGTCGTAATATAAATTTAGGTCAGGTAGTGCTAGTTCACCTCTATGTTTTTTATCTATTAGAAGTTTGTGTTTAATTCTTGGTTTTTTTATGCTGCCATATGAATTTGGATATCTCTTTTTGCCATAGTCTAAGACTTCCCATTCTTCCAATTATCGGTATCATTTGGAATAGATACATCATTTTCGGCAACACGTTCATTTTAACCACCATTATTCTGCCAGTAAGTGATAATCTTAACTTATTCCAGATTTCTAAATCTCTTTTGATTCCTTTCCAGTTTTTTATGTAATTATCTTTGAATAGATTACTATTATTATCGGTCAGCCAAATTCCTAAATAATTGGTCTTATTTACTGTTATTAATCCTGATATCTCCTGTAGTTCTTCCTTTTCTTGCTTGGTCATATTTTTGACTATAATGTTGGTTTCATTCTTGCTTAACTTGAAGCCGGCTACTTTCCCAAATTCTAATATTCTTTCAATTATCTGTAGTATGCTTTTTTGAGGATTGTGCTTAGCAGCTGGGGCAATGTTTTGACAACTCTCCTCTTCTTGTGGGCCTTGCAGAGTAGTCTGCTGGTCTATAGCTTACCTGGAGATAAGTGAGGTCAGTGGCAGTACCTGTCATTAGCCCTATCCTGGATACATTTGAGGCCTCTTTCCTCTGGTTCACAGCTTTCTGGAATCCTTTCTTGGACCATGGATATGTGCCTTTAAATCCAGCAGCCTGACGGTTTGTGGATTCTGGGAAACATCATACTAGCCGACATATGATGTGTGTTTTTCCGTGTCAGTTAGCCTTAATGCAGCTTACTATATGTGGGAATATTTATTCTATAAATCTCATTATATAAATGTGAGTGGTTTGTAATATTGGCGTGTACCTTGTGTTGTGATACCCTTACTTTTTAAAGGGTACCCTTTATTTCTTTCCCCTCCAACTCCTTTTTGTTGGCATGGTTTCAGCAGGCTGTTTGGACTTGTGCCTCCTGGTTTCTGTGGCACAGGCAGATGCCCAGTGGGCAGCTGGGACAGGGGGTGTTATGTATACAGTCCTTGCAGAGTAAATATTTCTTCTGGACTGGAAATTTGAGATGATGTGGAGTATTCGGCATGCCTTCCCCTGTCAATAAGCTCATTCTCAGTTGGATCTTGCCCCTAGATAACCCTGCTCCAAAACCCTCTCTAACCCTTTCTACAAAGTATATTTAACTATTTCCAAATCTTAGGAGATGTCCATATATGGTAGTTTCCTGCTGCCACACTAAACAAGAAATGCGGAAAGTGCACGTGAAAAGACCGCTTAGCAAAGAAACCGCATTTCCTTCCTTTGATACTGAGATGTGGGTTGTCCAACCTATGTCAGGCATGGGGAGCCCACCAGAGGCCGTTCAGCAACAACTCCCATAATAAGCCCAGCAGGGATGGCCAGTGGCCAAGGATAATGGGCGTTGTAGTCCACAACATGTTGACTGCCCCTGTGCTAAGCTTAGGAAGGCAGCCTTGTTCCATGTTCCCCAGGCTGTAAGTCTCCCAGTTCAAGAAGGACTTAATGATCCTACAGGGGCTCCCTCTTAAGATGGTAATGTATATTGATTGCTGCATTTGAAGTAAGTGAGACAAGCTAGCTCTGTTGCACTTGGGGGGCTGCTGCTAATTCTGCTGAGTGGAGACATGGGCGTCTGTCCCAAAGTCCTGCCACTGAGCTCAAGCCATGGAGTCCATGATAGGAGGGACCTCTGCAGGGGCCCAGCATGGACCCTCACTGCTATTAATGTTGAAAAATGGAAAGCATCTTGCTGCCATGAGCGATGATATGCCATAAAACATGAGAAAGGTACTGGAAGCCATGCCTTTTACAGAGAAGTCTATAAAAAGTAATGTCCATGAGTGTGCTAGGCCAGTCTCTTCTCAACCACTCTTCCTTCAAATTCATCCTATTATTTATTCATGTATTGATTTGCTGTTCTTTCTGCTGTTTTTGTACACTTCACTTCAGCCATAAAGGCTCCCAAAGCAGGGACCTGCATAGTGAAATACAAAAAATAAAAGTGGAACAGATCAATCAAAGCACTGTGAAGTAGCAAAACCCCAAACAGGGGATTGATTAACATGAAGACTTCCCAGGCTCAAGGATCAAGGCATGCACACACAAACCCCTTTCCCAGGTACATTATTTTACTATTGTCCCTCACCCAATTTCTTCAACCTCTCACAGGGAACGTTGCCCATGAGAAGACCAGTATCTGTCTGTATTTTCCTTCCTATCTCTTTCTAAACACACACATGATCTTGTGGAGTCGTTCACAGTGTTGTCTTTGGAAACATGGGGTTGTGTTCCACATCATTACATGTGATGGTAGAGCATGTATAAGCCCATTATGCTCCCATTATGCTCCATTTCTCCATTCCCGCCCCTTTTCCTGACCATTTCTGGGTTGTTGCAATGCACGCATGTACGGTTGTGCATCAGTTCGGCGCGTGTAAATCAGTGGTAGCCTGTAATGCTAAGCAACTGTCCTGTCAGTGCAAGGATTTCCACTTGTGCAATGGGAGGGCATGGGGCATGTGCAGGAGGAGACAAGGGTGGGAAAGTCCCATTCTGCAAATGGAAACACTTGCGCAACATTAGACACAAGCCCAGCCACTATGTCCAATAGATGACCAGTTGAGCCAGACTTTGTCCTTGCAGTTCCTTTGTAGAGGACTAGGGCATGTCTGCTGCACTCTCCATTTGTAAAGTAGGAATAATAGTGGCTTGGTTCAAAGGCTTGTCCTGTGGATGAACACAAAAAGCAGAAGTTCCAGTTACAGATAGGTAGCCGTGTTGGTCTGCCATGGTCAAAACAAAATAAAAAAATTCCTTCCAGTAGCACCTTAAAGACCAACTGAGTTAGTTCTAGGTATGAGTGTGCATGCACACGAAAGCTCATACCTAGAACTAACTCAGTTGGTCT
Source organism: Podarcis erhardii (assembly GCF_964252035.2). NCBI lineage: Eukaryota > Metazoa > Chordata > Lepidosauria > Squamata > Lacertidae > Podarcis > Podarcis erhardii. The sequence goes on from NC_138514.1 coordinate 1,412,732, forward strand.
TTAAGGTGCTACTGGAAGGAATTTTTTTATTTTGTTTTGACAAAAAGCAGAAGTACGTTTGCAAAATGAGAAAGAAGTATTCTAAGTGACTAAGGTCAGAAAACTGGAATTCACTCTCCCCTATAGGATCTAAAAGGAGCTTTCAGTGCTTTTAGATCTCTCTTGCAGCAGGTTTTGTGTGTAGAGTGGACTACTGCGTTAAGAGTATTGTGGTTAAGTATTTAGATCTCATCACTATTGCGCCCTCTCTCTCTCTCTCTCTCTCTCTCGCTTGCATGCACATGTAGAGCAAAGGGGTCCGGGCTGTGCCTGTTTCATGCACACCTAAGTACCATATCTTCCCATATGAAGCAGCCCAAAACTGGGACACCATCTTCCAGTGCTACACTCATGCGTCTGAAAAAGTGCAGCCCCAAATCCCAGCAGCCATTTGGGCTGCTGTCCTCTTGCAAGAAAAAATGGGATTACCCCCCCCTCTCCCCCGGGCAGTTGATGGGTATGAAGTACATGAGCGCATATAATTATTTACAGCAGTGGTTTTTTAATGCTTGCTACCTTCAGAAAACCCTTCCACTTCTCTGAGCTATCTGTATCAGGTAGGTCAAGGCAGAAACTTGCCCGAACAAAGGGTGGAGGTGGACCAAGGCCATATGTGTCTCTTCCTCTAGTCTGCCTCTCCCAGGCTCAACTCCCTTAGCCCAAAGACTGTGATTCTCAAAGAGCCAACCCCATGACCTGCAGTCCTGTTGCGTTTTGCCTAGCATTCTCCCTATGCCATTAGACAGAGGGAAGCACTTGGTTCCTCTGGAATGGCATCTGCAAGGGTTGTAATTCAGGCTTTGCACGGTCCAGACCAGCCCATTGCATTCTGTGGACTGATAGGGGATGGGAAGGGGGAGTAATTGAGTTTAGTTTCAATTTGAATGTGTTTCCACCTCATTTGCACTTCCTAAAACAATTCAAACAAAAATGTGGCTATGCCTTGAATTGCTGTGCAGTTTTTCAAACCAAAAGGTGTCTAGAATTCCATATATTAGTGGAAAGTGTGCATAATATGTGTATATTAATAAAAATAACATGCAAAAAGCATTATATAGAGGGAATGCAGCTTGCAAAAAAGTGTATACAGTGGTACCTCTGGATACGAACGGGATCCGTTCCGGAGCCCCGTTCGCATCCAGAAACAAACGTAACTAGCGATGGCACGCCTGTGCACATGCATGACGTCATTTTGAGCATCTGCGCATGCGCAAGTGGCGAAACCCGGAAGTAACGCGCTCCCTTACTTCCGGGTTGCCGTGGAGCGCAACTCGAACGCGCTCAACCCGAAGCGCACTCAACCCGAGGTATGACTGTATTAAAGGAAGGCTGCATACAAAAATGTGTTCAGAGCAATGCGCATTAAAATGCCTGTAAACCTGGAGGGGTGCACATCACCATTTAGATTTCTCCTCTTCCCTGAATCTGTCTAATCCAGGCATAGGCAAACTCTGCCCTCCAGATGTTTTGGGACTACAAATCCCATCATCCCTGACCACTGGCCCTGTTAGCTAGGGATGATGGGAATTGTAGTCCCAAAACATATACTCGTCACTACATGCCATCAAGTAAGCGCTGCGCCTGTTGCCAAAGGACACCCTTGGTTCACACAAGGAACAGTTGTGGCCTCACTGCTGCGTGAAACATGTGCCTCGAGCATCTTCCCCAGCACTTCACACGGCAGGCAAGCTGCTTTCAGGAAGGTTACTCACCATTGCCAAACTTATCATGGAGTAATGGCTAATAAGCTTCCAGGGAAGACCCCAAACCCACTGGGTGTCCCCAGAACACAGTTTGAAACTTGTTTATGATACAAGAAGTTGGCTAACAGAGGAAGGGACCACCCTCTGTTCATGAGAACCTGAAAGGTTCTTGAACCCCCACCCCCACCCTGGCAATACGGGATCCATTCCCACATAATTTGGACTGTCACTCCTGCTCCAACTCTTGTGAACTTTTGTTTGCCCTTGAGCTCCTGCTCTTGCGCACTCTCATGTGTCCAACAACTTCCCTTCATTAATATTTGGCAGAGGCTGGAGTTTATAAACCAGACCGTGTCCATGTTCTAATGTGGGGAGGCGGTGTTGTGAGGGAGAGCAGAGTGAAGGATGCCCTCCCGCAGGACGACCTCAAGCACTGAAACTGCTTGCTGTTACTAGAGACAGAGGTTGTGTGCATGAGTCTCTGTGTAAAAGGAGCTGGGGGGGCGGGGGCTTGGATAAGGCAATCTGCAGCCACTTCCCAGCAAACAGATCATAGTTAGCCTTGAGGAAAGGCCAATTTGGAGGGGACCCCCCCCCCTAGAAAGAGGCCAGTCCCCAGAGGCCCAGTAAGCGCTTCCTGTTGGGATTAGCAGAGCTGTTGGGCATGTGTGTGCTTTTTCTTCAGGAAATACCTTTAGTAAGCCCTGGTGGGGTTCCCATGGCAACCGGCAAGGGGACCTGCTGATCTCAGCTATTCAGTTCTTTATTGTTGGCTGCATCTCTTTGTTGGCTGCATTATTGCAATCCGTCCTGGCAAATAACAGCAGTTTGCACTGTTTTGTGAGGGCCCTGAATGCAGAAGGGTGGTTTTTTTGTTTTGTTTTTTAACATTCAGATGGCCTAGTCTGGCACAGGGCCATTTGCATGCAAAAAAAGTAAAAATCTGTTCCTGAAAAATGCCTGTATTGAGGCCCTGGATAAATACTGAAAGACTAAAGGTTAATCTTAGTGCTTCTCCTCTCCCCACCCCCAAACACCCCCCCCCTTCTCTTTTGCCAATGAGGTCTCTGCTCTCAGGCTTTTTCCCACCTGGAGTTGGGCTTGGGCTTGGGCTGGGGGGGGGGTCTTATTTCCCTCCCCTCTTCTGAAATTTCTCCCCCTCCCCCTCCCCTCCTGCCGAAATCCCTGGAAAGCTAATGACAGCTCTAAGAACCTGTTGAGTTTTGCCATCTGGTCAGGCCTTAACCAGACTAAACTCAGATTTAATTCCATTTCAAAGCTGCAGTAAAATTCACCAGAAGTGCAGCACAGAGCTTTTGGACGTTACATCACGCTTGTAATTTTTAGGCTTGTTTCAAAACCATTATGTAACTATTCTTGGAAGAATCTGCCCCTTTCATCCAGCCCTGTGGTGGCTGTGTGTGCCCCAGCGTACTCCAAGCAGGCGGAGGCTCTTGTATTTCAGCCTCAGGCACTGTGTATTAATGGACACCCTCTGCCAAATCCCCTGGGGGATGCAGTGTAGATGGGTTTTTTGTGGTTTCCATCAATCATCTCTGTTTCAATTTCTCTGTCATTGAAGTATGTGTAAATGGCCGCAAAGAGCATGCGGCAGCCTGTTTGTTTGCCCTGGGGTGAGTTTACGTAAGCTTTGTTTATATGGATAAACCGGGCCTCTCCTGCTTCATTGGGTTCGGTGAGAACAATGGGTTTGTGCTTTCACTGGCCCATTACGTCCTAATATGAAGCAAAGGGCAGGGGTGGACCTAAGAAGAGTCCTGGTTGGGTCGAACCAAAGGTCCCTCTAACTGAGCATCCTGTTTCCTCAGTGGCCCCACCAGATGCTGCAAAGAGGTTTGAGTGTCTCTGTATTGCAAAGCATTAACGGTGTGGCAAGAGGGAAAGGCCATCACATGTGTTACAGGCAAGGACAGCATCTCCAGGTAGGACAGTGCTCCTTGTGTGCGTCCTGTAGCATCCTGCCATGAGAACAGAACACTAGACAGGAGGACTGTGCAACCAGTTTGGCTGAATTCCAAACTAAATTGAGTTTCCAGACTGAATCTGAATCAGGCCTGGATTGATTCAGACCAGTCTGCATCTCAGAACACTCTGTAAGAATGCCAGACAGCCTTTCTCCAAAATGTTACAAAAGTGTAAAACAATCCCATAGAAGGAGCACATAGAAGGGTGGTGAAATGGGGAGCTGCAGTTATGACTCTTTTGGTTTCCAGTGCATATGAATGGAACTAACAATGATTCATATTTTCAGTTTTCATTTTGGATTCATAGTCTGAGTTGAATTGGGTCTGAATTGATCTGGACTAAATCAGGGACTGAATCAAAGGGGGGGGGGGAGCACTTGTTCATCTCTGCTAGCTAGGACTTTGATTTGATACAGCAGGGACCTTCTTCTACCCTTATGTTAGCTGTTGCCAGTCACTGTACTGAGCTAGATGCACAAATCTAGGTAGGTTTTATGTTCCCCATTCTGCTTTCAGAGTGCAAAACTGAAATCTGAGTTGTAGACTTGGATCTATTTTGCACATTTCGCCTACATTAACTCAGTAATGGTTACAACAATGCCATAAGGTTGGAAACCATTATGATGATCACAGAAAAAAAGTTTGTTACTGGTGCTAGCAATTGTAGCTCCGTGAGGGGCAAACGACTTTCCAGGATTCTTTTGGGGAGGGGGGTGTCATTTAAATGAATGGTGTGTGCCTAGTGCCAGTGTATCTCGAACTTGGGTCTCCAGCTGTTTTTGGACTACAACTCCCTTCCTCCCCAGCTAGCAGGACCAGTGGTCAGGGATGATGAGGACTGTAGTTCAAAAGCATCTGGATACCCAAGTTTGAGAAACTCTGGCCTGTTTTGTTGACCTGAAGGATTTATCTAAATTATTTCAGCTCCTGTCCACATTTCGATTAGTTTGTTCTTTACATATCTTATACTCTGTGTATGTCTTGTAGTTGATTCAACATTGGAATTCTGGGTTTCATGAAATAACACCATAGAAATTATGATTATCAGCTGGATTTTCTTAATCAGATAGGGTCTGCATCTTACGGATTTGCAGCCATTCCTTTTTCGGATGTGGCATGATGTTAACATTCACAAATATGCTTAGCAGTGGGGTGCCCTCTAGGAGTTCTTGGACTACAACTCCCATCGTCCCTGACCATAGACCATGATGGCTGAAGCTGATTGGAGCTGAAAGCCAACAACATCTCCAGCACACAACTTTGGCTACCAGCTGCAAGTGTAGATATCTGAGATGCTGGCTGGTGGCTTTCCACATTGACAGAGTAAGTTTGTGGCATAGGTGAGATTTGAACTTATAGACCTCACAATGTTTCCTACTCTACTTCCCAACTCTTATAGCTGTTCATGGGATGAGAGTCAGGAGGGCTGACTTTTATGCCCTTGCAGGAGCCCAGTTGCCAACTCCTGGCTCTGCTGCGTGTTGCTGCTTATTCCCCTCCCCGGGACCGACTTGGCATTATTTTGGGCACCTGCTGAGGCCCTGGACCTCCTGGCCTTGCTGCTGCTCCTACCCACCTGTCCTCCAGCAAGCAAGCAGTGAGAGGAGCAGAAGTCACAACAATCCTTGTTCACCTTGCCCCTTTTCTCCAAGACCCTGGGGTGCCTTGAATGATGGCCAGGGGTGCCGCGGGCAACACTGACCTCTGTCCCTCTTTCCCTCCCTCCCTTCCTCTGATGCCCTCTCAAGTCTCTGCCTCCCAAAGGCTTGCACAGCTGTTTGTTGCAGCTGCCAAGCTCCCCAGGCAAATGGTGCCTGTGGGAATGGCCAGGGGGTGTTTCCAGGGTGGATAAAAATCAATGATTTAAAGATAAAAAAACAGTTTTTTAATTTAAATCAATTTTTAAAATAAAATGCTTTTGGAGGAAAAGTCTTTCTAAAGATAGTTTTCAATTTAAGTTACATTATAGTCCAAAGGCTATTCATCAGGAAATAAGGATTTGTTTTAAGTTTTTCATGTGTGCTAAAATTCAGTCTAAGGTTGTTGTTGTTTTTTAAAAAATTGTTTAACCACATCAGTTAACACACATGGATACATATTCTATGTTATTGTTTTAGTTAAATAAATTGTTTAAATTGTTATTAAGGAAATGATTTTTTTTCTCCTTCCAATAAAGTACAGCAGAAAAGTTGCCCAAATATCAACATTTAACTTTTTAAACCTCACAATAATTTAATTATGTGTCAATGTATTTCTACTAGTATCATGAAATCAGTAATTTTTGGTATAACTGTAAAAACTACTCTGAAAATGTATTATTCTAAAAATGAAACCTTTAATCTGGTTGTAAATATTAAGATTATACCAGCAAGAATGAGTCTTTCTGTAAAAAAACAAGTATTTAAATCAAGTCTTACTGACCAGTGATTGAAATCAAATCCACCCTGGGTGCTTCCCAGGCCCCTGTGGGGCGGGAGGGGGGTGCAGCTGCAGTTGCCCAGAGGAGTCCCAGGGAGAGGGGGCTGAGGGACCACTCCGCAAGGGAGGGTGTTTGAAAAGGGGTGAGGGGCTGCCGGCTCTGCAGGCAAGGGGAACATAACTGAGCTCCTAAGCCCCACAGGGAAGCTGCAGAAAGAATGCAGTTGGTCAGGGGAACCGTGGACCCAAAAAGCTTGAAAACCTGCTCTAGGAGGTGGTGTGGATTCTGCCCAGAGGCAAACAAATTAGGCATGGGAAGAGGGTCCCACCCAGAGCATCCGGCAGCAGGGCACCCCTGAATAGTGGAAACAGCTCCTCACTGGAAGAGCGACAGGGAGCAGGAGTCTCTTCCTTCCTTCTCCACCTCCCCCTCTAGGCAGTCATGTGGATGGGGCTCAGATGAAGAGGACAAGCCATAGTGCCAGAACCTGCTCAAGGCACATGTGGCATTTTCTCCTCTCCCTCCTCCCCCAACCCACAGCTGACATTATTATTGCACAAATCCCAGTAGTGGGACATGCTGGGTCATTAGCGATGTTGGTGAATTCCAAGGAAAACCGGAGTGGAGATTGCTGAATTTCTCTTACTCGTTCCATGTCCAGAATGGAAATCAGTCTAGCACTGTGGCTGAACAGGGTGGGATAATGTAATGACATTGTAGTTTACATAATTGATTGCATAAATTACATAATTTCAATGCTGTGGACAGTGAGAGGAACAATGTCGTTTTTGGTGGAAAACTAAGTGCAGCAGTATAGAAACTGATGCATGTATCAAATACAGAACAGAGAGGAAAATGATGCCTACTTAAATTCCTGTTGGTCATATGTATACTCTTGATAGCATTTAATAGGAAAGCAGGCACAGTTTATTTAAAAAGTACAAATACTACTAGTCTACTCTTCCTATCTCCTACCAGTTCCCCCCTTCCTGCCAACCCCCCAAAATCTGTGGGAATGAGAGAAGAGTCCTGCTTTCTGCCCAGTGTTATGGTAATTTCCTAGATGCGAACTGTCTGGTGATTACCAGAGGCTCTGTTAAGGACGAAAGCTTTTCTCAGAGGCCTGGATCTGCCTGAGGCGTCTCTTGAGTCTTTCTGCACAATAGGGGCGAACACAAAAGCCCAGAGAGATCATCTGGCTTATTAAACAATTGCTGGAAATGGGGAAGGGGGCGAGGGGGGGCAGGCTTGTTCAAGAGCCGCCAGAGGAGGATCTGTGAGGAGGGGGCTGGCGTCTCTGGCCACCAGTGGACTGTGCGCTGCTCCGATCAGAGCTGCACCTGGCTGCTGCGCTAAGTTGCAAAGAGCCCTTGGAGCCTGATGGAGCCCAGCGATCAAAGGGGATTCCCCTAAATTAGCGTGCCCAAGTGAAAAAGCCACAGCATTTCTCCTGGGTCTGGCCTGTCTCAAAGGGTTTGGGGAAGGGAAGGGGCATGTTGGTGTGCTTGCAGTCGGTCCAGTCGGCTCTTTACAGACACTTCAGATTACAGACTCCGCTAACCCAGAAATAGTACTTCGGGTTAAGAACTTTGCTTCAGGACAAGAACAGAAATGGCGTGGCGGCAGCAGGAGGCCCCATTACCTAAAGTGGTACCTCAGGTTAAGAACAGTTTCAGGTTAAGAATGGACCTCCAGAACGAATTAAGTTCTTAACCCGAGGTACCACTGTTGTTGGCTTAGTTCCAGTGTAGGATTGGTACCTTGCAAAGAGGAAGTAGGCCCGTCACCTAGGCAACCTGAAGAGCAGACTGAGGCTCCACTGCCAGCCCAGGGACTCTGATGACCCTTTCTTTGAGAATGGTCAGCACCCAAAGAAAGAGGGGAAGACCTCATTTGTGGAGCTGCAGAGAAAAGATGCTGAGTAGCTGCTGGCTTCTGAGGACAATGTGGCAGCGGTGGCTGTGACTTTAATTTTTTGACAATTTTATTTCTACACTGTTTGTGGTGTAGTGGTTAAGAGCGGTAGACTCGTAATCTGGGGAACCGGGTTCGCGTCTCCGCTCCTCCACATGCAGCTGCTGGGTGACCTTGGGCCAGTCATACTTCTTTGAAGTCTCTCAGCCCCACTCACCTCACAGAGTGTTTGTTGTGGGGGAGGAAGGGAAAGGAGAATGTTAGCCACTTTGAGACTCCTTAGGGTAGTGATAAAGCGGGATATCAAATCCAAACTCTTCTCTTCCAACCATATCTCACTGGTCTTCAAGCAACACTATGAAGTAGTCCCTTGAGCAGAGATGGTGAGCAGAGATGTTTTGGAACCACTAATCCATTTAAGGCACCTTGAGGCTGCACCTTCTGGCTTCGATGGCATTGTCTCCCTTCTGCGGGAGGGGCTGGTGGAGCTGGATATGGTCATTAACCTGTGACGACATTCTCTCTGCGTTCCCACTGTGCCTCTTGACCAGCCTGCACTCTGTGGCCTGCCTTTGCCCTCTGACTTCCTTGTCTCATCAGCTGGTGCTGGGAGAGAACAGCTGTCTATCACAGGGAGAAAAGGCATTGATCATGGCAGTTTCGTACAGAACAGTGCTGGGAAGGGAAGCTTCATTGACTTTTGAGACATGGTGACCCCACCTGTGCTCCTTGAAGCTGATGTCTGCAAATCAAAAAAGCATCCAGGCATTGCTAAATGCTCAAATGGTGTCAAATGTTTATGTTTGCAATAGGAGGCCCTCAAATCTTACTTTGGAACACGGGGTACATAATTCATGTCCTTCTGGGAGGGGTGCTCTTCCCCAGACATTGTCTGCAGGGGCGGAGGGTACATCAGGAATCGGATGCCCTTGACAGCTCTGTTTGAGGACAGCAGGTCTCTTTGGGAACTGAAAAGGCTAAAACTGCTTAATATACCAGTATTACACAGAGAGAGAGACAGACACAGACACAGAGAGATTAAGAGGCATTTAACTAGCAGCATCCTTGTTAGTCCCTGTGGGTATGAAGGGATTGACCATAAGAAGAACCACAGAGAAGCTAGAGGACTCAGCGGAAAAAGTTACAGTCACAGACAAGGTTTTGTAAAGAAATTTGAATGGTGAAGTCTTGCAGTTTGGTGTAAACCAGGGAGCAGGAGATGCTTTGTAATGTATACCAAGAATATTGGGCTCCAGTATGTTCCTTTTCATCTTGAAATGCGAAGGGGCACATGTGAGTCCAGGGCTCAGTGTCATCTGGTTCACATGTAACACTAAGCCAAACCATGGCTTAGCATGAACACGCAGATACTTAGAGAGGAAAACCCTACTGCTTTACTCCTCCTCCAGCCGTGCTGCTGTGCTCCAGTGAGCTAATCCATGGTTTGGCTTAGCATGTTGTCTGTTCTCATGGTTTGGGGCCACTCCAGGCAAAACACAAACTGTCACCAAGGTTTGTTTTTGGTTTACAGCTAATGGCTTGCCTAGAAGAGGGAAACCACAAGCCTGGGTTTCGGTGACATGCAAATCCAAACCATTGCTTAACTCGCAACAGCAGCCACAGAACTGCAGAAGGGCCAAAAGAATCACAATCTCCTCTTTGTGAGCCTGTACACTTGTGTGTTCTCAATACACCATGATTTGGCTTAGTGTTGCATGGCAAGTGAGGCTGTGGCTTGTTCCCAGTATCGTGATAAGCCATCATTTACCTTGATTCTGAATGCAGCCTCTGTGTGTTCACTACTTTAAACTCTGTTGTGTATCTCTCATTGCTTATTCATCCAAACCAGCCTCATGATCCGAGGTCACTGTTTGTTTCAACTTCTAGAGATAAGGAGCTAAGGGCTGGGTGCTGTGCCTTCATCCTGATCTTAAAATTGCAGCTGTAAACCAAGCATTAATCCATTTCATTGGCGGTTTAATGAATTAAAGTTTGATTAACAAATTTGAATTGACGGGGTTCCACGTAAAGGAGCACATTGTTGCTTTTCAAGCCTGTTTTGTTCTGGGATGTTGCTGTAATGGTGGCTGGAAAAGGAAGTATTAAGCATCGCCCTTAAGTGTTATTTTTGTGGTAAACTACTCATATCATAGAATCATAGAATCATAGAATCATAGAGTTGGAAGAGACCACAAGGGCCATCGAGTCCAACCCCCTGCCAAGCAGAAAACACCATCAGAGCACTCCTGACATATGGTTGTCAAGCCTCTGCTTAAAGACCTCCAAAGAAGGAGACTCCACCACACTCCTTGGCAGCAAATTCCACTGTCGAACAGCTTTTACTGTCAGGAAGTTCTTCCTAATGTTTAGGTGGAATCTTCTTTCTTGTAGTTTGGAACCATTGTTCCGTGTCCGCTTTTCTGGAGCAGCAGAAAACAACCTTTCTCCCTCCTCTATGTGACATCCTTTTATATATTTGAACATGGCTATCATATCACCCCTTAACCTCCTCTTCTCCAGGCTAAACATGCCCAGCTCCCTTAGCCGTTCCTCATAAGGCATCGTTTCCAGGCCTTTGACCATTTTGGTTGCCCTCCTCTGGACACGTTCCAGTTTGTCAGTGTCCTTCTTGAACTGTGGTGCCCAGAACTGGACACAGTACTCCAGGTGAGGTCTGACCAGAGCAGAATACAGTGGCACTATTACTTCCCTTGCTCTAGATGCAATACTCCTATTGATGCAGCCCAGAATTGCATTGGCTTTTTTAGCTGCCGCGTCACACTGTTGGCTCATGTCAAGTTTGTGGTCAACCAAGACTCCTAGATCCTTTTCACATGTACTGCTCTCAAGCCAGGTGTCACCCATCTTGTATTTGTGCCTCTCATTTTTTTTGCCCAAGTGCAATACTTTACATTTCTCCCTGTTAAAATTCATCTTGTTTGTTTTGGCCCAGTTCTCTAATCTGTCAAGGTCGTTTTGAAGTGTGATCCTGTCCTCTGGGGTGTTAGACAGAACCCTGTGGCACCCCACTAGTCACTCTTCTCCAGGATGAAGAGGAACCATTGATGAGCACCCTTTGGGTTCGGTCAGTCAGCCAGTTACAAATCCACTGAGTGGTAGCATAGTCAAGGCCGCATTTTACCAGCTTCTTTACAAGAATATCATGGGGCACCTTGTCAAATGCCTTGCTGAAATCAAGGTAGGCTACATCCACTGCGTTCCCTTCATCTACCAAGCTTGTAATTCTGTCAAAAAACGAGATCAGGTTAGTCTGACATGACTTATTTTTCAGAAATCCATGCTGACTGACTATTGGTGATCACAGCATTCCTTTCTAGGTGCTCACAGCCTGTTTGCTTAATGATCTGCTCCAGAATCTTCCCTGGTATTGATGTCAGACTGACTGGGCGGTAATTATTTGGGTCCTCTCTTTTCCCCTTTTTGAAAATAGGGACAACATTTGCCCTCCTCCAGTCTGCCGGGACTTCGCCTGTTCTCCAGGAATTCTCAAAGATGACTGCCAGTGGTTCTGAGATCACATCTGCCAGTTCTTTTAATACTCTTGGATGCAGTTCATCTGGCCCTGGAGACTTGAATACATCTAAACTAGCCAAGTATTCTTGTACTATCTCCTTAGTTATTCTGGGCTGTGTTTCCTCTGCTGAATCATTTGCTCCAAATTCTTCAGGTCGGGCATTGTTTTCTTTATCGGAGAAGACTGAGGCAAAGAAGGCATTGAGGAGTTCAGCCCTTTCTGTGTCCCCTGTTTGCATTTCACCATCTTCTCCTCTGAGTGACCCCACTGTTTCTTTGTTCTTCCTTTTACTACGAACATACCCATAAAAGCCGTTTTTGTTGCTTTTAACCTCTCTAGCAAGCCTGAGTTCATTCTGTGCTTTAGCTTTTCTGACTTTGTGTCTACACGTGCTGGCTATTTGTTTGAATTCCTCTTTGGTGGTTTCCCCCCTTTTCCATTTTTTGTACACATCCTTTTTTAATCTTAACTCAGTTAAAAGTTGTCTGCAAGGCCAGTGAGGAATCTGTTTGACCTTATGCTCTTGGCTGAGTTTGACATCCAGCAAATATCCGGGTAATTGAAGTCCCCCATTACTACTATCTCCCTTCCTTTTGCATGCTTGGCCATCTGTTCCAGGAAGGCATCATCTATGTCCTCCGTTTGGCTTGGGGATCTATAGTAAACTCCCACAATGAGGTCCCTGTTATTCTTCTCTCCCTTAATTTTGACCCAAATGCTCTCACTTTGGCTTTGAGGTTCTAAATCTTGGATCTCTTCACAGGTATACACATCCCTGACATATAACGCCACTCCTCCTCCTTTCTTGTCTGGTCTGTTTCTCTGAAATACATTGTAACCCTCCATTATTACATTCCAGTCGTGGGACTTATCCCACCAGGTTTCAGTGATGCCTATTATGTCATATTTAGTTTGCTGTACCAAGAGCTCAAGCTCATCTTGTTTATTACCCATGCTTTGCGCATTAGTGTACAGACATTGAAGTCCATTAATCATTCCCCCGTGTCTCTTATTTAAGGATTTTTTCCTCCCACCACTAGGTCTGCGTGCTGTTTGCTCCATTTGGTCTATGACATTTGGATGATCATCTTCATCAATTGATAGACTCCTACCTTCAGGAGCACTGCCTCCCTCCCCCACGTTAGTCAGTTTAAAGCCCTCCTGATGAGGTTTCTGAGATTTTTGGCAAAAACATTCCTCCCAACCGTTGTGAGGTGCAGCCCATCTCTTGCCAGAAGTCCATCTTCAAGAAACTGCAGTCCGTGATCTAAGAATCCAAACCGTTCCTGTTTACACCATTTGCGAAGCCAGCTGTTCACTTCCACTATTTTTCTCTCTCTCCCTGGGCCACGTCGTTCAACTGGGAGGACAGATGAGATGACAATTTGTGCATTTAATTGCTTCAATTTCCTGCCCAGAGCCTCATAGTCTCTTTTGATCTTCTGGAGGCTATTGCTTGCAGTGTCATTGGTTCCCACATGAACCAAGAGGAAGGGGTATTTGTCAGTGGGTTTTATGATTCCTTGCAGTCGTTCAGTTACATCTTGGATCTTAGCCCCGGGGAGACAGCACACTTCCCGAGACATCTTGTCAGGCCCACAGATCACTGCTTCTGTTCCCCTCAGTAGGGAATCCCCTATCACCACTACACGCCTCCTCTTAGGTTTGGTCGGGGTTCTTCCGTGATCTGTCCATTCCAAGGTCGCCTGCACATTCCCTGAGGACTGACTTTGCTGCTCGTCTTCATATACCTGATCGACTGTAACGAGGGAGAGATCCTCAAATGGAGTCTGCTCTTCGTCTTCCATACTAGGGGAGAGGACCTCAAAGCGATTGTGTATTTCTAAACAATCAGAGCGAACCCTGGGCCTCCTACTTCTTTGAGTCACGTTTCTCCATATATATGGCTCCTGTGTTGGTGAACTAGCCTCCTTCTCAGGGGAGTCCCCTGTCCCTCCTTGGTGGAGACGGTGTGCTCTGTTGCTTCCAAGAAGAGCTCCAGCTCTCTAATTCTTTGGAGGGTAGCCACACGTTCCTCCAGTTGCTGGACTTTGTCTTTTAAGAGGGCAATCAACATGCAATTGCTGCAGGTAAAGCTGCCTGCAACCTTTGGCAAGATGGCAAACGTTGTGCAGGAACCGCAGGCGACTGCAGCTGTTCCCTCACTCTCCATCTTGAGAACGTGTCGTTGGGGCTGGCTGCAGTGGTCCTCCATCATAAGAAGCGTGCAGACAGGACAAGTAACTCCCCCCAAAAAACCCCTAGGTCTCCCCCAACAAACGTTTGAGACTAGCTCCCCTAAATCTAAAGATAGATCAACAGACCTACCTCAACAGAAACCCTGCCCCCTCTGACCTTTGCACAGGGAGAGCAGCTAATCAGCCACAAGAAACACACACAGGAGAAATATTATTGTTCTACTATGGTACCTACGGTTATGAACTTAATTTGTTCCGGAGGTCCGTTCTTAACCCGAAATCATTCTTAACATGAGGCGCACTTTTGCTAATGGGGCCTCCCGTTGCTGCTGCGCCGCTAGCGCACGACTTCCGCTCGCATGCTGGAGCAAAGTTCGCAACAAGGAGCGTCTACTTCCGGGTTAGGGGAGCTCGTTACCCGAGACGTTCATAAGGAGGACGGTACATAACCTGAGGTTCCACTGTACATTGATCTCAATTTTTGCACACCACCCTGCAGTTCAGGTGTTTTTAGCCATGTGGAAGATCCTTCTGGCTTGCAGTCTCTGACTTTTGTGGGCCCTGGCTTCATATTAATATACTTTTCTATAGCCCCACAAGGGACAGAAACTCTGTTTTTTTTAAAAAAAAAAAAAAGGAAAGCAATGGAATCTGGGGATTCTGAGGGAAGTGAAAATTCATTCCGTGGAGCAATGGCAAGATCAGCTGGAACAGAGTCATACACCATCTCAGCATTCCTCTCTTCCACTTTCTTCTCTTTCTGTTTTTACCTCCGTTCTGGGTTTAGAAAGGAACAAGGCAGACTGAGGGCAAGCAGAGCCAAGCTGCGAGCTGTGGAAGGAAAAGAAAAAAGATATCTTTGTGCTCTCCAAACAAATGTTGGGTTTTGTGGCAGCTGCTTCTCATCTGTTCTCAAGCTTGGGATTCTCCGGACGGCAAACTAATAACAGCAGACTTCCCTGAAGCCAACCTTTCCCGGCAATGGGGCCATTTTTTTATAAGTTTTTAACACCAGCATGCCAGATCTTGAAAGGGTTGCATTGTCCCACGCTCTGTTCTCTTGTGATAACAGGCTCAAAAGGGTAGATGGGGAAGCTCAACTTCTAAGGTTCTGGACAGAACCCGGCATAGAGGAGGAATAACAGTGGAGCTGAGAGGGGGCCTGTTTGGGTGATACTTTGCTCCTGGGGCACAGTTTGGGAGTGATGGGGGAGAAGCTCTCTGTTCTGCACACCGCTCCCTCGGGCCTCTCACCAGAACAAGTGAACTGGCAAGTGCAGCGTTGTGTCCCTTGCCCAAGTTCATGTTGTTCAGTTTCCCATGGGCAGGGAGGGAGCGTGCAGGTCAAAAGGCCCACACTCGCTCCCCTCCTGTTGATGTTCCCAAGGACAAAGTGCCACGCAAGCAGCCCCAAGGTGAGCCAAGGCAGGCCTCGTGCCAACATGCAGTGCCCCTGGCCCCAGAGCCCTGGTAGGGTCAATTGCTCACATCTCCCCACCAGCCCCAGTCATCATGGCCAATGGTCAAGGACAGTGGAAGCTATAGTCCAGCAACATCTGCATATCATGGGTTCCTCACCCTGATCTAGACCTCTTTCCTCCAGCCCTGGACTTTATCAGCCCTGTTACCTGAGATAGTTCCAGCTGAAGATACCAAGAATTGAGCATTTATTCTACCACTGAGAAGGCTGGCTCTTATCTGGCAGGCTCTGCTCTGTAAAAGGTTTGAGATTGCAGTCAAGAGCCCAAGCCTAATGGCAATCCTTCTCCTTCCTTTCTCAAATAATGTCAAATAATTTTGGCATCAGATTTCAGCCTAGGATGCTGCCTCCCTCTTATTTTCAGCAGGAGTTAATTTAGAGTTGTAGGGAGGCAAATAATTCAGCAAGTGGCTCAGAAATCAGTATCCCAAGCACCAAAGTCAGGTTTCTGTCAATTAATGGCTAAAATGATGGATTCCACCAGAAAAAGAGGAAGAAGCTTTGTTGTATTTGCTGTTTCTTCCTTGAGTGTTGCATTGTGCTGAATATGGGGAATAAAATTCATATTTAGGCAGCCTAAAGACCCAGAAAATCAGTGTTGTGTTACACCACAAATAGCTAACATTGGTAAGCAGTTGGTAACTTTTATAAGCTTACAGGATTTTTCTACCTTCATATTTGGTGTGCAAGGTAGGCATGGGGGGCAGAGTCCAACTAACTAGATAGGTTTTAAGATACTAAAGGGGAAAAGGTGGGAGCCTTGTTTCAGAAACTGTAGAATCAAAAAACCTCTCCATTTTGGAATATGAATTCCAAACGCTTTTGAATTACAGTGGTACCTCAGGTTACATACGCTTCAGGTTACAGACTCCGCTAACCCAGAAATAGTACCTCGGGTTAAGAACTTTGCTTCAGGATGAGAACAGAAGTCCTGAAACTTTGTTTCAGGATGAGAACAGAAATCGTGCTCCGGCTGTGTGGCAGTAGCGGGAAGCCCCATTAGCTAAAGTGGTACCTCAGGTTAAGAACAGTTTCAGGTTAAGAACGGACCTCCAGAACGAATTAAGTTCTTAACCCAAGGTGCCACGGTATTGAATATTGTTCCACAAGATTTATTTGTTACATGCTGCCCTGGACTCCAGAAGAGGGTGGGATATAAATGTAAAGAATCATAGATTCTGCAATGCAGAAGTCTCAGCTAAAGCATCCAGGACAGAGGGCCACCCAACCTCTGCTTTAAAACCTCCAAGGAAGGAGAGTCCACCTCTCCGCCTCTCACTGTTGAACAGCTCTTACTGTCAGAAAGTTTTTCTGAATGTTTAGTCAGAATTTCCTTTCTTGTAACTTGAAGCCATTGGTTCGAGTCCTACTCTCCAGAGCAGGAGGAAACAAGCTTGTCCCCTCTTCCATGTGACAGTTCTTCAGATATTTGAACTTGGCTATCAGATCTCCTCTCCGTCTCCTCTTTTCCAGGCTAAACATACCCAGCTCCTTCAACCATTCCTCATAAGGCTTGGTTTCCAGACCCTTGATCATCTCGTTTGCCCTCCTCTGCACATCTTCCAGCTTATCCACATCCTTCTTAATTTGTGGTGCCTAGTATTACAGATGTGGTCTGACCAAGGCAGAATAGAGTGCTACTCTTACTTCCCTTGATCTGTACACTAGATTTCTGTTGATGCAGCCTAGAATAGAATTAGCTTTTTTTGCTGCTGCATCACCCTGTTGACTCATGTTAAGTTTGTGGTCCACTAAGACCCCTAGATCCTTTGCACATGTCCTGCTAGTAAGCCAGGTGTCCCCCATCCTATATTTGTGCATCTGGTTCTTCCTGCCTAAGTGCAGAACCTGACATTTGTCCCTATTGAAATTCTTTTTTTTTTAAGCTTGGGCCCAGTTCTCCAATCTGTGAAGGTCATTTTGAATTCTGATTCTGTCTTCTGCAGCATTAGCCAGCCACACCCCCCCCCCCCCCGGTTTGGTGGCATCTGCAAATTTTATGAGCATCCCCTCAATTCCTTCATCCAAGTAGTTTATGAAGATGTTGAACAACAATGGGCCAAGGACAGAACCCTGCGGCACCCTGCTTGTCACTTTTCCCCAGGATGACGAGGAACCATTAATGAGTGCACTTAGGGTTCAGTCAGTCAATAAATTCCATTAAATAAAATATTCCTACCCTCTTGCAGTATGCCTTGGGATATCACCACCTGAATTCACTTCAAAGTACAATGTTGACGGGCATAAAGGTAATATGGAGGTTGAAGTAAGTTTGAGTTGGTTAACCCAGCAAAATCAGCTGTTTTTATTCTACCTCTTTCATCCTGAGTTAAATGATCATGTAAGTAATAGCAGAGTTGTGATTGATGGTGAGTCTGCCTCCCAGTTCAATAAAGAAACCCAGCAAATAACTCATGATGGTGAAATGAGTGTTCCAGCCAAACACTGGTGATTTCCTTGTTTGCCAGGTCCTATTTCTAGCAAACAGTAGATGCGACAGTAAAACTGTTCTTAGAGTGTATCAGTGCAGTTGTGGTGACAAGGTTAACTATTTTTCCCTGGAAACAATTCCTTTCATGTGTCAGGCAAGAAAGCAGGAGTAGAACTCATCTCCCTGAAATCTACTTTTCAATGTGCATTTAATTGTTTTTATGGAGAAATACTTAAACATGCAATCCCTGCCTCCTCACCTGCAAATGAACCAATGTAGTTCAGGGACAGTTTTACAACATGCTGATCTGCATATGTCTACATTGCCCCACAATTGTGCAAGGAAACCAAGAGCACTGAGCAAACAGTGACTTAATGGGGAAGTTTATATCCAAGTGCGGCCCATGCAGTTGGTCAGGCTTTAATCCTTTGCGTTGCTTTTAACCCCTGCTGCCTCTATGCCCTCCTTGCTCTGAAGGCTGTAGAGCAGCCAGCTTTCCAGCTGCTGAGCTTCAGGTAGGTGCCCCTCCTGCCAGAGTTGGGTTTCCCATCTCGTCCTGCCTTCTAGTCTTGGGCTGGGTCAGATCTAGACGTTTGCCCATTGTAGCACGATGCTTTGTGGCTTCAGTTCATTTCTGATAACAAGTTTTTAAAAACAGAGCACTGTGTACATTGATGGCCCTGTGTCAGTAATAAAAATGGAAACCTCCTCCCCCAACCCTTGCTCCCTCCGCTCTTCCAAACGACCTGCATGCCAGCTGAGGGCTGTGTTTTACAACTGTAGGAGGGATGCCTTCTTCCCCAGTGTTTGCATGCTGCCAGAGTAATGCATCTGCGATAAACCACTCACACCTTGCTTCCCCCTTGTTTCCCCCCTCCCTCTCTGTCTCTTTGTCTCCTCTAACATTTCCAGTTCTGCCCAAAGCAAGCATTGAAGTGGAGTCTTATTCAGCTCACCCTGGTGACCTCCTCCAGTTGCGCTGCCGGCTACGGGATGATGTGCAGAGCATCAACTGGGTACGAGATGGGGTCCAGCTCTCGGAGAACAACCGGACGCGCATCACAGGGGAGGAGGTGGAGGTTAGGGACGCCGTGCCAGAGGACTCAGGGCTTTATGCCTGCATGACCAACAGCCCCTCTGGAAGCGAGACCACCTACTTCTCCGTGAACGTCTCAGGTTTGTAGCAGGCAACCGCAGGGATGAGGGGCAGCAAACTAGTGTTGGCATTGCTCAGGCCCTCCAAATGTTTCAGCACCCATCATCCCTGACCATTGGCCATGCAGGCTGGGGCTTACGGGAGTTGGAATCCAATAAAACCTGGAAGGCCACAAGCAGATAGTATCCAGTCTGGCTGCAAGGAAACCCCATTCTGGATTCTTGGTCTTCAGCAAGTCTCACTGCTTCTCAGCTTAATCTGCCTCTTGCAGGGTTGTTTGGGGTGTTGCTCAATTATTCACATGCAAAGTGCTTGAGTGCAAGTCACCTGCTCTGACTCAAGTCCTTCCTTGGATCTGATGTATAAGGGAGCTGTATGAGGGAGTATGAAGGAGTAGTTCCAAGGCGCATCTTTGATGGCATCTTTGCAGGCTTTTTTCCTTGCTGGTAGACCAGCAGGTGAAGACCAGGCCTTCCCCTCCTCTGATGGAGCTCAGACCTCCATCACCTTGTAGTTCCTGGAGAGGCGGCTTCCTCTTGCTCCTTTCTTGGCTGCTGGTCCCAGAGTGGTTGCAGGAGGCTTCCTTAGGTGCTGTTATAGTTCAGGTCTCCGTGGAAATTTTCCAAGTGGATTGACTGTCCACCAACAAAGCCAAGAACAGGGATGGAGTTGTTGTCCATTCAAAAGACAGCACAGCTGTTAAGAGCAGGGCAAAAGTGTGCTCGCTCATGTCAAAGGAATTACTTACACCTAATAGATTCCCAGGATAGTCACAGTACAATGAGCACACATCTAAGGCAGGAAGTGCTAATTGTGCTTCCAGGAGAGTGTTTCAGATTTTGTTCAGTTGTGCTTGAAGGTTGACCACAAACTTGACATGAGCCAACAGTGTGACGCGGTAGCTAAAAAAGCCAATGCAATTCTGGGCTGCATCAATAGGAGTATAGCATCTAGATCAAGGGAAGTAATAGTGCCACTGTATTCTGCTCTGGTCAGACCTCACCTCGAGTACTGTGTCCAGTTCTGGGCACCACAGTTCAAGAAGGACACTGACAAACTGGAACGTGTCCAGAGGAGGGCAACCAAAAGGGTCAAAGGCCTGGAAACGATGCCTTATGAGGAACGGCTAAGGGAGATGGGCATGTTTAGCCTGGAGAAGAGGAGGTTAAGGGGTGATATGATAGCCATGTTCAAATATATAAAAGGATGTCACATAGAGGAGGGAAAAAGGTTGTTTTCTGCTGCTCCAGAGAAGCGGACATGGAGCAATGGTTCCAAACTACAAGAAAGAAGATTCCACCTAAACATTAGGAAGAACTTCCTGACAGTAAGAGCTGTTCGACAGTGGAATTTGCTGCCAAGGAGTGTGGTGGAGTCTCCTTCTTTGGAGGTCTTTAAGCAGAGGCTTGACAACCATATGTCAGGAGTGCTCTGATGGTGTTTCCTGCTTGGCAGGGGGTTGGACTCGATGGCCCTTGTGGTCTCTTCCAACTCTATGAAGGTGCCACAGAGACTGGCAAACCCAGTTTGAGGAGAAGCTATGGTGGAGCGGAAAGCATTGGGCATGATGTGATTATCATGGCTCTACAGTGCCAACTGTATAAAACTCCATTTCTTGAGAATCTTGGTTTTTCTTTTATTTAGGCTCAAGTTTATAGTCCTTATGGCTACAAAGTGGGCAAATCCTGCCAAAAGCTCAGACAGCGGGGTGGGGTAATTGAATAAGAATTCCATTGGTTGTGAGTAAAGTTTCAGCTTTCTGCCTTGTTCTGTTCTTCTTCCCACAAATAATTCCTTGCGGAATGAGGGATTACACAGATTTGCTTGAGTTGTGTAGTGTGCCAGGATACCACATTTCACAATACAACTGTGAGTTGTATTCAACTAAGTCTGGCTCTGAGTAGACCTATTGAAGAGACTATGACAAGTTTAACTTCAGTGGTTCTACTCTGAGTAGGACTAACACTGAGTCCCACTCTGGCTGCAGATTGTGGGGAAATCTCTTTGCTGACTCTCATGGCCATTGCAAGGTTCTATCTAGACAGGCAATTTATCACAAGATAAAACTCTTCTTGGGCCACCCTGCTTCAAATTTCTGATAGCAGACTGGGGATGAGGAGAACCTTTCATTTCAGAACACCTTCCCATTTTTAAAAACAGATAGCAAAGGAGAACTCTAGACACCTTGTGACAAGCTATGGATTTCCCCCTCCCTCCCCCCGTAAGTAAATAAATCCAGAAGCGTGTGATCTTCTGTCTCCAGTCTGAGATGGTATGACCCAGACTAATTCTTTCCTGTACTGAGCTGTTTATCTCAAGCTGATAGGGTTGCTGATCAATACAGAGTGACAGACGAGATACTCCTGAAAGGATATTGAATGACCAACCCAACCACAAGATCCACAGACTTTGACTGGCTTTGGGAGCTGGCCAAAATGTCTGCTTGAGACTGGGTAGGGTGGAAGGCCAGGAGGCCAACAGTAGGGGGAGCCAATGACAGGCAGAGCCAACTCTTTCCAGTTGTGTCCCCCATCCCCACTCCTCACCTGCTGAGTTTTCCAGGGCAACCTGCCAACCTTCTGGACTAGCAGGAAGCAGGCAGGCAGGCAGGTGAGGAGTGGTAAGGCCCTATCCCTACCACAAGGAGCCTGTCAGAGTTCCTAAAAGCAGAAAGAAGGGCTTGTCCAAACATAACTTTCATCCGCTCCTTCCAGGCACAGCCTGCACTTTTAAGCTCCGTGTGAGAGCTTTTCCCACAAAAACCGTCTCTCTAGTACTCCATTGGAGCATACAGTAATCCATGGGAAATCCGAATGGACGTTTGCTCTGATTGAGTACAGTACTAAGAAGCTGTGTCTGGAAAGAGATGGGCAAAAAGTAAGTGCGTGTGGATGAACTCAAAGCCCCCAAGGCCAGCAAGTTTGCCTGCAGGGGGTCATCTCAGAATGAAGAATGAAAAAAGGGGCAAGCTGGGAAGTACATTGGGGGCCCCAGTCCCACTCATGTATTCCTCAGTGGTGTCCTGGGGTTTTCTTTCTCCTCCCAAGTCCCACTTATTTTCATACCAAGCAGCCCAACAGATCCAGGTACTCAGGACAGATTCCCCTATTAAAATTTCTGTCCTGCCATCTTGGTGCAAAAGCACAAATCAGGGCAGCATACAACATTTAACCATGGGAATTCTACCAAAAGAACATTTCACCAAGGTGTCAGGGGTCAGCAGTTAAAATCAAAACATAAACACATTAGCCGTCATATTCAGAAAAGGCCTTCTGGAACAAAACTGTATTCAAGAAGCAGAGCAGAATAGGGAGGGAGCCACGCACACTTCACAATCTGGGTGCAGCCACTGCAAAGGATCTCTCTCTCTCTCTCCTCAAATGTTCTTTCACCCTAGATGAGATGCAGAGAAGAGTGGCCCATGATCTTAGGGAGGGGCAAGAGGTACCTAAGGCATGCAGGACTTTAAAAGTGATCACCAAAACTTTGAATTGGGTCTGGAAGCAAATAGGTAATGAGTGCAGTTGTATAATTGGTGTAACTAATACAATCCCACAGGCAAGTGCCCACCATTATCCTTGTTAAGGACGGTAAATGTGTGGGGCTCAGAGAGCCAGCTTCCCTTCTCCTGCATCATTGCAGGCTAGCATGCTGCCCACTCAAAAATGATTCCAGCCACTTCCTTTTCTAGATGCTCTTCCATCTGCTGAAGACGATGACGATGATGACGATTCTTCCTCGGAGGAGAAGGAGGCAGATAACTCCAGACCAAATCGTACGTGTGACATTAATCAGTTAATGTAACTTGTCAGTTACGAACATAGCCAGGATTTTTACTTTTCAAATTCTCTTGGTAGCAGTGATGCTTTTCCAGCTGGAATCTGTCCATTGGCAATATTCTATGAAGCCTGTGATGCCTTTCTTTTTTTGCCCTTGAAGTGTCCTAAACCTACTTAGCAATGCTTCCACCTCCTGTGGGGGATCAGTTACTCATTCTCCCTTGGTGGTGGGGAGTGTGGCTCTTGCAACCCCTTCCAGCCTCTGGCCCCCCTCTTGTGCCCAAGGGCCAGCAGGTTCCTAGTGCCTACCGGTAGGCTAGGTAGGAAACAGGCACCCAGAGTGCTGGCAAAGACCTCGTCTTCTCCCTCAGCAGTAAATTGTCCCTTCTGAGAGTAGAGCAACAGAAGTGGGACAGGATTAATTCCACAGTGGCACCTGATTTTGGGGACCAAGAAAGCTGGGCAAGTGTCCCATTTTCAACATCTAGAAGTTGCTTCCCTTGAGCAGCTGTCCTGGGGGTGCAGGGAGCCAGAACCCAGCGGCCAGCAGGGCTCCTAATTCAATTGTGAAGGGAGAATTGTGCTACTTTCTAGTTACGGGATGTGTTCTTCCTGGTGCCATGAGCTTTCCCCCCTTCACAATGTGCTAAATATTGATAAGCCCCAACTTACTCGCATATCTGTCTCTCTGTCTGTTTTTTTGTGGTTGGGGTGGTCTCCTGTAGAAGCCATTCCGCCTTACTGGACGTACCCTGAGAAGATGGAGAAGAAGCTTCATGCTGTTCCCGCTGCCAAGACCGTGAAGTTTAGGTGCCCCTCAAGTGGGACACCCACTCCTTCGCTGCATTGGCTGAAGAATGGCAGGGAATTCAAGCCTGACCATCGTATAGGTGGATATAAGGTAGGATCCCTGCTTGTCTGGAGATCAGAGGCAGATCTGAGAATATAGAAAGGGGCAATTCCTGCTCCTGTGCAGAGACTTTAAACTCTGTTGTGCTGTTTGCTATTCTGGTCTGTTTTTTCTTCATTGTCTTCCCCTCTGAATTAAAACCAATTTGCCATGCTTGTGTTCAAAATATGGGATTTCTTTGAAGTGCCCACCAAAGATGCTTTTGTTGCTGAAGAGACAAACTGTTTTTGTTAAGTTGAAATGGGTTGCCTCTTCAGCAGGTGGTGGAAACTTAAAAACAGACAAACATTTTTTTCAGTATTTGCATTTGTTACTCTCATTATAACCTCAGAGCCCATCTGATAATATATCAGAGCCTACTAATGGCTCCCTGGACCACCATTTAAGCTCTAGTTTTCTCTTATTGTTTACTGTAATATTAGGGCGCTAATAACCATTGAGGTCATAATTCTATGCTTTTGAGTGGATTTTTAAGAGTCTTTCCAGGGAGAGCAGACCACCGATGGGCACCCCTTGTTGTCGGGGCGCATCTCAGATGCCGTGAGTCCAGTAGGCCTGGAGTTACCTGGCCACCAAGAGACAATATCGTTCCACATCACAAGGTTAGCCACCTATCCCGTAGTACTGGGAATGACATGGCTGTCCCGACACGATTCTGTGATCTCATGGGGGCAGAGATCCATAACTTTCGCGTCGGCCTGTTGCCACCTACACTGTCTAGGGGCTAGAGTACCAGATTCAGTGGAGATTAGAGGGCAGAGGTCTTAGGCTCCTCACAGGGGAAGAAGGACAATTGCCCCCACCATACAAGGCTTACAGAGATGTGTTCTGTGAGAAGGAAGCGGACAGACTGCCCCCCCCCCAGGCCTTACGACTGCAAAATCGACTTGTTGCCGGGGGCTCAGCTACCCAACAGCTGGCTGTACTCCATGTCAGAGGTGGAGTTGGCAGCATTAAATGAATTTCTGGAGAAGAATTTGTCATGCGGCTTCATCCGCTCACCCAAGGCCCCAGAGAGTGCCCCTGTGCTCTTCGTGAAGAAATGTAACACCTCAGAGTTGAGGCCTTGCAATGACTACAGGCTTCTGAACAAGGTACCAGTCCCCAATCACTATCCCCTGCCACGCATCGGGGACCTGCTGGAGAGGTTGAGATTGGCAAAGATCTTCACTAAGCTCGACTTGAGGGGGGCTTACTACCTGAAACGGGTGACAGCGGGGGATGAGTAGAAGACCACCTTTTGTGCAAGATACAGCAGTTTTGAGTACTTAGTCATGCAATTTGGATTACAATTGGGAACTGTGACGTTCCAGGCGTTCATCAATCATGTGTTGGGGGGTCTGGTGGACTCTACAGTGTTGTGTTATCTAGATGATCTTTTGATTTACTTAGACACCCCTGAAGAGCATGTAAAACATGTGAAAGAGGTGCTACAGTGGCTCAGATAAAATTGGTTGTATGCCAAGTTAGAAAAGTGTCAGTTCCATGTGACAGAGGTGGAGTTCTTGGGCTACCACATCACCCCTGAGGAAGTACACATGGATCCTGCCAAAGTGCAGGCAGTGGTGATGTGGCAGGAACCCAGAACCAAGAAAGACTTGCAACAATTCCTGGGTTTTGCGAACTACTACCGTAAGTTCATACCAAGATAATCAGGGCTGACGGCTCCTCTCATGGACTGCTTAAGAGGTAAGAGACCCTGCCAGTGGACGAAAGAGGCACAGAGGGCGTTTGAGAGCCTCAAGGCCATGTTTGCCTCAGAAGAGTACCTAGCGCATCCCGACCCACACTGACATATGATAGTAGAGACTGACGCATCTGACAGGGCATTGAGGGCAGTGCTACTGCAAGAGGATGAGAACGGGGCCATCAGACTGTGTGCCTTCCACTTGCGCAAGCTGATGCCGTCAGAGCAGAACTACACTATATGAGAGAGGGAATTGCTTGCTATCTGGCACGCTCTGGACACGTGGCGACATTTCCTAGAGGGCGCGCAACATCAGGTTATAGTGCGCACCAACCACAGGAATCTTGAACACTGGCAGACGGCTGGACACCTTAACCAGAGGCAGATCAGGTGGGCGCAGTTCTTTGCCAGATTCAACTTTAGAGTGCAGTGTGTGTCGGGTCCTCAGAACCAAAGAGCAGACCCTCTTTCCCGGAAGCCAGAATATCAGGGAGAGGAGGCTGCCCCCGTGCAGAGGCACATTCTCAAGCTAGAACAGATACAGTTAGCAGCGGACGGATGCTCAGTTAGACGTCTGAGACTAATTGTATTACAATAAATCTTCAAGCTAATTGCAACTTGCGTGCTGTGTTATCAAGACAGCAGCCTGGGTTCCTGACAGAGAGTCCACAACCTTCCGAGAGAGTTCATTCCACTGTTGAACAGCTCATGGTGTCAGAAAAGTTCTTCCTGATGTTGAGCCTGAATCTCCTTTCTTGCAACTTGAAACCATTGGCTAGGGTCCTAGCCTCTGGAGCAGGAGAAAACAAGCTTGCTCCATCTTCCATGGGAGACCTTTGAAGATGGTCACCACACGTCCCCCAAGCCTCCTCCCATCCATGCCAAACACATCCTTCCTCCAGCTGCTTCCCACAAGGCACAGTCTCCAGACATGCAACCATCCTGGCTGCCCTCCTCCACACAAGTTCCAGTGCACCAGCAGCCTTCATTTACCTTAATTTAGTGGAAAATAGCAGACGGTGTTACAATGGCACTAACTGTTCTCTAAAGCAGGAGGAAGCACTCCAGTTCCTAAGGCTGCAGGATGGCAGGCTTTGGGGGGGGGCTCCCAATTGCAGCCAGTTGCCTACGGATATGATCTGACTCCCTTCTCCCACTAGCCCCACCTGGCATGGCCAATGGTCATGGATGATGGGAGCTATAGTCCCATAACATTGGAGAGAATGACGTTGGCTACCCCTGGGTTAGAGTGTTGGGCTTGGGAGACCCGGGTTCAAATCAGAAAACTCACTGGGTGGCCTTGGGCCATTCACTGTCTCTCAACAGGGTTCTTGTGAGGATCAAATGGAGAAAGGGCAAACCATATATGTCTCCTTGAGCTCCTTACAGGATATAACAGGATATTAGCATACTAGTAGTGAAGACGATATATTGGCATTATATAAAATACAAAGCAGGAGTGTCCTCGGGGAGATGCATGCTCCCCCGGGGCCCAGGTGCCTTTCTTAAGCAGCCCCCAGTGAGGGAGGTGCCAACCCACCACCACCAAGCAGACGCCACAGGTGTGGGATGTCATGGTGCACATGTAGAGGCAAGACCAGCTGCCTTCAGGTGCCTCACCTGCAGTAAAGTCTGTCTCTACAGCCACAGCAGGTGCTGTAACTCTCTGACAGTTTGACTTGACTTCTGAAGGCACTCTCTTGCATCGTCTCCCAAGACACATGGAAGCCAACAACAACAATTAGCTCACTGACTGAAAAGCAGGTGATTGATCAAGACAAAAAGCTTCAAAATTGGTTGATGGTCCTTTTTTCCCTCCTTCCTGGAACTTCTTATGCCACATCACAGATTACGTCCCCAAATTACGTGCCTGTTGCAGCTGGGAAAATATCTTCAGCATGTCTTGCAAATAGGGCCTGCCTCCAGCTAGATGTGGTCTCATCATCTCCGAACCTCTCCAAAGCCAGGCGGAGGCGTTTGGCTGAAAGTGCGACAATGCAGAAGTCATTCTGGCGCTTGCTGCCGGGCGCTGCTGCCTCCAGTTAGAACAACTTGTTTCCATCTGGAGTGACTCACAAGCAGAGCGTGGTCTCTGCACCTCCCACTGTTGGCAGAGCCAGGGACCCTCAGCTACAAATAAAACTCCTTTAGCAGCAGCCACTGACGCAGACAAGAACCATCCTGTTCTACTTTCCCCTTTTTTAATCTTCATGTCTGGTCAAAGAGCTGTGCCTGAAGAATCAGTAGTGGCTTTAATGAATCAGATGGTCCCTGTCATTTTTCTCCTGGGCTGAACCTGATCAAGCAACAGCTCCCGGGCACTTCCTGAAAGTAATGGTTTTTTTCCAGAAATAGTCATTGCTGCAGCTTCCTTAGTTTTAATCTGCCTGCCCATGTTGCGGCTTTGCCTTTGTTCTCTGTGCTGCCTTTGCCAGCCAACGTTGGTAGCAGCTGAAAGGGGAGGTGTGATGCAGAGACGTTGGCTACCTGGCTGGGACTCTGGCTTCATACTCCTAGCACATTCCAGCGTGGAGGACCAGGTGCCAAAGACTGGCCAGAATCGTTTTGAGTTGAACCTTGGATTGGGGACCTTTTTCATCCCAAGGGCTGCATTCCCCTCTGGGCAGCGTTCCGAGGGCCAAATGCCAGTGGTAGGTGGGGCCAGAGGCAAAAGTGGGTGGAGCAAAGGATATACATTTACACAGAGACACAAGGAAGAGGCATTATGCAGTCCAGGGGCACATTCCAGCCAGGAAAAGCACGGGGGGGGGGGAGGCAGGATCAGCATTGTGCTTCCCACAATGGCAGCCAGATGCACCACACATCCCATAAGCAGGTTGGAGGCCAGCTGCTCTTTTCTGTGATTTGTCTCTGCTCCCTCAGCAGAGGTAGGCTCCCCAAAGACCCGGAGAAAGACAAGTGTCCATCACGGGATATTTAGCCAGGTTTGCTGCAGGTTCAGAGGCTGTCTGAAGTGGTGGAGTTCTAAAGTTACAGAAAGCATGAAAACCTATGATATCCATGCAGTGCTTGGGGGGGGGGGGAAATACCTAAAAGACAACTTGTAATATAGCGGAACCTCGGCTGCCAAACATAATCCATTCTGGAAGACTGAAGATTCTTAGATCACGGACTGCAGTGATTCTTAGATCACGGACTGCAGTTTCTTGAAGATGGACTTCTGGCAAGAGATGGGCTGCACCTCACAACGGTTGGGAGGAATGTTTTTGCCAAAAATCTCAGAAACCTCATCAGGAGGGCTTTAAACTGACTAATGTGGGGGAGGAAGACAGTGCTCCTGAAGGTAGGAGTCTATCAATTGATGAACATGATCATCCAAATGTCATAGACCAAATGGAGCAAACAGCACGCAGACCTAGTGGTGGGAGGAAAAAATCCTTAAATAAGAGACACGGGGGAATGATTAATGGACTTCAATGTCTGTACACTAATGCGCAAAGCATGGGTAATAAACAAGATGAGCTTGAGCTCTTGGTACAGCAAACTAAATATGACATAATAGGCATCACTGAAACCTGGTGGCATAAGTCCCACAACTGGAATGTAATAATGGAGGGTTACAATCTATTTCAGAGAAACAGACCAGACAAGAAAGGAGGAGGAGTGGCGTTATATGTCAGGGATGTGTATACCTGTGAAGAGATCCAAGATTTAGAACCTCAAAGCCAAAGTGAGAGCATTTGGGTCAAAATTAAGGGAGAGAAGAATAACAGGGACCTCATTGTGGGAGTTTACTATAGATCCCCAAGCCAAACGGAGGACATAGATGATGCCTTCCTGGAACAGATGGCCAAGCATGCAAAAGGAAGGGAGATAGTAGTAATGGGGGACTTCAATTACCCGGATATTTGCTGGATGTCAAACTCAGCCAAGAGCATAAGGTCAAGCAGATTCCTCACTGGCCTTGCAGACAACTTCGTTGTCCAGAAAGTGGGAGAAGCAACAAGAGGAACAGCCATTTTAGATCTGGTCCTAACCAATGTTGATGACCTGGTTAGTGGGGTAGAAGTGGAAGGATCATTAGGCGCGAGTGATCATGCTCTTCTGAAGTTTACTATACAGCGGAAAGGAGCAGCCAAGCATACTAGGACTCAATTTCTTGACTTTAAGAAAGCCGACTTCATAAAACTTAGGGAAGTGCTGGGTGAGATCCCATGGACAGTAATACTAAAAGGAAAGGGAGTTCATGATGGCTGGGAGTTTGTTAAGAGGGAGATAGTAAAAGCACAACTTCAGGCAATACCAATGAGACGGAAACATGGAAGGTGCCTAAAGAAGCCAGGGTGGCTATCTAAAGAACTTTTAACTGAGTTAAGATTAAAAAAGGATGTGTACAAAAAATGGAAAAGGGGGGAAACCACCAAAGAGGAATTCAAACAAATAGCCAGCACGTGTAGACACAAAGTCAGAAAAGCTAAAGCACAGAATGAACTCAGGCTTGCTAGAGAGGTTAAAAGCAACAAAAACGGCTTTTATGGGTATGTTCGTAGCAAAAGGAAGAACAAAGAAACAGTGGGGTCACTCAGAGGAGAAGATGGTGAAATGCAAACAGGGGACACAGAAAGGGCTGAACTCCTCAATGCCTTCTTTGCCTCAGTCTTCTCTGATAAAGAAAACAATGCCCGACCTGAAGAATTTGAAGCAAATGATTCAGCAGAGGAAACACAGTCCAGAATAACTAAGGAGATAGTACAAGAATACTTGGCTAGTTTAGATGTATTCAAGTCTCCAGGGCCAGATGAACTGCATCCAAGAGTATTAAAAGAACTGGCAGATGTGATCTCAGAACCACTGGCAGTCATCTTTGAGAATTCCTGGAGAACAGGCGAAGTCCCGGCAGACTGGAGGAGGGCAAATGTTGTCCCTATTTTCAAAAAGGGGGAAAGAGAGGGCCCAGTCAGTCTGACATCAATACCAGGGAAGATTCTGGAGCAGATCATTAAGCAAACAGTCTGTGAAACCTAGAAAGGAATACTGTGATCACCAATAGTCAGCATGGATTTCTGAAAAATAAGTCATGTCAGACTAACCTGATCTCGTTTTTTGACAGAATTACAAGCCTGGTAGATGAAGGGAACGCAGTGGATGTAGCCTACCTTGATTTCAGCAAGGCATTTGACAAGGTGCCCCATGATATTCTTGTAAAGAAGCTGGTAAAATGCGGTCTTGACTATGCTACCACTCAGTGGATTTGTAACTGGCTGACTGACCGAACCCAAAGGGTGCTCATCAATGGTTCCTCTTCATCCTGGAGAAGAGTGACTAGTAGGGTGCCACAGGGTTCTGTCTTGGGCCCGGTCTTATTCAACATCTTTATCAACGACTTAGATGATGGACTCAAGGGCATCCTGATCAAATTTGCAGATGACACCAAACTGGGAGGGGTGGCTAACACCCCAGAGGACAGGATCACACTTCAAAACGACCTTGACAGATTAGAGAACTGGGCCAAAACAAACAAGATGAATTTTAATAGGGAGAAATGTAAAGTATTGCACTTGGGCAAAAAAAATGAGAGGCACAAATACAAGATGGGTGACACCTGGCTTGAGAGCAGTACATGTGAAAAGGATCTAGGAGTCTTGGTTGACCACAAACTTGACATGAGCCAACAGTGTGACGCGGCAGCTAAAAAAGCCAATGCAATTCTGGGCTGCATCAATAGGAGTATTGCATCTAGATCAAGGGAAGTAATAGTGCCACTGTATTCTGCTCTGGTCAGACCTCACCTGGAGTACTGTGTCCAGTTCTGGGCACCACAGTTCAAGAAGGACACTGACAAACTGGAACGTGTCCAGAGGAGGGCAAACAAAAGGGTCAAAGGCCTGGAAACGATGCCTTATGAGGAACGGCTAAGGGAGCTGGGCATGTTTAGCCTGGAGAAGAGGAGGTTAAGGGGTGATATGATAGCCATGTTCAAATATATAAAAGGATGTCACATAGAGGAGGGAGAAAGGTTGTTTTCTGCTGCTCCAGAGAAGCGGACACGGAGCAATGGTTCCAAACTACAAGAAAGAAGATTCCACCTAAACATTAGGAAGAACTTCCTGACAGTAAAAGCTGTTCAACAGTGGAATTTGCTGCCAAGGAGTGTGGTGGAGTCTCCTCCTTTGGAGGTCTTTAAGCAGAGGCTTGACAACCATATGTCAGGAGTGCTCTGATGGTGTTTCCTGCTTGGCAGGGAGTTGAACTCGATGGCCCTTGTGGTCTCTTCCAACTCTATGATTCTATAATTCTATGATTCTATTCTATGATTCTATCACTGTTCGATTTCCAAAACGTTCAACAACCGAGGCACAATTGCCAGTCGGCAATTACAATGGAGAAACGCACCTCAGAAGCCATTCGACTTCCAAGGCACATTTGAAAACGGAAGCATTCACTTCCAGGTTTTCAG
Source organism: Podarcis erhardii (assembly GCF_964252035.2). NCBI lineage: Eukaryota > Metazoa > Chordata > Lepidosauria > Squamata > Lacertidae > Podarcis > Podarcis erhardii. The sequence continues at coordinate 1,444,386 of NC_138514.1, forward strand.
CGTTCGGGTTCTGACTCATTCGGGTTCCGAGATGCTTGGAAACCGAGGTTCCACTGTATATTCAACCTGTGCCATGCAATCCTTTGTATGTTTATTCAGTATTAAGTCTCACTGTGTTTAGTGATTTTGCTGTTGGACAACAACACTGAAAAGTTGAGAGTGGACTTTGTTTTTTTACTGAGCACTTAGGAAAAATACGAACCGTATGCTTTTCCTCACTATCTTGCATGTAAAATTTAAATAGCAAATACACACATACACCATTTAAAAAAGGAAAACAAATCACTCTGCTTCCCACAGCTCGCACCCCCAGTGCTACAGGCCTAAAATAACTCCTTAGGAGTCAGTCCCCTGTGCACATGAACCTGGGAGTAAGCTCAGCTGAAAATAATAGAACTGAAGCATCTAGAACATGCAGGCATTGAGCCAGACTTAGATTGGCTGAAGCCTTGCAGTTTTGCTGATTTGGATGGAAGTGGCTCTTTATAGTACAAAGATGTGCCACTATGGTAAAAGGAACCAATGTTTGATGCCTTCAAGCACCAAATTCCCCCTAGCAGCCCTTTTAGAGTTTCTTAGATATCTTCACAACAGCCATGTGAGGTAGACTAGGCTGAGACTTGCTGACTGGACCATGGGAGGAAGTGGGCAAAAACATAAGGTTTACTGTTTTAATGTTTGTTTTTAGGATATTTTTTTTCCAGCTTAGCTCATGGTGTCTTTAATTGTTTTGACCTATTGGTCTGTTTTTAAATTTTTGCTGTTTACCAGCTGTTTCATAAGCCATCTTGTGAGGGTTTGCAAGGCACAGCATATAAAGTGGGGTTGTCTAAATGTCAAATTCTGTGCCGAATTTTGTGCTTGTGCAAGTGAGTTCACCTATGGCACACATTATATACACCAGGGATGTCCCAACAGGTCAATCGTGATCTACTGGTAGATCACTGTGAGGTTATGGTAGATCACGGTCAATCTCTGGCTCCCTTTCCTTAGCGTCGCTAAAACTGACTCCTGCCATGGCCCCCTGCCGCACCCTCCATTGTTGTATGATCTCTGGAAGAGAAGACAGATCTTTCTCTTTGCTGCTGTTTTGATCCATAGTGATCTTTTTGTGAGTGACTTTCCCCCTTTGTCCCTTGCCTTTAACCCCCCCCCCCAAAAAAATAGAACTCCCCCCCCCAAACGGGGCTTTCCTCCTCCCTAAAAAAGCTCTACAACTTTGAGGTGAACCCCCCCAAAAGGGGGTAGATCGCTGCCAGATTTTAATTCTGAAAGTAGATCGCAGTCTCTTGAGAGTTGGCCACCCCTGAATATACCACCCTGGCTAGACTTGGGCACAGTGAAATCTGGGAGAGCAGCTGGAGGAATTCCAAGACCGGTTCTTGTACTGGCCAACGAAACTTGTCCCACTTGTCCATCATCCCAGTTTCCAGATGTAGCCGGCTCTGTTGTCAGCCCAGCAGCTGGCAGCAATTACTCTCTATAGCAAGGGGGGGGGGACATGACCTCGAACAGCAATTATGTGCAGCCTAGAACATGCAGCACAGGAGCAGGCAAGACCTTTGGCCCTGCTCCTGAGATGAAAAAGCCCAAGGGGACAGAGCCATTGCTCCCTCCGCCTCAGCCGTCAATCAGCAGGTAACCTTCCTGATCAGCCTGTGTCTGTTTCCCCACAGGTCCGTCATGCCACCTGGAGCATCATCATGGACTCGGTTGTGCCATCAGATAAAGGCAACTACACCTGCATTGTGGAGAACAAGTACGGAACCCTAAACCATACCTACCAGCTTGACGTTGTTGGTAAGGAGACCTGGACAAAGGAAGGGAAATGGGAGGCTGGAAGGAGTGTGGAATCCGAGGGGTTAGTTATAAATTGCTTTCCTAGAGAGTTTATCTCTGTTCAGAAGTCAGAGTGCAGTAACACAGTAATGATGCCACATTGGTCAGAGCCTCAATGGAGACAAATTAGGAGGGTGGGAAAAATGTCTCTTTACAAAGAGGCATTACAAGGAAGCAACATTTGATGCCTGTAATGCAAGCACAAAGTCCTTCTTGCAGCCATTTTATCTCTCCTCTGGAGCTTCGCATAAGCCATATGAAGTAGTTTTGGTTAAGTTTTGGTGACTGGCCCAAGGCAGGAAGCGAGCAAAACCATGATGAGTTACATGAGTTTAAAATGTGAAACTGGACGTGTTCAGGGTACTTTTTTCTAATCAAGGTTGGCTTTTGGTTTGCTGTAGAAAATCAGGAGTGCTTTATTTCCGGTGTCTCATCACTTCTTTGCCTGTGCTATGTTACAAATTATGTGGCTACAGATGTTATTTTTAATACATATCAGGTTGCCGGGATGTTCTGATGCCTTTGTTTTTTTACAGCATGGAGAGTTGGAATGGTGGGGTGGAGAGAAAGGTTCCTTGTGTGCTTCACCATTGGGGTGGGGGTTGTGTTAGCCAGTCTCTCGGTGTACAGCTTTCCCCCCAGGAAAATGCAGCAGCAGGACTAAGGGGGCAGGGTTGGGTTGCTTCCACTTCCTTTGCTCCTTGGTACACGCAAAGATTGTGTAGGCAGGAATTCTCTGCAAGTAGCCGGATGTATGTGGCTCAGTGTCAGGAGGGGATAGGAGACAGTGGTTGGGTGAATTTTGTTTTTTGGCTCTGAATTGTCTCTTTGTTCAGACTGGCTGTCCTGAGGTGTGCACCGAGTGGGCTCAAGCAGCTGGCTGTGCCGCCCAAGCATGAAGCTGTACTTCATTTTTCACTTATGATAATTTTAGAGGCCAGACGGAAACTCTCTCTCCTCCTTGCCACCCTCCCCAATTAATCTCCTTATTAGCCTTAATTCCCAACCCAGGCAGGCTGATCTCTGCCGTTCCACTTGTGGAGTTGCTCTAAATGCCACTAAATGAACCATTAAAAATGCAATTTAATTTGATTACACTGAGCAAACTGAAGGGAATAGTCTGCAAGGGGGAACAAAGGGGGTTGTGAATGCTCACTCCCCACACTGGCAGGCCCTTTGTTAATCAGCTATGCCCTCATTAGGTTTGTCTGACCTTTGACCTTTGATGACTAGCTAGCCACCCCCAAACCCAAACCCAAGTTTCGTGACAAGAACTTCACCTGCCCACTTCACCTTTGCTGCCTTTGACGGATGTTGCTTCATGGTGCTCTCAATAATAATAATAATAATAATTTATTATTTGTACCCCGCCCATCTGGCTGGGTTTCTCCAGCCACTCTGGGCGGCTTCCATAAAAACCAGAAATACACTAAAATATCACAGATTAAAAACTTCCCTGAACAGGGCTGCCTTCAGATGTCTTCTGAATGTCAGGTAGTTGTCCATCGCCTTGACATCCGATGGGAGGGCATTCCACAGGGCGGGCGCCACCACCGAGAAGGCCCTCTGCCTGGTTCCCTGCAACTTGGCCTCTCGCAGTGAGGGAACCGCCAGGAGGCCCTCGGAGCTGGACCTCAGTGTCCGGGCAATTGGGGGCCCATTGGCCAGAAGAGGTGGCCTGGGATGTGTGACTACAGGAAGGGCCACCAAGGACTCTGGCCCCTGAACCAGAAACAAGCTTACTTGTTTCATTCATTCATTCATTCATTCATTCATTCATTTGCTGTATCTTTATAGTCATATAGCCTAAATTCTCTGGGCTGCTCTCAAAAAATGATGGCTTTCAGCTGGGCCATCCAGGGATAAGCTGCTTGGACAGTCACGCTGTTCCTGCGGGGGTGTCTTTAGGGTTGGGCTCTGGGGCAGACGCCCAGGGCTGCGCTCAGCAGAATGAGCTTCCACAGACAGACGTCCATCTCACGGGGCGGAAGTGGCTCTCCGGGATTTCAGGCAGGATTCTCTCCCAGCCCCAACCTGGAGATGCTGGGAACTAAACCTGGGAACTTCTATTTATTTCTTACCCTTAACCGCCCCACAGAGATTGTTGCTTTAACAACCCCCTCCTCTGCCACCTGGTTGTTTGCTGCTTACGAATCCCACCATTGTGGCCTCCTTCCTTCTCTATACCCCAACTCAATTCCAAGTGTCAGAGCTGCCTTTTTAGGGTATTGTAAGACAGCCTCCAAAGAAACAATGGAAATCCCCAGAGCATTTGGCAGGCCGTGGGGAGCACTGTGGCGCTTATTCATTCTTTTATTTGCCTGCATCTGACCTGGATTTTTTCTGGGTCAAATGGTGTTAAGAACTGTCAGAACCTTCTGAAGTGCCCTTTCCAAGCTGTAACCTGGGTCAGCTGAGCCCAGATGACAGAGGGTTCTTCACCGGAAAGGGAGACCATGGTGCCTCTGGACTGCCCAGGGGTGCCTCTGTGACCCCCAGCCCCATGCACACCACCAGGGGGACAAAAGGACAAAAGTTTTTATGAAATTGTGTATACTGTACAGAAAGTTTCCAAAACAAAACACACCCAGTTAAAAACATAAGACCATATAAGACAGTGTAAGTTCTGATAAGACACACAAAGACAAGGAAGTAGTATTGTCAAAACTGTTCCTAAAACTGGATAAACGGGCTGAGTTCCTGTATAATATGATTATTGAGTCTGAGCTTGGGGCTCTCAACTATGTTAGTGGTTTAAGAATGTGAAACCAAGGAACTTTTAAAGTTCTTCCTAATCTTCTTAGCAGGGGACATAAGGTTGTGATCTAAAGCAGCAGGAACCCTTTCTCCAATATTTGATCTCCCTTCTTTTCCCAAGCTGAACAGCAAAATACTCCCCACATCTTTTTTAAAAAACAACAACACATTATTAATATTATTATTATTGGAATTCTCAATACAAGGAAAGAAGACCTAGACGGCAATAGGCCACCAAAAATTAGCAAACAAGTACAGCTAAACAATGTACAGCATATATAGAGAATGTAACAAAATAAATATTAAATAAAAGAATAAGGAGCTTGCATATATTTGTAATTATATCTATGCCAAACAAATCATTGCTATGTCAGTACCATCTCACAATGTATTGTTTGTGCGTAGATCTTTTGAAACGTAAGTTTGTGTGGCAAGTTTGCTGCAAGTTTGATCTTCAAATTATGTGATTTCATTTACAGTATTTTTAGCTTGTCCATCTGTTTCTTAATTGTTAATGTTTTACTTGATGTCTGTTTCCTGCGTACAGTTAATGTTATGCTTTGCATTTTGGAAAATGGATTGAATAAGATGGTTAAAGGGAAAAGGTGTGATCTTAGCCCCTTTGGCACAGGCCTCTTAAGTGTAGAAGAGGCCGACTCTGGCTCTGATCCTCTCTCCAGGGCTGGGGGCTGAGGGCATGGCAAGGTCTGTTTCCTTTCTGGGTCAGGAAACCCTATAAAGCACCGCAGAAAAGATGCTCCTTAAATCCAGGCAAGAACAGCCTTTGGCAGAGAGAGGGCTGGTCCTGTGATGTTTACTTCAGGAAGTGGAATATGGTTTTAGGATATAGGAGGGCCCACTCCTTAGCTAGAGGGATTAGAGGAGGAAGCAGGCCCTTTGTATTTTTAATAAGTGACTGACTAGGATGAAGTAGAAGAAAATCTTGGCTCTAGCCTCTTGCAACGTCGAGGGGGAAATAACTTCTTAATCCCTGCTTTGTCACATCACAAGTGAAGATGCGAGGTTCACAGGCGGGGCGGGGCGGGGCGGGGGCTTTCAGTTCCAGGCCTGCCAGCCTAATTCTCTTTGTTTCTGGGAAGTTTGGGTCCAACTTCTGATCTGCACCTGACTAGTTGTTCATGCTCACTTGATTGCTTCACAGCTTTCTTGAACCAGGCAGGGAGAAGACTTTTTACAGAGCAGTCCCTGTTTCTCCCACTCCAATGTGAATGGAAGCTATTGCCCCCTCCATGGGAAGGCAGCATCCCCGCGGGACCGGGGAGCGAGGCCAGGCTGCCCCACTGCAGACCAAGGGGGGTCTGGATTGTCCACCAGGCTATTCAACATCATCTTGTGTGAAGCCTCTTGCAGCAGATTCCAGGAGATCTGGAGAGAAGCGTCCTTGGTAGGCAGGTGACTCCCAGCTCCATCTCGCTGCTCCATCTCCGCCCCTCCCCCCACGTACCAGAGATACTTTTATTAAAAAATACATAAGAAATTAATCACAAACACTGATGTGATAGGATGATGTGATGTTCGAAAATGCATCATTATCCCATGCTATAATATCCCCAAAGCAAGGAGTCAGTAATAGTAGTAGTAGTAGTAATAATAATAATTTATTATTTATACACCGCCCATCTGGCTGGGCTTCCCCAGCCCCTCTGGGCGGCTTCCAAAAAAATATTAAAATACTGTAATACATCAAACATTAAAAGCTTCCCTAAACAGGGCTGCCTTCAGATGTCTTCTAAAAGTCTGGTAGTTGTTGTTCTCTTTGACATCTGGTGGGAGGGCATTCCACAGGGAGGGCGCCACTACCGAGAAGGCCCTCTGCCTGGTTCCCTGTAACTTGGCTTCTCACAGTGAGGGAACTGCCAGAAGGCCCTCGGAGCTGGACCTCAGTGTCCGGGTAGAACGATGGGGGAGGAGACGCTCCTTCAGGTATACTGGACCGAGGCCGTTTAGGGCTTTCAAGGTCAGCACCAACACTCTGAATTGTGCTCGGAAACGTACTGGGAGCCAATGTAGGTCTTATATGGTCTCGGTGGCCGCTCCCAGTCACCAGTCTAGCTGCCACATTCTGGATTAGTTGCAGTTTCCAGGTCACGTTCAAAGGGAGCCCCACGTAAAGTGCATTGCAGTAGTCTAAGCAGGAGTCCAGAGCATGCACCACTCTGGCGAGGCAGTCCGCAGGCAGATAGGGTCTCAGCCTACGTACCAGTATCAACCAGCAAATAAATGCATTCACCCCTGTGTGGCACAGGAGAGGCTCAGAGGGTCATGGGGGAGAGAGAGAGAGCGCTCCAGGATCATGCTGAATGTTTAGGGCACATCCGTGAGGGGTTGCAGGTGCAGGCTCAGATGTCCATTTCAGCAATGTGGTATGAATTCACATATCTAGTATAAGCTGCATAACACACCAGAGGGGAAATTAAAATACGTAAGGAGAATCATAAATATGCCACGAAAGAGATGCCTTGAGCAAATGTTCCAGTTTATGTGAAAGAGGACTTTTTAAAACCCTTGTTGTTGTAATTGGGTCTGGAGAGAAATGACAGTAGGTAAAACGACAATGCAGTGTAAACATTAGTGTGCTCTTAACAAAATACAGTAGTACCTCGGGTTAAGTACTTAATTCATTCCGGAGGTCCGTTCTTAACCTGAAACTGTTCTTAACCTGAAGCACCACTTCAGCTAATGGGGCCTCCTGCTGCCGCCGCGTCACCATAGCACAATTTCTGTTCTCATCCTGAAGCAAAGTTCTTAACCCGAGGTACTATTTCTGGGTTAGCGGAGTCTGTAACCTGAAGTGTATGTAACCCGAGGTACCACTGTATAACGGTATCATGCTCCTACTTTGGTGCTAAAGCAGAAGCACAAGAAAATAAAAACTGTGTGTAAGACAACTTGTGCTGACAGTGCTCATGCAGAAGGCCTGAGACCAGTGTGGGGTTGAGAAGAGATGTTCGGTGATTTGTGGAGATTGGAGGGACATTTGCAATGCAGCCTAAGTGGCCTGGGCAGATGCACGCCTTCCAGAGCACAATATACCATATTTTTCGCTCTATAAGATGCACCAGACCACAAGACGCACCTAGTTTTTGGAGGAGGAGAACAGGAAAAAAAATATTCTGAATCTCAGAAGCCAGAAGAGCAAGAGGGATCGCTGCGCAGTGAAATCAGCAATCCCTCTTGCTGTTCTGGTTTCTGGGATAGCTGCGCAGCCTGCATTCGCTCCATAAGACGCACACACATTTCCCCTTACTTTTTAGGAGGGAAAAAGTGAGTCTTATAGAGCAAAAAATACGGTATATTCTTTCCCTCCAATATTTCAAGATTTGCTACTTTACTGCTCCACTAACACTAAAAAACTTGGCTTAGATGGCAGATGTAAACAGGTTCTTCTTCACAGGTACTAGGACACACACCCTCTCTTCAGGTAAAATTGTTAAAAACATGAAATTCAGTATTTTCTGCCCGTCTGCTTGCCTTTCTTCCCGGCAGATAAGACTGAATATTCCAGCAAGCTATAGTCTCCACTGCCCCCTTTTCCGTTATGGTGGAAGGCCAGATTGCTTACACCAACACACAGAGTCTTTATCAGTTGCATGTATCAGCCTGGGTTTCTGGCTCTTCTACCCAGCACCATGGGCAAGTCTGTGCAGGACGTAAAAAGCTTCCAAAAACAAATACCATGTGCCCACACAATGCTCACTAACAGTAAGTCTGCACTGCAGCATATTTGGTACATGGAAACATTCAGTGTGCCGATGCTCTAGAGATGCAGCAGGCCAGAGGCATAGACATCTATACTGCTCTAGGCAACTCACTTTCACAGGGTTATCATTACATGAGCATGTGATTTCTCTGTTTTCAGTTCAAAGTGCCTTGTGTGTGGATTGGTTTTTTTGAATGGAATCAGTAGCTTTGAAAATGAGCCTGAAGGTCTGCAGCACAGGCCAGATAGCGATGGTCACTGCATCCACAGCTACAAGAGCATGGCGGCAAGGGAGCCAGTCTCTTTGTTCCACAGAAGAGCTCCTGCAAGGCCTTCCTCCTAAGGTCACTTCTCACGCAGCACACAAACACCAGCATCACACCCTTGGGTTCCCAGTGATGTCACCCCAGCTGCCAATGATAGGGTTATAGCACTCAATACTGCTCAGAAACAGGTTCCCATCGTACCCTGCTATGGCATAAAGCTGTCCCTCAGGACTGTTGCTCCCACATCACAGCGGGGGGTTGTCATGCTGGTCACAGTTGTCCACGAGTCTGTGCAAATGTTATACGCCTCCACAGAGGAGAGATGTGCTGTTCCATCAAACCCTCCAACCACATAGACATGATCATTCAGCAAGGCTATTCCAGCTCTTGAGTGTTTTGTGGCCATTGGAGTGACATTTGTCCAGTCTGCTCCATCTGAATCAGAAGAGGTGCTTGAGATGTTAGCCCAGGGCTTGGAGGCTCTGATGGGCTGGATGCAGGCTGGTAAACTGAGGCTGGTGTTTACACAGAGCTGACTGGTCTCAGCCAGAAGCTGGGCATTTTGTGCTTCCAGTCCCATGGTGTGGAACACTCTTCCAGCAAGGATCCAGCAGGCACCCTTGCTTTTCACTTCCAAGAGTCTCACCAAGACCTTTCTGTTCCAAGCCTTGGCAACTGTTCAGTTTTTACTTAATGATTATCTGTATTTTGATATTTTTAAATTTTTTTTTTTAATTGTGTTTTATGTTTTAACACCACCCCAATATTTTATGATACAGCTGTATAGAAATGCTTTTATGAATAACTGAGGGTTGTTGGAGTTCAAACATATTAGATTGGGATGTTTGGAAGGAAGTAAGCACCATCTGAGGTGCGGCGGGTGGTGACCAGGGAAGGGGCCTTCCCTGTATTGGCCCCCTGCTTGCGCCTCCCTAGCGAGGCTCACAGGGCGCCAATTTTGTAATGTTTCCAGCGCCAGACAAACACCTTTTTGCTGTCCTGGGCTTCTTAAAGTTTGAGTTTCATTGTAAACTGCTATTTCAGTTGCTGGTCTTACGGATTGTTTTTTGTGTTAGTTATCATTGATGTTCTTGTTGCTTTACTTTAAAAAAAATCGCCTGGAAACTGTCTGGTTGGAAGACAGTATATAAATGTTTTAAATAAATAGGCAAGTGGGTCTTCATCTCTCTCCTTTTCCAGTTTGCCTGAAACCATTCTCTTCTGTGTCTTTTCCAGAGAGGTCACCTCACCGGCCCATCTTACAAGCTGGGCTCCCAGCTAACAAGACCGTCTCCCTGGGTAGCAACGTTGAATTTGTTTGCAAAGTCTACAGTGACCCTCAGCCCCACATCCAGTGGTTGAAGCACATTGAGGTCAATGGGAGCAAGATTGGGCCAAATAACTTGCCTTATGTGCAGGTCTTGAAGGTAAAAGAAAACCCCACTGTCTCAAGTGATGGGTGACATTTTTGTTAACATGGGGCTTGTTTCCACTGCCTTGGGAGGGAGACATGTAAGGTGGCTACAAGCAAGGGACAAGACCGTTCTAAATTGATGCTGCAGGATAATCTATTTCCAATTGGTTGATCAGCCAGACTAAGTCAAGCCAGCTCAGTCTGGGTCCAAGTTCCCCATTGTGAGATTTCTACAGCAAAGCATGCAAAAGAAAAATAGCTGTGGGAGGGTACTGAATTTGGCCATTCCCAACCAAAGGAGTACGGCTGGGATGCCATAGCACAGCACAGCACCAGCTGACCTCCTTCAGACACAACGCCTAAGCATGCTTTAGCCCCAAGTGAAGAGGCCTAGCCTCCCTCCTGCAGTTCCCTCTTCCCCAACCATGTGGCCAGGAAGATTAACTTGAAAGCTTCTGCTTGTAGTTAACTCCAGGTTGTTGTTTCGCCTGAACCAGGATTTATGGTTTAGCTCTCACTGTGGTTTTAAAACAATACAACTTCAAATTTTGAGTTATGAAGCTATAATAGAGTTAAAACACTATCCCTGCTTCAGATGGAACAAGAAGCTGGCATTAACTAAAAGTGGGAGCAAAAGTCCTTCCTGAAGTTTTACAATCCCCCATAGGGAGGAGGATGTGAGTCTTATGTGGCGCTGTTTACTGTTACATGAAGTTAACATAAGGCTAGGGAAGAACTGGTGGCACACCAGTAACTTCTCCAAATATAAACAGAGCAGATATGGTTCTGCTGGTGCTGTGGAGGATGGGTTCAGAATTTAATTCATAGCCTTCAGCGAGTTTGTTTTTTTAAATTGCATACCGCCCTACACCCCCAGGTCTCAGGGCAGTTCACAGGATAAAATCACAATATAAAATCACAAAATACATAATCAAAATAAAAACAAGGACAACCCAATAACACATTTTAAAAGGGCATTGAATGTCAGTCAGCCAAAGGCCTGGTTAAAGAGGAGTGTTTTTGCCTGGCACCTGAAGGTGTACAATGAAGGCACCAGGCGAACTTTCCTGGGGAGAGCATCCCACAATATGTTGCCACAACTCACATTTGCCTCATGTGCTTGCTCTGCTATTTATAGCTGTGCAAAAACTCAAATCCCATGCCTTGGGCTTCTGACAGTGAGCAGAATCCAACCTGGTTGTGATGCTTAAACCTGATCATCAAGAGATATCTGTGCCTTTTAAACACTTTACAGTAGGTTTATTGAAGGAATGCTAAGCACCTTAAAGAGGAGAATTGGGTAGAAAAATGGGTGTTAGTGCATTGCTTTTGAAACCAATTTATCCCAGCAAACAGAACCAAAATGTGAGTGTTAAGACAGAGATTTTTATGCATGAATAAAACCTCATTTAAGCTACTTTGAATGCCACCAAAATGATATTATAAAATAGTTTAAAGTACTTTTAATTACAAGCTAGCGGTTAGTATGCCCAACAAAAGAGTATTGTGGCTTTCATGTTTGTTTACTTTTTATGATGTATCTAAAACATGTCTTATTCTATGACATAAATGGTATACTGGTTTTTTATATATGCTAAAAATTAATAAATAAAAAGGCTTGGTTTGGAGGGTTTTTTGAACTGTAAAGCAGTTAGCAAGTTCTCCAGGTTCTAGCATCTGATGAACTTGGCCCTGCCATACAGCTATTAAGTACTGCTGCTCCTTTAGATGTGAGAGGGGTGCAGTTTGTGCCCCCAGGAGATATCCTTGCAGCGAGAGGGGGCGGGGTGGGCAGAGAGCTTGAGTTCCCCCCACCTCTGGCTTGTGGGCACAGGGAGATGCCCACTTGATTGTTGCTGTTGATCATGGAGCGACGTGCCCGTCCGTTGGCCATTGAGTGACTCCTGTGTTGTTGGTCTTGTTCTAGAGCTCGGGAATTAATAGCTCCGATGCGGAGGTGCTGACCCTGTATAATGTGACAGAGGCTGAGAGTGGGGAGTATGTTTGTAAGGTTTCCAATTATATTGGTGAGGCTAACCAGTCTGCGTGGCTGACCGTCACCAGACCCATGGCTGAAGGTAAACGGGGAGAACGCCACTTTGGGGCTCTTGCTTGGATGGCCAGTCCTTCGTGGTGGGAAAACCAAACTCTTGTGGCTCTCCTGTTTCTTCTCTGTTTCTGGTGCAGTAAGCCATGGAAAAATCCTCAGAAGGGGCTGGTCAGTTTAGTTTCATGCCCTTCCCCATTCCTCATTTTAACAGATCATTCCCTTCTTTGAGCTTTCTTAACTTTCTATCTATATTAATTCAGCCAATATAAGAAAACATCCCCCAGATTATTTTGCTGAAACATCAAGCTAAACTTTATTCCATTGGTTTCTCTGTATTTTTCTTACAAAGGCTGCGGAGAAATGCTCTGATCGCCTGATAGGTAACCAGCTAATTACATTGATTTTAGTATTGTAAAAATCTAAATATAGGTGTGCTTTTGAGACAGCAAAATCAAAGCCACATAAAAATGCATGTCCATACCATTTAATTGTGCAGTCCTGCCAATTTTAAACTGGCTGTCACCAATTAATTGACCTACCAATTAAAGTCTGGAAACCTGAGTTTTTTGCATATCTGATTTTGGGTTCTTGGAGTACCCTTGCTCTCCCTGGCAAAATAAAAAATGTAATTTCTTTTTCATGACTGTGTACAGGAGCATGGCCTCTCCCCCTAGTGCTCTGCCACTTCTTGACCCAGACCTTGCTCCCTTTCCTTTTCTTGTCTTCCCATCTCCCTTCCACCATTATTCCTCTTCCCATCCCATGAAACTAAGCTGGTTCTTCCCCCCACCTAAGGTTAGTTTTTCCATGTGGCCCATCGCCAGCATGTCAGATGGGCAGGGAAATTCAGTTTGGTGAAGGGTTGTTGTTTTAACATTGCCTCTTTAGGTCAGCCTGGATCGGAGGTTGTCCTAAGGCTCTCTGTTGCAATACGTCTGCAGTGGTGTCTGTGTTCCTTAGGAGGTCTTGGGGGGCATGTTACCCCTTCCCTCTTCCTCCTCCTGCACCTTGGTTCCTAAAGGGGTCTTACGTTTGCTCGTCCTATTTTCCTTTTTTTTTTTCTTTCTCTCTCCCCCTTTGCTTCCATTTTTTCCCCTTTCTAGACGGCTGGTGTTAACACAACAGACAAAGAAATGGAAGTCCTTCACTTAAGGAATGTCTCCTTTGAGGATGCTGGGCAGTATACATGTTTGGCGGGTAATTCTATTGGGATCTCCCACCACTCTGCATGGTTGACGGTTCTGGAAGGTATATACTGGTTCTGTTCCTTTCTCTGCCTCCTTGCTGTCCTCTTCTATGCATGGAGATGAGCACGCTGTGGTCCGCAAGAGCCACCCCCAAGATGGCAGAGTCGTCCCACAAATTGGTTCCTTCCTAGAGGAAGGGTTGCTTAGCAACAATTGAGATATCCCTGGTGTGACAGTCAGTGAGCCATCTGCCCTGTTGTGGTCCCATTTTCCTTCTCTGCGGCATTGGGATGGTCCATCTCCACATCTGGTGGCTCTTGCTGACCAAGGCATGGTGAATTTCCAGTTTGGGCTTAACCAGAAGTGAGGTCCAGGTGTTCTGACAGAGCTGGTTCCATTCTCTTGGGCAAGATCAGTCTCTCCATGCACTTTGCTGCCTTCTCAGCAAGGAGTGCTAAAACAGAACCCCACCTGTGCCCAGTGGACCTATGTGGATGCATTGGGGGAGATCATAGACCACCCACATACTGCAGTTAGGGGTAGCAGAGCTAGGTGTTTTGGGATTCCAGGTTTCCAGTGTCGGATACAGGTCTCCATATATACAGCCTCCTCTTTGGACCTCACTCCCAGCCCAGATTTTCAATTTTAAAGTGGGGTCAAAAGGCAGCTATTGGACTGCAGTCAGTATAACTGGGTACTTGTGGATCCACCAGAGTAGGCTTATTTGATGGTGCTGAAAATTAGGGGTGCAGCTCCTCCTCTCACACACGTTTTCACGGAGCTTCTACTTACTCATTCCTGGGACTTGAGTGTGGTCTGGCAATTGATTTGTCTATGTTTTGGAAATGTTCAAAACTTTACAGTTGACACAGGAGTCTCACTATGATGATGCTCCAGTTGTAGAACCGAAGGCTTGTGCAACTAGCTGTCTTAGGGTAGCTTCCCCTTATATCCATACATCTATGCAAAGAAAACCGATGTAGCTCACGCAGGCAGACACCCCCACACTGATAGGTGGCTATTTTTCCTTCTGGTGACAGGAAGTCTGTAGAGGGGGCCTTCAAACCCATATTGCTTGTGGGTTACTGCAAAAAGGGGGATAAAATAAATCATGCACAAGCCTTGGAGAGCTTGGGTGAAGATGGCCCTTTTCTTAACTGGATTCATCTCTCTGTGAGGTGGCTGTGATAAAATGAGCACACTCTGGATTCCAGTCCCCCAAGAACTGAGACTAGGAAATGGGCTCCCCAATATGTGCTTGCTTTCCCATAAGATCCCGAATATGGCTTTGTTTTCTTGGTGGCCTTGCCTTGAAAGGGAATGGAATCTGACCTTTGCTTAATTTGAAGTCTCTGCTATTCTTCCTGCATTCTCTTTTGGATTCTACTTTGCATAAACTGCTGTTTTGTGGGCTCTTGTTCCACCCTGCCTGGTTGATGCAGGGCTCATTTTTCAGCCATCAAAAGCTGGCTGGCAAGAACTGGTAATGTTCAACTTCAGAAAGTTTTTGAGGTCATGTGCTATTTGTACACTTACAAGGAAAAAAACTTTCTGTGTTATCAGTCTTTTGTTTTCCTTGTCAAGCCTGTTTCCACTCAGAGCCCTGTGATCTGAACAGGGCAAGATGGCAGCCGTTTCCTCCCAACAACATGCTCTATCCATCTTCTCTCTGTTGCTTATTGTTTTTTCTAAGAGTGGGAGGACTAAAGTGAGGGAGGGAACATCCTTTTTTCATCTCTTTCTCTTCAAATTGCAGCTCCAATGCCCTCTCCAAAACAAGTTCAGAAAATGTTTCTGGCCGTGACACAGGCTTTGCACTTTCTCACTAAGAGTTCTCTCTTTGCAAACAAGCATTAAGCTGATGCTGATACAACTAGGAAGACCCCAGGTGAAAGTGCTTTGTACTTGACAGGCCTGCTGAGAACGTTTCTGGGCAAAACCTGCAAGAGATGGTTCAACAGAGCAAACAACAGAATCCGACACATTTGACTCATCTCCTGCAAGCATTACTCATGTAGTTCTGAAAGGTTTGGCAGGCAGCTGTGATGTGGTCCTCAACACTCCTTGGCTTTTACAAAGAAATAGGTTGGGAAATCACAAACAGAGTTCAGCAACACACACACACAAGCACTCATTTTGCATGTGTTCTGTTTACTCCCACTTGCCACTCCATGAAATTTCTTATTTGGAGCACACCTGTAGCCCCAGAATTCTCTGGCCTCCGTTAACATGCAAGCCAGCCTTTGCCACCCAGGTATCCTCCAGAAACTTTGGGCTTCTGCTCCCACCAGTCGTGTTGCTTGAGGCAGATGGAAACTATCCTCCAAAACATCTGGAGGGGACCCAGTTGGCAAAGACTAGAAGAAGTAGATACACCCATGAGAGCCCCTTCTTTGCTGCTTCCAGTTTCCTCGGCCTTTCTCTTGAGGAGGAGTATAAAGACCATTTTTATTCTCCCAATTATATTCACCCAATTGGATGAGGTTGGGGAATCTTTTTCAGCCCAAGGGTCACATTCTTTCTGGGCCACATTCTAGTGTGGAGGCAGAGTTGAAGACAAAAATAAGCAGAACAGTGAATTTAGCATTTACATTTGTAAATGCAAAAGGCCTTGCCAATGGTGTCCAATGGAAGGCAGAGCAAGATGTTTGGCACCAGCTTGGCTGCAGGAATTGCCAGAAAGTAGCGTACAAGGCGCCATCCAACGGTTGTCTTAAGGACTCCACTCTGAATTTGTGTACGGTTTACTCCTGAGCCTTTTCTTCTCCTGAAGATATTCTGCAAGGCACTGGAGGCTTAGGATATCAGAGTGTTCCTTCTTCCCAGGTTGATAAGCCATCTGCCAGTCACTTCCCTTTATAGCATGGGCAGAAACCGCCACTCTTGGTCTCATCTGCTCAATCTGCCAGTGCCTGTCTTTGCATGCAGGGGAAGACCCTGACTCCCCGAGGGTTTGAGACCCATTGAGCATCCTCACTTGGTTTGACCAGTCAGTTGCAGCTGTTCTCGGATTGTGGCCGCTGTTGCATGCTGACAGCTTCTAGGAGCAGGGTGGGGATCAATGGTAAGACAAACTACCCCAGAAGGAGCATGGCATGTCTCTCACTGGAGGTACTACCCCTCCCCTAACACCCCATACACCCACTGAAATGAATGAACCTAAGTAATTTCCATTAAGTTCAGTGGGTCTACACTTATTAGGACTAGCTACTCAGCTCTGCAGCTGGAAAAAATAACCCAAAGCAGCTTACAGTGCTCAGTAATAAGTCCGTCCATTCTCCCAGACTTGCAGTCTAAAAGACACAAAACAAAAGGAAAAATGGATTGACGAAGACAAGGCAAAAAGCAAGCTCAGGCACTGATTATTAGATGCAGGGTTCTTTTGCTGTTCTTTCTGGGAGGGAGTGACAAGGCAAACTCCCTGCAGCTGCTTCCTCTCTGGCTGCTTGGTCTCAGGTGGCCTTAAAAAGGATAATCTTTAATACATAAGGAGATTATTTTCATAGAGTACCTTCATCATGTTTAGTTCTAAACAATGAAGTCAATGCTTGTCTGCAGGAAGTGCTAGGAATCTACTAGGGATGCTGAATTCCATGTGGTCCATGCTGGATTCTGTCCCATAAGAGACTGGGATCCTAGAGAAGCGAACTCACGAAGGCGCTTTGGTTTGGGATCCCCCTTTTGCCTAGAGTTTGTCTATTTTTAGAAGCCAGGGTGGGGGCTGCAGAAGTGGCTGCTTGCAAAAAGGCACTGGCATGCCCTTCTTCCTGCTTCAGCTCGCACATCCATTTCTCTTCTGCATTATTTGGGGGGCACATCTGGCTGCCACAAGAAGTGAGGGCAGACAACACCTGGCACCTTTAGAAGTTAAGTAAAGCTGCTTTTTCTCTCCACTTTTCTCTATCTCCTTGACCCCCGTAGTGGTGGTTTTTTATGGTGGTGTTTTTAGTTGCTGCTGAATGAGTGCCTAGTGTGCTGATTCTTTCTTTGCACCAATCCAGCTATTGAAGACAAGCCAGCTATGATGGCCTCCTCTCTGTACCTGGAGATCATCATTTACTGCACAGGGGGCTTCCTCATCTCCTGCATGATTGTGACCGTCATCATATACAAGATGAAGAGCACCACAAAGAAGTCGGACTTCAACAGCCAGCTGGCTGTGCATAAGCTGGCCAAGAGCATCCCCCTGCGCAGACAGGTAACAGAAAGTAGATGGGGGGTTTGATTGTCTCCTACCCCCCTTCCCGCAAGAGCCTTGCCTCCATGCTGAGCAAAGCTCGCTAGGTCTAATTCAGGGGTTGACAACCTGTGGCCCTCCAGGTGTGGCTTGATTCCAACTCACATCAGCACCAGCAAACATGGCCATTGGTTTGGTAGCCCAGCAACATCTGGAAAGCACCAGGTTGGCTATTCCTGATGTGGATGAACTCCCTAGGGCAGTGTTGGGGAACACGACTACAACCCCCATCAACCCAGACCCGTTGGCCATGCTGCTTGGGAGTCTAATGAGAATTGGAGTCCAGTCACATTGGAAGGGGGCTGTAGAGTCCCCACCGTTGTCCTCAGGGGAAACAGAGAAGCAGGTGATGCCTGTGACACAACTGCTTGCCTAGTATGGTCAGCATAGATCAGAGCTGGGCATGCTGTGGCTTAAGGCACTCCAGATGAGGTCAAAGGAGGCCTGCAAAACTTGTGACCCACCAAGAGGAATTCTCTGTTGCTACAGCCCACCAGGGCCCAGATTTAAATCTCTGTTTTGCTGCCCATTAGAAACTGCAACATTAAAATGGTTGTCAAGCAGTAGACTGGTAGGCTGTGTTAAGTTTGGTGGGTTACAAATGTCCAAACTAATAGCAGAGAGTTCTGCTATCTGTTCTGGCTCCTAGGAGGCTCAACTGCAGTTCCTGGGGGCCAGAAAGACAAGAACAATGTGCAAATGACATACCCTGGCCTCTTTCCAAGTCCTTCTCCCAGCCACAATGTGGGAGCAAGGTAGCTCATCAGCAGAACCAAGGAGTGGAGGAGGAGGCCATGGCTGCTGGAAAGAGAGGTGTGGGGAAACCCATTCTCCCTTGAGGCACCCAGAACTACTTGTGTGCTGGCCCCTTTCTGCAGCAGAACCTGCTGTGGTCTGAATTACGCAGGTTGATCCATGAGATGTGGTATGTAGGCTACCCTGCATCTAAACAGTGTTAGAGTATCTGGTCTTCTGGTGACTTCCTCATTCTTCGTTTGCCATGTGTCTGGGCCAGAAGGCCCAACCGCGCTGGTTGTGAGAAAGAGAGGTCACAAGTGAGGCAAGTGCAGTAGCAACCAAGATCTTCTTCTTTGAGGCAGGAGCAGAGAAAAGAAGGCATAGTCATAATTGTTACTATAGTAATTTACATCACACTTTTAATTAACTGCATGCAGCTGTTGCAATCCTGACCTCATCATGTAACAAAAGTAAAAACAAACCTAGGTTCTCTGCCATGGAAAACGGAATCCTGTAGCCAGTATAATGTAATGCAAATTAAACAGATATGCATATACCCCTCCCCCAGCCATTGAAACCATAATGCCTAGCAGCTTGTTTTGAAAAGTTAGCTCAAAAATTTCTGGATGCTGAATACAAAATTCAGCATTTCCACAGTGCAGATTACAAAATGCAGGGGAGCCCTGATGACTGGGCTCTCTGAATTTTGACATGGCCGTAGGAGGATGACAGGGACTGGGTAGGGCTGTGAGGTAATATTCCCACACTATTCTGCTTTGGTCAGACTCCACCTGGAGTCCTGTGTCCAGTTCTAGGCACCACAGTTTATGGAGGATATTGACAAGCTGGAAGGTGTGCAGAGGAGGACAACCAAGAGGCTCAAGGGTCTGGAAACCAAGCCTGATGAGGAATAGTTGAGGGAGCTGATTATGTTTAGCTGGCAAAAGAGGACACTGGGAGGTGACAGGATAGCCATCTTCAAATCTCTAAAGGGCTGTCACATGGAACCAAGAAGTTACAAGAAAGGAGATTCCAACTAAACACTCCGACAGTAAGAGCAGTTTGACAGTGGAACAGACTCCCTCAGGAGGTGGTGGACTCTCCTTCCTTGGAGGTTTTTAAGCAGAGGTTGGATGGCTTTCAGTCATATATATTCAGATTCCAGCATTGCAGGTGGCTGGACTAGGTGACCCTTGGAGTCCCTTCCAACTCTGTATTCTATGATTTTGTGGTACTTTTGCAAGCCCTGAGTGAGCAAAGTTTCTTTACAGCAGCAAGGACCCAGGTCCCAGGACAGATAAATATAGTCTCCTTGGAGGTGAGCAACTCTTCTCCCTGCCAGAGCTGAACTCATGGGGTCTTTTTGCCGAAGGTAACTTCCACTCTTCCCACTGCAGGTATCAGCTGATTCAAGCTCTTCCATGAACTCTGGTGTGATGCTTGTGCGCCCCTCACGGCTTTCCTCCAGTGGGATCCCAATGCTGGCAGGTGTCTCTGAATACGAGCTGCCAGAAGACCCCCGTTGGGAGCTTCCCAGAGACAGGTGACAAACTCTACTCTTTCTCAGCCAAGCAGGGATGTCTGACACCTTTTCTACTCTGTGCCCTCAGATACTGGTGGGGAAGAAGTTATTGTGTTTGTTGGCTTGGGGTCCGTTCTCTTTTTTCATTGGGGGGTCCGTTCTCTTTTTTCAGTTGGAAAAGGCCAGTGCTCATGACTTGGTGTTTTGGTCCTCTGGGGAGAGGTGAGCAGGAAACCCATTTCCCCTGCACAAAGGAGATTTCTGCAAACTTTCCAGAAATTTCAGAAGCAGAGCAAGAAAAGCTCTAGTAATGTTGTATGATACTATGAAAGTGGTAGCATCTCTCACCATTGTTGGAGACAGAATATTATTCCACAGAAAGTGTAGCAGATTCCCATTTATCTATTGATAACAAAGTACTTTGGAGCCAGGATGAGGCTCACCCACAATTCCAAGCAGGGGTGGGAAACCTCCCTGGCCCTCAAGTCACTCCAGGCCATGCTACTTCAGCCACAACCTGCCTCCCCAGACCCTCCCCAGCCCTACTTCTTACCCCCATTTCTGCTTTTTCCTGGCTCCAATGTGCCTTTGAACTCTGACCATGCCTCTTGGTTCCTGGCTGGAGGATAGAGAGGGTTGTGCGAGGGTGTCTTGAAACTAGCCTGCTCTACAGAGGCAACATGCACATTTCTTGCTTTGCCGACTTTTCCTCTGACCCTGAGAAAACTGCCCAGATGAGAAGGTGGTCCTCAGTCTGAAAAAGGTTTCCCATCCCTGATTTAAAGGGACAGGAGGCCGAATAATGTATCTCTTAAAGTCTCATCTGGTTTGGCCCTTCTTTTGATGTGATATACAGTGGTACCTCGGGTTACAGACGCTTCAGGTTACAGACTCCACTAACCCAGAAATAGTACCTCGGGTTAAGAACTTTGCTTTAGGATGAGAACAGAAATCGGGCTCCGGTGGCAGCAGGAGGCCCCATTAGCTAAAGTGGTGCCTCAGGTTAAGAACAGTTTCAGGTTAAGAACGGACCTCCAGAACGAATTAAGTACTTAACCCGAGGTACCACTGTAGATGGAAGGGCAACTAGCAAGATCATGTGCTGCTAATGTAATTCGAAATCACTTTACAACTGGTTCGAATGAGCAGGTGTGTCTCACCAGGGATATGATTAACCTCCTGTTTTGGCTGCTGCCTGCCTAGGACTGTAAAAACAAACAGGCTGACTTTAGCATGTAAAACAAAAACAAAAAACTCTACACACAGAAAAACAGTATATCAGAGAAAACACTAGGCTGAAACCTTCCCCCTGGCATGATAGTTTTGGGTGTGCATGGTAGGTTGTTGTTTTTGGAAGGGAGCATTCAGGCATGTATCCCTTCCCTGTAGCCTAAAGTGGTGAAGTCCTGCAAAAGTTTTACCAGTTAACTGCTGATTTGTATTAACAAGCTCTTATAAACAATTGCTTAACTTGTGCTTAAGGAAGGTGGAATTACTAAGTTATTCTTTCCCCATTTTAAGTGGAGTCAGTACCTGAACTGTTCAATTCTGAACTTTCATTGTAGTCCAGGGATGGGGAATATGTGACCTGACAGACATTGGACTCCCAAGTCCGTCAACTCCAGCCAGCATGGCCAGCGGTCAGGGATGACGAGGCCACAAGTCCCCCATCCCATCTTACAACCACGGGTTTTCCAGAAAACTGGAAAACTGCAATATCTTGCCACTCTTCAACATTTTCATTATCAGAACGCAAAAATACCACTTACAGCTGCGTCTGAAGGGTAAAATTCCATCCCAACCACAAATTATTACAGTGGTACCTCGATTTACAAATGCCTCAGGTTACAAATGCTTCAGGTTACAAACTCCATTAACCTGGAAGAGTTACCTCGAGTTGAGAACTTTGCCCCAGGATGAGAACGGAAATCATGTGCTGGCGGCACAGTGGCAGCAAGAGGCCCCCTTAGTGAAAGTACACCTCTAGTTAAGAAAAGTTTCAGGTTAAGAACGGACCTCTGGAGCGAATTAAGTTCGTAACCAGAGGTGCCACTGTAGGTCCAGATTGTCAAAGCCAGAACCATCTACAAGAAGAAAGAAATTTCTGTTGGGTGTTGAGCCAAGGGCAAGTGAGGACTTGGAGCTGTGCATTTGAGCTGAAGAGGGCCAGCCTCCCTGCCATCACCTCCTTTCTCTTGCTCTCCTCTAGGCTGATTCTGGGCAAACCTTTGGGGGAAGGCTGCTTTGGGCAGGTGGTGCTTGCTGAGGCCATCGGGCTAGACAAAGACAAGCCAAACCGAGTGACCAAAGTGGCAGTGAAGATGCTAAAATGTAAGTAATGGCTTTCCTGTAGCTTCTCTTCAGGCAGCTCCATGTTTCCTTCCAAAAGACCTGCATGTGTCCTTTGTTCCAAGGGCCTCTTGAAGAACAACAGCTGACTTTCTGCCATTGAGGGGCTTAAGTCTGTGTTTTTAACTTTTGGAAATATTTTCATCTGTTCACATTTGTTATGTTCATCCATTGATGATTGCAATATCAGGTGACTGGCGTGTCCCAAAATGGGTTTCATAGCTTGTACCAAAAAGGGCAGTGAATGATCCCATCCCTTCCTTAAGAGCAGGGATGGGGGGAACTTAGACCCAGGGGCCAAATGGAGTCCTCCAGGGCACACCTCTCAACTGCCCCACTTTGCTGCCTCCTCCTTAAGTGCTTTTGTTTGCCTGGAATGTGTCCAGACAAACCACGAGCAAACTCATGACTTGTCTGGAACAAGGCAGACTATAAGCCTAGGTCCAGACCACATGCTAAGCCAAACCATACCTTAGCTCACTGCAGGGTCTGAGGAGGAGCAAAGTAGTTTTGATTTCCTCCCTGAGCACCTGCCTGCTTCTGCCAAGCCATGGTTTTGCTTTGTGTTACATATGAACAGGATAACGGCAAGACTCTCCAGTTCAGTTGAAAGAAAATGCATTCACATAGGCAATCCTGTGTCCAAAAAGGTATCCAAACAAGACTGATGATTAAGTTCTACACCTATATTAATTAAACAGTTAAATCAAGATGGATAGAATATTTTTGCCATTGAGGCCAGCTTAATGATGTTTATTTGTTCCCTTCAGAATAAGTAAATAAAAAGTTTTTTTAAATGAGAGAGAGAAAAGAAAGAAAATGCATTAAAACATTTCTGTATGTAGCAATATCACCAACTGAGACATCATGGCTCTGCTTGCCACCACTCCAGGTTTTTTAAAAATATATTTCTTTATATGTGCCTGCTGGCCAAGAGGTTTATGTATCTATCCAAATTATGATATCATAGAAGAGAAATGTGTTCTGAAGCTTCCACAAGCCATGTTTCCATTCCTCTGAACTCTCTGGTTGGCAGCTACATTTTAGAATTACTCAATTGCTGTTCCATTTATATCCTGCTCTGGTGTGGGGCTCCCAGTGTGCTCCCCTCCAAGGGAGCAGCTGCCCAAGTCCACAGCTGCTTCGCTTCAGGAGTGCTGTCGCCTGAGATGCTCCCCACTTGGCCTATGGATCCCGCGCTTGCTTTTCCTTCAGGGCCACGCATCTTGAGAAAGGCATGGAGAGGGGCAGTAGAATCATACAGTTGGGAGGGACTTCAGAGCTGGTCTTATATTCAGACCCCCTATCAGTATTGAAAACCCTCTACTGCAGCATCCCTGATAGCCTCCATCCAACCTCTACTAGATTCCACCTAAACATTAGGAAGAACTTCCTGACAGTGAGAGCTGTTCGACAGTGGAATTTGCTGCCAAGGAGTGTGGTGGAGTCTCCTTCTTTGGAGGTCTTTAAGCAGAGGCTTGACGACCATATGTCAGGAGTACTCTGATGGTGTTTCCTGCTTGGCAGGGGGTTGGACTCGATGGCCCTTGTGGTGTCTTCCAACTCTATGATTCTATGATTCTACTTAAAAACTGCTGAGGTCTTCCAAGGCAGCCTGCTCCAAATAGCTCATACCATCAGAACATTCTTCCTAAGGTTTTGTATAAATCCTGTTTTCCTGTCATTTGAACTCATTGGTTCATGTCCTACCCATTAGAGTGACTGAAAACAAATTTTCTCCCCATCTTCTTTCCCCTTTCAAATATCTGAGGATGGATATCAAAACACCTTCACCATCTCTTATCTCTAAGCTAAACATACCCAAACCCTTCCGCTTTGCTTTCCTGGCCATGTTCCAGTTTGCTGACACCTTTATCACATGGCCACTTTTCTCTCCTTTGTCTCTATCGAAGGGCCAGGCACTACTTTGGGGGGGGGGGGGCGGTGCCCATGAGCCTTAGCTGCTGATTCCTTTTTGAGCCACTCTTAATCTCGACCTGCCAGCACCAATGTCTTTTTCTTCCTCAGCCGACGCCACGGAAAAAGATCTGTCTGACTTGATCTCTGAGATGGAGATGATGAAGATTATTGGCAAGCACAAGAACATCATCAATCTCCTGGGAGCTTGTACTCAGGATGGTGAGGGCTGAGCACTTCTTTTGAGGGAAGCAGTTGTGGTTCCGTGGAAGAGCAGAGGACGGCAGAATGTCCCCAGTTAAAAATAGCTGAAGCCTATCCATTAGTTAAATGTACAGTATTTTAATATATTTTTTGGAAGCCGCCCAGAGTGGCTGGGGAAGCCCAGCCAGATGGGCGGGGTATAAATAATAAATAAGAAATAAGAAATAAGAAATAAGAAATAATAAATAATAAATAATAAATAATAAATAATAAATAATAAATAATAAATAATAAATAATAAATAATAAATTATTATTATTATTATTATTATGTGTTTTATCTCTTTTTAGCTTCCGTTGATTTTTATCATCTCTTGAATGTTTAATCATCTCTTGAATGTTACCTGTTCTTAACTGTTTTTATTGAGAATTTTTAAAAAATTATCTTATTTTTTTTTGTAAGCCACTTAGAGGTTTTCTTACAAAAAGGTACATATATTTTGTTAAGATGAAAAAAACCCTTGACATCTCCCCTGAAAGGAATCTCAAGCAGCAGGTGATGGGGAAACCCTTTTCTGCCTGTGACCCTTGGGAGATGCTGCCGGTCAGAGGAGACAGTGCTGAGCTTTAATGGGCCAGTGGTTAGACCTGGTGTAAGAAAGCTTTCTATATTCCCTCCTGCTTGAGAATAGATGTGAGGTCGTTGCCAAGTCAATTAGAAAGACGAATAGTTGTGTGCTGGGCTTTGAACTCTGTAAAGTGCTTGTCCTTTAATTTCTTCTTATTGTTATTTATTCAGTTTATATACTGCCCTTTATCAAAAGATCCCAGCGTGGATTACAACAGTAAGAACACATTTTACGGATCATCAGTAATAAAAAACATAATAAAAAGCATAATAATAAAATAATAATAATAACAGTCTCCCCCCCCCCCAATCTTTAACAGGCCATAGATTATTTAATGGTTAAAGGCTGGGTAAGGAGGACTGTTTTTGCCTGGTGCCTAAAGACATGTAATGATAGCGCCAGGTGAGCTTCTCTGGGGAAGAGCATTCCACAGGTGGGGAGCCACGACAGATAAGGCCCACTCTCCTGCTGCCTCCTTCTGAACCTCTCTGGAAGGAGGTACATAGAGAAGGGCATCAGATGGCAAGCTCAGGGTCTGGCCCGGTTTGTATGGGGAGAGGCAGTCCTTAAGGTCCTGAGGTCTTGAGCCGTGTAAGGATTTCTAGGTCAACACCAGCACCTTGAATTGGGACCGGAAACTAATTGGCAGCCCATTGCAGTTGGGCCAGGATCAGTGTAATTTGCTCAAAGCATCTAGTTCTGGTGAGCAGCAGCCTGGCCATTGCATGTTGCACCAGCTGAAGTTCCCAAACCGTCTTCTGAGGCCGCCCCACGTAGAACAACGCACTGCAGTAATCCAGCACAGAGGTTACCAGAGCATGTCTTACAACTCAAATGTACAAATCCTCACAACAGAAAGGAGCCCTGTTGAGTGGAAGATTGCCTGAGGACAGGCTCTGCTGTGCTCTCTGAACCCAAGGCCTGTCTCCTCTTCGCCAGGGCCGCTCTATGTGATCGTGGAGTATGCATCCAAAGGGAACCTGAGGGAATACCTGCAGGCTCGGCGCCCCCCAGGCATGGAATATTGCTACAACCCCACCCACATCCCAGAGGAGCAGCTCTCTTTCAAAGACCTGGTGTCCTGCGCGTACCAAGTGGCCAGAGGCATGGAATACCTGGCGTCCAAGAAGGTGAGCAGTCGCAGCAGGAATGGTGGGTGTGCAGTTCATACAGGAGGACGGGGGCTGAGGAGGGATAGAAGGGCCAGGGAATTATTTAAATTGTCTGCTGCAGAAAAAGGCAGAAGGGTTAGGCTGACAATTGGATACTCCCTTTTTGGATGCAGAAGCCCTTTGCTTATTGTTTGACTGGATCTGTAACTTTGTTGTTGTTATAATGGGGGGGGGGGCTGTATGGGCTTCAGAATTCCACAGACGAAAAATGTGTGATGGGGTATGGAGGCAAAGAAGTCAGCTTTTAAAAAGTGAGATTCTTTCTCTTGCAACAACGGGGTAGGTCCCTCGCATGGGAGGAGGCACACAGATTTGCTTGGTTCACGTCATATATGCAGGCTGCAAGTTAGCTTGGTCAAAAATTATTTTGCCCTCTTTTGCTGTTATGTTCCCTGTTTTGTTTTAAGCTGAAAATGCCCCTGCATTCCTCTGAGGGAGGAGTCAAGGCCTCCCAGGGCTGCTGCTTCTTTCTTGCAGGTCCCTAACAATTTGTGTCTCATCGCTAGTGCATTCACCGTGATCTGGCTGCCAGGAATGTGTTGGTGACAGAAGACAGTGTGATGAAGATTGCTGATTTTGGCCTGGCTCGAGACATTCATCACATAGACTATTACAAAAAGACAACCAACGTGAGTAGCCGATTCAGGGGTTTTGGTCACCACGTCTCACGGCCAGCCTGTATTCTGGACAAGGTTGCCCTCCCCTAGGAAGAACAGGGTCACTGTCTGTGAGGCTGTTAGATCCCACACTGTCATGGACGGCTGTGGTGCCTCAGGTGGTGCCTCAGGGGCTACAAGTGCCTTGTTTCAGCTGCAACTGGTTTGCCAGCGATGGCGCCTTTTCGACAGAGGTGACTTGGCTGCTAGTCACTTCCAGATTGGATGGTTACGATGCGCTCTGCATGGGGCTGCCTGTGACAATGGCTCGGAAGCATCCATCGGTCCATAGTGTAGCACCCAGACTTCTAGCTGGGGTTCTGTTTAGATCCCATAAAACCTCCGTTCATTTCTGAGCCCAATTCGGGGTGCTCTCCCCACAGAGGTGCATCTGACACCTTCATTGTACAACTTTTGGCGACTGCTGACAACACACCTCCGAACCGTGGCTTTTCATAGAATCATAGAATCCTAGAAGAGTTGGAAGAGACCACAAGGGCCATCGAGTCCAACCCCCTGCCAAGCAGGAAACACCATCAGAGCACTCCTGACATAATAGAATCATAGAATCATGACTCTAGAGATGCATATTTTTAGGCTCCACCTTATTTCTGTCATAGTAAGTTGTTTTAAACAGTTTTTAATATTGTGTTTTAATTGTTGAAGTCTACCCCCAGACAATGTGGTAAAGGGACCAAAATAAAATATTGATTATTTTCATCATTATATTCTGCACATAAAAGGTGTGGATGTCATGTATGTGGTACTGTGCAGAAACCTTTCTGAAGCTGAGGAGGTCCAAGTCTGGGCCTGGCCTCTACCTGGATAGCAGATTGTGTGCTACTTCAGGCATTCCTTTCTCCACACAATTAACTAGAGAATGAGGTGAGGACATCTTGTTGCCTCATGACCAAGAAGCCAGGGAGAGAGAGGGGGAGTCTCAGAAGCTTTGTGGGCACCAGAAGAAGACCTCAATGATGCCTTTGCACGTATGGGCACCATGAAGGCAACCCTAGCTTGAGATCACACATTGAAATTCAAGAGCAAATTTCAAAGCAGAGGAAGCAGAGGCTTTAATTCAATCTGAAGGCTTTTCTCCTGCTTGGCTGACCTTAAACCGTATTAAGATGGATTGAAAGATGTATTCATGGAATCTGATGTAAAGGGCTGCCCCATAGTAAAAGGGTAAAGGGGACCCCTGACCATTAGGTCCAGTCGTGACCGACTCTGGGGTTGGGGTGCTCATCTTGCTTTATTGGCCGAGGGAGCCGGCATACAGTTTCCGGGTCATGTGGCCAGCATAACTAAGCCGCTTCTGGCGAACCAGAGCAGCACACGGAAATGCCGTTTACCTTCCCGCTGGAGTGGTACCTATTTATCTACTTGCACTTTGACGTGCTTTCAAACTGCTAGATTGGCAGGATGCCCCATAGTATTATATGTTTAAACTGATTAATGATTATGGAAGGATTTTTAAACATTATTCTTGTTTATAAAACCCAATTAAAAAACCCCCAACAACAACCTTGAGTATCCAATTAGGAGAGCACTATTGCTGCTTGCGTATAGTCACTTTTCAACATTGCATAGTTGATTTTGAGATTGTGGGGTGCTTGCCATATTTGTTTAATGTGCTATATATAAGGAAAACAAGATTTAAACAGCAGTTTTTGCTAGAAGTAGAAATGTCAAAACTACACTGGGCGCTTCCAGCTCACACCCTTATTTAAAGCTGTGCACATGTTTGATTTTGTTTTTCAGAAGTGATTATTTTTTTCATGATTTTATATATATATTTGTATTGTTTTGCTATGGTGCAACATCATGAGAAATAAACTCTTCTGCATCTAACAGTGCACATACTTCAAGGGGAAACTGAAAGGTCTTTCCAGATCTTCAGACACTTTTGTGCTGGGGGAAGTTTCCTTCCTAACCTAAAAACTGACAGTCAATCAGATCCCCCAAGTATAATCAGTGGACTCTAATAAAAGGATAGTGGGACAGTCCTGCATCACAGGGCAAACCCTGAAGTGCTCTGCTAAATTCTTCTTCTTCCTTCTTCTTCTTTGGCGATCCCTGGTAGCCGAGGAAGATGGTCTTCCATGAACACGGTTTTAACAGTGAGTCTGTAATGACTGTGGAGGCCAATTCTGGATCCACACGTCCTTCCACAGTGGGGACAGAGGTTTCCATGCAGGAGTTGATCACGGTGAGGGTTTGTCAAGCAAGCCTTCCTCTTTTGTCCTGAGTTCGAGTGTCTTCAACGCCCATGACACCTTTGGTAAAGGCTGTTCTCCAACTGGAGCGCTCGCAGGCCAGTGTTTCCCAGTTGTACGTGTTTATACTACATTTTTTAAGATTTGCCTTGAGAGAAACTTTGAACCTCTTTTGTTGACCACCAGCTTTACGCTTTCCATTTTTAAGTTCAGAATAGAGTAGTTGCTTTGGAAGACGATCATCAGGCATCCGCCCAACATGACCAGTCCAACAAAGTTGAACTGCTAAATTCATAGCAACACAACACCTCCATATTTATTATTTTTTGCATTATTCACGCACACAGACCCTGGCCTTTCTCTCCTTCCCACAGTTTTGGGCTGATGCAGCTGTCTTTCCTATTTCCTAGGGTCGCTTGCCAGTCAAGTGGATGGCCCCTGAGGCTTTATTTGACAGGATCTACACGCACCAGAGTGACGTGTGAGTATCTCTTGGCTACTTTAGACACGAACCTAACCTGAGCCAGTCCATGGAACTATCCAGATTGTCCTGTCTGGCATAACTGGTTGCAGGGCTCAGGCAGAGACCCATGCAATCTTTTGTCAGACTGGAGGGGCCAGGAATTGGAAGAAGGACCTCCTGTCCAAGCCCTGAAGCCTCTGCTCCTGCTAGCCATCTGCTCAGACCTCGAGGGTGGAGGGATTGGGGAAAGAGCACCGGGCTGCTTTGCCTTCAACCTGTTAAATGTCACCGCTACACTTTTGGTTCCACAGTATTCACAGTTGCGCTCCAAGACACCAACCGCTCTGGCAACCCACTCCTGAATGGCTCCTTGTGCTCATGGCTCCTCCAAGGAGTGTGTCTTTGCTTGTGGTCCAATTCACACACAACCTTGGTATGCAGGCAACACCCCCTTAAGCCTCCTGGCATCTCCAACTAAGCCCAGTGTGCTGGATACTATTCCCAAAGATGAAATAGATCAGATGTGGTTCATCTTTGCTTAAGGAAATGCTAATTATTATAAGCAGGAAGAGGGTTTTCAGTCTGGCACTCAGGTTTGTTTGAATCCTGCTACTGATTCCAGCCTTATTGTCAGCCCAATACCTTTCCACCTCCACAAGAAGTCTTAAAAAAAATTTAATGAGACCATTTCATGGAGAAGCAGGCCTGTTGACAGTCAAGGGAGCTAGGGGTGCTTGAATAATTTGGTTTTTTGCAAATTCCAATAGGGACTGGCCTGGACTAATGTGCAGATTGCAATACAGTTGTCTTTTGGATTTTTCCCTTCTCAGAATTTTCCAGTTTTTTTCCAGTTCAAAAAACATACCTAAATGCTTATGAAATAACATTTTAAGATAAGCTATCCAGCAGGTTTTTCTTTCTCAGCCAAGCAAGCATAACCAAACTACACTGCTACTGCTGTGATTCCTGATGTGCACACGATGCTCAATTTAGAATGTAGGAAGTTCCTTTCCTCTGAGCCAGCTCTGTACTGGCTACACTGTCTGGCCATGGCTCTCCAATCATTATTCAAACCTTGTAACTTAAAGAATAAAAACCATGAAAGAAATAGCACTGTGAGGAGAGATGTGATCATAGGGGTGAGCTGGGGGGGGGATGGTTGGAAAAACACATTTTTAAAATACATACCTTTAAAGAAAAGGAAAAAGCTACAAAAATCCAAACGCTAGCTGGAGACCATTTGCAGAAGGGAACTCTCACGTCCTGGTGTCTTCCCACACCTCCCTTCCCCATGTCAGCGCTGGATGAGCTGAGCCAGGCTGCATGTGCAAGAAGTGTCACATCAGAAGGGGGTGCCCTGCTTCTCTGCCACACAGATGTTGTGAGGAGCCCCGTGAGAACTGGGCAGGTGAGTTGGGTGGGAGACCCCATTTCCACACACTGTGTCTCTGCTCTTTGGCCAGGTGGTCCTTCGGCGTACTGCTGTGGGAGATCTTCACGCTGGGAGGGTCGCCATACCCAGGAGTGCCAGTGGAAGAGCTTTTCAAGCTGCTGAAAGAGGGTCACCGAATGGACAAGCCCAGCAACTGCACCAATGAGCTGTGAGTGTCACCTCCTGGCTCTTTCCCAGGCTGGCATTGTGCTGGACTCAGACAAGGAACACAGATGGGGTTCTTCCAGCCCTGGTCTTCAGTTCTCGTTAAAGTGTTGAAAGCACAGCATGAGGCCAATATATTGTACATTGGGTTTCGTGGGGTGTTTATTTTATTTTATTTGCCATTTCTACAGCTCTTAGCCCTTTCCTGGCTCAAAGGCTATTCCTGCTTTGGGCAGAGAGATTCTCAAGTGTTACCAGCTCTGATAGTGGTGCTGTCTGGACAGGAATCATAGAATCATAGAGTTGGAAGAGACCACAAGGGCCATGAGTCCAACCCCCTGCCAAGCAGGAAACACCATCAGAGCACTCCTGACATATGGTTGTCAAGCCTCTGCTTAAAGACCTCCAAAGAAGGAGACTCCACCACACTCCTTGGCAGCAAATTCCACTGTCAAACAGCTCTTACTGTCAGGAAGTTCTTCCTAATGTTTAGGTGGAATCTTTTTTCTTGTAGTTTGGAACCATTGCTCTGTGTCCGCTTCTCTGGAGCAGCAGAAAACAACCTTTCTCCCTCCTCTATGTGACATCCTTTTATATATTGGAACATGGCTATCATATCACCCCTTAACCTCCTCTTCTCCAGGCTAAACATGCCCAGCTCCCTTAGCTGTTCCTCATAAGGCATCGTTTCCAGGCCTTTGACCATTTTGGTTGCCCTCCTCTGGACCCGTTCCAGTTTGTCAGTGTCCTTCTTGAACTGTGGTGCCCAGAACTGGACACAGTACTCCAGGTGAGGTCTGACCAGAGCAGAATACAGTGGCACTATTACCGTATTTTTCGCTCTATAACACGCACCTGACCATAACACGCACATAGTTTTTAGAGGAGGAAAACAGGAAAAAAAATATTCTGAATCAAATGTTGTACTAAACTATTTAATAAACAACCGGTATATCAGAATCATATTACAACCATGTAAAGTGAACAGCAGTCAACAGTGGCATTAAGAACCATCATCACTGTCATTAACAAATGAAGAGAGAATTTTAGGTTCGAGTACTCTTCTAGTCTTCTGTGAACCCCAAGAACTCATCAGTGCTAGAGTCAGAATCTATGAAGTTCAGCTGCTCACAATCACTGGCATCACTTTCTTCGCCATCTTCATATAAAATCTCATCTTCTTTTGCATCCAAACCATTGCTAATGCCACATTTTTTGAATGACTGTGCAACGATTTCCTCCTTCACCAAGTGCCATTATGTTTTCACCCCATTAGATATTTGAGGGAGTCATCCCCCACCCCCCATTGTGGTATGTGAGGTGGGGCTTACCTGGCTGCCCCCCAATATTGTTTTAAGTTGGAAGAGGAAGGGAGGGAGGGAAGGAAGAGAGAGGGGGAACTCACATTTGTGCAGCTGCCTTGCCTCGAACGGGAGCAAAAAGAGGAGGAGGAGACACAGGGACACGAGCCTTGTAAGCCGCTTTGTTTTAATCTACCGGTGAGGTGCTGGGGGATGGACGGAAGGGGATGCCCTCTTTGTCCCTCCTTCCAGCTCATTGTAAAGAAAGCAGAGCCGCTTACATGTGTGTAAGGGAGAACCATAGAGCAGGCAGACACTGAGAATCTGAATGCGCTCAGCTGTTGCCGGCTTCCCTCCCAGCGACGGAGGAGGAGAGGAGAGGCTGCCGAAAAGCCATAGAGTAGACAAGCCAGCAAGCAGGCAGACAGGCTGTGCTCAGCTGTGCCGGCTTCCCTCCCAGCGACGGAGGAGGAGAGGAGAGGCTGCCGAAAAGCCATAGAGTAGACAAGCCAGCAAGCAGGCAGACAGGCTGTGCTCAGCTGTGCCGGCTTCCCTCCCAGCGACGGAGGAGGAGAGGAGAGGCTGCCGAAAAGCCATAGAGTAGACAAGCCAGCAAGCAGGCAGACAGGCTGTGCTCAGCTGTGCCGGCTTCCCTCCCAGCGACGGAGGAGGAGAGGAGAGGCTGCCGAAAAGCCATAGAGTAGACAAGCCAGCAAGCAGGCAGACAGGCTGTGCTCAGCTGTGCCGGCTTCCCTCCCAGCGACGGAGGAGGAGAGGAGAGGCTGCCGAAAAGCCATAGAGTAGACAAGCCAGCAAGCAGGCAGACAGGCTGTGCTCAGCTGTGCCGGCTTCCCTCCCAGCGACGGAGGAGGAGAGGAGAGGCTGCCGAAAAGGCAGCAAGAGCGGCTCCTCCCGCCTGCATTCGCTCCATAACACGCACACACATTTCCCTTTATCTTTTAGGGAGGGAAAACTGCGTGTTATGGTCCGAAAAGTACGGTACTTCCCTTGATCTAGATGCTATACTCCTATTGATGCAGCCCAGAATTGCATTGGCTTTTTTAGCTGCCGCGTCACACTGTTGGCTCATGTCAAGTTTGTGGTCAACCAAGACTCCTAGATCCTTTTCACATGTACTGCTCTCAAGCCAGGTGTCACCCATCTTGTATTTGTGCCTCTCATTTTTTTTGCCCAAGTGCAAGACTTTACATTTCTCCCTGTTAAAATTCATCTTGTTTGTTTTGGCCCAGTTCTCTAATCTGTCAAGGGAACTGACAAGGACTTTGTTGCAGAATGAGCGGGAGGTGCTCCAAACATACCAGGGCTCGTTCACCATATCTTGAAGCCAATGAAGTAATACCCATTACCCGCTAAAGAGGAATGCCATGTAAGACCATTAAATCCAGAGTCTAAAAATACCTACCTGCAAAATGGTTCAGAAAGCTTCAGCAAGAATTCTGCTTTGTCAAGGATCAGCCCCTTATGGTCTCTGTGGAAGCATGGGAGGTTGCCTTATACTGAGTCATAGAGTTGGAAGGACCCCAACGGTTATCTAGTCCAGCCCCCTGCGGTGCAGGAATCTTCCTGCCCAATGTGGGGCTTGACCCTGAGATTAAGAGTCTCAGGCTCTACTGACTGAGCTATACCAGACCATCTGGCTCAGGATTGTCTACACTGACTGGCAGCGGCTCTCCGGGATTTCAGACTGGAGGGGCAGGTTGCCGAGCCCACCCTGGGATGTCTCATGAGCTATGGCCCTTCCCCAAAAACCTCCAGGTGAACAGAAATCCTGGAGGAGATTACATGTGATCTAATCTTCAGTGGTTATGTTAGGGGCTATCCCTGTTTCAGCAGTGTTTGTTTGTTTGCTGCCTCTCCTTGTGCCCAGGGCAGCTTGGGTTAAATCAAAGACTTCATTAAAATGAATGCAACAGCAACAATACTGGCATTTCAAATCGACACAGCATATATCCAAGTGATCCCTAAACACAACAGATAAAATGTTGGAAAAGGCCGTCTCGTCTAGCGCCCTGTTTCTCACGGCGTTCTCCCCACTTGCAATTCCCGGCAATCGGCATTCACAGAAGCCATGCCTCTGACCCTGGCCGTTACGGCCGGGGGTTCCCTTCTCCTCCAACCCAAATGCCAAGCAAGTCGGGCTCGTGCTTTCCCCTCCCAGAAGTCAAGAGAGCTGTCGGTGCCACCAGGCCTCTTGCTGGAGGCCCTTCCGTAGCCTCGGGGCTGCAGCCGTGGCGTCTCTCTTCCTCCAGATATTTGAACTTGCCACGCCAGAGCACCTGAAGCAGAGTGGCTTGGTACGTGGGAGCAAAAGGAAAGAGGGGTGCTTTGAGCAATTCTGATCCCAAGGTCAGCCTGTTCCTATGACATGAGTTCCCAGAGATGGTTTTCCTTGCCCGGCTTGCAGGGCCGGCCGGCTGGAGAGCCCCATCGAGCGCAGCCGCCTGGCACAGCAGAACAGAACCCCCGCTGACCGGCAGATGCATATTATGAGCACTGGCAGGAATTCAGCGTTATTTTCCCAGCCCTGCTGAAAGCTGTGCGTGATAATAAACCAAGACTTCATTTTCTTTATATTTTTGTTTTTCTCAGCAGGAGAATATCCCAAATAGGGGGAGGGGGAGGGGGGGTAACTTGGTCTTTTGTCTTGAGCGACTCTCAGTCCCTTCCCAGTTTGTTCTAGCCAGCCTGGCCAGTGGCTGCTGTCAACAGATCCACCTCCCTCCTTCGCCACACAATGAGGAGGATTGTGGTGCTCAGACCTAAGAAGGGGCTTACACAAAGTGTAGTGAGCAAGTGTTGCTGCAGGCTCAAACAAACACCTTCTGGTGTCGGGGTTCCCTTGGTTAGCATGCAGAGACAGCCCAGCTGAAAGATCCAGACCCTGCTTCATACTAAATTGCTATTAAATATGCAGTCCTTTTGCATTAGTCTGCATGTTAATAGCAGAAATTAGACTTGCCTTCAGTGCCTTGCAAAATGTTCATCAACAGTCATTGGTTCATTTGACTCTTATTTATAAAAAGCAGCAACCTTTGATTTACAAGTGGTGTGCATTTATTTACAGCAGTTTAAAAACGTATGGGGAAGAGAGGGAGGGGAATTTCCGTTGCACAAGCAGTCCTGCTCACACAAGGACTTGATGGGATACAAGCCTGTCACGTGCTTTCAGTGAAAATGAAGTTTACAGTTTGCAGGCCTGTGTCTCCCCCTGGAGCCAAGAGGTCTGCTTTAGGCGCAAGGGTGGAACTAAGCAGGTCTCAGTTGTCTGCACTGGAGACCCCCTGTGAACCCCACATGCAGAAGAAAGGCAGGCGTAGATGTAACAGAGAAATAAACAGTCTATGATAGACTAGGAAAGACTTGTCACATGTCAGAGGTGGTGGACAGAAACCTGGACTTAGATGAGGGTGGAGGACTTTGTTTCAAGGTTCTATGCAATTCGTCATTGTGTCTCAGCTTCCATCTGAAACATTCTTTGTAGGATTTATGATCTCAGGAAGATCATGGAGTGTTTGCAAGTTCAGTAAAGTGCAAGTGTCAGGGTAGCCTTGGCCAACCTGGTGCCCTCCAGATGGTGCTTTGGACCCCCATCCCCGCCACCACAACTTGTCCAAAACATCTGCAGGGCACCAAGTGGGATGGAGAAGGGCGTCAGGAGAAAGTGCTGAGACTGGGTTGGTTCATCTCGTTGAACAACCTCTTTCCAACGGTGGCAAACGTAAGTGCCCCAGAGAAGTCTGCAGGAAGGATGGGGAATCTTTTTGGAGCCAAAAGCCACATCACCCTGGTGGAAAGCTCTTGGGCATTGCATTCCAGTAGTGGAGGCTGTCAGACCAGCAAAAAAATCCCACACCCTTCACACAGACACACATGTGGGTTATTTCCCATGGAAACAGAGGCATTTGTTTAATTCTTGCCAACTCTACTCAAGTTTCACCTTCCATTCTCTCCAATTTTCTTTTTTTACAAAATATGTAAAAAATATTGTCAAATAACGTCAACGCACAGCTGAACTGCAGTCTAAAACTTCAAAATACAGTTGCATCCCGAAAATTGCATGCATGCAATCACAAAATGCATGGGCCCTTCTTGCATATGTGCTCCTGTGTCATTTCCCACTCTGCTTTGATCTTGCGGATTAATGAGCTACAGTTGCTGGTTTTGCAAAACACCAGAGGTTTGTTCTTCCCCCTCTGTTGCTGCCTTGAACAGCTGATGGCCTGAGGGGATGTAC
This sequence comes from Podarcis erhardii, assembly GCF_964252035.2. Lineage (NCBI taxonomy): Eukaryota > Metazoa > Chordata > Lepidosauria > Squamata > Lacertidae > Podarcis > Podarcis erhardii. The sequence continues at coordinate 1,480,875 of NC_138514.1, forward strand.
AGAGCATTCCCTGGCATCCATACCAGACCTGGGGGTGATTGCCTTCTTATGCTCCATGCCCACCAAATCTGATATTCAGAAGTCTACTTCCTCCCTTTAGCTTCATGGCTTTGATGGAATCTGTTGCTTTTGTTGAACCTGTGTATAAAATAGCCATTTCATGGGCTTGTCCATGTTCTGTTACGTGTCCTGCAACTCTGTGCTAAACATTTTTCATCCGGTTCTCTTATTCTATCCCTAAAGGTACATGATGATGCGAGATTGCTGGCATGCTGTTCCCTCCCAGAGACCCACATTTAAGCAACTGGTAGAAGACTTGGACAGGATTGTGGCCATGACCTCTAACCAGGTAAAATACATCTTTTTCCAAAGACTGTATGCTCCTGGGTGTCATTCTGTCTGTCTGCAAGGTTGCAGGGAGCCGCTTCCTGGACTAACCATTGATTCAAAGCTCAATGCTTTGAGTCCCCTGGGGACTCTGGCTTTTGGGGCCGACCAGGTCTTCTGTCTGGCTTTGGCTCCTGCTGCTGAGTGCTGCAACTAATTCCAGTGTTTCTTGGCGAGAGTCGCTGGAGCACACTCTGTTTTGATACCTTTGTTCTGATAGGCCCAATTTTCCCTGGGTGTGGGAAAATTCGGGGTGAAGTGATTCACTGTTGCCTCTTGGGGCTCCCCTCTCCTCTCCGAGGCCTCCAGACCCTGGGGTGGCCAGTGCTTAAGCCCTCATGGCTCTTTCCTTCCCTCTAGGAATACCTGGACCTTTCCATGCCATTGGACCAGTATTCTCCTAGTTTTCCAGACACCCGCAGCTCCACCTGCTCTTCAGGAGAGGACTCTGTGTTTTCCCACGACCCCCTCCCCGATGAACCTTGCCTCCCCAAGCACCCACCTCAGCTTGCCAATGGAGGACTCAAAAGGCGCTGAGACTCCAACTTCTGTGGGACATTTGCAAACCCTCCGTGTACACAAGCGTAGCGTGTTTGTGTGCATGTTTTGAGGAGTGTGTGTGCGCGCACTTCGCTTCCAGCTGGACTGGTGGTGGAGCACCACATGGGGCAGCCATCAGCCCCCTTCCAGCTGCCATAGTCATGATCTGCAGAGACTCCATTTTGAATAACCAAACCCACACCGCCCCCTTCTTCTCAAAGCTGCCATGATTGCAAGTCCTTGACCTCTGGAAGAGGAGCTCACAGGGAATCTGTGCTTGAATATTTCCCATGAACTTGAGTTGAACTGCATCCCCTGCCCCCCTTTTGGCCAGTGACAAAACAAAAAGGCAGAGCCAGACACCTGGGCTTCAGTAGCAACTTGCTCCCACTTCTCTGAAAAGGACTCTGGGGAGAACAACATTCCTTTGAAGAGAGTGGGCATTTTCTGCTCTCTACTTCCAAATGCAAGCAACAAAACCTCTTCACAGCTCAAGAAGCTGACAGCTAAGCCTGAGGTGCAAAGCCTGTGGCCCAAGGACACTCTGGATTCAGCTGTCAACTGGGAAGTCTTAAATTCAACCTGTGGCTGGAGGGCCTGCTGCGTCTGTGATGCCAGTCGGGATGGCGCAGCGCACTTCTGCGCATGCTTGTGCTGGGACCAAGCCTTCTAGCCCAGCAGGACTTCCTCCCAGGAAAACAGGCATAGGGCACAGCCCTGGTTTGTGCTTTGTGGACCAAACTTGGGAAGTGACCAGGAACCCCAAGGCCTGCGGTATCTTCACAGCACTTGACGCGAAACAGAGAGGTTGCAGCCCAACAAAGCCAGTGCTCGGAAGAGTCTCTTTTTTATATAATTAAACAAGCTTATTATGTACATAGCTGCAAAATGTATAAATATGAAATATATATTTACATGTCTTTTTTTTAAAAGAAAATTTGCTGTTTACCAGAGTTAATATCACTTTGGTAGTAAGTTACTAGTGGCTGGTAGGTATCAGTTGCTATAAAACAAATCATATATTTTGCTACTTTTGCTGGTTTTTTGTTTTGTTTTAAATTATGTTCTAAAACTTATTTCAATTTAGGTACTTCAATAAAATTGCTGCTGCTTCAGTTTTATATGGGGTTATATTAAACAGTGATTTTTGTTGGTTAATGTTGATTTCCCTTTGGAAAGCTGTTATGAAATTATCTCCCTCCTTTCTTAGGCTCCTCCTCCCTTCCCTGCCTTTGATTTCTGCCCCGGCCACTGAGTGCAGCCTTTGGATTTGGTGCCCAGCAGGAGGACAGTCAGTTCACCTTATTGGTGCAAGAAAGGGGTGTCTGTGTGCCAGTGGTTCAGTTTCTAGGTTCAGAATCTTGGTCCGCAGTGGGGCTGAAGCCCCATGAGGACGAGGAACTTTGTTCCAGCCATGTCTGTGCATTTCTTTGATGTTTTGCAGCTAGAAATGGCTCTTGCCCTTTTGGGGGGTAGAAAGTGATGTTGCCGGAGCAAGCTCTTCCCAGCTGAGTTTTGACATCCTTTTGCTCTGGCAACTTGGAACCCAGAGCAAGACCAGCTCAAGAGCTGCCTCTGGCCCTGCTTCAGACTTCTCATGATGCTTGGGTCAGCCCCAGCGTCTCGTTTTGTCCAAACAAACATTTCCCCTGCCAAGGCAGTGCCAAGGAAGAACTCCACGAGTGCCTTAAAATGAGCTGTGGAAACTTGCATGTCCATACAAGATTGAGAGGAAGTGCACTCGTCCCTCCCTCCCTCCCTCCCTCTCTTCCATGGGAGCAACCTAGCAAATTAGTCAGAATTCTTCATTTCCTACCAGTTCTTTTCCAATAGCTAGTTTGGCCCTGAAGCCTTATCCGGGTCTCCTCTAAAGCAGCCGGGAACACCTGAACTAGAACTGCACATTTTGAGCCATGAGGTAGGGCAAGACCATTCCTTGTGCCCAGTGCTATTTTTCAAGAAAAAGAGGCACCAGAACTTACCATGAATGCATCCTGTGTTCTCTTAGAACGGCGATGGTGCCCACCTGAGAGGGGCCAGAACTGAGTTCCGGCTGGAAAAAAAGCCCTGTTTGCACCAATACTTTAAGCTCTTCCAGCACTCACTATATCAGCCATTGCCAACCTGGTGCCCTCCAGATGTGTTGGGTTACAGCTGCCATCAGCTGGGGTTGATGGTCATTACAGCCAAAAACATCTGGAAGGCACCATGTTGGGAAGACTGCTCTAATTTTCACGTTCCCCAAATAATCGACATGGCCCTTGGCTTCCAGAATGGCGTGCAGATTCCCAAGCCCTCTTCCTGCTTTCTCCCCCAGTCTAGACTAAGAAACAAGAGTTTGCTTTCTGTTCCTCAGTGGTATCTTGGAAGCCAGAGCCATGCCAGTCATACTTGAAAGCTTGCCCTGCCTTTGTATAGAGTCAGATTATTGTGCTTTTAAAAAATTCTGTAACAAATTTGGTGGTATTGTAATTTATTTTTTTATTTTTAAAGATTTTAACAGAGTCCTGCAACCATCCTTGACATTAGCTGATATTCTTGTTCCCTCTCCCCTTTGTGTGCCTTCTTTTTCTTATGGGGAAAATGAGAATAAACCATGCAAATTTATGTAAATGTTACATATCTTATTTGAAGTCCAGAATCTGTGGGTTTCAGCCTGTGGACTTGAACATCTGGAAGCCAAGAGCAGCTAGGCTTCTGGCTTGGGGGATCCACTCTCCCCCCCCCCCGCCCCCGATCTACCAGTTGGAAGAAGTCATGACATGGTACTGTATAGTCACTGCAGGGCAGCACAGAGGAGGAGACACTCGCAGAACGACTGCTTGGGGCACAGGAAAGAAAGGCCATTAAATGTTCTGTTCATCTCAGCAGCAGCAGCAGATCAACCTAACAATCCACACATGACAATAATGCATGTTGTTAAGAAGCTAAGCATTTAGAAGTCTTTCTAGAAAAATTAACACATTTTAGAAAGCAGAAAGAGAGTCAGGTGTAGCAGTTAAGAGTGCTCTATTAGGTCTTGGGGGACCAGGGTTCAAATCTCCATGCACTGTGAAAGTGATGTTGGGCCAGTCACTGTCTTCTAGCCTCACCTACTTTACAAAGTTGTTTTGAGCATATACACACCATATTCAGCTCCTTGGAAGAAAGGTAAAGGTAAATGTAAAGGGACCCCTGACCATTAGATCCAGTCGTGGCTGACTCTGGGGTTGCGGCTCTCATCTCGCTCTATAGGCCGAGGGAGCCGGCGTACAGCTTCCGGGTCATGTGGCCAGCATGACTAAGCTGCTTCTGGCGAACCAGAGCAGTGCACGGAAACGCCGTTTACCTTTCCGCTGGAGTGGTACCTATTTATCTACTTGCACTTTGACGTGCTTTCGAAGTGCTAGGTTGGCAGGAGCAGGGACTGAGCAACGGGAGCTCACCCCGTCGCGGGGATTCGAACCGCTGACCTCCTGATCGGCAAGCACTAGGCTCTGTGGTTTAACCCACAGTGCCACCCGCATCCCATGGAAGAAAGGTAGTGTGCCTTAAACATAAGGCTAGTCCCAAGGACCATAATTGAATCCATGGCAGAGCAGATAACTCCAAAAGTGAGCCAAGCAACAAACTGTGATGCTACTTAAACACATGCATTATATGTGCTTAAGGAATTAAGCAGTGAAGCCACAAGACAGATGGGCACGGGTATAAATGTGCACATGAGCCAGACATACATACTCGCAACCTGTCCATAGCAAACTCAGCACAGGAGAAGACCTGCAGACTGCACAAAAGACGTAAGAAAAGGGATTCTCTGTCTACCTGCACCCTGGAAATGCCTTGGCACTCTGCTCGCACCAAGTTCTTGCAACCTCTCTTGCAGCCACGGGCCTCCAGAGCAGTCAGGAAGAGGCATGTGGTGGCAGGTGGAGGTGTCCCCAGCCATCCCAAGTTCAACTGCTGCTCCTGGAACAAGGGGTGGCATCTAGTCTAGCCTTATGTTCTCAGAGCAGCCGGCCAGCTGCCTCTGGCCAGGTCATATCATAAGCAGGACATGAACACAAAGCCTCCCCCCTTGATTTCACGCCTTTGGGGGCTACAGCACGTAAGAATTTTTATTTCCTTAGAGAGAGAGAGAAAAGGGCAGCTGAGAAAGAGGGGGTGGCCTTGCCACCAGGAAGAAGCTCCCAGCTGATCACCGCCAATGGAATTCAGCCCTTGGCAGGAAAAAAAATGGCTCTCCACTTCTGTTTGAAGCCTTTACCAATATATATATATTCTTTAATTTGCTTTCTCTATGCAGGGTGTGCGGGGCTGAATGAAAGTTATCACTGGGAGGGGGAGAAGATTAATAATAATAATAATAATAATAATAATAATAATAATAATAATATCAGAACTGTAGAGTTGGAAGGGACCCTGAGGATCATCTCGCCCAATATGCAGCTGTCTCGTGCAGAAATCAAACCTGCGACCTTGGCATTATCAGCACAGTGCTCTGACCAATAATGATACTTTTATTATTGATACCCCACCCATCTGGCTGGGTTTCCCCAGCCACTCTGGATCAATCTCCCTGTGAATCAATCTCACTGTGGCTATTGGGAGATGTGCATTATTTGGGTAGAGATGGAACAGACTGGGAGTGTCACTATTTTGAATGAAGATTTGAAAACTTAAAACTCTGTCCTCGTGGGAAATGCTGAAATTAAATAGAACTGGTTTGTCAGTAGAAGATGTCTGCTTTTAAACTGATAAGGGGTTCTGCGTATGGTGCTACTTACATTTTCTTCATAGCACACACTTTCCCACTGCATCTTCCAATGCAATTTGGAAGTGTCACATTCATAAAAATCCAGTTGTAATGGAAAGGGGAAATATAGCTGAATGGACACTCCAGAGAGTGAACTCCTGCAAATCAAGAAGAGATTGAGCTGTAGTTCTCTGATAAGTAAATTTATTACAAATCTCACTGTCACAGTACATGGGAAGCTGGGTCCATCTAATTCAGCAACAGCTCTGTAGGATTTTGGGAAGAAGTCTCTCCCAGACCTACTTAGCAGTGCCAAGGATTGAACCTGGAACCTTTAGTATGCAGTGCCTCTCTCTCCATGAGCTACAGCCCTTCTTTACTATGTACAAACTGCTCCCTGCTCACATTGTAAGGAGAGAGTTCACAATCCTTGATTTAGCATTACGTCCAAACCAGGGATCGTGGTTTGTTTTGTTCCCTCCAAGGCATGGTTTATGGTTTGTTGAAGTACTGCAACACTAAGCCAGAAATCATGGTTTGTTTTCTCCCAGCATGAGTGGGAAGGAGCAATTAACTATGGTTTACTGTCATGGACAAATTGGATTACTGTAGCTTAAGGAATAGCACTTAAATTGAAATCCTCTGCAGATTTTATTGGAAGTGAAATTAGCTGAACACACTGTTCTCATGCAGACATAACACTAAGTTATGGTTTAACATCATGAACTAGCCTTGAATTTGGAAGAGTCTTTTAAACTAAGCAAATCATAGTTACTTGAGAGATTAGTTTGTACGTAACACTACATGAGTTTCATGCTGGTGCTGGTGTCCTCACCTCATTTCCTCCCACATGACCAGAAGAAAGAGTTTTGTAACATTTTCATTTCACTTTCCATGAATGCAGTACCTTGGTTTAAGAACAGTCCTGTTTACGAACAATTTGGTTTATGAACTCCGCAAAACCGGAAGTAGTGTTCTGGTTTGTGAACTTTACCTCGGTCTACAAACAGAAACCTAACGGTGCAAGGGCACCGACAGCAGAAGGCCTCATTAGGGAAAGCACACCTCAGTTTAAGAACGGATTAAGTTTGTAAACCGAGGTACCACTGTATTGCATTCAAACAAACTGGTTAGCTTAATAAGTCCGCTTCATAGGCCATGGTTTGAGGGAGGCTTCATTAGAAATTGACCAGAGTTTGTTTGAAATCTCAATCCATACATAACAAGGCAGAATTCATGGAAAATGAAACTGAATTGCTGCAGAATTCCTTCTCCCAGCCATGTAGGGGGAGAATGGAGAGGGAAGAAGATGCACTAAGCCAAAGTGTAGCAATACATCCAGACCAAATACATGAGTCTTACATCCAGGGAAGCATGCACAGAATTGGTATGGATGCCTTGGAAGATCCCCAGGGTCCCAGAGGTAGAGCGTAGCATCCTGGTCCCTGCACTAGAAAATCAAAGCTGCATCTCCCATTAAATACAAAATGGGGAGCAATTTTCTGCTTTTTAATTATATCTTCAGATGTGCCCCCCAAGGTGGGTAGCCTGCCCCATCCAGTCTCCTGTCCAATGGAGGCTGCAGCTGAGGTCAAGTACTTCCCCTTTTCCTCAGTATCTTCTGTTTCTGTAATTTTTGGGGGCAGGACATCATCTTCATGTTCCATCTGTTAACTTCTGACCCAAGTTCTGACGTTACAAACAGGTTTCAACTTCAGAGCCGCTGTAGTGGCTTTGCAGTTGCATTCTCACAAACGTTTCCTGATTTATCTCTTCCAAACTTATTCTGCCGTCACCCCTTGAGAAATTTCCGACAAGTTCTGGGTCTCTTCCAGCTCTGCAACCTGTTTCATAGGACGGCCTGTACTCCTCAGATTGATGTCTGTGTCCATGAGGGCCAACTCCACCATCTGTAGTGTTCTTATGGGACAGATCAAAATTTAATTTGTGCACCCCCTTCCAGCTCAGCAGAGGGAATGCAGGCTCCAGTGTTCCTTCCATCAGCCAAGCCCTGACCCTCCTGGATGTTTAGACAAATGTGGAAAATTAGCCATGGCCTGTGAGGGCCAGATGTTTTGGCAGTGCCTTGCATCTTGCTTCTCTCTCATGGAATAGCTTCATCCCAAGGACAGCTGGCCTCTGTTTGCATCCTGAAATGTGACCAATTGAGCATAGCAGTTTAACTGCATCCCTCCTGGACCAGAAGGCAGAATACCTCCAAGGTTCACGTCCCCTTGGGCAGTCAAATGTCCTTCTTCTTCTTCCAATCTCTTTTGGTCATATAACTGTGTTGTCTCTTGCTGCTGCTGCTGCTGCTGCTGCTGCACAGACGGACGTGCTTCCTCAGCCTTATGTTCTTGGCCAGGACAAGCTAAATCACTTTCCTGTAAGCTGCTGACTCCTTCCCATTAACCTGCCCAGCACTAGGATGTGACGGGACTCTTGCGACACTCACCTTCGCTGACCCCCCACCCCACCCCACCCCATCAGCCCTGCAGCTGAGCAGTGATGTGCACGTGCGTTAAAAGGAGAAAGCCCTGTGTTCTGTGATGTGACATGTGATGTGACACAGGGCTTTTCCTAGCAAGGACAGAACTATACATCCCTGGTCTTGCTGCTCACAATCCTAAATGGAACTGAGGAAAGGAAGGTGTATGCAAATATTTGTCTTCCAAGGGAATTGCTTGTCGTAGGTGAGATCTTCATTCCCTGATGGTGGGCTCGCCTGTTTATTTGCCGACAAGAGAGCTGCTAAATATGCTAATTTTGATCCTGCATCACTCCACTTGGATACAAAATGTATTTCTAGGAGAAGAATAAATTATCCAATTGAAGGTGCCAAACTCCACACCCCGTCAGTCTGAATATAATAGCAATGCCTTGAACTTAGCCCGGTAGCAAATGGACAACCAGTGCAGATCTCTGAGCTGGCAAGACCTCCTGTCAGCCATTGTGCTGCGTCATTCTGCACCAACTGCCGTGTCTGGATCCCATGCGAGGGGAGCCCGACATGGAGTGTAGTGCAGGAATTATATCCAATATTCATTCTGATTTGCTTGGGGGCAGGACAGTTATATAATAATGAATACAATATTCATCCTGCATTCAACCCCATTTGCTTGTGAGGTATTTATAAGTCTTCCTGTTCGTTCATTCCACACTTTTTCAAGCATTTCCTCAGCACTTTTCCAACCTCAAAAGTCTGAGCATGGTTTGTTTTTTATTGTTTTATTTTATTATTTATATCCCACCTAGTCTCCAAGGATCTTTGGCCGATGTACCTGGTTCCCCCCCTTCTCAATGAATCCCCTCAGCCCCCCTGTGTGAGGCTGAAAGGCAGTGTGAGCTTCATGGTTGTGGCCTCGCTCGCTCCACCGACTATTGACTCTGCACCACCACGGCTTATCTCTTCCACTGCCACCAACCAGGTTTCCCTGGTAATATATTCAGACTTAGTCAGGTTGTAACGTATTAACAAAGATTCCAGTTTATTGTGAACACAAACAAGTTTTAAATGCTTTGAAACACTGTAATCCGATTCACTCTCTAGTCTCCCCTCTGTCTCTAACTCACTCTGACTCCTGTGCTTCCCACCCACAAGAAACCAACCGAGGGAACTGCCCAAAGCCCTGTGTTGAGCCTTAAACTCAGTTAGGCTCCGCCCCTGGGCTTTCTTATTGGTCAGCCTATTAACCCTTTCTCTCTCTCCCCCAGTACGACATCTCCATAATGAGTGGGCAAACGCCACAATGGTTTAGCTCTAGTCTGCAATGGATGGATGGAATCCCTCCTGCAGAATACAGTCTGGAGGGATCCTCAGACTGTGGCCTCTGCTCTGGAAAGTTTGAGAAGGAAGCAGGTTCCCTTCACCGCAACTGAAGGCTGATGGGACCGGGGAATCTTGCTGAACAGGCTTGCCTCATGCACTCATGTCGTTTCCACATCCAACATTAAAAGCACATCCCCGCTTCCAAGTGTGCTAGTTTCCCCCTCAAATCCTACAATCTCCAACACCCTTAACAAACCATAGTTGCCAGGATTTTTTCGCCAGGGGATAAGGAATGTGCTTTAAATGTGTGGTGTGAACACAGCTGTACAGAGGAAGAGAATAAAAATAACAACTAATCAGTCACGGTTAGTTCAGAGTCCATGACTGTATATGTAAAATTAAGATATATTTTTTTGCCTCAACATGTATCCCTTTACATTTGTTTACATTGAATGGCATTTGCCATTTTTTATCGCCCATTCACCCAGTTTGAAGAGGGCCTTTAGGAGCTCTCCACAATCTCTTTTGTTTCAGCAAACTTGGCTGCCTCCTTGCTCACCCCTAACTCCTAGAGCATTTATGAAGAAGCTGAAAAGATCCATGTGGGGGGCTCCGCTTTCCAAATCCTGTTTACAGAACTGTCCATTTAGTCCAACTCTCTGCTTCCTGCTACTGAACCAATTCCTGATCCACAAGGTGATGGGAACCACTTCACCTGTTGAATTTCCACCTGTTATGCACATTTTTAAAAACATAGATGCTCAGATTGGAAGTGGGCAGCCCTAACCTGTGGTGCACAATGATTTGGAACCCAGGTGGAAGCCATGACTTAGGTAGATGCCAGAACCCGCAGGCGCAACATGGTACATCTGTATGCTCACATCTCTCACACACTCTGTGGACAGAGTACATATTTCTGATTACACCTGAAAGCTATAACTCAGAGCCATAACTCAGAGGTGCCATAATGCTGAAGTTGGCACGTCACATTCACCTCAGCCTGCTGAGTGCTGAGTCTGCTTAAACACATTCCCACAACAACAACTGCAAGATGTTTCCACAGCTGCAACAGCAAGGCCAGTTTTGCTGGCCTGGTCTGAGAATGAGATAAGGGAGGGTCAAGAAGTCACTGCTCTGTAGCCAGGTAGAAGAATGTGTGATTTAAGCTCATTCCTAGCCAAGAGAGATCATGCATTTGTATGTTTACTACAATTGCATAAATGCTTTGTGCATCCTTTGTTCTATGCTCGGATTTCTGGAACTATCCTGCCATGCCTTCTAATGCTACAGCTAAGATTAAAGCTTCTTTTGCCTTCCCACCAGCTGCCTCTTTTTGGCCAGGAGTAGGCTTGTCATATATCAGGAAAATTCCTGACATTTCTTGGTTTTCGGGTGTAAAAATGGCGTCAGGGGAGAATTTTGCTGCATTGGCAATGCAATGGAAAAAGCAGCGGAAACAGATTCAAAAACAGTCCCTCAAAAAGCTCAACAATTTTGTGGGTGCTGCCTAGAACATTCCGGAAAGTGTCTCTCCTGCAGGGCCAGTCCACCCATGAGGCTAGCTGAGGTGACTGCCTCAGGTGGCAGGAGCCACTAGGACAGCATATCCCAATGCAGATCCTTCTTCCCTGCTTGTTCCTGAGGTAGATCTTCCCTCACCCCTTCTTCCCTAGCAGGGAGGGGGCAGTCCTTTTGTGGTTTGCCTCAGGTGCAAAAATGTTGGGGCTGGTGCTGCTGCACTCAAAATTATTTTGTGAGCTTTTAAGGTGAGACATGCACAGAAAAGGAGGAATATATCCCGGTCTGTCTCCCCATTTCACTCCAAACACATACAATGACCACAACATGATTTTTAATTGTAGAATGTAGTGTGCAGTCTTCCTGGAAGAGGAGCTGGGGGGGGGGGATAAAATGTGAGGAAATCATGCATGTATGAAACAGCTGCTATCATGTGAGCTGAGGAGTCCAAGATTCAATTTTTGCCTTTGCCAGCAGTGCAGAAGGTGATTTGCTCACATTGCACAGACTGTAAAGTAGACGACATTTCAGCTCCTTGGCAGCTGTGCGAATGGAGGACCTGTTAGGCCAGAGGCGGGTAGAGGCTATTGTGCGCCAGGAAACATTAACTGGAGCTGCTCACAGTTGGGAATCCCTCTGCGTATCTGTAGTAAAGCTCCCCCTGACTGCACTCCACAAATGCAAAATAGAGGTTGATGTAGAAAACCTCAGGGTGAATACAGAAATGCTTAGAGCAGTTAAGCAAGAAGAATTGGTGTGGCTGCTAAACCTAACCCTCTGGCAGCTGGGATGCCATTGTGGTTGGTGGAGAGAGTACTGGTAGGGTTTTCTTTCAGGTGCCGAAATAACGTGACTGGCTTTGGATAGTTAGCTATGGAGAAGAAAACGGATTCAGTTCACGTTTGAAGGCAAGTGCTGTGTGGGGACGCAAAGGTGAAGGTGCCAGGAGTGGGCACAGCAAGGTGGTGCTGGGTCTGAAAGGAGAGTTTGGCCACTGAGAGGGAATTGGGATGTTCCTGTAAAGGAATATCCTAATCCCCCACCACCACAGCTTCCACTGCCAGAGCTCTGGAATATTGGAGTGGATGAGATGGAGTTGAATTCTTCAACATCAACTTCGTTGGACTGGTCATGTTGTGCAGATGCCTGGTTATCGTCTTCCAAAGCAACTACTATACTCCAATCTTAAAAATGGAAAGCGTAATGCTGGTGGTCAACAAAAGAGATTTAAAGACTGTCTCAAGGCAAATCTAAAAAATGTAGTATAAATATGGACAACTGGGAAACTCTGGCCTGCGTGCGCTCCAGTTGGAGAACAGCCTTTGCCAAAGGTGTCATGGACTTTGAAGACACTCGAACTCAGAACACAAGGGAGAAACGTGCTAAGAGGAGGGCACATTTTGCAAATCCACACTGTAATCAGCTCCCACCCGGAAACCTATGTCCCCACTGTGGAAGGATGTGTGGGTCCAGAATTGGCCTCCACAGTCACTTACGGACTCATTGTTAAAACCGTGTTTATTGAAGACAATCTTACTCGGCTATGAGTGATCGCCAAAGAAGAAAGATGAAGAATAGGGGGTGGGGAGCAATGTTTTGTTTTGTTTTTGTTCCTGCTTTTATTATGTCTTTTTTGTAACAAATTGCTGATGTTTTGTATCACAGAGAACGCAGGGTTAGGAAGATGCGGGGAAGTCCATTAGATTTGCTGAAAAAAAGATCATGGAAATTCACAACTTTTCTATATTATTTCTTATATTTGTCTTATATTCTTTTTTTCTGTATTTTATAAATTTAATAAAAATATTATTTTAAAAAAAAATTATGTCTTTTTTGTGTTTTTATCTTGTATGCTTATGTTGTGAACTGCCCTGAGATCTTCCAATGAAGGGCAGAATACAAGTTAAGTTAAATGAATGGATGGATGAATGAATGAATGAATGAATGAATGTTGGGGGAGGTGAATATCAACATGACTTGTTTTAATAGGTGTACACACACACACACACACACACAGAGAGAGAGAGAGAGAGAGAGAGAGAGAGAGAGAGAGAGAGACTTAATGTTCTAAAACAAAAGGGGAAAATAAGACCCTGTGATCTCTATAAAATTTGACCTACGTAGTAATAACTAATGAACACACAAGATAGATTTATTGAGCTGCTGGGAAAGGAGTTACTCAAGTAGAGTGAGCCATGGCCTTTTGAGAGCTGTTCCTGGGAAGATTCTGGTATGCCTCCCTCTCCTAGCCTATCCCACTTTTATCCAGGAAAGATGGATGCTCCCTGCAAAGGAGCAAGGTGGCTCCAACTGCCTGATTTATAGAAATGCCATTTAATCTTCTGTTCCAGCTCAACATCAAAGTTGAGTGGATGCAGAGGGGATGCCGTGGATTGTGGTGCCCCCATGCACCAAGTGAGCAGCTCAGTTCTGACAGCACAGAATGCAGCATCTGAGATCTGAACATGGCCATGGCATGGTGAAGATCAAGAGAGAGAGCGGAATTCATATACCTTTCAGGGTTGGGAGGAAGAGGGATTTTTCATGGATGCAGCTTGTACAAAACTGCCCCCCCCCACGCCCAGAAATTACCCTTCTTGAGAAAAACATGAAGCAACAGGGAGGCCTGCCCTCCCTTGCCTCCGGCCGTTTTAGTGAGACAGAAGGCAAAATAAACAAAGAGACTCTGCATTCTGATACCCACAGTTTGTTAGGGGATTCTTGGTCTGAAATTTAAAAGTGCATGTTTGGTATTAGCATCAGTTGAGACCTTACTGGTAAATAGATGAATTAACATTCTTTATACCTCCAGGAGTTATGGCTGAACAGTGAATCTTCTCTCACACTCTAATAAACAAAGACAGCTGCCGTCTCTCTACTTCCACTCAGAGACGATGAACTATGTAACCTGATTTTGGAAAGTGAATTGTAATTAAGATGCAGCATAAAATACTTTAATGCAGCTATTTAGAAAGGAAGTCTGAGTTAATGTTAATAATCAAATGTGCCTCTCTGTTTTTATTTCTTTTTGGGCGGCTTTACATAACTCAAGCAGAGAAGCTAAGATCTTCCAGGGGGTTTTTTTATGTAATCTGGAGGTTTAGACTTTGCAGAGCTTGTTTAATGAGCTGAGGAGTCGTCCAATAAAATGTTTTAGGAAGCCTCTGAGAGGGTGAAATGGATCAAAAAAGGCGATTTCAAATGCTATACTAGTAATGCTGTACTCAGTGGCGTAGCGTGGGGGGTGCAGGGGGAGCCGGCCGCACCGGGCGCAACATCTGGGGGAGGCGCGCTCGCACTCGCACCTCTCTGCCCCTACCTGGCAGGGGTGCAAATTACTTGCCTTGCCCCAGGTGCTGACAACCCACGCTACGCCACTGGCTGTACTAAAGCGTATTTAATTATTATTAGATCTGAAAGAGCAATAAAATAAAATCAGAATGCGTGTAAATTTCCATGTAATTTTTGAAGATTTTGATGCTTTTTCTTGTGGAGAGAGGGAGACTCAAAGGAGGTTTGGATTGCACAATGCCCCCAGATAAAAACCTGGACTTGGCCTTCCATTGATATGGAAATACAGTATGTACTTCTTGCTGGCATTATACTGTCTCCTATTGTTCATTTAAAGCTTTTGTGGAGGAGCAAGCTGAAACAGGGTTTTGAGGGCTGTCAAGGCCAGGCATAGGCAAACTCGGCCCTCCAGATGTTTTAAGACGACAATTCCCATCATCCCTGACCACTGGTCCTGTTAGCTAGGGATGATGGGAGTTGTAGTCCCAAAACATCTGGAGGGCTGAGTTTGCCTATGCCTGGTCAAGGCAGCTGTTGCCACCTGCTCTGTGGTTCTGTCCAAGTGTGAAGTCCAATGGCATTGTTGGCAGTGTGGTGAGGTCTGAAGCAACTGTCCAAAGGCTTGCACAGAAAGCAGATGAGTTTTCAGATAATAAAAGTAAGCCCAGGTACAACTAGAGGTACAGAAGAAAATAGGTTTGGTTTGTATTTTAATGGAAGCCTACATAATTCACTTCCATACATGTATGGAAGTGAGAGCTGGGACATAAAGAAGGCTGATTGCTGAAGAATTGATGCTTTTGAATTACAGTGGTACCTCAGGTTACATATGCTTCAGGTTACATATGCTTCAGGTTACAGACGCTTCAGGTTACAGACTCCGCTAACCCAGAAGTAGTACCTCGGGTTAAGAACTTTGCTTCAGGATGAGAAGAGAAATTCTGCTCCGGCGGCACAGCAACAGCAGGAGGCCCCATTAGCTAAAGTGGTGCTTCAAGTTAAGAACAGTTTCAGGTTAAGAACAGACCTCCAGAACGAATTAAGTACTTAACCCGAGGTACCACTGTATGGTGCTGGAGGAGACTCTTGAGAGTCCCATGGACTGCAAGAAGATCAAACCTCTCCTTTCTGAAGGAAATCAGCCCTGAGTGTTCACTGGAAGGACAGATCCTGAAGCTGAGGCTCCAAGACTTTGGCCACCTCATGAGAAGAGAAGACTCCCTGGAAAAGACCCTGATGTTGGGAAAGGTTGAGGGCACAAGAAGAAGGGGATGACAGAGGACGAGATGGTTGGACAGTGTTCTCGAAGCTACTAATGTGAGTTTGACCAAACTGCAGGAGGCAGTGGAAGACAGGAGTGCCTGGCGTGCTCTGGTCCATGGGGTCACGAAGAGTCGGACACGACTAAACGACTAAACAACAACAACATAATTCACACTTCCTGAAACAATCTCCATGTAAACACAGCAATTCCTCAAAATTTGCACTTTTGCAATCTTTGGATGATGTTTTCCAGTTGCATATGTGTATATTAGGGGAAACTGTGCATAAGGATGCATATGTTAGCAAAAACAGCATGCAAAAATGCATTATGATACAGAAAATTGCTTTTAAAATGTTTTATTGGGCAAAATGGTATTAAAAAATGTTTGTATTAGGAGAAATGTGCGCTATAATTGTGAGATTTCCACAAGGGCTTTTAAAAAAGGAAACTGATTCAGAAATGTGGCAAAATGAATTTACGATTGGAAAAATTAGAAACTAAGAGAACCTGAAGCTGACCCATCTGTTCACCCCCAAGTGCAGCTCTTTGCAGGCAGAAATGAAGCCAGGGATGATGGTACGCTGGCCTGCACAAAGTCCCCCAGAATCCTTTGCAGGGCTGCCTTGGCCTCTGCCTGGGACCTCTTGGAGAGGCACTGTCAGCCAGCACACCCAATCCTGGGGGAGACCAGGGGGCCACAGCTTCCTGGAGACACTACATGTTGTGCAGGCAGGCAGAAGCCTTGACATCTGCTCTGTACCAGCTCAGACCATTTGTCCCTCTAGCTCAGCATTGTCTGCAGCAAAGGGGAGGAATATTTTTCAGCCCAAGGACTTCGTTCCCTTGTGGGTAATCTTCCAGGGGCCACAGGCAAGTGGCTGGTGAGGCCAGAAGCAAAAGTGGGAGAAGCAGCAGGTGCATCTCTCTCCTTGCAGCTATGCTAAAGGCAGTATTCACACTCACACACGTGTCTCCATTCTCCTTTGTGCAAAAAAGAGGCATTATCAGAGTTCGCAGACACACTCCAACCTGGCTAGAGAACTTGAGGGTGCAGAGTAGGCCCGTTAGGAGAGAGGTGTGGCCCTGGGTCAGCCCTGAGGGTGAACAGGGAAGCTGAAGGGCCATATCTGACTCGCAGCCTGAGGTTCTCCACCCCCGGATTGGCAGTGGCTCTCCAGGATTCCAGGTGGGGATAATTCCAGGAGTCTGGAGACGCCAGGGCTTGAAGCAGGGACCTTCTGCATGCAAAGCATGCACTGGGCTCCCGAGATATGCCTGTTCCCCTACAGTAGTGCAGCTGGGTAATTTCAACCCTGGATTTCATGGTATTTCAGGCAAGAGCCACATACATTACATCAGGTGAGAAGCAGAGAATTCACATTTCTCTTACGCCTCCCTTTGCTGCCATTTCATGCTTTACAACTGCCTTCACATTCCTGATAGGTTAGAACAAAAACCCAAATAAAACAGTTCGCCAGCCCTGATTATTATTTTTAAGAACTACTCTGAGCACGTGCAATTTTGCATGTAAAACTCACTTTAAATCCTTGCACCATTCTGGCTACAGGAACAAAATGGAGTTTGCTTCTGTTGCCCCAGTACCAAAACCACTGAATTGGGATTAAGCACTATTGTCATAGAAAAAGTTAATATATTTTAAAAGTAAAAATAATACAATGAGCACCTGTAACCAGATGCATACCTGGCCAGCTATATCCTAACTATAAATCGTTTTTTATAAACAAGAAGAAAACACAGCTGCTGCTATGACCAGCATCAGCCCCAGCGTGGTCTGCCAGGATGGACCTTCAGCCAACAGGAGGCCTAAGTGCTGCTGCCCCCATCATCTGCCACTCTCTGGCTGGTCAGTTGGTGGGCTGGGTGGGGCCTGAACCTTAGTCCGGAGGTCCAGTCCCAGCTGCACACACAAGGTCCCAGTTTCAATCCTTGGCATCTCTCAGAAGAACCTCAGCCAAACTGGGAAAGACTCTCTCTGCTAGATGGAGTTTCATTCTCTTCTATTCTGAGGGCCAGTTCACACAGTCAACCCATAGCTTTCCACTTGTGGTTTTTATTGGAGGGAGGGAGGCAAACCACAAGTCCGGGTTTCTTTTTTTAAAAAAATAATATTTATTAAGAGTTTAAAGATTACAAAAAGAAAGAAAAAGAATTAAACAAATCAATATAATACAATACAAAAACAAAAACAAAAACACTACATAAAACATTGAATTAACAAAACAAAACAAGAACAATTAAAAACACTTCCAATATTTTCAAGCTTATCTTTCATTCACTTGTTTCATTGACTTCCTCGCGCCTCCCTTTTTGTATTCCACTTCAATTAACTGTTTCAGCAACTCCTTTCCATCTTCCTCTGTTTTCTGTCCTGTAATTAATCTTAACATATTCTAACCTTGTTTTTTCCCTTTAATACATTAACAGTCTATCTGTACCTAGTTCCTTATAACATTTCTGCCAAAGCCATATAACTTCATTCCACCATTTTTCTAAAGCTCATTAATTTTACAATATTTCCGTAAATAATCTTTAATTTTTTCCCAATCTTCTTCCACCGACTCTTCTCCCTGGTCTCGGATTCTGCCAGTCATTTCCGCAAGTTCCATATAGTCCATCAACTTCATCTGCCATTCTTCCCGGGTGGGTAAATCTTGTGTCTTCCAATACTTCGCGATGAGTATTCTTGCTGCTGTTGTTGCATACATAAAGAAAGTTCTGTCCTTCTTTGGCACCAATTGGCCGACCATGCCCAGGAGAAAGGCCTCTGGTTTCTTCAGAAAGGTATATTTAAATACCTTTTTCATTTCATTATAAATCATCTCCCAGAATGTCTTAATTCTTGGGCATGTCCACCAAAGGTGAAAGAATGTACCTTCAGTCTCATTACATTTCCAACATTTATTTTCGGGCAAATGGTAAATTTTTGCAAGCTTGACTGGTGTCATGTACCACCTGTAAATCATTTTCATTAAATTCTCTCTTAGGGCATTACATGCCGTAAATTTCATACCTGTGGTCCATAACTGTTCCCAGTCAGCTATCATTATGTTATGTCCAACATCTTATGCCCATTTAATCATAGCAGATTTCACCGTTTCATCCTGAGTGTTCCATTTCAACAGCAAATTATACATTCTTGACAAATTCTTAATTTTGGGATCTAACAATTCTGTTTCCAATTTTGATTTTTCCACCTGGAAGCCAACTTTTTAATCCAAATTATATGCCTCCATTATTTGGTAATAATGAAGCCAATTTCGCACTTTGTTTTTTAATTTTTCAAAACTCTGCAATTTTACCCTGTCTCCATCTTGTTCCAAAATTTCCCAATATTTCGGCCATTTGGCCTCCATATTGAGTTTTTTCTGTGCCTTCGCTTCCATTGGTGACAACCATCTTGGGGTTTTATTTTCTAACAAGTCCTTATATCTTATCCAAACATTAAACAATGCTTTCCTAACAATATGGTTTTTGAATGCTTTATGTGCTTTTACCTTATCATACCACAAATATGCATGCCAACCAAATACATTGTTAAAACCTTCTAAATCCAGCACATCAGTGTTTTCAAGAAGCAGCCATTCTTTCAGCCAGCAAAAAGCAGCTGATTCATAATAAAGTTTAAGGTCTGGCAGGGCAAATCCACCTCTTTCTTTAGCATCAGTTAATATCTTAAATTTTATTCTAGGCTTCTTGCCCTGCCAGACAAATCTGGAAATGTCTCTCTGCCACTTCTTGAAACAATCCGTCTTGTCTATGATTTGCAATGTTTGAAACAAGAACAACATCCTTGGCAATACATTCATTTTTATCACAGCAATTCTGCCTAACAATGATAGCTTCAAATTTGACTCTATTTCTAAGTCCTTTTTCACTTCAATCCAACATTTTTCATAATTATCCTTAAACAGATTCACATTCTTGGCAGTCATATTACACAAGTCCGGGTTTCAACATAGTGCTAAACCTAACCATGGCTTTGCTCCTGTAAATGCAGCAGCAGGATGTCCAAGGGAGGAGCACAGCAGCTGCGATTTTTACAGAGTAGCCGCACACTCATGAGTTCACACTTATACACTATGTGGCTTAGCTTTATGTGTGAACCGGCTCCTTATAGTTTCCAGCTCTGAGAGACCCACTTCTTGGTCTTTGTGCCTCTGTTGAACAAGGCCAATGCTATTTGCATATAAAATTATAATATTTTCAGAATACCAAAGAACTGGGATTTAAGTTTCAGTTTGTTGGTCCGTTTTTTCCGGTTTTCCTCCAAGAAAAAGAGCAGAAAATTACTGAGATAATATCCTTAATTTCCTGCAAAGGGATAAAGTTTCCTTGAAAGCTGCTCTCTCAGAGAGCCTTTAAATGTATCTTAAGAGGACATCTTATCCCATTTAATACAGGATAATGGAAAAGGACAGAATCTCTTCAACAGCATTCAGGAGTTTGTCTGCTTTGGTCTCTCAAATGAACTTGAGATGCTTTTTCCTAAGCATGTCGGGCAATTGGCCTGCTTTAAGCTGTAGAAAAAAAACCACAACCAAATCATTGCTCTTTCAGCATTTGGCAGATCCAGAATAGTGTGTTTTAATCACAGTCATATCCAAACCAAAAAAATCAAGTCCTAGCTGAAAGCAACGCCTGGCGCTGTTTCATTTTATATGCAACACTGGCGTGTGGGGAACTGCCTTGGCTTGTGCTTTTTTGCTTTATAGCTTTATAGCTAAGATTATAGTAATTCACATTGCTAGAGTTAAACAGTGCTTTTTTCTGGGGGGATGCATACCCCTAAACATTTTGTGAATCTTTGTACTTTTTCCATTTACTGTATTTATTTTTCCCAATTTGAACTATAAAATTGTGATTTTCTTGAGTCAAAATGAGAGTACCCGTAAACATTTAGAAAAAAAGCACTGGAGTTAAACATTGTCCCCATTTATGAGCAAAGACACTACCACTTATCGTGTTCTTGTGGTTCCCTTTATTTTCCTGTGCAGATGTGCGTTAGCCTGTTGATCACTATCAGCCTCACGTTCTGTGCCTGCAAAAGTGAGCAACTCTGCCTTGCAACTTACAGCCATCCTTGGAAGGGCACCAGGGGTTCCTCAGTGCAGCCTCTGTATCCAGCATTTATCCTGATCTCCTTGTGCAGAAGTTTCAACTGTTTAGAGGGAGGTTATTATGTCTATGGTTTGTTTATCCCACACTTTCCGGTGCATTTCACTTTCACTTTCTTAACTGCAAGGCGGATTTGTTCTACCAGGGCAACAGAGCACCTTAATGCACTTTATTTGTGCATACTTTAATTTCCAGGGCACGTTTTAATTCCTCCTGCAAAACACTGATGGTCTAAAGGTGACCATGCAGACCTGAACCCTCACTTGGAATATCAGCCAAAGGTAGCAAAGCTTTTAGTCAGGAGAGCTTCATTACTGGCCATTTTCCACAGGTGCATTCACAGTGAGGTGTAACAGGCTTGGGGATGGACATGCAGCTGTTCCTCAACAAACAAAAAAGGGCAACCATAATAACCAAGGGGCTAGAGCAAGTCCCTTATGTGCAATAGTTACACGGATTGGGGTTTTAGGGGAACGCCAAAACTCCGGGATAGAGACCTGCTTGGCATGCAGGAGGTCCCCAGCGCAAGCTCCTGTGGATCTCCAGGTTGAGCTGGGAGAGACTCCTGCCTGCAGTCCAGTCAGAGTAGGCAATGCTGGGCTGTGTGGCTCAATGGTCAACAAGGTGGCTTCCTATGTTCCAATGTAGAAAAAAGGTGGGAGGGGCATGATAGAGGGGGCCATAGTTATGCCTGGTGCAGAGAAAGTGGATAGAGAGAAGCCCCCCCCCCATCTCATAATGTTAGAACCTGGGACCATCCAATGACTCTGAATAATGGAAGATTCGGAAAAGGAAGTATTTTTCTTACATTGCATGCTTAAAACTCTGGAATTCATATCACAAGTATTGGTGATGACCACCAACTTGGATCGCTTTAGACAAATGCATGGCAAATAAGACTCTCAGTGGCTGTGCGCCACATACAGAGTTGGAGGTGGTGCACCTCTAAATACCAGTTTCTGGGGAGCAGGAATGGGGGGGGTTGCTAGTCTGCTGGGACAGAGCAACTGGAGCTCACCCCGTCGCAGGGATTTGAACTGCCAACCTTCCAATTGGCAAGCCCAAGAGGCTCAGTGGTTTAGACCCCAGCCTGGATGTAGCAGGCCAGCTTAAGGAGGATTCATTGTTGGTGTGCTGCCCACCCTGACATCCACTGCCTGAATTGGCTGCCTCACTCTGCCCAATAGTAGGAGCTGGCCTTGAGGAAGGGCATCTCCTTCAGGTCTGCTTAGCAATCTGGTTCTGGCTCCTCTCCTTACTTAGCTTGTTCCCAAAGGCAGCTGCTAAATCATCTCACTCCAGAGAACACACAGCCAGGCCTCAAAGACTTCCTCCCTCCCTCCCTTCCATCCCTCCCTTCCTTCCCAGTGCAGCTCTCAAGAGAAAGAGAAGGAAAACACACAGAGACCTCAGTTTGAACTCGGGGAAATCCAGAGCGGGAGGAGAAGAGCCTTTGGAGAGTTAATTGCCAGACCTGATGCCTTCAAGACGGTCTGACTTGGTGTCCCGCAGCTCTTGATGTTTGAAAAGTATAACCCTAGTCAAGCCCTTGGTCCTTAGAGCTCAGTATTGCCCACCCCACATAAGAGCCAGTTCTTGGGGGCTGTGGGAGCTTCGGCCCCCACAATAAAATATTTGAGGGGGCCAGGCCCCCACAATGTGGATGGGCATTCCCATTCAAATGGTGTGTGTGCACTGTGTCATGTGATCAATTCTGCAGGGCGGGGCTTACCTGGGCCCCCACAATATTCTATTCAACTGCTCCCCAACTGCAGTCTCTCCAAGTGTGCCTGTTTTCCAGGGACATTCCCAGATTTACTGAAAGCCGTCCTGGTTTCTGATTTGAGCCCGGAATGTCCCACTTTTCCTTAGGATAAGTGTTGGAGGGTCTGGAGTTATGCAGCCCCCGAGCCAAGGAGATAAGTAACAATACCAACTTTAGAAGACATTTGAAGGCAGCCCTGTTTAGGGAAGGTTTTTTAAAATGTTTTATTGTGTTTTTATATATGTTAGAAGTCTCCCAGAGGTGCATATTGATGCTTGGCTGGTTTTGCCATTGTCAGATGTCTATCGAATACAGGGGTCCTCAAACCTTTTAAACAGAGGGCCAGTTCACTGTCCCTCAGACACTGTTGAGGGCTGGACTATAGTTTTTTGGGGGAAATGAACGAATTCCTATGCACACTGCACATATTTTATTTGTAGTGCACAAAAAACAGGGGGGAAATACAATTGTTACCGGAAAAAATCCGAGGGCTCCCTTGGACAAAAAGTAAAGACACCAACCAGAGTAAATTGGAGCAAATCAGCAGCCTGTAGGCTTGGCCTTTATTGACTGTTGCAACAGGGTGCTCCCCTCACTTGCAGGTGAGAGAAAAGACACAGAAAAATGGTGTGCAAGACCTTATAAAAACTTTTGAAATTCCCCTCCTCTAGGTCAAGCCCACCCCCAGAAACATCATGCATACATTACAGAAAGGAGGGGTTGAGGGAGGAGTTGTGGTGGTAACCTGAGTGTCCTGTCACCTGGCTGGTTCCCTTCTCTCCCCCTCCCCATGAGTCACTTCCAGGAGACAAAGGGGAGTTTGCAGTTTCCTGCCCCCTGAGGGAAGATCTGATCAGTGTCCTTTGTTTCAGTCCATGCTGAATCCACTCCCATATGCAAGTTCTTTGTGATCTTGATTGTCTTCTGTCTAGGACCATCAGGGTTGGCATAGCAACAGGGCAGGGCTCCTGTAGATGTGCTGGGATGGTGAAGGGATTATGGCTGCCCTGTATCAAACCTTCCCCATTTTGTAGTCCTTCCTTCATGGAGTAAAATAAAAATGGAACAGTGCAAATCCGATGTATGGTTGATTTTCTTATGAATTTATAACAGAAGTGTGGCGTATGTAGTGTGTGAGTGTGAGTGTGTGTGAAGTTTGTACAAACAGAATGATTGGGGTGGGGGGTTCCTGCTACACAATACAATCATACCTCGGGTTGTGAACACTGCAGGTTACGTCTTTTCAGGTTGTGTCCCATGGCAACCCGGAAGTACTGGAAAGGGTTACTTCTGGGTTTCACTGCTCGCGCATGCACAGATGCACAAAATGACATCATGCGCAGAAGTGGTGAATCGCAACCTGCGCGTGTGCAGACGCGCAGACGTGGGTTGCATTCCATTCAGGTTGCTCCAGAATGGATCCCGTTTGCAACCAGAGGTTATAATTATTTCAATTGGAAGTATGGGCCTGCTTTTGGCCAATGGTCAATATCCGGTTCCATATTTGTCACTGCTAGTCGTAGCAAGTGATGCAAGTGTGATGCAAAGAGCTGCACCTGTTATATTTCTGCCTGTTCTGCAGCAGAAAGCCTGCTAAGGCAGGGGAGAGATGATTTGCAACCCTTTGTCATATGACAGCAGCCACTTACAGCCTCCAGGTGACTGAACTATTGTTGTTCACAGGAGGCAAGTTCTTTAAATAATGGAGATTGGAATCATCAATAAGTGACACTTCCAGCTATTTCTTCAGGAGTATCACAGACTGCTCAAAGCAAAGTAGAGCAATACTATACATGTCTACTCGTAAGTAAATCCCACTGAATTCAGTGAGGCTTTTTGCCAGATAAGTGAGTATTGGAGCTTTAAGAGTCTCATTTGAAGGCTGCAATCCTACAGGCACTTACTCAGCAATGGAACTTACTTCAGAGTAGACATAGTTAGGATCCCAATATCTGGGCCATGCCTTTATTTGGACCACACTGAAATGTGGGACAATCCTGCATCATCCTGGACTTTCCTCGCGTGGATCTCCTCCTTCTCCCCTGCCACCCCCTACCCCTGCTGGGCAAGGTGCAACTTACTACGTGGAGGTGTAGGGCACGCATGGCTCCTTGGCACGCAGGAGGCAGCGCAGGCACCCAAGAGCTTCCCTTGCACCAGGTTGGGAGCATCAGGAAATTAGGGTGGCGGTGGCAGCGCTGGCAATTAGAGACGCAGGCAGGAGCCCCGCAAACACCGCCCAGCCAGGCGCCCACACGAAACCGCAGAGGAAGCGCAGTGCCTCTATTATGAGAACCTGGAGACACGCAGCCCACCCCACCCCCGCCTGCTCACCCTGTCCCTCACCAGGTGGGCTGGGTTCAGAACCCTGGCGGGCCGGATTTGGCCCATGGGCTGTAGTTTGAGGACCCCTGATATAATAGATCATGGGTAGTCAAACTAAGGCCTGGGGGCCAGATCTGGCCCAATCACCTTCTAAATCCGGCCCGCGGATGATCCAGGAATCTGTGTGTTTTTACGTGAGTAGAATGTGTGCTTTTATTTAAAATGCATCTCTGCGTTATTTGTGGGGCATAGGAATTTGTTCATATTTTTTTTCAAAATATAGTCCGGCCCCCCACAAGATCTGAGGGACAGTGGACCTGCGGAAAAAGTTTGCTGACCCCTGTAATAGATCTTTCACTTCCTGCCTGAAATAACACTCTGCTCCAACCACCAGTTGCCTTGGGACTGCAGCCCCAGAGGCACTCAAGATCTAGCCCTAACCATCAGCCAGAGGACAGGGAGATGTTGGTTATGTGTCCATGTGTGAGTTTTATAGGCTGCCTTGAGAATCTTGTGTGGGGTAGATTTTCAGAATAAATAAGTGAAAGTCCTGTGCCTGAGTCACATTTCACACCCATATCATGCATTTAAAGCACTCTTATTCTACCCTAGGAATCATTCCCCACCCCACAAAGGTTCCTGGAAACTCTTGGATGCCAAGAGTTGTTGGGAGAGCCTTAATGAAGGACAGTTTGCAGGATTCTTTGTGGAGGAAGACATGCCTCTTAAAGTGGACTGAGAGTGCTTTCAATTTATAGAGTGGATGTGGCCTTAGAGTTTGGCTTAGGGAGGATGGGAAAGTTTTGAGAAACTTTCTGAGTTCTTGTCCATCAATGTTCCACCCTGTGTTTGTAATTCTTAGGTTTCTAAGAATTCAGCATCAGGAGAAACTGAGCTTCCAGACAGAGACAAAAATGTTGCCTTTCCAGTGTCAACAAATACCCATTAAATCCTTTGCCCGTGGGCTGGGAATGTTAAGATGTGAATGTAAAAGAAATCAAAGAGAGGGTGGCAAAGGAAATAAAAAACAGACGCTGCCTACACAGCTTATGCCCACATGTTGGAAATGTTGATGCCTCCACTCCTGTTCATGGGAGGAGGAAGGAGATGAATCTCTACAGACGATTGTTTGGGTTGTTGGGCTCTTTAGCAAAAGTTTCAGTAGGGAAACAAAAAGCTTGACTGAGAAAATAAAGTCTGCTAGCTGCGGAAATACTATTTACTTGCAAATGTTCTATAGAAATGTGGAAAACACAAGCAGTAAAATAAGACGTAGGAGTTAAAACTAGAGCAGGGGCTCAGGCTGCTTAGGAACATTGGACGCTGTCTTATACCAGGTCAGACCAATCGCCTATCTTGTTCAGTATAGTCTGCTCTGGCCGGCAGCAGCTCTCCCTGGAGATGCCAGGGATGGGATCAAGCACCTGGATTCTCTGCCACTGAGCTAAGGCACTGCCAGACCATTGCTATTGCCAGGTGCCATTTAATCTCATAAAAGTAAATTATAGTTGACTGGGAGGTCTTGCGCAACAAACCCACTTCCCCCAAAGTTTGGGATGTTTGCAATAAGGAGAGTGATAGGGAAAATGTGCTGGGAAGTATGAGATCATGCTTGCTTTGATGCAAGGTCTTCTAACCTCCCCACAAAAACATCAAGCTAAGTGCTCCTTAAATAGTCAATGCCATCTAATCTACCCACAAATCAGGATGAATGCTCAGTCAGATTAGGAACATAAGGAAGAACCCCTAGCCTGAAAGCCACACACTGCAATGTTACTGGAGCATTCCATTTCAGGCTGGGTTCTGTGTGCAGATTATTCCACTTGGGAGGGAGACGGGAGGCTGGGCCCAGACAAATGGCAGAGACAACTGGCCTGCGAGGGAGATTAGGCTGAATTCTCGTTGCCGGCATTCAGCCCTGCTCAAACCTGGGCCCTGGGGCCTCCTCAGAAGAAGAGTAGGAGGAGTTCTCCAAAGCGGATGCTCGGCCTGGCGCAGCCTGAGGTGAGCCACTCTGGACCCTCTTCCCAGTCGCTCCTTTCCCTCCCTTTTATGGCTTCACTGTGTCCCCTAGCAGCCCTCCGCCCCCTTGCCTCCCTCCCTTGCTCTGTCCTGGACCACCTTTGCTCTTCCGCTCCGGCAAGTGAAGGAGACCCGGGTCTGCTGCCACCATGGGAAAGTGGGGAGAGGAGTCCTGGCTGTGAGTGAGTGAAGAGAGCGGGGGCCCC
Source organism: Podarcis erhardii (assembly GCF_964252035.2). Lineage (NCBI taxonomy): Eukaryota > Metazoa > Chordata > Lepidosauria > Squamata > Lacertidae > Podarcis > Podarcis erhardii. The sequence continues at coordinate 1,507,833 of NC_138514.1, forward strand.
AGGGACACCCCTTCACCACCTGCTGTTGCCATCCCTGCACGCCCACACTGCCAGGGGCTCAGAGGAGCTGCTGGATTAGACTTCTGCAGCTGAGGAGCAGATGTCTCCACACCAGCCACAGATTCCTGGCTGATTCTCTCTTCTTCTTTTTGAAATATTTTTTATTTGATTTTACAAGTGTAAAGTTATAACAGTACCAAATACATACCGGTAACCATATTTAGAGATTTCTCTGAATCTCCAAACTTCCCACCATCTCCTCCATGGGTTCTATTGTCAACATTTTCAAGTGTGTATTATTTCATAATCCATCTTTTGTATCCCTCCATATTGTCCATAATGTTTCTTACATTACAAATGTTGTTAAAATCCTGCTAATGTTTTCATCTGCTTACAGTGGTCTCATAAATAAACTACAAATTTTTCCCATTCTTTCTTGAAGTTTTTGTCATCTTGGTTCCTGAGCTTTCCGGTCAGCTTTGCCATTTCAGCGTAGTCCAACAGCTTGGTTTGCCATTCCTCTCTGGTAGGGACTTTGTCTTCTTTCCATCTCTGGGCCAGTGGATTCCTGGCTGACTCTCAGACCAACCAACCCGCCCCCCGCCCGCCCGCCCCCCGCCATCATGCTCAGGGCACAGGAGCAGAGGGGCTGGCAGACCAAGTTGGAAGTTCTGGCTGCCCCTGGAGCAGCCTGCTTAGCTGCCAGTGAAGCTTGGAGGAGAGGGAAGCACCTGCAAGGATCAGGGACTGACTGAGACCTGGAAGATGTGGAGCCTGCAGTGGAATCTCTCTGCCTGAGCTGCTCCACTGCTGGACCCACCGCTCCCTCCCTGCTCCACGGTATTTCTGAATCAGGGAAACGAAGGGGTTGTTTTCTATGTGCAGGGAACCTTTGGGGGGGGGTGTTCAGATATGTGCCCTTTCACCCTTCCTGCTGAATTGTTCTCTGTCAGGGGCTAAAAATTCACATTGGCCTGGAAGAGTTCGGAAGTTCAAGCCCATGTTGTTCATTTCTACTTGGCTGGCACCGCCTGGAAGGGCCAGCCCTGTGCTCCAAGCTTTGATGCTTCAGACTGCGGCTGCCGGCACGGAGCAGGCAGGCAGAGCCTTTTGAAGTTTTGCCTGGACAGAAAACATTTCATTATGCCGCCCACTAATGATCGGCTTATTTTGCAGATTTGAATTCCTCAGAATGGTTCCCTTCCAATTCTTTTAATGCCCCTGTCAAGGAAGAGTGTTCATCTGCGTAAGGTTTTGTACTCCAGTTCTTAATTATGCCTGTGAACTGAAATGATTGCTCAACCAAATGCATTTTCTTTTTCTTTAACCCACGCCAGTTGCCCTGGCATTTTCTTGTAACGCAGGGTGGCCGGTTGGACAGGGCCAAAGCTGGCAGTGGCCAGAGAGAAAGTTGAATAAGGACCCCCTTGCTGCCCACCCCCCTCTCTGCCACCAGGTTCTCTCTCATGGGAGTTATATAACTCTTGCCCGTGGTCCGAACTGATTGCTTGCAGAGGATGTCTGAAGTGGAACCAAGCCCCCTCAGACCACAGGTTGCCCACCCGTTCCTGTGCTTGCTGAGAGTGGACGGCCAAGGCTCCACCATCTGCTAGGTTTGACCTGCACTGTGCAGGTTGGTCAGAGAAGAGGATGCTGCACTAGGTGATCCAGCTCTTCTTATGTTATCTTCAAGGTACCGTGAGGCTCGGAGCATTGCAGAGGTTGTGAAGGGAGGGGAAGGTGGACAGATGTGCAGAGCTTGTTGCAGCTCCCCCCCCCTTTCTGTATTCAAGGTCTCTGTCCCTTAAAACTTTGCTGTTAAGATGGTTCAGAAGAGACTCCAATGGGGAGGCAAGAGAGGGCATAGAAGAAGAATTAGAGAGCTGGAGCACTTCTTGGAAGCAACAGAGCACACCGTCTCCACCAAGGAGGAGACAGGGGACTCCCCTGAGAAGGAGGCTAGTTCACCAGCACAGGAGCCAGATATATGGAGAAACGTGACTCAAAGAAGTAGGAGGCCCAGGGTTCGCTCTGATTGTTTAGAAATACACAATCGCTTTGAGGTCCTCTCCCCTAGAATGGAAGACGAAGAGCAGACTCCATTTGAGGATCTCTCCCTCGTTACAGTCGATCAGGTATATGAAGACGAGCAACAAAGTCAGTCCTCAGGGAATGTGCAGGCGACCTTGGAACGGACAGATCACGGAAGAACCCCGACCAAACCTAAGAGGAGGCGTGTAGTGGTGATAGGGGATTCCCTACTGAGGGGAACAGAAGCAGTGATCTGTGGGCCTGACAATATGTCTCGGGAAGTGTGCTGTCTCCCCGGGGCTAAGATCCAAGATGTAACTGAACGACTGCAAGGAATCATAAAACCCACTGACAAATACCCCTTCCTCTTGGTTCATGTGGGAACCAATGACACTGCAAGCAATAGCCTCCAGAAGATCAAAAGAGACTATGAGGCTCTGGGCAGGAAATTGAAGCAATTAAATGCACAAATTGTCATCTCATCTGTCCTCCCAGTTGAACGACGTGGCCCAGGGAGAGAGAGAAAAATAGTGGAAGTGAACAGCTGGCTTCGCAAATGGTGTAAACAGGAACGGTTTGGATTCTTAGATCATGGACTGCAGTTTCTTGAAGATGGACTTCTGGCAAGAGATGGGCTGCACCTCACAACGGTTGGGAGGAATGTTTTTGCCAAAAATCTCAGAAACCTCATCAGGAGGGCTTTAAACTGACTAATGTGGGGGAGGAAGACAGTGCTCCTGAAGGTAGGAGTCTATCAATTGATGAAGATGATCATCCAAATGTCATAGACCAAATGGAGCAAACAGCACGCAGACCTAGTGGTGGGAGGAAAAAATCCTTAAATAAGAGACACGGGGGAATGATTAATGGACTTCAATGTCTGTACACTAATGCGCAAAGCATGGGTAATAAACAAGATGAGCTTGAGCTCTTGGTACAGCAAACTAAATATGACATAATAGGCATCACTGAAACCTGGTGGCATAAGTCCCACGACTGGAATGTAATAATGGAGGGATACAATCTATTTCAGAGAAACAGACCAGACAAGAAAGGAGGAGGAGTGGCGTTATATGTCAGGGATGTGTATACCTGTGAAGAGATCCAAGATTTAGAACCTCAAAGCCAAAGTGAGAGCATTTGGGTCAAAATTAAGGGAGAGAAGAATAACAGGGACCTCATTGTGGGAGTTTACTATAGATCCCCAAGCCAAACGGAGGACATAGATGATGCCTTCCTGGAACAGATGGCCAAGCATGCAAAAGGAAGGGAGATAATAGTAATGGGGGACTTCAACTACCCGGATATTTGCTGGATGTCAAACTCAGCCAAGAGCATAAGGTCAAACAGATTCCTCACTGGCCTTGCAGACAACTTCGTTGTCCAGAAAGTGGGAGAAGCAACAAGAGGAACAGCCATTTTAGATCTGGTCCTAACCAATGTTGATGACCTGGTTAGTGGGGTAGAAGTGGAAGGATCATTAGGCGCGAGTGATCATGCTCTTCTGAAGTTTACTATACAGCGGAAAGGAGCAGCCAAGCATACTAGGACTCAATTTCTTGACTTTAGGAAAGCCGACTTTATAAAACTTAGGGAAGTGCTGGGTGAGATCCCATGGACAGTAATACTAAAAGGAAAGGGAGTTCATGATGGCTGGGAGTTTGTTAAGAGGGAGATAGCAAAAGCACAACTTCAGGCAATACCAATGAGACGGAAACATGGAAGGTGCCTAAAGAAGCCAGGGTGGCTATCTAAAGAACTTTTAACTAAGTTAAGATTTAAAAAGGATGTGTACAAAAAATGGAAAAGGGGGGAAACCACCAAAGAGGAATTCAAACAAATAGCCAGCACGTGTAGACACAAAGTCAGAAAAGCTAAAGCACAGAATGAACTCAGGCTTGCTAGAGAGGTTAAAAGCAACAAAAACGGCTTTTATGGGTATGTTCGTAGCAAAAGGAAGAACAAAGAAACAGTGGGGTCACTCAGAGGAGAAGATGGTGAAATGCAAACAGGGGACACAGAAAGGGCTGAACTCCTCAATGCCTTCTTTGCCTCAGTCTTCTCCGATAAAGAAAACAATGCCCGATCTGAAGAATTTGGAGCAAATGATTCAGCAGAGGAAACACAGCCCAGAATAACTAGGAAATAGTACAAGAATACTTGGCTAGTTTAGATGTATTCAAGTCTCCAGGGCCAGATGAGCTGCATCCAAGAGTATTAAAAGAACTGGCAGATGTCACCTCAGAACCACTGGCAGTTATCTTTGAGAATTCCTGGAGAACAGGCGAAGTCCCGGCAGACTGGAGGAGGGCAAATGTTGTCCCTATTTTCAAAAAGGGAAAAAGAGAGGACCCAAATAATTACCGCCCAGTCAGTCTGACATCAATACCAGGGAAGATTCTGGAGCAGATCATTAAGCAAACAGGCTGTGAGCACCTAGAAAGGAATGCTGTGATCACCAATAGTCAGCATGGATTTCTGAAAAATAAGTCATGTCAGACTAACCTGATCTCGTTTTTTGACAGAATTACAAGCCTGGTAGATGAAGGGAACGCAGTGGATGTAGCCTACCTTGATTTCAGCAAGGCATTTGACAAGGTGCCCCATGATATTCTTGTAAAGAAGCTGATAAAATGCGGTCTTGACTATGCTACCACTCAGTGGATTTGTAACTGGCTGACTGACCGAACCCAAAGGGTGCTCATCAATGGTTCCTCTTCATCCTGGAGAAGAGTGACTAGTGGGGTGCCACAGGGTTCTGTCTTGGGCCCGGTCTTATTCAACATCTTTATCAACGACTTGGATGATGGACTCAAGGGCATCCTGATCAAATTTGCAGATGACACCAAACTGGGAGGGGTGGCTAACACCCCAGAGGACAGGATCACACTTCAAAACGACCTTGACAGATTAGAGAACTGGGCCAAAACAAACAAGATGAATTTTAATAGGGAGAAATGTAAAGTATTGCACTTGGGCAAAAAAAAATGAGAGGCACAAATACAAGATGGGTGACACCTGGCTTGAGAGCAGTACATGTGAAAAGGATCTAGGAGTCTTGGTTGACCACAAACTTGACATGAGCCAACAGTGTGACGCGGCAGCTAAAAAAGCCAATGCAATTCTGGGCTGCATCAATAGGAGTATTGCATCTAGATCAAGGGAAGTAATAGTGCCACTGTATTCTGCTCTGGTCAGACCTCACCTGGAGTACTGTGTCCAGTTCTGGGCACCACAGTTCAAGAAGGACACTGACAAACTGGAACGTGTCCAGAGGAGGGCAACCAAAATGGTCAAAGGCCTGGAAACGATGCCTTATGAAGAACGGCTAAGGGAGCTGGGCATGTTTAGCCTGGAGAAGAGGAGGTTAAGGGGTGATATGATAGCCATGTTCAAATATATAAAAGGATGTCACATAGAGGAGGGAGAAAGGTTGTTTTCTGCTGCTCCAGAGAAGCGGACACGGAGCAATGGTTCCAAACTACAAGAAAAAAGATTCCACCTAAACATTAGGAAGAACTTCCTGACAGTAAGAGCTGTTCGACAGTGGAATTTGCTGCCAAGGAGTGTGGTAGAGTCTCCTTCTTTGGAGGTCTTTAAGCAGAGGCTTGACAACCATATGTCAGGAGTGCTCTGATGGTGTTTCCTGCTTGGCAGGGGGTTGGACTCGATGGCCCTTGTGGTCTCTTCCAACTCTATGATTCTATGATTCTATGATTCTAAGAAAAACTTAAGAAGTGCATGTTCAGCTGACAAAATAGGTGGCAACCTATTATCCTGAGGCAGGCACCTCCACTATAGCAGTTTAGATGCCTGCTAAATGCCTGGTCAAGATGCCTCTCAATTATTTGATGGAGTGGATGTCTTCATTCCTTTCGTTCTGTGATCTTCAGGAAGGGCTGGGAGAGATTCAGTCTGAAACCCTGCGGACTCGCTGCCAGCGAATGCCAGCAGCACTGAGGCAGATGGACTGAGTGGGAGGCAGACCCCCATGTTCTCCACTCTGATGTTGTGGTAACCTACCCTGGGATGATTTGGCAAAGGGTGAGGCTATCAGTACAAATAATGCATAAATAAATATCAACAAACCTACCCAGATATATAATTTTGTGTTCATGGTTATATTTGGCTGATTTTATCTGTGCAAAAATATATCTAGGGGTCAAGCTTAACATGAGTCAACATTGTGATGCAGCAGCAAAAAAAGCTAATGCTATTCTAGGCTGCATCAACAGAAGCATAGTGTCCAGATCATGGGAAGTCATAGTACTACTCTATTCTGCCTTGGTCAAAACACACCTGGAATCCTGTGTCCAGTTCTGGGCACCACAGTTTAAGAAGGATGTTGACAAGCTGGAAGCTGTGCAGAGGAGGAGGGCAACCAAGATGATCAAGGGTCTGGAAACAAAGCTTTATGAGGAGCGCTGGGTTTGTTTAGCCTGGAAAAGTGGAGACTGAGAGGAGATATGGAGAATGAAAATGATGGACTATGCAGAACTGGACAAATTAACTGGGAAGATTAGATATCAACGAGACCATAAGTTCATCGAGGACTGGGGAAAATTTGTAGAGTATCTGAAAAATATATGTGATGAACAAACAAAGTTTGTGGGATTTCAAGAAGCTCTGTGAAAGGTTGAGGAGTATTGTAAAAAAGAAAATAAGATTGGGAAGGTATATAAAAAGGCAGTATTAAATTTAGGAAATGTGTAACTAAAATTTAATTATGGATTATTGGCAGATAAGCTGAAGGAAGTCCATAATATATAATTTGTGATAAACTTTAGATATGGTATTATATGTATATTGTATTGAAAATTAATAAAAACCTTTATAAAAAAGGGGGGGGAAAGAGAGGAGATATGATAGCCATCTTCAAATACTTAGGGTCTGTCACATGGAAGCAGTGGCGGAGCTTCATGCTCTGGCACAGGGGGGCAGATTGCGCTGCCGGGGGCGGTGCGCTCCCCCTCCTTCCTCTGCCAGCGCATGGAAGAGGAAGCAAGCTGGTTTTTTCCTGCTCTGGAGGGTAAAACTCAAACCAATTGTTAAGTTGTGGGTGAACATAGCAGACGACACAGCAATTTCTCCAGAGCAGCTCTTTATTTGTACGCTGGCAGAACTGAACAGCAAACAGCTCAGCCGGCCTGCTTTTATAGGCAGCCGGTTGTCAACATTGTAGCAACAACAACCCAGGGTTTCCCGCCTAAAATAACTGACGTGGACCTGAGTGAAAACTATCTACAGTATCCCCCTGCTGGCCCAGGGTGAGAACTTCAGTACATAACACCAATGGCTTCAAGTTACAAGAATCATAGAATCATAGAATCATAGAGTTGGAAGAGACCACAAGGGCCATCGAGTCCAACCCCCTGCCAAGCAGGAAACACCATCAGAGCACTCCTGACATATGGTTGTCAAGCCTCTGCTTAAAGACCTCCAAAGAAGGAGACTCCACCACACTCCTTGGCAGCAAATTCCACTGTCGAACAGCTCTTACTGTCAGAAAGTTCTTCCTAATGTTTAGGTGGAATCTTTTTTCTTGTAGTTTGGAACCATGCTCCGTGTCCGCTTCTCTGGAGCAGCAGAAAACAACCTTTCTCCCTCCTCTATGTGACATCCTTTTATATATTTGAACATGGCTATCATATCACCCCTTAACCTCCTCTTCTCCAGGCTAAACATGCCCAGCTCCCTTAGCCGTTCTTCATAAGGCATCGTTTCCAGGCCTTTGACCATTTTGGTTGCCCTCCTCTGGACACGTTCCAGTTTGTCAGTGTCCTTCTTGAACTGTGGTGCCCAGAACTGGACACAGTACTCCAGGTGAGGACTGACCAGAGCAGAATACAGTGGCACTATTACTTCCCTTGATCTAGATGCAATACTCCTATTGATGCAGCCCAGAATTGCATTGGCTTTTTTAGCTGCCGCGTCACACTGTTGGCTCATGTCAAGTTTGTGGTCAACCAAGACTCCTAGATCCTTTTCACATGTACTGCTCTCAAGCCAGGTGTCACCCATCTTGTATTTGTGCCTCTCATTTTTTTTTGCCCAAGTGCAATACTTTACATTTCTCCCTATTAAAATTCATCTTGTTTGTTTTGGCCCAGTTCTCTAATCTGTCAAGGTCGTTTTGAAGTGTGATCCTGTCCTCTGGGGTGTTAGCCACCCCTCCCAGTTTGGTGTCATCTGCAAATTTGATCAGGATGCCCTTGAGTCCATCATCCAAGTCGTTGATAAAGATGTTGAATAAGACCGGGCCCAAGACAGAACCCTGTGGCACCCCACTAGTCACTCTTCTCCAGGATGAAGAGGAACCATTGATGAGCACCCTTTGGGTTCGGTCAGCCAGCCAGTTACAAATCCACTGAGTGGTAGCATATTCAAGACCGCATTTTACCAGCTTCTTTACAAGAATATCATGGGGCACCTTGTCAAATGCCTTGCTGAAATCAAGGTAGGCTACATCCACTGTGTTCCCTTCATCTACCAGGCTTGTAATTCTGTCAAAAAACGAGATCAGGTTAGTCTGACATGACTTATTTTTCAGAAATCCATGCTGACTATTGGTGATCACAGTATTCCTTTCTAGGTGCTCACAGCCTGTTTGCTTAATGATCTGCTCCAGAATCTTCCCTGGTATTGATGTCAGACTGACTGGGCGGTAATTATTTGGGTCCTCTCTTTTTCCCTTTTTGAAAATAGGGACAACATTTGCCCTCCTCCAGTCTGCCGGGACTTCGCCTGTTCTCCAGGAATTCTCAAAGATGACTGCCAGTGGTTCTGAGATCACATCTGCCAGTTCTTTTAATACTCTTGGATGCAGCTCATCTGGCCCTGGAGACATGAATACATCTAAACTAGCCAAGTATTCTTGTACTATCTCCTTAGTTATTCTGGGCTGTGTTTCCTCTGCTGAATCATTTGCTCCAAATTCTTCAGGTCGGGCATTGTTTTCTTTATCGGAGAAGACTGAGGCAAAGAAGGCATTGAGGAGTTCAGCCCTTTCTGTGTCCCCTGTTTGCATTTCACCATCTTCTCCTCTGAGTGACCCCACTGTTTCTTTGTTCTTCCTTTTGCTACGAACATACCCATAAAAGCCGTTTTTGTTGCTTTTAACCTCTCTAGCAAGCCTGAGTTCATTCTGTGCTTTAGCTTTTCTGACTTTGTGTCTACACGTGCTGGCTATTTGTTTGAATTCCTCTTTGGTGGTTTCCCCCCTTTTCCATTTTTTGTACACATCCTTTTTTAATCTTAACTCAGTTAAAAGTTCTTTAGATAGCCACCCTGGCTTCTTTAGGCACCTTCCATGTTTCCGTCTCATTGGTATTGCCTGAAGTTGTGCTCTTACTATCTCCCTCTTAACAAACTCCCAGCCATCATGAACTCCCTTTCCTTTTAGTATTACTGTCCATGGGATCTCACCCAGCACTTCCCTAAGTTTTATGAAGTCGGCTTTCTTAAAGTCAAGAAATTGAGTCCTAGTATGCTTGGCTGCTCCTTTCCGCTGTATAGTAAACTTCAGAAGAGCATGATCACTCGCGCCTAATGATCCTTCCACTTCTACCCCACTAACCAGGTCATCAACATTGGTTAGGACCAGATCTAAAATGGCTGTTCGTCTTGTTGCTTCTCCCACTTTCTGGACAACGAAGTTGTCTGCAAGGCCAGTGAGGAATCTGCTTGACCTTATGCTCTTGGCTGAGTTTGACATCCAGCAAATATCCGGGTAATTGAAGTCCCCCATTACTACTATCTCCCTTCCTTTTGCATGCTTGGCCATCTGTTCCAGGAAGGCATCATCTATGTCCTCCGTTTGGCTTGGGGATCTATAGTAAACTCCCACAATGAGGTCCCTGTTATTCTTCTCTCCCTTAATTTTGACCCGTAAGCCCCAGCCTGCATGGCCAATGGTCAGGGATGATGGGTGCTGAAACATTTGGAGGGCCTGAGCAATGCCAACACTAGTTTGCTGCCCCTCATCCCTGCGGTTGCCTGCTACAAACCTGAGACGTTTGGCTTTGAGGTTCTAAATCTTGGATCTCTTCACAGGTATACACATCCCTGACATATAACGCCACTCCTCCTCCTTTCTTGTCTGGTCTGTTTCTCTGAAATAGATTGTATCCCTCCATTATTACATTCCAGTCGTGGGACTTATCCCACCAGGTTTCAGTGATGCCTATTATGTCATATCTAGTTTGCTGTACCAAGAGCTCAAGCTCATCTTGTTTATTACCCATGCTTTGCGCATTAGTGTACAGACATTGAAGTCCATTAATCATTCCCCCGTGTCTCTTATTTAAGGATTTTTCCCTCCCACCACTAGGTCTGCGTGCTGTTTGCTCCATTTGGTCTATGACATTTGGATGATCATCTTCATCAATTGATAGACTGCTACCTTCAGGAGCACTGTCTCCCTCCCCCACATTAGTCAGTTTAAAGCCCTCCTGATGAGGTTTCTGAGATTTTTGGAGATTCCGACTCAATATCAGGAAGAACTTTTCTGCAAGAGCTGTTTGACAGTGGAATGGTTTCCCTCAGAAGTTGGTGGACTTTTCTTCTTTGGAGGTTTTAAGCAGAGCTTGGAGGGCCATCTGTCATGGATGCTTTAGCTGAGATTCTCACATTGCAGGGGGCTGGACTGGATGACCTTTGGATCCCTTCCAAGATTCTATTATTCTATCTTATGTTGTTTATTGTTTGTTCCTGCTCACCGAAGAGAAGAAAATGAACAGCGGGATCCAGTGCATGTAAATTTGTCAATTTTGGTTTCTCCCAGTTTCTCATTTTTCAGTTCAGTTCTCCACATTTCTACCTCAGTTTGTGAATCCCCCCCCCAAAAAAAAAGTCCTCATGAGAATTTTCCACATTTTAGTGTGAATTTCTTTTAATATACACATGTTTGTACATAACTTTGCCTAATAGGCACTCTTTTTGCAAAGCAATTCTCCCTAATATACCATAATGCATTTTCATATGTTGCTATAACTTATATGTGCATTTTATGCACACATTCCTTTAATATACAATTTTTTTTTTTACAAGTTACTGCACTGCAAAATCCAAAGAAGAGTGGATTTTGAAGGATGTTTTCAGTTCAGTATTATTTCAGAAAGTGTGAATTAGGTAGGTTTGGCTTTAAATGCAAACTAAATTGAATTCCTCCTTCATCCCTAATTGAAGGCCGGCAATTGCATCAGAGCAACATCCTGTGGGCTTGTGGGGGCAGGGAACAGATTCCCCTAGATCTTCTCCATAATTCCTGGATTTAGTAAATGTTAGAATTAATCAAGGTTTGATTAAACTTTGCCAAACAAAACCCACTGGATTTAGTTATGCTACCAAGCCAAGCCAGCTTGGCAGGGCTAGCCGGATGGACCATTATCAAAGGGGGGGCGGGCGGGTTTGGCCCATCCAGGAAACTACCAGAGGGCAAGACTGCCAGGCAAGGGGGGTGGGACCCCCAGCAATCTTAGTCCTCTCTCTCTGTCTGCAGTTTCTTTGCCCTGTCTTTGGAGATGTTGGGCAAAAATGTATGGGCCGTGGCTTTGTTGGAGCACCCCTTAAGCAACATGGGAGAGTAACAACAGGCATTCCAAGAGAGAATCATAGAATTGTCAAGTTTGAAGAGGCCCTGAGGATCACCACACCCTGCAATGCAGGAACAGGCAGCTGTCCCTTGTGGGGATGGAACCTGCAACCTTGGCGTTATCTGCACCAAGCGCTAACCAGCTGAACTATCCAAGATAGAAGGTTCGATGGAATCTGCTTTCTCTTCTTTACATATATATAAAGTGTGTGTAAAGTTTTTTCTTTCCTCCCAGTACTCAAGAGCCAGTGTGAATGGAGGTATATTACAGCTCAGAAATCTGTGGAATATTGTTAAATGTACTTGTTAAAGTATGGAAATCAATATACAATGATAATAGCTTATTATCTGTGACTGGATTGTTTGTTTGTAGTTGTGAATTATTATTGTTATCTCAAAACAATCAAAAATATTGCAACACAAACAAACAAACCCAAACCCAAACCCTTTCTTTCTTGCACAGCTACTGCCTTGGTCATGCTTCTCTTTCTCAGTTAAGCGTGTGTGTGCATCCACACACACACCTTTGCTCCCTCCCTTTAGCTGGGGTGGGGAAAATCACATTTTCCATTCAACATATGCCAGGTATATCTCCTACTATTTCCTAGCCAGCATGAACCACGAGCATTCCGTGGAGGAATCCCAAAGGTGTCCCAGCATTGCTTCTTGGTAAACATGTTAAGTGATATTCCTCTCCACAGCAATGAGTTGGCAAGTCTTGTAACAATATATGCATACAGGATAGCATCCCTTGTTAAAACCTCTCCTGGGTAAGATTATAAGATACCGTATTTTTTGCTCCATAAGACACACTTTTTTCCTCTTAAAATCTAAGGGAAAATGTCTGTGTGTCTTATGGAGCAAATGTGTGATCCCTGGGGCTGGGGGGGGGGACCCGGGCTTCCCCCACGAACCCCACAAGCTGCTGAGCAGCTCTGGGTAGCCCGCAAAGCCTCTGCAGGGCAGCGGGGAGCCTTCATCCTGCTGCCCTGAGGAGGCTTCGCGTGGCTATCCCTGGCTTTTGCGGGAGGTGGGGGAAGGGACAGAATGAGGCTCTCTCACTTCCCCCACCCCCCGCAAAAGCCCCCAAGAGCCGCATATATTTTTTCTTGAATTCCCCTCCAAAAAAGTAGGTGCGCCTTATGGAGCGAGAAATACTGAAACTCATGATCTGGTCAAGAGAGGCATAGGGATAGTGCTGCAAATGTTTACTGAAAGGGCCCAGGAAAGTAGACAGGCTCTATGCCAGAAAGGAGCTTCCTCCGACTTCTTCTCTGAAACAATTGCCAAAACCATTTTATTTAGAGTTGGTTCAATGATTTATTTGTTTATTGTCTATTCCTGTTTGCTTTATTTATGCAGTGTGTATAAAATTGTCTTGTTATGCCTTGGTTTAGTTTTCGACAAATAGATTGATTTTTTCTTTTATCATATTATCTGAAAAACAATCAATAATGCTTCATTCGGATGAGCTTTGATTCCTTTGCAAGATGCAGTTGTAATACCAATAGGTTAAAGGAACAATATTAAATTTCACACACACACAAGTGAAGCAGCTTTGTGGAGTGGCAGTTACTACTGCATCCACAGCCCTGCCGCTCACGGTAGAAGGGGTGGAGGGAAACAAACCGGTCCTGGATTGGGCCTCATGCTCTTATGCTCTTATGGCAGTGATACTGGCTCAAGAGCCCGTGAATCCCAGGCCAGCTCAGCCCTCCGATCAGAACACCCAGTTCCAGGGTTTTCTTCCCGCCTGCACATTTGGAGGGCAAAAGGGGGAGGTAAGTTTGGACAGGAGAACTGGGAGGAGGGACAATTTAACACCCACTCCAGCCAGGTGTGAAAAAGGTCCCCTGGACAGTTAAGTCCAGTCAAAGACAACTATGGGGTTGTGGCACTCATCTCGCTTTCAGCCTGAGGGAGCAGGTGTTTGTCCACAGACATCTTTCCGGGTCATGTGACCAGCATGACTAAACCGCTTCTGGTGCAATGGAACACTGTGACAGAAACCAGAGTGCACGGAAACACCATTTACCTTCCCACCACAGCGGTACCTATTTATCTACTTGCGCTTGTGTGCTTTTGAACTGCTAGGTTGGCAGGAGCTGGGACAAAGCAATGAGAGCTCACTCCGTAGCGGGGATTGAAACTGCCAACCTTCTAATCAGCAAGCCCAAGAGGCTCAGTGGTTTAGACCACAGTGCCACCCGGAGGGGGCTGGAGGGCTCTGCCCCTCTGTTTTCAAACTGGTGTCTTTGGGAAAGCTGACAGGAGCTGCAAAGTGTCTGGTTCAGAATGAATCTTCCCTAAGGGAGGAGAGTGAACCATTTCGGAAAGCCCAAATGGGAGCAGGTAGAGCCAGGTAAGAAAAGTGCTGGGGGACATGACAGCAACCCTAAGAGGCTAATGTGCTGTAAAGCCTATGTGTCATACACCCTGCCCAGGCCTGCATCCTGTGGAGGTCACCTCAGTGCTGCTAACTTCACCCCCAAGGCACACTCCATTGTCTCTCGTGACAGATGGATGCCACAAGATTTGGAGAGAAACACAGTATCTAGGTATTGACATGCTGACGATAGAAGTCTCTGAGCCAAGATGGGTGAGCAGGGTGCTTGGTGGAGTACTGGAGGTGGTATAGCTCTGAATACCAGTTGCTAGTCAGCCAAGGTTAAAGGAGTGGGCTGCTGGGCTCATATCCTGCTTACAAGCAGTTTGAGAACATGATGCTGGCCCAGATGGGCCTTTGGTGTGGTCCAAAGAAACTGACAAAAGAAACTTAAAAGTAGTGAAGATGTTTGTGTTTTACCTTCCTCATCAACATGGAAAAATTAGGTTTCCAAACAGCTTTACAAGCCAAAGTGGTTGTCCTTAGAATGCTGAGGATAGAGAAGATTCTGCCTGCAAGGCAGCTTGAAAAGCAGACGGGCAATGGATGCATTAAGCTCCCAGTTAAGGCTTGGGAAGCAACAGACTATTCCATATACATCACCAGAACTTCTCTCTTGCATCGAGTGACTCAGGACTGGATGTTTGTTTTCACTGCCTTCAGTGACAGTTGCCGTTCTTCTCCTTAGGAAATAGTATCTTTTCCCAGTGATCTGCAAGGATGACTCCTCCAAGAAATGTTGTACTCTGCTGCTCTCTGGTGATACTAAGTAGGAATAACTGTTCAAATAGCGTTTTGAGTTTCCTCCAGTGAGTAATCAGATGTTGTTGCTTAGAGAGGGATGGGAATTAGTTATTATTTTCATTCATTCTACCCCACCTTTGTAAAATAAAATAGTTATGGTAAAGCTGCAATCCTATGCATGCTTATTTGGAAGAGAGTCATCCAGAGCTTCCTTCTAAGGTCATTTCCACACCATACATTTAAAGTGCATGGCTTCTCCAAAAGAATCCATGTGATTGTGGCTCTGGCTTAAATGCATCTGTTTAGGATTAGCCTGTAAATCAGTTTAAATTCCAAGTGTGTCAGCCTCTAAGTTGGGAAGCCCAAAATTATATAATGTCCACACAGAAAAGTACTTGTTATAGTATTGATGCTTGTCAGTTGTTTGCACGCACACACACAAAAACACCACCCAAGTAATAATAAACCACTGCTTTACTAAAAAAATTAGAAATACAAATCTTAACATCTGACAAGATTGCATAAGTTACACCTTCTCCCAATCATAGTCTATGTACATATTTACAAAAAAATAAGTTAAACAACACAGAATAAGATAAAAGAAGAGAGTGGCACTGTATATAACATGCTCTTCAGCCTGGCTTAGATGCAAAGAAAAAGCATCCATATCAGATCAAGGGAGTGGGAAAGGGGCTAGTCTACAACTTCAGAGAATGGAGCTTTTAATCCTGGAGTGCCCAAATATTTGCTGGTAGAACAGCTAGACTCCATTAGCACTGGCTTTGCTGCTCCGAGAGGCTTCTATTTTCGTCTGGAAAAGAACAAGAGGCAAACCTGAGTAACAAAGGAGATGCTGCTGGTGTACAGTTTTGGAATACTCAATATCAATAAACCTTCTGATACAAAACACAATGCACTTGGAGATCAGTTCCAGAGGCCTTGCTTCCAAATAAGTGTCCCCAGGGAGGAGAGAGGGAGTTTTATAGCAACACGGGCCTAATACAGCAGCAGTTCTTTTGCAGTCCAGCCATAGCATTGCATTCCACTGATTTCATGGTGGTTCAGTCTTTGGCACCTGAAAATGCACTTCTCTCATCGGAAGAGCTTTCTAGCATCACCTCTCTCATCTTAGTCATTTGCTCCTAACTGCACTTTCTAATCAACTTGTATGAATGGTGATTTGTTTATAAAATGTTAAATCACCATGTTATATATGTTTCAACAGGTCAAGAAAAGAAAAAAACCACCATATTGAGGTCTCGGTAATTCATGTGTATATTTTATCAGTATGAATGAACTTTATTATGGTCACAGACCAGGATAAAAAACAAACAAACATATAAATAAAATAGCAGTTAGGATTTTTTTAACTGATAAATGTTGGAGCAAATAAGGACAAGGAAACAAGCATAGGATAAAACATCTGAATAAAATACAAGATTAAACACGGGTAATGGATGGATAAAAACTGATAATTAAAACAGGTAAAAACTAAAAACAAATAAAAACATGCAGTTAAAACAACTGTAAGAGCGTAAGAACTAAAAGACTCACAGTTAAAACAACTATAAGAGGCTGCAGAGTAGAAGCCTCTGAAATAGAGGACCCTCCCAGCATTGGAAACTGGTGTGCAAATATGGTTAAAACAGACAATTAAAACAATGTACAACAATAAATTTAGACACAATGTGCAACAATAAACTATCCCAGGGAGTTGACTCAGAGTCACCAATGGAACCGAGTTTGGGGATTTTCATGCCGGACTATTTTGAGTTGGGTGATGGTCTGCGTCTACAGATTTGCACACAGAATCTGGCAACCATCCAGGTCTTCTTCTGCTCTTTGCCTAACAGCAAAAGGTCCAATTTTTGCTTTTGCGGGAGGTCAGCGAGCCTCACCAGTAGGGGATCAATGAACTTACTGCGTGCTTCTTCATAAAAGGGACATTTAAAGAACAAGTGTTCTGGGCTTCCTATCTCTCCCAATGGACAGGTGCAAAGTCTCTGGGCATAGGGGACTTTTCTAAAGGCTCCATCCAGGACTGGCGAGTGTAAATGCCCTTCTTGCGTTTCTAGATACAAGAAAGAAGAGATATGCTGCCAGTGCGGCTATGTATCTCTCGATTTCTCCAATTTTATAGCCGGGGCACCTTGCGCAGTCCTGTTGTCTCTCGGTATCTAATATTCTTTGCCTGACCGTGGCTTTTGCCTGGCCCAAGCCCAGACTTAGAAGGGCCTGAGGGGCAAAACCCAGTTTCGGGAGGGTGTTCAGAACTGCAGTCTGCCAGCCTGACTGGAATTGGTCGCAGAGGATCAGTGGGGCTATCCCTCCGGGGAGCAGATTCAATGTCAGCCATTTGTATATTGAAGTTAAGCAAATGCTAGCCTCCACTCTCATCATCCCCGTTTCCAATCTCACCCATGCGTTTGAGACACATCTGGGGACTTGGAGGAGAGCTCTAAGAAGTCTAGATCGAACTCTCTCAAGGGGGGAGAAAGCAGAGGAAGGCGGACTCAAAAAGGAACCATACAGGAGTTGTGCCAAAGTTTTGGCCTTGTATAATTTTAGAGCTGCGGGGACAAAGAAGCCCCCTTGTGCTCTGAAGAATTTAAGAATACAATTTGCGGTTTTTTCCGCTGAACTCCCAATGGAGTTTATGTGTAGTGTGTTGGTTCCTGAGGCCTGTACCACCATTCCTAGATACTTATAGTTTGTGACTTGTTCTAATTTATGGCCTTGAAGTTCCCAGCTTCTAAGTTTTGGTTTTTCCCCAAAAGCGAGTATCTTGGTCTTTTGATAGTTGATTTTGAGACATTCAGATTCACAGTATGCTGCGAGCTTTCTTAGTGCTCTTTTGAGTCCAATGGGGGTTCTAGATAGAATTACTGAATCATCGGCATATAGCAGGACCGAAATATGCCGATTTGCAAGCTTCGGCGGGTGGAGTTCTGAGTCATTGAGTGCAGATACTAAGTTATTTAGATAGAAATTAAATAGTAGAGGGGCCAATAGGCACCCAGGCCTGACTCCTTTGAAGGTTTTAATTGGGTCCGTTAGGTGTCCTAGGCGGCTGCACCTGACTCTAAGGGCCGTGTTTGCATGCAGTGCCTGGATTAAGAGCAGGAGCCTTCTATCTATATTGGTACCCTGTAGTCTGTCCCAGAGTCTGGTTCTGGAGACTGTATCAAAAGCTGCTTTTAGGTCAACGAAGGCAGCGTATAGTGAGGCCTGCCCTCCTGATTTGTATTTGTTGATGAGATGTTGTAGCGTTAGGCAGTGATCTGTCATGGACCTTCCGGGTCTGAAGCCCGCTTGTTCTATTGCCAGGATATCTTCGTTCTCTAGCCATTCTGTAAACTTATTAAGGAGGTGCTTTGTGTAGAGTTTACTGATCAAACTTAATAAGCTAATCGGCCTATAATTCGCTGGGTCCCCTCTGTTGCCCTTTTTATAGATTGGGACTATTATGGCTGTTCCCCATTCCCTTGGGATGCGGCCGGTGTCATCTATGTAGGTGAAGAGGGTGGCTAAGAAAGGTGCCCACCAATCCGCCTGTGCTTTTATCATTTCTGGCGTAATGCCGTCTGAGCCTGGGGCTTTGGCCGTTTTCAGTTGGTTTATGTATAATTTCACTTCAGTTACTGAAACAGGCAGCCATTTAGCCAGTTGTTCTATATTATAATTCCGTAGTGGAGGTTCAGCATCCTCATACAAAGATTGGAAGAATGAGACCCAAAGGCTAGGGGGAATTTGTGAGGGTAAGGGGGAAATAGCTTTATGGGTGCCAGAAGCTACCAGTTTCCAGAATAGTGTCTGATCTTTTGTTTTTGCCGCACTAATTAATTCTAGCCAACATTTTCTGGTATAGGCATTCTTTTGGTGGAGTATTAGGTCTTTATACTCTTTTTTAGGGCACGGACAGCAAGATAGGCTTGATGTCTGACAGAATTTTCGGCTGTCAGGGCAGCTTTGTAAGCATTTTGCAGGGCTTTCTTTGCCTCAAAGCAGGTATAATGAAACCAGGGTTTATTTGATGTTATTGGTTTAGTTGGCCTTTTCTCTGTGGTATTAACAAAATAGGGTTTTAATTGTTGGAGCAGGCTCTCATACTTGGAATCCTCAGGCCTAGGATTATCCCCAAAGTCAGTTAAAATTGTACGGAGTTTTTCAGAGGTTAGAATCTTCTTCAGTTTGGAGTCAAGTGCAGGGGTCCATTTGACTTGGCAACCAGGTCGCTCTAATGCGATGATCTCTGCAGGGTATTGTCAGGGAAGAGTTAGAAGTTTTCAGTTTCTCAGAGGGAGAAAGCATTCCCCAAGGGGGGGAGGAGAGCAGTGAATCTAATAGAAGGGAGCAAGAGGAACAAGAGGGAGGGACCGGCGGTTCACAGGAAAGGCAAGGGTTCAGTTCTAGCTCAGATTGGGAGGAGGGGAGATACAGGCCAGCTCTAGCCAGGAGGGAAGGAAAAAGAGCGGGGAAACAAAGGGAAGGGCGCCTTCGCCATTTTGAGGGTGGCTGGTCACGGAGAAGCAGAGCTCAGAAGGTAGCTGAAAGAAGTGACTCGGAGGAAGAATATTTAAGAACCGTTTATAAGATTGTTTTGTTAATACGCAATAAAAAGTTTTATAAAAGAACAAGAAGCGTTTGTGTGGTGATCTGAAGAGGACAACGACCAGGCCTGACAGAATACCTTCTGCTCTGCGCCTCTTCACTATAAGTAAAGAAGGAGAAGCCAAAATGGAGGGAGCTGTGGCGCCAGTTGGGCAAGGAGAAACCCCAGCGCTCCAGCTAACATTACAGGACTTGGGGCAACAGAACTTACAGTTGAAAAGTCAAGTCGACGTACTATCGGCAGCACTGGGAGAACATAGAACCATGTTGCAAGCGCCGTGGGGAGATAGAGGGAGTAAAACATTTACTGTACGTCCACGTTAGAAATCCTTTTCTAGCTTATTTGGTGAGGGCGGGGTTTTGTACAGCCTGCCAGATGTTTAAGATTGCCAGCCTCTGGGTAGAGCAGCTTACTGTTTCCGGCGCTGTTGGATTCTGCAGTGCTGGTTTTGGTTTTTGGTCTGGCTGGCCTATGTGCTCCTAGAAGTGGTAAAGGGTCTTCAATGTTTTCGAAGAAACGGTGCACAAGCAAGCTAGCCCTCAGGAAATTGTCTTGATTTGAAAGGGTCTGTTTAGTTGAGAGCCCATCCTTAAAAGTCACTATAGCCCTATTCTGGGCCGTATCATGAGGGAGGAATTTTACCTTGATGATATTTTCTGCTGTTACGAGGCCCCTGGTGACTATTCCAATATATTTGGGAATATTTACTTTTCTTTGAGCATATGATGAGTGTCCTCTATTTGTGGGAAGTATTGTGAAGGCAAGTTTGTGATTGTTTAACGTTAGCTTCCAACAAGTCTGTGTTGTTTTATCTTGATCCCTTCTTGTTATGTTAGGGTACACGGGATTTCTTTGTGATGTCAAGAGAAGGGTTGGTTGCATGGGAGCCGGAATTTCCTTTGGTTTTCCTATTTCCCCACTAGAGGGCGGTGTGTGATCTGCTGGGGTGCGGGGCTTTTCCTCAGAGTGCTTTATTGGCATGCATGAGTTTGTGATTTTCTTTTGGGTTGTAGAAGAAGAGTTCTTTGTTGTTATATTCTCCAGCACCTTAAAGAGCTTCTGGAAATTCATTTTTTTAGTCCGGCAGGTCGGCGTTCCCTTTTGGCCTCTCAATTTGATGTTTTTGGTCTTCTTCATTTTTTGTGTTGAGCATTTTCTCTTTAAGGTCGGTTTCTTGGGAACAAGAGACCCTCCCTCCTGCACTGAATTGTTTCTGTTTGTTTAGCTTGTTTTAGTTCCGTTTCCAGGTCCACTCCCTCACCTCCGACGTTAGTTTTTTCCTCCCTTCCAATCCAGGTGTGGTCAATAGACCACTCATGAGAATGGAGGTTTCCTGGATTATTTGCTTCATCAGCCTTGGGATGGAAGTAGTTGAAATTTTGGCCTGTTTTTTCTTTGGGGGAGTTGTTACAGGTTGTAAAGGTGAAATCCCTAGTTCTTTGCAACATTGTCTTGTAAGTACCATCTTCGTACTCAGAAATAAATGGGGCTATTTTATCCACCCACAGCTTTATGGGCTTTTCAAGGGAGGAGGTTCAAAGTTGATTTAAGTAGCTTTAAAAGGGAGGGGAGGTTTAAAAGTGCACCCGACAGCTCCCGGAGTCCTTTACTGATAAAAGTTGGCAGACATTTTCAAAGGTTGAGCCTTTTTATCAGTGTAATTTGATCATTAGAGCTCCTACTCACGCAGCAGAGACTCAGCTGAGACTTGACCCGGCGCCATCTTCCCCGGACTCTCTATTTTATCAGTAATTTTAACAACTATTTTGTTTGGTTAAGATGATAAAACAAAAATCTATTCGTGTGGTACATAGTCTTAAAGACCGTCAGCTTAGTCATTGTTTATTTACAAGCTGTAGTGCAAGAGGCAAAGAGGTAAAACTCACCTCTACTGCAGGAGGCTTGACTGGTAATTTCTCTGTTGGCTGCAATATAAATTCTTCACTCTTCAAGAGGGAGAGAGAGAAATAAGGTCAGAGAACTGGTTTGTAGGCCAAGATTCAGAAGGAAAAAATAGAACGATGAACCCAAGCAATTTTGTTGCGAGAGCCCTGGTGTTCTTCAAGAAAGAAATGCTACTGCACAATGAGGGCAACTGGTGAACACCCTTTTAGTTACTTATGAGCCTAATTATTGGAGAAGCTTTGAGAAAACACCCAAAGAGCACACACAATTTCTCACCTTTCTTTCCTGTACTTTGGGGGCAGAATCCAACAAGGTCTCATGATCCTCATCATCTGTGTCTGCATCACCCTCGGTCTTCAGAGGCTAAAGCAAGAACAGAAAGCTTGGTGTCACCATTTGCTTTCTAGATCTCAGTGAAGCAAGACTGCCTTCACCCTAATTATCTACAGAGGGAAAATGTTAAGGCTTTCCTGCAGTGCTAATTTGGGTTTACAGCACCCGTCTCTGAGACTTGGACCCACAAGAAACAAAGTGTGTCACTTGGGAATTGTGTGCAGATGCCGTCAGGAAGGAAGAAGTCTGTGAAAGATTTTCATAGAATCATAGAATTGGAAGAGACCACAAGGGCCATCGAGTCCAACCCCCTGCCAAGCAGGAAACACCATCAGAGCACTCCTGGCATATGGTTGTCAAGCCTCTGCTTAAAGACCTCCAAAGAAGGAGAGTCCACCACACTCCTTGGCAGCAAATTCCACTGTCGAACAGCTCTTACTGTCAGGAAGTTCTTCCTAATGTTTAGGTGGAATCTTTTTTCTTGTAGTTTGGAACCATTGCTCCGTGTCCGCTTTATGCATCCTGAGATCTGCATTCTTGGGACTCGCCTTGAAGGAAGCAGCAGATACCCATATGGAGGAGGACATTATTGATGCAGGACAAAACACGGGGTTTCCCAAACTGTCTAATTAACCTCACTCAGGAGGTGCCATTTCAGTTTTCAGGTGCAGGGGAGGGAGGAGACAGATGAGAGTTTAAGAGCCAGCTTTCGAACTTCACAGACACGTTCAGGATTAAAGCTGCAATGCTATACACTCTTGGGAATAAATCTTACTTAGACTTAATGAGATTATGGGCCAACAGGTACAGGATTCAGCTGCAAGTTAGCTGGACTTTGGTTCCAATGACATCAACAGGAACTAAAAAGTCATGACAAAACTGATTGGTTTCATCAGGACCCAAATTCAACTAACTTAGACTGGACCTAACAAGGTGTGTATTAAGAGCATTTGTTATATTTACTTCTTTATACCTTTTAGCCATAAGTGCTCCTGCGAAATAATCATGTGTAGTCTAAAACTGGGGAAGGAACAGTTCCCCACACCTATTGGTGGGTCTGCCCCTCTTGTAAAAACTCTGCTGCAGTGGTTCTAGGGCATCCCTGTCAGCCTCACAAACCCACTCCTCCTCGGGAAGCCATCAGGTCCATTTCTTGAACACTGCTGCTGTCGATCCTGCTCACCTCAGCTGGATTCACAAGAGGCTTGGGCTTCACCTCTGTCAAATATAAGGCACGAGAAAGTAGCAGCAGAGAAGGGGGAACGTTTTCTCTAAGATGTAGATCTAGCCACTGTGTAGCAGAAAGAAACAAGAGAAAGACGGTGTCAGAGAATTTTGATTTAAACTGTGGTGGGGAATTGCATTTTAGTGAGCCTGAAAAATCCATGCGCAAGTGTTGGAGCATGGGCCACTTTCCCACATGGACAAGCAACCTCCCTTTACACAGTTGTTCAGATAGAGGCTGGCATCTCAACTAACATTAGGCAGCCTGCCCATGCTTGCTTTATCTTCTGCCTGATCCATATCATTCTTAAGTTGTTTAAACTGAAAAGCAAATCCTGCAACATTCCTGTGTTCCTTTCCCACAATGCTTTAGAGTAAGAGTTCAAGGCAAAGCAGGCCTCTGCAGAGATGGGGCTGCTGGAGTTTGCCCCGGAATATCCTATGGACTCATGCTGGCCTGAGGTCAAGTCCAACGGAGAGCACACAGCAGCTCACCCAGGGGAAGGGGAGACCTAAAGATGCCAGAGGTTCCTCAACGACATGAAAATATGGGGCTCCACCATTTCAGCATCCACCTGAGGCCCCACACTTTCCTGTAAGCTCCCAGCAGAAAAGGCAGTGGGGACATGTGAAGGCCACCTAGGGATGCTGGAGTGCAAAATTACAAGGCAGCTTAAGCTAGCTTTCAGCTAAGTGGTGGAATTTGCTGATTAGCTGCACAGATGTTGAAGCCATATCTGTCTTGCTCAAGAAAACTCAGATCCTTCAGCGCAGGATCTAATCCTGGTATGCTGAATCTCCTACCAATAACTGCTGACTCATGTGAGATGGTGCCCAATTCAGCTCATTTGGGCTCTCACATAATTTGGAACAGGATGTTTAAATATGTAAGACTAAAGTCTGATAATGGGGAATAGCACTGGGAAAACTAAGTTGATCCAACTGGGATTTAGCCATAAAAGCAGCACTACTTTCTGTTAGAGACCCTAAGGGTCCTGTTATATCAGATGATGTACTCTGTTATGACATAAGAATAGAAGAAGAACCTAGCTGCTGGACCGGGCCATTGAGCACAGCATCTTCTAACAGGGACCAACGAGATGCTATGGGAAGCCTGCAAGCAGCCGTGCTCTCCCCCCCGCCTCTCCATTCCCTGCCACCCCTTCACTGCCCGCAGGGCCAGCTCCTCTCCTGATTCTGGATGCTGCAGATATCCATGAGTAGACCTCTCCTCCTCCACGAATCTATGGGATAAACTTGGGCTTAAGCTTGTAGTATATTTTGTGCACATCTAGGAGATGCAGGGGGAAAATTATTCAGAATAATGAATGCTGTTCCTGGCAACCTTGAAATTATTAGTTGTGAGGGGTAGCTGACTGTTTTTAAATGTTTTTAGCTTTCTTAATGTTTTGCTTTATTTTAATTCTTTTGCCCCTTTGTTGCTTGCTGCCCTGGGCTCCTTTGGGAGGAAGGGTAGAATATAAATTTAATACAAAAGAGTAATTCTCTTCTCGGAGCTGATTCCCCACCCTCCCTCATCCCCAACCTGCCTGGTTGAGTTGCTCTTTCAGCTGCTCCTCCGTGAGGCCCAAGGACCTCATTCCTCTGGCTCTGCAGGCACTTTGCAACTCAGACACACTCAAGCCATTAACACCTTCCTTGGCAATCATCTGCACATAGCAAAGAGAGATCAAATTAGCACCACCTTCTTCTTTTGGAAATCAGGCCACCATCCCTTTCAGCAAGTGGTGAACTCAGAAGGTAACACTCTCTCACTGACACATACTATAGAAACAAACTGAAGCACTAAGAGTAAAACAAAGAGCCTTTTCCTGGCAATGCAGAGGGTTAAACTATTTTTGAAAAGAAAAAAAATATTACACCATTCCATTCATATGCCATGGAATGGAATGGCATACAAAAGATGAACAGGTCAAATACACTGGGCGGAAGACTGGGGACATAATATACAAATGATACACTGGGAGAGGCTATAGAAAACAGATCTGAAATTTACGACATGTTCTTCACTGAAAGAAAACTATATTAAAATGATGTACTGGTGGTATTTGATCCCAGTAAAATTAGCAAAAATGTATAGAACAAGTACAAACATATGCTGGAAATGTAAAGAAAAAGAAGGTACCTTTTATCATATGTGGTGGACTTGTAGTTAAAACTTTCTGGGAAATTGTATATAATGAAATGAAAAAAAAGTTTAAAATAACTTTAGTTAAAAAACCAGAAGCCTTTTTATTAGGAATTATAGGTACCAAAATTCCGAAGGACCAGAAAAAACTGTTCATGTACGTGACAATAGCCGCACGGACGTTACTAGCCCAGAGATAGAAGGAAGAGACAACCCTAACCAGAGAAGAATGGCAAACCAAGTTGATGGACTATTTATAATGTATATACAATATTATTGTAAGCAGGTTAAAACATTAGCAGGATTTTAAACACACTTGTAATGTAACAGAATGTAAGATAAAAAATATTTGGAGAGGTATTGATATGCAGTTGAAAATAGGATGGGGGAAGGGATGGGGGAAGTCAGGAGATTTAGAGAAATCTCAATATTTGGATTCGGAATTGGTTTTGTTATATGTTTATATTCTTGAAAATCAAATATTTTTTTTAAAAAATAAAAAATAAAAAAATTACACGAGGCCTTTCATTCCAACAACAAATCATAGCTTTGGGTTTATTAGGTTATCGTGCTTCTGTCAATACATCAAAAGTCACCTCTATCAAAGTTTCAGCAATGTGCAAGTTTAAAATCAGCCTACTGATTAAAAATCAAAATCCCTATTTGGTTACGAGTCCTAGTCTTAGTAACTGAAAGCTGTAGTTATGCACAGCTGTGGTTATGCAAGTTTGAAAATTTGTGACCATAGAAAGTGAGAGAAGAAGCATTATGGGGACACTTTAGCTGATTCAGTCTAGCCAGCACTCAATCACTTTCAGATAAACAATGGGTGCCCCTGATTAACTAACCTAAAAGACCATACAAGAACTATTTTGGGACTGGGGTGTGAGTTTAATGTTTCTGACTCACAACCAGAGAAGCAGAACCTGTGAGTCTGGCACCAAAGTAGTTGTTTAACTTGCTTGAAATGAGAACTTTGTGAAAATGCCATAAGGAACTCTATGTAGCAGTGTGAGTCACTCAAGCCGGAAAACTCTAAGAAACCCCATGGCAAAGGGCCATGCAGCCAGCTACCTGATGGGGGGGGAGGGGAGGGCAAGGGACCGGGGTTTGGGTTTGTTCACTTTTGCTGCAGGAATTCTTCTTGCAAGTAGTAGTAGTAGCAATAATAATAATAATAATAATAATAATTTTTTATACCCTGCCCATCTGGCTGGGTTTCTCCAGCCACTCTGGACGGCTTCCAGGAAAATCTTAAAAATACAATAATTCATCAAATATTAAAATTTCCCTAAACAGGGCTGCATTCAGATGTCTTCTAAAAGTCAGTTCTACATCTGATGGGAGGGCGTTCCACAGGGCAGGTGCCACCACCGAGAAGGCCCTCTGCCTGCTTCCCTGTAACTTCACTTCTTGCAGTGAGGGAAGGGCCAGAAGGCCCTCGGCGCTGGACCTCAGTGTCTGGGCTGAATGATGGGGGTGGAGACGCTCCTTCAGGTATACTGGGCCGAAGT
Source organism: Podarcis erhardii (assembly GCF_964252035.2). Taxonomy (NCBI): domain Eukaryota; kingdom Metazoa; phylum Chordata; class Lepidosauria; order Squamata; family Lacertidae; genus Podarcis; species Podarcis erhardii. Next base: position 1,534,323 of record NC_138514.1, read on the forward strand.
CGTCTTTGCAACAGATTTTGAAACACAGGGGGTTTTTTTGCATGTTTATTATTTTTGACTGTTTAACATTTTTAGAATTACTCTGTTTATGTGTTTGAAAGCTATTTTTGTAATGCAGATCAGGCTGGAGCAGGGGTTGGGGGGAAAATTTAGCCGCGGGCTGGTCCACTTTTCCTCAGACCTTGTGGTGGACCGGAGAAGCGGCACCAGGGAGGGGGAGCTGGAAGAAGAGGCATGGGGGGCAAGAAGTCCTCCTCCCCACCTGCTGCGCATACCTTCCCAGGGGCTGCTGCTGCAGCTTCTTCTCGTGGGGAGGCGGGGTGAGCTCGACCGCTCCGCTCTCTGGCCCACAGCAGCACCAGGGCAGCAATGGTGGAGGGAAGACGAGTGGTGCAAAAGGGCTGGCTCTGGAGAGGGGGCTGCTTAAAACGGTGCTCAGCCAGCTCAGCCCAGCCCCTTTCCTCGTCTAGGCAGGGCGGGGAGAAGCCAGAAGGCACCACCATCACGGGGGGGGGGGGGGGGGATGGAATGGCGCAGGAATAAAAGTGGTGCAGCCCGAATGAACAGAATCCCCACGCCCATCCACGGACAGTCCGTGGGCTGGATCCTGAAGGCAATTGGGCCTGATCTGGCCCATGGACCTTAGTTTGCCAACCCCTGGGCTGGAGTATGCACCAAGAAGGAAGCAGGAGACCTGAAGAAACCTTAATGGATTGGGAATAAGCTTTTACCATGTTGGGTTAAAAGTGTAACTGTGTTATGATGATGTTGGTAATGTGTGTTCTAATGCCTTTATTAACCGTTCTGTTGTTTTTTTCTAAACAGGAGCTCCATTTGGTTTATCACACATGTGGTGTCAGATGTGATTTTCTTAGAGTGGGGGGTAGTGCTATGGGTTTGCAACTATTTCACTTTAGAAGACCTCTGAAGGCAGCCCTGTTTAGAGAAGTTTTTAATGTCTGATGTTTTATCATATCATCATCATCATTAATTCTGTTGGGAGCAGCCCAGAGTGGATGGGGAAACCCAGTCAGATGGGTGGGGTATAAATAATTTTTTATATTGTTGTTGTTGTTGTTGTTGTTGTTACATGGCCTGTCTTTTTAATTCTCCTGTAAAAACCTTCCTCGCCATCTAACTTATTCACACCTGTAATATCTGCCTACATCTTGAATCTCTGTGCCTGCCTTGCCTCTTCCTGCGGTTGGCTGAGCTGCTCTGACCTCACATTAAGACTGCATATGGGTGGGAATGAGGTGGCTTCAAGTCTCCTGTCTCCTGTCACTGTCATTGGTTGAACTGTTTCAGTATTAGCAGGGCAGCAAACTGCTTAAATGTACCTTGGTGGCAGAGATGATAGAATCACAGAATGGTAGAGTTGGAAGGTAATCTAGTCCAACCCCGAGGGTAATCTAGTCCAACCCCTTTCAGTGCAGGAATCTGATGTTATGGCACAGAACCACATTGCCATATCCATTAGAGGGTGACCTTGCAGACATCTGTATTAAATTCCAGCATCCATGGGCAACTTGTACAAAGCTTAACTTTTTCAACTTTCTCTGAACACCATAGGTTTTTTAATGAAAGCTTGTTATGTAGACCAACTGAAATATTCTGGAGTCTTAGGATGGCGAGAAAGAAAATAGGCAGCACTTGCTGCTTCCACTACATGAAAGTAATTGGGAGTTCAAACACAGCACTTTGTGTTTACCTTCACAGATTGTGGAAAACATAATCTGTCAGCCCAAAGCACTGAGACTTGGGCATGATTGCACCTTTCAGACTCAGGTATCAGAAGAGAGAAATGACTGGCAGAGAGCTGTTAACATTTTCTTTTTTTTGGTCGCTTACTTCATCATCTGTTTTGATAGACCTGAGCTTCATCAAAAGCTGGAAGCGGAGGAGGTTATTAGTGCCAATGGGCTGCAGTTCAAGCAATTTGCAGAGGACCACCAGCTGTGGCCGCTCCAAGTGTTCCAGGGTCAGCTCATCCTCAAATAGCTTTGAAAACCGCACGATCTCCTGGGTGCTGGGCTGCTGGCCACTATGCCGAACCTGTACAAAGCAATGAATAAGATTCCAGCAAGAATGTGTCCTCTTCCTTCTCCTCCCATACATGCTCCACAAACAATTGGAAGTTCTTTCCTTAGTGCACATATAATGTTCAGGACATGGAGAATCTCTTCTCAAAAGGTCCTGAAATTTGGCAAGACCAACAGATACGTTCTATGGAGGCCTTGGGATTACTCAATCTTGAAACATTGTTGGAAGTATAAGCTGAGGAACGTGCTGCTACAGACAGACGCTTGATGTGGAATCTATGTACAGTACTGACTTTGAGTGCAACTGATATATTGCACTAAACCCTCAAGTAATGAGTAAAAACAAAAACAAGAAAACAATGTTGGGAAGAGTTTCCTATGCCTAAATAGGAAGACATAGCTTCTATGTGGTCTCCAAAACCTACCTACATTATTGTGGCAAGGGGATTCAAATACTTTCCGCTAGAACAAGGCTGAGGAATCTCCAGCCTGCAGGCCAAATTTGGCCCACAAGACCAATTTTGGGAAGCCATGCCCAGTCGCCCTCAGCCGATGTCACCCGTGATGTCAGGTAGGGGGAAGTAAGCGTGGGGCGTCTGACGGTTCCTTCCTTTGCTGGAGCAAGGCATGCTGCCAGCCAGCCATCAGCTGATGGGCAGTAGAAGTCTGTACCTGCTGAACGTAAGAAGAGAATTGCTTCGTGGCTTCTCCAGTACTGGCTTTGTTTCTTCTGGCCAGCTCTGCGATGGTCTCCTGCAGGAATTTGGCTAGTTCCAACTTTGCACTCAGTTTCTTTCTCTGCTTTTCTTCCTTAATACAAATAATAATAAACATTTGCAGTTATCTAACGATTTCAAATATTCAAAAGCTTTTTCAGTACTTCTTAAAAAGGTAAAGGTAAAAGGACCCCTGACCATTAGGTCCAGTCGTGGCTGAGAACCCTATAAGGCAGGGTCACGGGACAAGAAATAACCTGGGGCCCTAAAGTTGCTGTTGGACTCTAGTTCCCATCAGCCTCAGCCAGCATGGCCAATGGTCAGGGACGATGGGAATTATTGTCTAGTAACATCTGCAAGGCCACAGGTGAGCCTTCTGTGCTGTAAGATATGCCAATATTATCCTTTTGCTCACAGCTAATCAGTTTCTGTTCCACTGTTATTTTTCATGGCTTAAATTTATAGGAGATAACAAGAGATCAAAGACTTGCTAGAGGTACTACTGTAGGTTCTTAATGAGCATGAATGCTAAAATTGCCTGTGAGATACAGAAGTAGTTTTCCTGACTGCTGCTTTAACTGCATCAAGGTGCCTGTTCCTCTCTATAGGTGGCAACCATTTTGTGCGCAGGTTCTGTTCCTGGCCCCCACGCGCATTGGTGGAGCACACATAAACACACCTCATCCCATTCCACCCTCTTCTGTGTCCAAAGGGAGCTGTGCATTGGTGGGTGTGCATCAACTGAACGTACCAAAATGGTTGCTGCCTATATTTTATTCTATTATTTCATTCCCAAATCCACTGTTGGGCAATACTTTTGTTAGGAGTGAACAAGCTTTTGCATTTTCCCAAACTCTTCATCAGCAAGATGCTACAAAAGGAGGCAGGGGGCTGGATCTTGACACCATGCAGACTCAGTTCCATTTGGGACTCTATTCTGAGATGTAGATTGCACACCTAGATTGCTAGGTGTTGCAGGTATCAAGTTATGCCTAGGATTCTCATCCCCACTTGTGAAAGCATAATGCCTGACACTTACCCATATCTGACTTATTACCTGTAATGGGATAAGGGGCTGCTTGTGCGTGAGCGCTAAGACTCTCACAGCTTGGTAGTTGGTTTTAAAACTCTCCCTCTCCGCGGAGCCATCAGTGCATGGCTGCCTTAATCGCTGGCAGAATCCGTCAGTGGGCGTTTCCTGAATTTCTTCCAGCATAAGAGTTCCTTGACAGAAAGTCTCCTCCTTGATTCCCTGCGTGACAGCTTTCTGCGCCGAGTGGGCATCCCAAGGGGAGGTCCTGAGCTCTCACCACTGGCCTCGCTTGAAGCGTCTCTGAGCCTAACCTCCGACGCTGTCTCCTCCCCCCTTCCTTCTTCAGCGGTGACTCTCCCTCTCCCCCTGCTGGTTCCTTCCTCAGCATCTGAGGGTCTCCCAGCATCCGAGAGCCTCTCCACCTCCCTGAGCTCCGATGGCAGTTCCCTGACATTACCTTTTTATTCTATCCTTCTTTCAAGAAGCTCAGAGTAGTGTATAGGATCTCCCACTTGTCCATTTTATCCTAAGAATAACCTTGTGGGTTAAGAGAGTGTACGTGCAAGTGTGTTCAGCCCAAGGCCGAGAGGATTTGAACTTGGGCCTCTCTATCCCCCTTCATACAGCTTATGGAGACATTGATTCCCATACAGCAAACAGATGCAGCAGAGTTTGAGGCAGACAATTCCTGACACAGTGGCGCCACATCATGCTATGATACACTGTGGTTGAGGCGAAGGCTGAGCTGCTTTTTATACTGACCTTCTTAGATTCGGTTTCAAAGGTTGAAGGCAGCATCTCAGGAAACAGTTTCAGAAATACAGGTAAGAGGAATTCCATGAAGGGCACAATGATGAACACCAAAAAGGGAACCAGCCGGAAAAGATCAGCAGATGTTCTCATCAGCTGCAGAGGTTAAGACACAAATAATAATAATAATAATAATAATAATAAATTTTATTTATATCCCGCCCTCCCCAGCCGAAGCCAGGCTCAGGGCAGCTAACAACAATCAAATAATCAAACAATCAAATAATCACACATTCTAAAAATATTTCATTATAAAAATTAATTAAAATCAAATTAATGGCAACCGATTAAGCAAAATTCTGTGCAGGTTGCCAGAGGAGGGAGTCAGGCTGCGCCCTGACCAAAGGCCTGGTGGAACAACTCTGTCTTGCAGGACCTGCGGAAAGATGTCAGGTCCCGCAGGGCCCTAGTCTCTTGTGACAGAGCGTTCCACCAGATTGGAGCCGCAGCCGAGAAGGCCCTGGCTCTAGTTGAGGCCAGCCTAACCTCTCTGGGAACAACAAAGCAGAACAACAGAGTCTCTTCCTATGCATTCAACTTGTCAGCAGAGGCCCTGCTCAAAAGAACCAGGAAGGTGACATCAGCAAGGCTAAGTGCCTTTTTGTTGCTCTGGAATTTCAGAGAAGCTTTGCAATGCACTTCCCTACTTATTTTTAAGATGTCTTTCAAATAATTTTGTTGAGGAAGGATTTTAGTCTCCTATATGGCTGGAGAAATGTTAAGCTAGCTCCCATTTTCTTGTTTATGACACTATCTTTCATTTTGCTAAAGCTATGCTGATATGATTTTAAAGTTATAAGCTACACTTCTTTCAGATTTATTTCTTTAAGGCATGGCTAAGCAATCTGAGAAGAAAATGGTGCCTCAAAGAGCATCTTCATATAAATATAAGATTGCACAAAATCTTGAAAGCATGAAATGGAAAAAGGAGCGTCTCTTTTGCAGGACTTAGATGTACAGAAGCAGTTAAACTGAGTTATCTAGAAGAGAGGACCCCGTGGCTCTCCAAAGGCTGAAGAACTAGAACTCTCATCATGTCTGATGCTTGTTGACATTAATGCAACATAGTAATTCACTTTTGTTGAAAGAAATGTAGCTGCACATTTCTAAATTGAGGTAAATCCACTATTGTTTTTCAATAAAAACTGAAATTTATGTTGTATAACTAAGTTTTCCTGGTTCGTACAAATCAATATACTAAACTGACATATAGCAGCTTTAAAATGCTTTTTATTTCAGTACTGCATGCTTGTCAAACAATGTTTGATTTGCTTAAATACTATGCTTCAAAACCAGTACTAAACTGTTAAGATTTGACTTCTGTGAAAAGGTTCCTTCAAGAATTATAGAACTGGGCTTCAAAGAATAAGCCGTCAAAGGTAGGTACATCATTGCAATTCCTAAGCAACATACACTTTTAGGAGCTGAATAAATAATGAAAGTTCTGCCAGTTAAAAACAGGACAATAACATGTATTTAGCCCTGAAGAAGGGGATTTACCTTTTATTCACTTTAAATTAGCAACCTTAAGAGCCACATTGAAACAGAATTTCCCCTTCTACATCTTAAAATATATTTTAAAAAGCAAGCTCAGTTGCTTAGAGCTTCGTGCTGTTAACACCAAGGTTGCAGGTTCGATCCCCGTAAGGGACAGCTGCCTATTCCTGCATTGCAGGGGGTTAGACTAGAGGGCCCTCATGGTCCCTTCCAACTCTAAGATTTTTTGTCTATGTCTATCCTTGATCACTGGCCGTGGCTGCTGGGGCTGATGGAAGGGGGTGTCCAACAACATCCGGAGGACCAAAGGTTTTTTACTCTGTCCTGCAGGGATTAACTTTGATAGTACACAATATTTTTTAAAAATATTTTTTGAAACTAGTATTTTGTCGCAGCAAGCCAAATGCACAATTTTATGCATGACAAGAAATCACAAATTGAACTGTGCTATAAATTAGCATAATGATTTCAATATGTGCTTTTTTCCTGCACAAGGTAAAAACTCTCAGGCCTGAAAAGCACCACCTCAATGGGCTTATTTCGTTGTGTGGGGAGAGATAACATTAACTTAGGATTGTTTACGTAATTGTGCCTTTCCCTGCTCCGCCAGCAAAAGTAGCATCAACCTTTCAGCTGAGTATTTGAGAAAGCAGCTGATCAGAGACCATCTCTCCTAGGCCATGCTGTGTCAGACAGTTTGCTCAGAGGAGGGTGGGAGGGAAGGGTGATAGTCTCCCCTCTTGCAGCAGCAATCCCGAGTTTCCCCCAAGGAGAAAGGTGATGCCTATGACCTGGCCTCAAATACTGGAAACAAGACAGGGAGAGAAGTCATCATCATGTCCTGCACGTGAACTCAAGAGAGGCATCTGTGTGTGTGTGTGTGTGTGTGTGTGTGTAATCCATATCATGTGATTTCCACAATCAGGACATAGCTGACATCCTATGGTACACATAAGGTTGCCAGGAATGACTGCCTCTCTAATTTCTGTGTTATGCCATACTCCCCCCCCCCACATGGCAGCCACTTTGTGAGTGGCACCCCCAAATCTGAAATGTGCCCACTGAGCCAAAAAGTTTGGCAACCTTATCAGACTAGTGAACAAAAATTTGGAACCAGCCCAAAAATCTGATGGTAGGGGCCAGTCAGCTCCAAATATTCATTTGATTGCTTGGTCCAGTGGACAGGACTCCACTGCTGAGTGCTTTCCATTCAATGCTCACCCTTCGCCTTTCCCTCCGAGTGAGAACTTGCCCGTGTAACAGCCTCCACACCATCCTAGCAGCAACTTTTGTGTCAATCCAAAGCAGATGGAATCCATTGTAATAATGTTTTAGTTCATCTATAATCCTCTGGCGTAAAGGTATCTTGGCAGTCTCTGTCGCTTGGTCCACTGGAACTTTGGCCAGCTCCGTGTCCTTTGTTACAGTACTTTGGCTAGGCTGAGTTTTGTCCTGAAGCTCTTGGTGCCAGGAAGCTGATGTGTGAAGCATTCGCATGGGCTTAGTTAGCAACTGAGGTAACCTGATGCCCTGCTGTGCACTGAGGAGCATCTGCTGGCTCTCAGAGTCTCTCAGGTATGTTCGGTTAAGGTGGGAATCCAACAGCTGGGCAAATACAACCGATGGGGAGAACGGGGAGCAGATGGAGTGTACAAGATGAGGTCCCCTGTGAGGGGTAAGAGACAAAACAATAATTGCTGTAACAAAATACAAAAAATACTGGTACTGCCCAAATTTTTGCAGGCCTTTGGCGTCAACTAAAGATGCACTAGTTTGTCCATGCCTGTAGAGAAGGCTGACTGTAATCTGATGGAGCAGTATTCCTCACCTGCTGTACTGTGCAATTTTGTGTGTAGGGGTGTGTGAGAGTTTATTCTGTACAGCTGTTTTTAAATGTTTTAACTGTTTTGTAATTGTCGTTTTGTCTGCATTGTACCTTTATGGGAGAAAGGGAATAGCAGAAATACAAGAACACATCTTTAAAATATTGTGATCAGTACTCACCCCTCTCCTCAGCTTAAGAAGGAAATTGGGTCTTGCCCCTGCTGGGTTTCCGAGGTACTTGGAAGCAGAGTAGTCTTTGCTCCTTCTGTGCATCTCTGAAGTCCAGTGCAACAGCAAAGACAAGATCCTGCCCTTATCTGGATCTCTATAATGATATTGGGGTTCAGAGGTACACAGAAGCAGAAAGACTCCTTACTGCATCTACAAACCCTTGAAGCTCAGCACAAGATCAGGTATGAGCAGTATTGATGAACGGGCAAATACCTTCATTGGCCCCTGAGTATTCCATTAATCCTTCCTGCAACCCAATGTGTTTAATGAGTGGTGCTGTTTCTCACTACGATGACGACGCACTTCTTCCAAGCTTTAGGCAACTGAAACAGTGATGTATTATAGTCCACAAAATAATGTCAATAATTAATTTCTTACCTGGACCTAGCTACTGCTAGGAATATGTTACAGCTGTAGAAGGCCATGTTCACCTGGAGTCAGTCTGTTTGGTCTATGGCCTGGCAGAATGAAAAACAACATTTTAAGCTAACATCTGCCTCTTAAAAAGGGAATTCACTCAACTAATGTAGCAGTAAACAACTTAAAATGGAAGTTCATTAAACAAACTATTCCTTTCCATAGTCTTCAACAGAAGATACTACAACAAGCTAGTAAGCATTTTGTTTGTCACAGACACAGCTTCCATCTGAAATGGTATTTTCCACCAATATATAGGATCAGGGCTGTTTCGCTCATTGCACATCAAGAAATGTGTTTTCCATGACTTAGTCATAAGGTGGGAAGCCATTACTAACCCATGTTCTTTGATTCTCCCAGCATGAAAAGCGCTCTAGCTCTTTTCCCTAGCCTCGCTTGCTAGGGATGCTCACATAAGATTTTGTTGGAACTCAAAAAGCCCTGTGAGATCTTGCAAGAGCATCCCAAAACTGGTGCGCGGAGAGGACCTTGCCCCTTAGCGAAGCAGAGAGCTTAAAAGCTCTTTTTGCACCAGGTTTCACTGGCACAAAAAAAAGGCTTTTAAGCTGTCTGCCTTGCTTTCATTTAACATGTTGAATTTCAACCAGCTGGCCTTCAACTATGTATGGTTGAAATCACACAAGTTAAATGCACATAACATGTGATTGTACTGTAATATAGGAGAGGCAGAAACTCTTTGGCTCTTCAAATGTTTTGGTCTCAAACTCTGATCAGCCGAATCTCAGCAGGGTCAGCACTGATGGGAGCTGTAGCCCAACAATATCTGGAGAGCACCGTGTTGGCTGCCCCTGATCTGTATTGGCATGCTGCACAGTGGTCAAAAACAAAAATGTGATGATTCAAAAATGAATCGGCCTTCATTGGTGCTTCATTCCAGCAGTTTGTTATGCTTTAACTCAGCGTTCAAAATTTGCCAGGCACATTTTGCACCTGGCTATCAGCCACTTGCGACCAAGTGAAGCTGCCTGAGCACCAGGATGGCACCTGACATCCCCACCCTCTGGAGGTCCATGCCTGGATCTGGACTGCTTTCACACACTAGCAACACACCCTGTAGAATTCTATCTGTTATATTTTATCTGCACAACAAGAATGAATTTCAGGAATCAAAAAATCTTATTGAAAAATATGACTTTGGAGCCTTCTGGCTGAAAAATGGTAACTAGGCATTCCTTTTTGGCGACTGAAACCCTGGTTTAAGGAGCCATTTGGCATCTAGCTTGTATATCTGAGTTTGTAACACTGCTTTAATTTTGCCCTGGGTTATGAGCTGCATTCTCCTTTTTATCTGTATTGATTTTAAAGTGGCTGCTATATTTTTATGTTGTGAACTGCTCTGAGATGTATGGATGAAGGGTCGCCTGCAAATTTAATCAATAATGTTGTTGCATGCTGTCTTGAGACTGAGAAAGTAGTGTTTTAAATAATAATTAATAATAAAATTATTTTAAAAACCACCCCAAAAGATGGGACGCACCAGAGACAAGAACAGGACTGAGTTTTAAGGTCAAGTTCAAAATCAAAACTTTTTACTTTTGTGCAACAACCTAAAGCCCAGGATGCTGACGGGATCTGCCTGAAGCCCGCCGCTCAGTTTTCTTCCTGCCCCGCTCTCGTCTTCTCCGGGAAGAGCGGGGCTGCCCAGCCCGGTCCCGCGGGGCCCCCTCTCGCCTCCCGCCGGGACCCCGGGGCCGGGAGGGAAGCAGGGCCGGGCCCAACTCCCGCGGCGCACCCGGCCCCTCTCGCCCCGCCCCGCCCGCCCGCACACGTGACGCCGCATCCCCACGTACCCTGCCTCTCCAGGGAGCGCCCGCCACGGGCTCCCCTCCCCCGCTCTGCCACCGGCCGCTGGCGGCCCCGGCGGCCCCCGCGCGCGCGCCCCGGATCCTCTTCTTCTCTCGCGAGCGGATGCCCGCCAATAGGGATGCGGGGCCAGGGAGGGGGCGGGCGGGCGGGCGGGTGACGCGCCCGAGCCCACTTCCGGCTCCTTCGCCCGGCATTTCGGAGGAGGAGCTCTGCTGCTGCCCCCTGGCGGCGAGCCCGGCTTCCTGCAGGGCGGGCAAGGGGGCGGTGGCTCCTCCTCTTCTTGGACGGGCATTGCAGGAAAAGAGATTTCTGACTTCCAGCGCGGAAGCGGAACCTTTCCTATCGCTTTGCGCTGGCTGCTACAATTGTGTTGTCGCCATTTGCTTCGTTCTGGGGCTTTTCAATCATCGAGATTTTTAAATTTTGCAGCTTTAACATGTATGTCTTAAGTTTTGTAGAATTTCATTGTTGTAAGCTGCTTTGAGACTAACAAGGTGAAGAGCGAGATAGAATTTCTTTAAATAAACAGTACACTGTAAATCAGTTACTGCTGCAAATGGTTACTTAATTCGATGGTTGCAGATTGTGCTTTTTGCACTTAATCGCCATTTAATCCCACTGTTTACGGTTTCCCCTCTTTTCGGTTACACCCTTTTGTGGGAGATGCACCTGCCAACTTTGGAGGGCCAAGCTAGATGTGCCTTTAACGTCTCTTTGCAGTTTGCATGCAAGGGCATCCACTGTGGAAGGGGCTGAGAACTCGCAGGATGGCGGGGGTCAGGGATGGGGAGCTTGAGGTCTTTCCTTCCTTGCTGTGATGCTGACAGTGATGGCTTCCCACAAGTTGCTATTCTTGGCACAAGGAGGAAGCCCTCCATTGGCACAAATACACATTTAAGGTCACATGCAAGTTGGCATTTGAGGAAAAAGATTTTCGTCCAGGAAAGCATATGCTATAATAAATGTGTTACTTTTGATGCCGTGTGACTCTCTGTTGTTTTTTCTGCAACTGACTTAACACAGCTACCCCTCAATTGTACGAACCAGGTTATTTGGCCGTTTTCATGCCTGTGTGTGACGGATGGTGACATTTTCCTCTAACAAGGGAATGTGTGATGTCATTTCACTTTACGACACTCCCATTCACCTCCTTGCTTTGCATGACATATTGTAAATTATCATGGAGACTAGCAGGAGGGTGAAGAAGTGAGCCAAGGAGGGAGCTCTAGCCAGGCCAGTAAGAGGCTTGCTGCTTGCCAACCCTCAATCCAAGCCAGTAGTAGACATATTTTAGAAACAACTGAGGGTGATCCCATGTTTTGTAGTTGTCCCACCCGTTCAGGTGTTCATGTCTGCACAGAGGTGGCTTCTGACATGTACACGGGAAATTTGTGATGCGTGAAGCAGCCATTAGATAGCCAGTTGGAAGGCATGACTGACGGGGTGACTCCAGCAAGCGGCAAAGTGGTGGTGTGATGTTTTCACCCCAGCTGAATGTGTTTCAGGACATTCAGCAGACTTTCACATAATTTTGGGTTGAATTGTGAGCCAGACACACAGTGAAGCAACTGCAGAGCTTGTTTCACAACATGGCTACTTGGCTTACTAATCTAAACCAGGGTTGGGAATTCTTTTTGCGTCCCAAGAGCCACATTTCTTTCTGGGCAACCTGCTGGTGGGTGGAGACAGATGCGAAAGCGGGCAGAGCATTGAATGTACATTTTACCTCTGTATGGTTTCCACAGGCACTCAGACATCCTCTTTAAATTCCAGTGAGGGAAGCCAGAGATATTGTAAGAGTTCAAGGACGCATCCCAGCCAGGCAAAAACACTCCAGGAGGGCATGCAGCAAGGCTGGTGAGCGGCCTGGCCAGGAGAGTGTCCCTGGGGCCGGATACAAAGACCTGAAGGGCTGCACACAGCCCTCACCCCTGACTGAACCCAAATAAAAGCATGTGTGAAAGCTGAAGTAAATGTTCCACTGCCCCTACAACTTCCTGAATTTCAGAGTTTCCCCAACATGAAGAAGACTGGTCTGAAAGGCCAAGGGAAGGCTAAGTTGAGCATAATACTTACTTGGTCAATTTATAGACTGCTTCTAATGTATAAAATATCTCAAAGTACTTTACCATAAGCAGTTAAAGACTCCAAAGCATCCAAGAAATTCAGTACTGGACTCATATACAGATTATATGAATAGAATCAGATCCTATCTGGGCATCTGATGACTTGAATGAGTCCACATGCTTCCAATAGATTCTGCTTGTCCACTCGTAAATAAACCGTATCTTTCAAGGACACCCTTGTGACAAAGCCATGCCCACAACTGCATTGTGAGGTGGGCCAGTTGTATGTACAACTTATATTTTTAGTATGTTTTGGCCACCTCCTTTTCCTCTTAACTCTAACCATGAAAGAATGCCAGTGTCGTGAGCCAGATGCTTGCCTGGGCAAGACAGCAACCAGCTACATCCTTCATATCTCCACAGGATTGGGCAGCTTGTTTTCCTTGCATTTAGCCCTAGGTGCAATTATGTCGGGTAACTCAAAGCTGTTTAGAGCCTTAGATCGCGTGGGAAACAATCCCTCGAGCTTGGGCTCACTCCAAGGCCCAATGCCAAGTTAAAGAAATTAGATAATGCAGACTAAGATCTAAAAGGGAAAGGAGAACAACACTTTAAGGAAAATTAGGAACTGTTGAAGTCATTAGATATCCTACACAAGGAGAGATAGTATTCCTGGATGGTCAAAGGTGGTGGCAAAATGATACAATGACCATAAGTATGATGCTTAAGCCTGGGTGGCCTTGACAACCCAATAACATACACTCCCTGATTGATTGATTGATTGATTGATTGATTGATTGCTATCAAGGGATTGAAACATGAAGGCATTGAAAACTATTAGTATGTTAATTCTGGACATTGCTAAAGAGCTATGCATTTTTATCTATTATTTATCCATGCACACTTTCTAGGGATACTTTCCTAGAAAAATAATGAAAGCTTTGAAACTGTCCAGTTTGACTGGTACATGTTACAAAGTTTTTTAAAGAAAAATAATGAAAGCTTTGAAAACTATCCAGTTTGACTGGTACATGTTACAAAAAATTTTAAAGAGTGCATTTTTGTAAATGAAAAGCTTTTCATGCAAAAATACAGCAGTAGAAAAACATCCCATTATGTTGCATGTAGTTCAAGCAGATGCATGTTTGCTGAAAATAATCCCACTGAATTCTATGGATTTCACACCTAAGAAAGTGTGCAAAAGGAGATAAATGAGAGTGGGGAAATGCTAAGCAATTGTGTATCTTCTATGTCAACCTAGCTCTGCAAGGAGACCCTTCCAGAGGGAGAACAGAAGGCAATCCTCTATTTGAAGGGCTATCGGGTTCAATTCTGGTTCAAAGATTAAAAAGCCACCTGGCTGGAGCATGTCCTTTAACTCTTGCTTGGATGGAGTGGGGTGTGGGTAGAAGCCTCCAACTTGTGGGGTTGATTTAAAGGTAAGAGTCGCATCCATGGCCCTACTCAACCTGAAGTGAATGTGAGCTGAAAAAGGTTCCCCACGCCCATGCAGCCTATGCAGTTAATGTCCTCCATGGTCCTATTTTGGGGTAAAAATTGTATATTTTGGTAATGTAAGAACAGCAGGATGATGAAGGGAAGTCATTCCTAAGACACCCCAACCTACGATTTTAAAATAGAATATTTGCTTTAAAATGCATATTCATATAGTCTGGATTACCCAAGAACACATACAAGCCAAATATATTGTTTATTTGCTTGTGGTTGTGAGAAATAAGGGAAATGTGGAGATCCACATCCAGCCTCTGTTAAGAAAATGATAAAAACCTTTCATCTCTCATAAGAACATGTATCTCGTTTTCCCTGGTACTTGAGTTTTTTTCTGATTACGGTATTCTGGAAACAGGCATCACTCTTTTCATGTCTCCCCTCAAAACCAACATTGCTTCCCCCCCCCCCTTTCTTTTCCCTGGATGTAAGGTTTCTTCCCCCTCCACACGCCTGTTCTGCTTTCCTTTTGGCTTAGTAACAGTAGATTTCATTCCCAATGTATTTACTTTGGATGTTTCAGATTTGGGCAAGAGTGGAATGAATTGCAAATGATTTCCTCTGCATCTTGCATTCATGACTACAACAGAAAATGATGGTATTTATTCCCAGTCTCTTGCCCAGATGTCAAACCCCAGCAGCTAAAAGCAGAACCTGAGACAGATGCTATATTGATCCTCCAGAATCTTGCATGCTCCCTGTCTTTATGCAATGCATTAGTAATTAAATGCAATCTATTAGTAATTAACAGCATCCTCCATCTCTCAGTGTGGTGTGTGCGCTCATGTATTGAAGCTGTGCACATCATTGCGGGAGACTTCAATCATGTTGAACTTAAAACAGTGCTCCCAACGCTCTATCAGCATGTGAAATGTCCCACAAGAGGGGACAAGATACTGGACAAAGTTTATTCGAATGTAAATCACGGCTATAGGGCTTTACAGCTGCCACATTTGGGCCAGTCCGACCATATGTCTCTGTTCCTGGTACCAGCATATATCCCACTCAGGAAACGGGCTCCCACAATATCAAGGACTGTTAAAATCTGGCCTGAAGGTGCTATCCATCAGCTGCAGGACTGTTTTGAGAGAACCAATTGGGACATTTTCGATCGCTCAGACCTGGAGGAGCACACGGCGGCAGTTCTGTGCTATATCAATCACTGCACAGACACTGTCACAGTAAATAAATCCATCCGGTTTTACCCCAATCAGAAACCCTGGATGAATAGAGAGGTCCAGTGCCTGTTGCGGGAAAGGAACAGGGCTTTTAGGTCGGGCGAGGTGCAGCTTTACAGTGTGGCAAGAGCAAACTTGAAGAGGGGTATTCGACGGGCAAAACTGGTCTATAGGCAGAGGATTGAGGATAACTTAAGGAGTAACAACACAAGACAGATGTGGCAGGGGATTCAGCATATTACTAACTACAAACCTAACCTTGGTGCTGTCGACGGTGACCCTTTGCTGGCAGAGGAGCTTAACTTCTTCTTTGCTCGCTTCGAGAAGGAGCCACCTGAGACGCCGGTATTACAGCCACCACCCCATAGGGGCCCCTCATTTACTGTAGAGGAGCATGAGGTGAGACAGGTATTGAGGATGGTGAATCCGAGGAAGGCTGCTGGACCTGATGGCATCACGGGAAAGGTGTTGAAGGGCTGTGCGGATCAGCTGGCGAGGGTCTTTACTAAGATCTTCAACAAGTCCTTACACCAGTCTATTGTCCCACCCTGCCTGAAGTCGTCAACTATTGTTCCTCTGCCTAAAAAATCCACAATCAGTAGTCTGAACGACTACAGACCAGTTGCACTGACTCCAATCATCATGAAGTGTTTTGAGAAACTGGTGCGCCGTCACATTATTTCCTGTCTTCCATCAACTTTTGACAACTACCAGTTTGCATACAGGGCAAATAGATCCACGGAAGACGCTATCACTACCACTCTCCATGCTGCTCTGTCCCATCTGGAGCAGCCGGGGAGTTATGTGAGGCTGCTGTTTGTGGATTTTAGCTCTGCTTTTAACACTATCCTCCCCCATAGACTGGTGTCCAAGCTAGAGGCGATTGGATTCTCCAACTCCACCTGTCTCTGGGTTTTGGACTTTTTGTCAGAACGTTCTCAGAGGGTTAGAGTAGGGTCACATATGTCCACAGCCCTTAGCCTTAACACCGGCTCACCACAGGGTTGTGTGTTGAGTCCCCTGCTCTATACTCTCTATACGTATGATTGTACAGCCATTTATTCCAGCAACAAAATCATCAAGTTTGCTGATGACACTACGGTGGTGGGGCTCATTTCAGGAGGGGATGAGTCCGCCTATCGGGACGAGGTGGAGCGGCTTTGTGCTTGGTGTGGAGAGAACAATCTGGCTCTTAATACGGCTAAGACCAAGGAATTGGTGGTGGATTACAGGAAAAAAAAGGCGGACATTCAGCCCTTGTATATCAACGGGGAACGGGTGGAGAGGGTGGCGGAATTCAGGTTTTTGGGAGTGACTATCGATCAGGGCATGACTTGGAGCGCAAATACCACTGCTCTGGTGAAGAAGGCCCAGCAGAGAATTTATTTCCTCAGACTTTTAAAGAAGAACAATCTGAGTGAGAGACTGCTGGTGTCCTTCTACCGAGGTTCCATAGAGAGCGTTCTTACATACTGTATTTGTGCCTGGTTCTCCAGTTGTACAGCTAGGAAGAGGAAGGTGCTCCAGAAGGTCATAACCACAGCCCAAAGGATTATTGGTCATCCCCTCCCATCTTTGGAAGAACTGTACGGCTCCCGTTGTCTTAGGAAAGCAAACAATATCCTGCAGGATGTATCTCACCCGGGATACAGTCTGTTTGTACTACTGCCTTCTGGCAGGAGATACAGAAACATCAAGTCAAGGACAAACAGACTGAAAAATAGTTTCTACCCAAGAGCTGTGGCCTTCTTAAACGCTGTAACTCGATAGTGTGATCTGGGAGTTTGATGGGTGTGGGTGTGGGTGTGGCTGGAATGTGGTTTGTTTGGTTGTTGTTGTTGTTTTGCTTTTGTTGTTTTTAAGGGATGGCATCCAATTTCGTTGCACTTGTGCAATGTTGCACTTGTGTAATGACAATAAAGAATCTATCTATCTATCTATCTATCTATTTTCATTTAAAGAGGATGTAAATGGCTGTGCCACTGATTAGCCATTCTACATCCTGACTTGCTGTCTTTTCTATATCCAATGACAGGTGTGCATTCATTAATTCAGTTATATCTTAATTTCTGTTTCCATATGGTAAGGGTTTGACATTACCAGTGACTACTTTGCTCAGCCTAAGCAAACATTTAAGATTTTAGCCTTTTTCACACCTGAGCAAGTTATACCATTTTAACCTTGACTCACCAGAAATCAGCTTCAAAAATTTAAGAAAAGGAAAACACTGAAAAGCCTTCATCTTGTCTTCTTTTCCAGGCTTGTGTGGAAGATCTCTCCTTGCTCTGAACCCAGGACAAAATAGCACATCAGTCCCCCTATTGCTGTCATTCCCAGTAATGAAGAACCCCCCCTTCTCATGCTATGCTCGGGACATGTTAACCGCAGCAACACAGTTCTTTCCTGCATTATTGCAACCCCTGACATAAAAGTCTCCACTGCGGGGAGAGCATGATATGCAAACTTTCGGCGTGATGTGCTAGTTGTCTCCATGCAGGGATCTGTGTACATGTCTGTGAGCATTCAGAATGACACCCCACCTACAGTTTCAGTCTTCTGCCCAGATGGCAACCATCCAACAGGTAGAGCTAGGAACTCAACAAGATGCTGTAATGCAAATTGATTCACCGGAATCTGGAACTGCCTTCTGTATATTACAAAATGAGTCTGTAGTATTTCTTGGCTACATCACTCCTACCCAGGCTGTGACCACTTCATCTTGTAATGAGTAAGGACATGCTAACACACTGAAGCAATTTAAAGCCCCCTGCCCTGCCCTTGGTGCGTCTGTCTACCTGTACCTCCCTCCAAATCAAGAAGCATCAGATGTAGCCAAAGCCTCCAAAAGAAAGAACACAACCTGTTCCCTAGCTTTGTTTATCGAAAGCATTTTATAATCTGCCTTACAAAGCAGTGTATAACTGGGGGAAATCCATCTGAGAGAGATGTGTGTACAGTTGAAAACTGAAGACTCCAGAATAGTAAGGAAGCATCAAGTCTCAGGAATCTTTGACAGAAATAACATTGTTTAAGAAAGGCAAATTAGAATATATGAAGGGACTTTCCAGGTTCTGTATGAAAGGGAATTCCATAACCATGGAGCCACCACTGAGAAGGCCCTATCACTTGTGGTTTCCAACCCAAGTATCCATTCTCATGGGTGCAGGAGGCGGGCCTCTGAAAGCTGATTTGAACAAACAGCCAGGTTTTTCTTCTTCATGGCTTCCATCTCCCTTTATAGGTTGTGGCAGCCTAGCAGTCCACCAGTCACCCTCTGAATCCTTAAGGCTGCAACTCCCTCCAACTCCAGACCACTTTCTCCTCTTTCAGACTCCAATGCAGGTCTGGGGAACCCTTTTCAGCCTTCTGGACAACCTTTTGAATATATGCTTTATCTTTGCTTCTAATGCACACTCACTCCTGCCTCCCTATCAAGGCAAGGCAAGCAGGAGGCATCATCACCAGAGGTCAAGGATGCCTTCCAGCCAGCCAGAAATATTCCAGGAGTGGCAGCCCAGGTACCAGTGAGAGGTGAGGCCTGGGGAGGGCTTCTGGTATGGGGAGAGTCCTGAGGGTCAGATAGAGAAGTTTGGAGGGCTGCATTTGCCCTCAAGTCTCTACCCCAGCCTACTCTGTCCAGAAGGGAAGCCTATCAAGTCTATGCATATTCCACATGGTCATTTCTCCTACAATACCTCTTTTGAACCCCACTAAAAGCACATGCAGTGGAAGGCCAATCTCCAGGCCTATCATAATTTACATTATGCATTACACTTCAGATTGTTTTTTGCAGTCGAATACACGCTACCAACTGTCAGTTGCTTCTGGCATGCTCAGATATTTCCTGACCTTTAATGTCAAGAATTTAGCACCCTACTATAATTCTTATGAATATTTTCCAGATATGTTTTACAATCTATGCTTTGATACTCTCTGGAGTAAAAGGCAGTATAGAAGTATTTTTTAAAAATAAAATAAAAAGTTTAGTGCAACATTTTTACCTCTTAAAGTATTTTGGTGGAAGAGGGGGCTGAGAAATCATCAGACAAATTTACCTTTGTAAGGGACGGGCTGGAGCTCAGGAGTGGAACATGTGCTTTGCATGCAGACAATTCCAGGTTCAATCCTGGATGTTTCTAGGTAGGACCGCAAATGTATTCTGTCTGAAAACTACTGCTAAATAATCTAGACGCTGTTGAGCCAGATGGGCTGGAGACTGGCAAATGTTGTCCTGATCTTCTATATTAAAAAGTGGCAGTTACAGATAGGTAGCCGTGTTGGTCTGCCATAGTCAAAACAAAATAAAAAAATTCCTTCCAGTAGCACCTTAAAGACCAACTAAGTTAGTTCTTGGTATGAGCTTTTGTGTGCATGCACACTTCTTCAGATACTTCTGTTTCAGTGTATCTGAAGAAGTGTGCATGCACACGAAAGCTCATACCAAGAACTAACTTAGTTGGTCTTTAAGGTGCTACTGGAAGGAATTTTTTTATTTTGTATTAAAAAGTGGGTTTAGGTAAGAAAGTTTGAGAAAACCACAGAATCAGTCTGACTGGGAAAGGTACTAGAATTGATATGGAGTGCACAAGTTGCTTATTTCCTCCACCCTCACAATCAATTTTCCTTTTGTGTCATTTTAGATTGTGTCCTTTTAGATTGTAAGTCTGAGGGCAGGAACTCTATTATGTCTGTTGGTCTGCAAACTATTCTGGGAGTCTTTTGGGGACTGAAGATCAAGGTAATTTTTTCAAGTACTGTAAATATCTATGCAGTGATTAGTCAGGGCCAGCGTGGACTGTCAAAAACAAACCCTGCCAAACTAACTTTATAGATTTTTTTAAAAATTGGGTTACTAGGGTAGTCAATAATGGGAATGCTGTGGACATACTTTATTTGGATTTCAGCAAAGCATGGGGTAAAGTCCCCCCTGATATTTTGATCAGCAGCATACTTAAACAACAGGCAAAGTTTTATCAATGACTTAGATTAAAGGATAGAGGGAACACTTATCACTTTGGAAATGACACAAAACCAGGAGGTATTGCTAACATCTCAGGAGACGGGAATAAAAATTAATAAAATGATATTCAGCAGAATGAAAATGCAAAGTTATCTATTTAGGCACATGAACCAGATGTATAAGATGGGGGAGATCTGATATGGCAGTAACACATGTGAAAATGAGCTTGGGACTGTAGTCAGCCACAAGCTGGACATGAGGTTAGAAGTGTAAAGTGGCTAGAGAGAATGCGAATGAGAAGGCCTACTTCCACATCATTCAGCACTATTCTGAATACATCCAGTGGACTGTGCCCAGTTTCTGGACTTGCATTTTGAGGATGTAGATGGATTAGAGCAGGTTCAGAGGAAGGCCATGAAGATGGCCATTGGTACAGAAAATAAATCCTGAGGAAAGGTTGATGGAGAAGAGATGACTGAGGGGAGACATCAGAGCACTACTCCAGAATCTGAAGGGCTGCTATATAGAGGCAGGCAAAGGCTTTTCCCCTAGAATCATAGAGTTGGAAAAAACCCCAAGGGTCCTATCGCCCTGCAGTGCAGGAACCTCAACCCATTCAAGGTCCCTATCCAATCTGAAACCATACCAGACACGGCTTAGCTTTGCAAATTGCTAGCAGTTTTATTGCTGCCTCAGGATGGGAAGGACTAAACCAAATGGGATTAAGTTATACGATGATAGACTATTTTAGCAAAACATTAGGTGAAACCTTTAGACAGTAAGAGCAGTTTGATAATGGAATCCGTTACCCAGGGATGTGGAAGACTCCCTCAGTGGAGGTCAAGCCACCAACACTTGGGTGGCTTTAAAAGAGAATTAGACAAATTCATGAAGGATAAGACTATGGATGGCTTACTAGCCTTATGTCTTTGTTCCGCCTCGGAATGCCAGTTGCTGGGAAACACCCACCGGGAGAAGGCGAAGACTGTGGTGCGCAGGTCCTGCTTTGAGGCTTGCCATTAGGCACTAGCTTGGCCACAAGATGCTGGACGAGTTGTGTCTTTGGCCTGATCCCCAGACTCTAACATTACTTAGTAGGAGCTGGCCAACCACCTGTTGGGTCTGCTCTAGGTTTGGATGTTCTGCCCTCAGCCGGAGGTTTGGCTGTATGGTTTCCATGGCCACCCACCCAACAAGTATGCCTCAAGTTACAGACATGGCTGTATGTACATAGCAATTCTTTATTATATTAGCCTTCTTTCTAAGTTCTGAATCTCATCTATGTCATTTAAATTTCTCTGCCCAGTTTCCAGAGTCCTGAAATCACAAGTCTGCTCATTCTTGTCCAAACAAGACTTGAAGAGAGGTGACAGATTATGCTTCTTTGTTTTTAAGTCGGCATTCTGTAGAATTGAGGGGAAGCCCAGTCTAGCCATTCCAATGAATATGGGAATCAAGACCCACAAATCGGGCCTGCTTGTTGGAGCAGAAGTGTCCCTGCCACCGCTGGGCCTCTTCCCCCAGCGCCAAGAGCGGGTCTCCGCCTTCCCTAGGGGAAGAGTTTTGCGCGCGCGCCGGGGCACCTGGAGGCCTCACAGGGGGACCCCGTTCCCCAAGGCAGCGCCCGGCCTCCTGGGCTGGAGGGAACTGGAGCGCCGCCGCCCGACCCGTCCAGGCGGGAAACTGCAACTCCCAGCATGCCCGGCGCCTGGCGCAGCGCGGGCAGCCAATGAGGCGCCGCTTTCTTCCGGCGCTGCCTCTGAGGGAGCTTTGTGCTGCGCGAGAAGAAAGGCGGCGGCGGCGGCGGCGAAGGCGAAGGCGAAGGCGGCGGGCAGGGCCGAGGCCGGGGCCTGAGAGCGAGCGAGCGAGCGAGCGAGAGCGGAGCGCCAGCGCCCCCTCTCTTCCCCGGACTCCTCGCCCGCAGCCCCCGAGGAGGCTCCTGCGCCGCCCGCGACGGAGGAGAAGGAGGCAGAGGCAGAGGCAGAGGAGGCGGCGGCGGCGGCGGCGGGAGCGCCGCGTCAATTGAGGCCGGGGATCGAGCGCGGCCTACGGCGGGGCCTGGCCCGCCCCCTTTGCCCAGCCCGGCCCGGCGAGGCCCTTTCCGCCGCGCCTCCTCCGTTACGCGTCCCGGCGGCGATCGGTCCGATACGGCGGGGAAGTTAGAATGGAACAGACTGACGGTGAGGCGCCACGGGGGGGGGGGCAGGGGGCGGAGACGTCGCCTTGCGAACGAGCCTCCCCAAGTTGCTGGTCCTCAGCATTCCTCCGTGTCCAATATTTACCTTTTGGAGAGCCCTAGGGCCCTCCATTTTTCCTTTCGTTTTTCATCTACAGGACCCTTGATGAAAACGAGGCTTCTCATGGTAGAACGGTAGAGTGGGAAGGGGCGCGAGGGTCATCTAGTCCAACCCGCCTCAATGCAGGAATCTTTTACCCGATGCGGGGCTCAAACCCACGACCCCGAGAGCCGGAGTCATCCCCACCTGGTCTTCCTCCTTTGCTCCTGCATGGGTGACCTCCCTCCCTTTGGTATTGGCTTGGACAGACATATTTATGTAGCAGTTTGGGGACCTAAGGAGAGATGAGGTGGGAACCCAGCGCAGGAAGCAAAAGCTTTCCCTTCCCAGTTTCCAAGAAGCAAACCTTACTTGGCACAGACAAGCACAAGTGGGCATTTTCAAGGTCCCCCCCCCCAGTGCTTTAGGGTATATCTGTAATCCAAAGTAGCCCTCAGTACAGTGGTACTTCAGGTTACAGACACTTGAGGTTACAGACTCCACTCACCCAGAAGTCATACTTCAGGTTAAGACCTTTGCTTCAGGATGAGAACAGAAATCACGCGCATCAGCGGCGGCAGCGGGAGGCCCCATTAGCTAAAGTGGTGCTTCAGGTTAAGAACAGTTTCAGGACCTCCAGAACAAATTAAGTTCTTAACCTGAGGTACCACTGTAATCTGAACTTGGTGTGCATTAGGATCAGTGGTTTCAAATCATCATTCAGCTGTTAAACTCACTTTGTGACCTTAGGCCATTCAATATTTTTCAGCCTAACACTATGTGTGCTGCCCTGAATTCTTTGGAGAAAGGGCAGTATAAAATCATGACAAATAACCTGTAGCTATTATTATATCAGAATTTGATCTGAGAGACAGTGGGTTGCTGAAGACCACATAATGAGTTCATGGCAAAGTGAGATTTAAAGTACTGTATGTAAGTTTCCAAATTTGGACCTAATAGTCCCTTAGCTCTTGGAGTGAGCCCCATTGAGCTTAGTGGGCCTTTTGAGGAGATACGTATACAGTAGTAGTGAATTGGTTAATATACCACCAGTTGAGGGAGAGCTCTAAAGAGTCAGGGGGTCATTAGATGTGGAAGTAAGGACTTTTCATAGTGGATTTGGCTCTGAGTATTTGTGTGTTTGGTAGACATTTAGCAGTAGCAGCACCAAGAACTTGAAGCGAAAGTACACCAACAAAGTATCAAAACATCAAACACTTTATTAAAATACATAAAAACTATTCCACAGCAGCTTAATCCCTGACAGTACAGTGGTACCTCGGTTTACCAACTTAATCCGTTCCAGAAGGCTGTTCTTAAACCGAAACTGTTCTTAAACTGAGGTGCACTTTCCCTAATGAGGTTCCGTTCTTAGACTGAGGTAAAGTTCGCAAACCAGGACACTACTTTCAATTTTGCGGAGTTCGTAGACTGAATTGTTTGTAAACAGGGCTGTTCTTAAACCGAGGTGCCACTGTATGTGGTAGATAGTGCAGAGGGGAGGTATGGGCAGCATATATATTCTTGGGGGAATGGGGGTTTGGGGAGACCTAGGAATGTGAGGATGTATGGGTGCTATAGGACTCTGAAACAGATGGAGTGGAAGTGGGATGATCTCACATAGAGCAATGGGATTGTGAGGATGCCAGAATTGGGACGAAGGCTGGAGGCGGGTTGAGGCATTATGATTATACACCTTTAGGTTCCAGACAAAAATGTTCCTCTTCAATCAGTCCTTTGACTGATTAACATCTTACAGTACATTGGTACCTCAGGTTAAGTACTTAATTCGTTCCGGAGGTCCGTACTTAACCTGAAACTGTTATTAACCTGAAGCACCATGTTAGCTAATGGGGCCTCCTGCTGCTGCCACGCGATTTCTGTTCTCATCCTGAAGCAAAATTCTTAACCCAAGGTAATATTTCTGGGTTAGCCAAGTCTGTAACCTGAAGCGTATGTAACCCGAGGTACCACTGTATATGCCTTTTAAATTTGTTTGTGGGAGGTGGGGTTATGGTTGTTTTTATCATGTATTTTGTACTTCATCTGAGATCTGCAGATGAAGGGAGATGTACAAATTTAATAAATAAAATAAAATGGGATTGATGATTTGGTGATAAATAATAGTCAGCTGGTATGCAAGGAGGTTATAGTCCTATAACCTCAACTATAGTCCTATAGTTGTGGTTGATGTTGTGAACATGACAATGGAAACACAGTTGCTGAGGCATTTTAGGTGGTTTGGAGTGTTAGACTCTTCAAGACTGTTGGCTTAAAGGATATGAGAAACAATATAGGAAAATACATTATGAAATAATTTATACACAAAGTGTTGCTATGGGTTGTGTGTTGTGACCAGTACAATAATAGAATAACTGTGCTGGAGTCTGGCGAGATGGCCTTAATGTAGTGTCATATATAAGTGTGAGAATATGGACTGTGGATGTGGAATTGGTTATGTCGCTTGCCATGGGGTTGCTGTTTTGCATGACATTCTAACTAGAAAGCCATAAATAGTCATGGGGTAGTGTTGGAATTGGCCTTGGAGTTGGAGAAGTCTAATCTGGGACTGTTAATAACACAACCTTTTGTGTATGTATATACAGTGCCTGCCTACACGTATAAATTTGCATGAATGCCCTATTAAGGCTTGAACCTAGAGTTCTAGAAAGTGATCTCTTGTTGCTAAAGGGAGAGGCACCCTCTTTGTTTTTCAAAGAAGGGTTGAGGAATAATTGAGGATAGATCAGATAATAGTTTAATGTGATGGAGTAGGGCCATTTGGATTTAAAGGGGCAGAGGCAGCCATGTTTGCTTCCATATACTGCAGTGTAAATCTCTTTAGACCCCCTACTCCCCAAAAGAAACAAGACTTGCTTTGGGTTATCAAATGATCTTTAAGATCCTTCTCCTTGTTCCTTATTCTCTATCTTAAAATCATACCATTCTGAAATTTATCATAAGCAGGCTGAGAAAGGAACATCTTTCCTCCTTCTCATTCCTTTCTGCAGCCAGTACTGCTAGGGGACTGTGGTGCAGAAATTAACCCTTTTCAATACAAATCTGCAGCGGGATTACACAGACATTTTTCTCTCCATTTTCATGAAGAATTAAATAGGTAGAGGGGCTGTCTCTGTTGTAAATGGCAGAAGGCTGAACCATCTTCAGCAATTTCTTTAAGTAAACAAGGAAATGACATTGCCAAGGCTGTCGACAAAAGGCACACTTGTTTGTGAACAGCAAAATGAAACTTACTTACTGATTGTGTTTTAAATATTATACACAAAGGGATTTCCTCCTACATTTTTCTTAATGCTTTTTCTTGACTCTATTCCTGTACAGATAGCTAAGTGTTCCTTTATTTTAACTGCCATTCAACTGTGCAGATGCTGTTGTTTGTATTTCATGTACAGCAGACAACAGAGATGTGAGACAAATTGCTGTTCAGGTATCTGATTAGTGGGAAGCAGGTATATTTGTGTGATGCTTTGATAATTTTTTTTGAATTGATAGCATCCGAGGGTTTTTTCTGCAGTGGAGAGAGGCTCCATATTCTGATTGTATCTCTAATGTTTGTAGTTTGTTCATTTTGTTTTTCTTTGTTGATTGGACGGAAGTATAAATGTGAATGTCTTGTCAATCAGCCACAATCTTTGCATGTTTGGATAAATCCTGTGTCGGTTTGTTTTAAAATCAAAGTATCATATTTTGATATGCTTGCTTCATTTTTACACATCTGCTTCTCAGTGTTCCTGTTTTTGCCCTTAAAAACCCTAATACTCTGGGGGCAAGATATAATTTATTACTATGATTGGCTGCAATGCTGCAGCAGTTATATGCAGAATAACAATATTTCATTAACATTTTCATAACTGCACCGTGTTCTGTGTAACACTAGGCAATGTCTGCCACTCTAGTGCTGTTCTTTCTTGTTACTATTTTCTCTAAGCAAGTCTTAGTAAAAGATGATCAGTGGATGACACCAGGTGCTATTGAATCGGTTAAAGTAGTAATGTTTGGCTCCAGTAGAGAGGACAAGTACGTTGGCAAAGGGGAAGTTTGTAACAAAATGCTTTCTAGGAATAATTATTTTTCACTTTAAATTGATTACTTTTTTACTTCAGTGCTATGTGTATGTAAAGTTGGAAATGACTCATAACATTTTGTATGATGGCTAGGTGGATGAACTGCTTTGCTCTTCATAAAACTGTTTAGACTATGCTTTCTATAATATAAATATACAAAACAACCAGAGTGTTGGCAATTTATGTGGGAATGAGAAACCCCAGACCCATGAGATGATGCCTTTGTTGGACCAGCTAGGCTTTAAAATACTCGAACTGAGCTTATTTTGAAAACCTACTTGATCTAGTGAAAATAGCATCCTGTGTTTCTTGTTACATAAAGAAGGCAAATTTTTTATTTTATTTTGCAAATGGAAGATTTTGTATACTTGAAAGACTATATACATACATATAAAAATGGTAGGCAGCATGAAGGCCTTGATTTTCTTCTCTGTATGGCTGCTTGTATGCAAGTTTGATAGTGTTAGACAGCTGACACCTTAGCCCAGACACACCTCTTTTGAAAGAGTGTGTCATTGATTTACTATTGAAGCCTACTAATGGAATCCTAACCATGTCTACTCAGAATTAAGTTCTGTGGAATTCATTGGGGTTAAGATTGCAGATTATGTTGTCCAGTCTGCTCCTCTGGTGGTAGTGTTGCTAATTATTGTAGTGTATATATAATTATTTGTATATAATTTAGTAGCTGCTCTCTCTCATACTCTTAACAAGATGTGGAAAAAAGTCTGTAATATGATACCATAAAAACAGAATGCCACAAAAGCCATAAACAGCAGTGTCATAATCAGAGTAAAATAAATAAGCTGACCAGTACCCAGGCAGTGTTTCATCTGCTGATGGAAAGTGTGCAGGGAGGTTGCCGTGTTGAACTCTCTAGTTCAGAGAGTAGGACAAACACAGAAAAGCTTCACTGTCTCAGATCCAGGGGTCCACTTCAGCCTTATAGTTCTGCCTGTCTGGTCCTTTTCTTTTCAGGCCACACCCCTTCTCAAGCTCACATTTCTCACTGGCCCTGCTCCACACCTCCCCTTCTAGATGCAGTGTGTCACTGAACTGTAATAATGCCTTTTGCTTGCCTGGATGGAGGCACGCACATGTAGAAATAGCTTGACTTCTGAATGACTGGGCTGTAGCTTCCAGTACAAAGCTACATGTCATGTCCCTTGGGCTACCCACCACTGCCATGTGACCCCCAGAAGGTTGCAGTGCCTCTACTCAGAACAGTGCACATGATCAAATTTAAGCAATTCTAAATTCCCATTTATTTTTATTGTCGGACAGCTAAGCACTTGCTGGGACTTAAAAGTGCTTAATGGGCTGAATAATGCCATATGATAGATAACCTACAAGTTAAGCCTGGGCTTACTTTTGAGGTTAAACTTAACCTTTTGTGTGTGTGTAGAATTGCAATTGAGTAGCATTGTGTTTATCAGATTGGGAAAAATACTACTCTAATAATGAATTACATCATTTGTGTACATTCTAGAAAAATGCAGAATTGTAATTACAGTCGTACCTTGATTGTTGAATGGAATCCATTCCAGAAATCCGTTTGACTGCTGAAAACCTTTGACAACCAAGGTGCGGTTTCCCATTGGCTGCAGGAGTTTCCTGCACTCAGTCGGCTTCCAAAGAATGGTTGCAAACTGGAAAATTCACTTCCGGGTTTGCGGCATTCGGGAGCCAAAAAGTTCAAGTTGCAAGGCATTCGGGATCCAAAGTACAACTGTATTGATGAAGGAGGATGTAAAGCTTTGTGCTGACTTTCTGATATTCTGTTTCTCTCAGTCTAACCGTGTCTCATTACTAATGAAAGGGTTATGTTCCATCAGTGAAATGCTGGCTATTTGCCTACCATCACAAAATGGGATGCTGGAGTTAATGCAATATAATGGTGTTGCAGGGGGTCAGACTCTTTGTCCTAGTTTGACCATTTGTTGACTCTGCTTTTTGCAGCCTGTTCCTTGGGTATTGCATCATGTTCTTTTTCAGGAACATTAAATATAAAATGTAACATTTTTATGTTTGCTGCCTTGAAAGGAAGAGTGGGATACAAATTAATAAATACCAAAATGTAAAAATGTGCTTAAAGTTTTCATGTTGGTTATAGTTGTCACGAAGTTTGCTTATTGCTATACAGTCATACCTCGGGTTGAATG
Organism: Podarcis erhardii; assembly: GCF_964252035.2. Taxonomy (NCBI): domain Eukaryota; kingdom Metazoa; phylum Chordata; class Lepidosauria; order Squamata; family Lacertidae; genus Podarcis; species Podarcis erhardii. The sequence goes on from NC_138514.1 coordinate 1,562,956, forward strand.
TGCTTCGGGATGAGTGCGTTCGAGTTGCGCTCCGCGGCAACCCGGAAGTAACAGAGCGTGTTACTTCCGGGTTTTGCTGCATGCACAGATGCTCAAAATGACGTCATGCGCAGAAGCGATGAAAACCAATGTGCGCATGCGCAGACGTGCCATCACTGGTTACATTTGCTTCTAGATGCAAACGGGGCTCCGGAATGGATCCCGTTCGCATCTAGAGGTACCACTGTCTTTTGTAATAATGTTTATTTAATTACTTCAGAGCATTAATATCTTGCTTTTCAGGTGATTTCTGAGTTGCTAATGCAGCTGAAATACTAAAAAAGTAATAGATACAGAAAATGCATCCTATAACAGTAGCAGAACGATGATCAATAAGCCATATTTAAAAATTTCATAAAACCCAACATCTAAAAGGCCTGGGTGAATAAAAACTCTCCATCCAGCACCAAAGGCATTGAGCTCTGTGACAGATGAGCCATCTCTTCTCACCTCTTGGGGACCTGAAGGAGGGCTTCTGGAGAGGATTCTGTGTGTATGATCCACCCACTCCTAACATCCCAAATGAACTTTGGTAAAATTACTTGTTCGTGGAATTTTGCTTTTAGCTGAGTGTTTATCAATGCAACTGCACTGCATTGTAATGTATTCTGCATAAAGCAAAAATAAAAATAAATGATTAGTTGTCGGAGCAAGGAAGTGTGTTACTCTGGAAGCCAGGCATATCAGGAAATGCTCAGCTACCCTGATTGCAATATGTAGTTCTTTTCCTTCCCTTGTAGCAAAACCCATCACATTTCTAAAAAGTAATTTTAATATACACCAGAGATCACTTTAACATTTAGGACCAGCACAGTGTGGTGTTAAAGTATTTCACATCTCAACCTGCAGAAAGTATCCTGGAAAGAGAACTCTTTGAATGCTGGAGGATGACTTTTAAGGGTGGACAAACAGGCCAGGATGTTGAGTGTCGGCTGTAGATTGTGATAAAAAGTTCCCTCCTCTCTTCCTTTGTTCTACGAACAGGGCTGTCAGGGCGATAGCAGTACAACTCCCCCTCTGCTGCTGCTCTGCCAAAACTGCTTTTGCAGAGGAAAACCAAGCTGTCAGCAGCTGTGGCTTCTCCTTTCTAAGCACAGCAGCTCCTTTCCCTCCTCCAACTTTTCTCTATTGTAGAGCAGTTTTGAAAATGGGGGAGGCATTATTTCTCTCTTTGACTCTTAAATGGTGCCAATTATGTATGCTAGGATTCTCAGGGACATGGAATTGAATAACCCAGTTCCTTACATTCCATTCTTAAAGGTTTGCTCTTTACTAGGATTTAAATCAAGAATTGAAGCCATTTCCAAGACTATAAATGACAGTAAAACCAACAAAAGCATGAACTCCTGTGGCCTGATCTTCAAACCAGGGATCTGTCTTAAGAATCTTGAGCTGCTTCTTCCTTCCTTTTAGTATTTATGTCACCCTTACAACCAGGTTCCCAGAATGACTTTCATTTTAGTTGTAGATGTAATTTGCCATAGCTGTTGCTCTCTGTTTTGAGCAATTTTCCCATTTTTAAAAAGTTGTGTGTGTGTGAGAGAGAGAGTGCATCTGTGTTTTTTCATTCTGTACTTTCCCTGATCCCAACTGTGCTGGATTTATATTTTTGAATTTGTGTCATTAGTAAATGGAATACTGTATGTTAAATTGCAAGATGATGGAAGAGAAAGAATGTTCATACTGTGGTACCTCAGGTTAAGTACTTAATACGTTCCGGAGGTCCGTACTTAACCTGAAATTGTTCTTAACCTGAAGCACCACTTTAGCTAATGGGGCCTCCTGCTGCTGCCTCGCCGCCGGAGCATGATTTCTGTTCTCATCCTGAAGCAAAGTTCTTAACCTGAAGCACTATTTCTGGGTTAGCGGAGTCTGTAACCTGAAGCATATGTAACCTGAGGTACCACTGTACTGTAGACCAGATTTCAAGAAAGTGAAGTCAAGTTTACTAAATTTGCCACTTTAAAAACTTATATCCCATTAGAAATGTTTTGTACTTAGCAAAATAGCAAAGTAATTGTTTGTTTATTCAAACATATAAAACAGGCATTGCTGATCAAACATGAAGTTATAAGCTGTGTGCATAGTTGCATTTTGGGGTTCATTTTCTCAACTGTCATAATAAGTCTGAGTGCAAAACGTTTAGGACTTGGTATATTGTTGAATTCAGAACACCAGTTAGGAAGGAAGCATTGGGATGGTGGATATATTGTGTGTATTAAAAATGTTTTTTGTGGGGAGAGGAGGGAGAGCCATTATGCTTATTCTGTGCTGTATGTCCCATTGGCCTGGGATCAGCAATACAGTACTGTAAAAGCTTATTCTTGGTTCTGGAGTGTAGAGTGCTAATGCAAGCTGGTTGTTGATACGGAGGGCCAAATTTGCCAGCAAGTAGTTCAGCTGAACAGTTTGTTCATAAAACCATCACAATGTGTGTCAAATTTAAAGGAGTGTTCTTCAAAATAACCTAGATTTCTTTTGCTATCTTCATCTGCATGCCGCCTGAGGAGGTCTTTAAACGTTTTCTGTACGTAGTCGTTCAAAAGATACCACCTTCCTAGCCTGGATTCTTACTAGGGAGAGAGCAAGACTGAGCCTCGGGCTTGTGCTCCCTATCGAGTGCGCCTGTTTTTCTCACTGCAGGAGACATGGCTGCCTGAACAAAAAGGTCCTGTGGTTATTGCAATGTAGAATCTTCCCTGATTCCAGGCAGATAAGCACTCTTTAACAGTGCTTGGTCTCCCAGAATAAGGAAGATGTAAAAAGGTAAAGGGTAAAGAGACCCCTGACCTTTAGGTCCAGTCGTGGCCGACTCTGGGGTTGTGGCGCTCATCTCGCTTTATTGGCTGAGGGAGCCGGCGTACAGCTTCCGGGCCATGTGGCCAGCATGACTAAGCTGCTTCTGGCGAACCAGAGCAGTGCACGGAAACGCCGTTTACCTTCCCGCCGGAGCAGTACCTATTTATCTACTTGCACTTTGACGTACATTCAGATAATTAAGACCTCCTAAGTTAGATGTTCTGCTCTCTCCCCATTGAGAATAGAAAGGGAGGGAGTGCATGAGCTGTCAGCATGCTTCTGTTCTCTCCCTTGTGTACAGTCCAAAATGGGATATAAGTAACGTTTGAATAAGGGACGCGGGTGGCGCTGTGGTCTAAACCACTGAGCCTAGGGCTTGCCGATCGGAAGGTCAGCGGTTCGAATTTCCATGACGGGGTGAGCTCCTGTTCTCAGTCCCAGCTCCTGTCCTCCTAGCAGTTTGAAAGCATCTCAAAGTCAAGTAGATAAATAGGTACCGCTCCGGCGGGAAAGTAAACGGCATTTCCGTGCGCTTCTGTGGTTCGCCAGAAGTGGCTTAGTTATACTGGACACATGACCCGGAAAAACTCTGCGGACAAACTCCCTCGTCGGCTCCCTCGGCCAGAGCACTGCAACCCCAGAGTTGTTTGCAACTGGACTTAACTGTCAGGGGTCCTTTACCGTTTTAACTTTTGAATAGGCCCTAGGATGTTTTTGCTGTGAGATGCCTCCACTTAATTTACCTTTATTATATATGCATGAATAGCAAGATTATGTTTTTACTTCCATATCAGTGATATTGTAAAATAATTTGCTGCTTCCTTGTCATGGCCACCACACAAATGGAGTTGCTCACATCAGTATGTAAGAAAACTCAGTTTTTGGAAGAACATGTAGCATGTATATACTAATGTAGTCGTTCTTGTCTAATAGATACATTTTTTATGCAAGATAATCCCAAAAGATAAAAACTGGGGTATACAGGACAATGTATAGGTAGATAACTTTTGACTAAAAAATTAGTTCAGCCAGTGCCCTTAGCTCCACAGAGTTACAGTGGTACCTCAGGTAACAAACACTTTGGGTTACAAATGCTTCAGGTTACAGACTCCGCTAACCCAGAAATAGTACCTCGGGTTAAGAACTTTACTTCAGGATGAGAACAGAAATCATGCGGCGTCAGCCGCAGACCCCATTAGCTAAAGTGGTACCTTAGGTTAAGAGTGGACCTCTGGAACGAATTAAGTTCTTAACCAGAGGGTCCACTGTAGTCATATTGTTCATGGTGCTTTTGGCACCTTTAATGGCTTAGAGATTTTTAATATATTTTACACAAATAGGGCTGGGTGAGATCTGGTTTTCAACATCTTGATATATTACCAGCTAACCATCACAATATACCAATATATCATGATGTCTGGAATAAGGAGGAAGGAGGAAATAAGGTGGGGAAGAAGAAGCAACCAAGAGTTGATTCCTGGATATGGACTTCAAACTGGTTTTGGACGATACATCACCCAGTCCTTGTGTTGTAATCTGGTCTCTGCATATCGGCCATGCAAGAGTCAGGCAGCTACATGGCACGATTCTCCACTTCCGTTGCACATAAGGAGGGAGTGGGCAGGAGGAGTGACCAGGAGGAAGGAGGCAGCCCACTTGCTAGGATACAAGCAGGCGGGCGCCGGGCGGGAAATTTCTCGAGCTCCCTCTGCCAGGAAGTGAGTGGGAATTCATGATATATTTCCAGGTCAAAAATTCTGAAACCATTATTGTGATCTGGACTTCTAATCGGTTTTGGATGATGTTTCAACATGTCTCCCAGGCCTCCACACATGGGTACAGACGAGGGAAAATAAGCAGTGAGGGGAAAGGCTGTGAAATGCAAGAGATTCTAGACATGCATTTTCCCCCCTTCTGTGTGTGGTGTGTGTAGAACGCAACCATCATGGCTATGTATTACCTCTGTTATTGGAGGCAGTATGTCTCTGAATGCCAGTGGCTGGGAATCACAAGTGGAGAAAGTGCTGTTTGCTTGCAGGCTTCTCACAGGCATCTGACCTGCCACTGTGAGAACATGATGTTGGACTAGAGGAGTCCAGAAGCACTCTTCTTAGGATCTTATATATACTTTTCTAACTGAAGGTAGCACTTCATGCATCAGATGAAGTGCACACTAAAGCTTATGCCATAAAACATCTGTTAGCCTTTGAAGTGCCCTAAGACTCATTGTGTTAGCATGGAGGGAAATTCTCACCCAGCCCACTTCCAAGCATTTGTCTTGGCTTCTTAAACTTTACTAAAGAACTTGCACCACCAACTGCTTTATCTTTTCACTTGTTTCTTTTTTTAGGCCCTATGAGAAAAAGGGAAAGCTAAGGATGCTGGAGCAGAACAATGGATTTCTCCTTCTCTTTCATGCAAGGGATCATGGGAAACACAATTCAGCAACCACCTCAACTCATTGACTCGGCTAACAACCGCCAAGAGGATGCTTTTGATGCCAGCAGTGACATCACTGAAGATGGTAGTCAGACGCCATATGAAGCTGCTCTTGCCTTGCAGCAAGGTTTTCAGTACCCTACGCCAACAACGGAGGATCTTCCACCCCTCATTAATGGATTTCCACCAATTGGCATGTATGAACCCCAAGCCAAATATCAGCCATATAGTCAGTATCCTAATGGTTCAGCCAATGGCTTTGGCACTGTTAGAAACTTTAGTCCACCAGAGTATTACCACATGGAGAACTCTAGCATAAGGCCACATGAAAATCTGGAAAAACCATCTCCTCCACAGCAGCCACCTCCTTCAGTATCCCAAACGGTGATTCCAAAGAAGACTGGTTCACCAGAAATCAAATTAAAAATAACCAAAACTATCCAGAACGGCAGGGAATTGTTTGAGTCCTCTCTGTGTGGGGATCTTTTAAATGAAGTACAAGGAAGTGAGTATGCGAAGTCAAAACATGAAGGGAGAAAAGAGAAAAGGAAAAAAAGTAGCAAGCATGACTCTTCCCACTCAGAAGAGCGCAAATCACATAAAATTCCAAAACTGGAGCCAGAGGAACAAAATGTAAGTGAAAACTGAATTTTAGCCTTTTCCTCCAACACTGCTTTTATTTTCTTTCTTTTTGTTTACATGTTGAAAGATTATCAAAGCATCTACAGTTAGGCAGCACAGTTAAGATTGATTAGTGGTTTTCTTTCCTGAACAGTTCACCATTATGGATCTCTCATTTTTAAATTATTTTTTATCTTGGTGGATTGCTCTTTATTGCAAAAACAGAATTTGGATTTTCTTTGCGTAAAGTATGCAAATTCCCATAATGTTCTGTCAGAAGCTTGACATCCTGACAGAGTAAAATTATCCTGATCAATGACATAATTTTTCTTTCAGTGATTTTATTGTTACTGAGGGAATGACTCTCCTAAAGCTGCATCAAACTTTTTCTTTAAGAAAAGTTTGGTATTTTTAGATTCAGTATAAATCACTTCAAGCTTTCTGTCTCTTAACAACCATTCCTTGCCTTCTCTTTCTTCTTGTGTTAATTAATTTCTTAACTGTACATACATGGGGTAGCTCTGTATAAAGGAAGCCTCTTTTAATATTGTAAATTTATTTCCTTCTGTATAATTAACAAAAGATAACACAGTTAATTTATACTTGTTGCATGTGATAGGAATTGCTGGAAGTAGTAAATATAATCTTCTGTGCCAAGGGCTTTAGAATAATATTCTGTAAGATTCAGTGGAGCAAAGGAGAAGGCAAGGGGGATTTGGGAGCAATTCAAAGCTTTTTTTTCTATTCTGTAGTGTGATGCCATGCATGTTTACTCACAACTCCTATTGTATTTATTGTGACATGTTCTCAGGTGAGTATGTATAGAGTTTTGCAGCTAAGCTACTTGTTTGGTGGGCTTGACTTCAGGGCTCCAGCTTTTCATTTTGATGCACAAATCCATGAATGGCCAACCTGAAGCACCAAAGCCATAAGTCTGGCACCTTTAGACTGAAGCAGCTGCACTTCTGGCTTTCCCATAGTCAGGCAGATGCCTGCTCCTTAGCTCAGAAGATGAAAGGAAAAACCGGCCCAAGGCATGGGTGGGGAGGGGCTGAGCTGTATAGGAGCTGTAGTTTGGACTGGAAAGGCATTCTTATACAGTGGTACCTCGGTTTAAGAACAGTCCGGTTTAAGAACAATTCGGTTTACAAATTCCGCTAGGCCGGAAATAGTCTCCTGGTTTGAGAACTTTACCTTGGTCTAAGAACAGAATCTGAATGGTGGGTGGGTGGCATGCCTCATTAGGGAAAGCACGCTTTGGTTTAAGAATGGTTTTGGTTTAAAAATAGACTTTCGGAATGGTTTAAGTTTGTAAACCAAGTGTGCCCCCCCAGGTACTATCCCTTCCCTAACCCCACCATAAACTCCTTATCAGGGGTTGGCAACTTTTACATTTACTGTAGACAAGTTGGTCCCAGTTATACTGCTCTGCTTCCTTTGGACCACATCGGCGAGGCTGAGAGGGGGGTATTGACGTCTGGGAAGCCCAGGACCCCCATACACACAGCCAAGGCCATACACACTGCACCACAGAAGGTCATTTCAGTGCTGCCAATACAGCAGGTTGACTCCCCCCTCCAAAGGCGCATTCCATTGTCTCTTGAGACAGACAGATGCCAATAATAATAATAAATTTTTATTTATATCCCGCCCTCCCCAGCCAAGGCCGGGCTCAGTGCGGCTAACAACAGTAAAATGATAAAACATTTCATTATAAAATTAATTCATGTTCAAATATATAAAAGGATGTCACATAGAGGAGGGAGAAAGGTTGTTTTCTGCTGCTCCAGAGAAGTGGACACGGAGCAATGGATCCAAACTACAAGAAAGAAGATTCCACCTAAACATTAGGAAGAACTTCCTGACAGTAAGAGCTGTTCGACAGTGGAATTTGCTGCCAAGGAGTATGGTGGAGTCTCCTTCTTTGGATGTCTTTAAGCAGAGGCTTGACAACCATATGTCAGGAGTGCTCTGATGGTGTTTCCTGCTTGGCAGGGGGTCGGACTCGATGGCCCTTGTGGTCTCTTCCAACTCTATGATTCTATGATTCTAATTCAAATCAAATTGATGGCAACCATTGGACTAGAGTTCTGTGAAGATTTCCAAAGGAGGAAGTCAGGCTGTGCTTTGGTCAAAGGCCTGGTGGAACAACTCTGTCTTGCAGGCCCTGCGGAAAGATGTCAAGTCCTGCAGGGCCCTAGTTTCTTGTGACAGAGCATTCCACCAGATTGGGGCCATGGCCAAAAAAGCCCTGGCTCTGGTCAAGGCCAGCCTAACCTCCCTGTGGCCTGGGACCTCCAAGATGCTTTTGTTTGAAGACCGTAAGGTCCTCCGTGGGACATACCAGGAGAGGCGGTCCCTTAGGTACAAGGGTCCTAGGCCATATAGGGCTTTAAAGGTTAAAACCAGCACGTTAAACCTGACCTTAAACAACACCTTAAACAACAGTTACACATATGCATGCTTTCTGCGAGCTTTTCGCATTGAGCACAGCATGATTGTTCCATGTGGCATTGCTAAAGCTCCAGCTGAGGTTGTTTTGATTGTGGGTGTTGAAAGGGCAACTTGGAAAGTTGATCCAGTGGAACTTGCTTTGAGAGGTACTCCAGGCTCCATTTTGCATTCTTACACACGACTGTTCTTTGCCACATTTAGGAGAACACACAACAAACATTTTGTATGGTAACTCATGCTTATAGGAAAACAGCCAGTTCAGCATAGCTTCACAAACAGGTAGCAAAATCTGTTCTTCGTTACTCTTTAAATAACCCTTTAAATTTTGGAATCACCACAGCTTCATACTTGTATACATTAACTGCCTCAAAGTTTAGGGGAACATTTATCCTGACTTGTTTTAATGTGCTGCCTTTTGCACTGTTAAGTGGACAATTGACGGTTAATGAACCATCCTCTTTGTGTGGAGCTGGAGTGATAGAATCTGTTGATCCTGTTCTTTTGCATTGTAATGTGTTTAGTGAGTATAGAGAGAAGTTGATTCTTTCTCTACTAAGAATTCTTCTGGGAATACCTCATGATTTGGTGTTGTTCTGCTTAAGGGAAGTTTCTTCCCATATTACTGAGCAGGTTGCCTGATTTTTTCTGACTTCAGTGCAGATAAGGATAAATTTTCTCCTAGCTTCTTGAGAGGAAAATGTATACTGGTATATAGTACAATTGCATCATGTGTGAGCGGTATGGTCCAGCTGTGTTCCTTTGACTGGACTTAACTGTCCAAGGGACCTTTACCTGCACCTTTTACCTTATATGCAAAAGCATGTGTACTCGGACCACCCACTTAGAACTCCCCCCCCCCCCGCGTGATCATCAGTACTTTTCCAGAGCTGTCCGCTAAGTGGGCCTAGTCCCCTCCCTCGCCCCCAAGCAAGGCAGAGCACGTTTAAGCTCTCCACCTTGCTTATCTGGTACACGGGTGCTTTCATGGGGCTGTTCCTACGAGAACATCCCACAGCCCAGTAAGCAAGCTGGAGAGCTTAAAGTCTTTCTGCACCAGGAAAACTGTGCACAAAAAGCACTTTTAAGCTCTCCTCCTTCCATTTGGGAAAGCCGTGTTAAGAGTTCTGCCTGTGCCATGATCTTGTTTTGTGACCTTCATCAGTTTGCTCTCAGCCTTGGTTCTCTGTCAATTAAAGAAAACCGCAGTAGGCTCCAAAGAGCTGCCTATACTGGCCCAGTGTGATCCTTGCTTTTTCCTTTTCAAACCATTGACAAACACAGACACCCCAACAGTGCCGTGGTACAAAGCAAAACTTGAAATCCCCTGCGTTTTAGAAGTAATTTGACTTGGGTGGTTGCTGTTTGGAGAAAACCACATCTAAAGTCTCCTCAGCATCACACTTCTTTGGAGCACATTTCTTTGGAGCCCATAGTAGAACAAAATGATAATTAAATTACAGAGGTTTTTTTGCAAATTCAAAGTATACAGAATTTATAGTATCCCCCCCCCATGGGCTGTGGCAGTCAAGCCAGTTTCAGGACAGTTGAATTAACAGCTTAGTTAGCCCTGCAGTCTGTAGAGAGAAGACATTCTCATAGCTCCTTTATAAGGTTCACTTCTTCTCCAGCAGGATATCTGAGTCACTTAGTTCCTTCCCTTCAGTCTTAATATGTTCACTGCTAAAGTGTTGCTTCTTCAGGGAAAGCTGGAAAGTTTTTTGTTTTTAAAGAGGATCAAGACTAAGGCAACTCATGGGGAAGAGAAGCTGGGTTCATGAGTGGGGAACCTTTTTCAACTCAAAGGCTACTTTTTCTGGGGCCATTTTTCAGTGCTGGGTGGGGCCAAAATTGGTGGAGCAGTGAATGTAAATTTTACCTTTCTACAGCAGACTAGTTTCTGCTCACACTCTCACATACCCCTCTATCCTCCATCCAGGTAGCCTAGAGACATTATCGGAGCACAAGGACACATTCCAGCCAATCCAAGGCATTCATGAAGGGTGCAGAACCAAGCGGGTGAGAGGCATGGCCAGTGAGAGGGGCTATTCCTAGGATGGAAGTGTGGCGGGATAGACTCTGAAAGGCCAGAAAGAGAAGCTGCCAAGCTTAAGGGTTCCCATTCCTGTTTGAGTTAGAGAAACATCAAGCTTTATTTTTGTTAAGGTGCTCTAAAAATTGTTTACTATGAAATAAAAGTGAGTATTGGTATAAACTGGGAATTATATGTTCATATCTTAGCTCAGCTTGGCATATAGCTCTTGCCAAGCTACAGTAGAATTCTAAGACGTTGTCAAGGTAGATCGTAGATTTTAAGCAATTTGTTCCGTGTAAATACAGAACAGTATTATTACTGATGGTGAATAATCTCTTCTGCTGACTTTATTATTATCATTTGCATGAACCCAAGCTAGTGGTAACTAAGCCTCACCAAGTTTTCTTAATTTAGTAACAAGAACAAAGGTTTATACAGGCACTGTGATTCTTGGGCAAGCAATTTGGCCTGCCTGAGATTACACAACCCCATGGAAACAAGGTGACAATACATTTCAACACAGTGTAGAGAGAGAAATTTAGCCAGAAAAATAAATTTTCAAAAGCTTGCAATTTACCTTTCCATCTCCAGTAACATTAGACTGAGTTGGCCTCAATTGCCTCTTTCCCTATTCATGTTTCTAAATTTATGTCCTGCTCTGCTGCTACAACTAATCCATGTTTATTGATACTCCATTGTACTCTACAAATACCTTTAAAGGGGTTCTGTGGGGTTTCATAGGACCTCTTCATATCTAATCACAATGGCCTTTCAGCCTGGAAACAGGCTATGAGTTTAGATGAAGCTGATATTGCAGTTAGTTGTATGTTGTGTTTTTATTGGGAAGAGAAAGGTAAAGGGGGCCTGTTCCTCTGTGGGCCTATTCCTCTGTAGCATCAGGAAGAAAATTGATTGTACATAGAGTGCTTCAAAATACACTTGGGTTGAATGCTGTAATTGTGTGTGCAATTTGTACAGTGCTGCCAAACGTAGCTGAAAACATAAACGAGAAGCTGTATCACAATCATAGTAAACTTCCCATTGGCAAAATAGTTCTTAAAATTTTAGCTGAACTGCCTGTCTGCCAACAAGTTTTTCATTTGCAACAGAAAATGAAATATGGATATGTTGAATTGTAAGGATGCTTTCCTATCTCTTAAGTTCAAGTAATTGTTTGTTGAACTTGTAAGAAGGTTGTCAAGTCTGCCCACATTAAATTGGATTTTTGGTTCAAGATGTGATAGTTCTAAAGACTGAACGTACTTAATTTAAATCCAAATACAGTTAGCAACCTTGTTTAGAAGATAACTGCCTTAGGAAATTTTGAATTTACCTCAGTCCCCCTCCCCTCGTGGTTGGCTTACATCATGCATGCCGTTCACTTCTCTGTGTGCTTCAATGGACTTCATTGCCACTGACAGTGAAATAACCTCTCTTTGAGGTTAGTATGTATAAAAGTGTGTTGTCTAAAAGAGAACCTTTTTTGTTTTAATTGTCAACAAACTTGCATATAACAGTTCAAAAATATAAATGGCATATCAGTTGTCCTGCCTCTCTTTTCCTGTACTTCTCTGACCTGTGTCTTATTAATGTAGATCTCCAGAGCAGTTAGGAGTCTGTGGCTCGAACTGAATTCTAAAATAAACTGGGACATCACTACTGAGGATGTGACCCAGACTCTTCTGATTTTGTTATCCTGTATTTTTCCCCCTTTCCATCTTCTTCATTGTTGTTCCATTTTGACGCTTATCTTTTTGTTTGCCTTTGTTCACAGAGACCAAATGAAAGGCTGAGCACACTGTCTGAAAGACCAAGGGAAGAAACTAAGCTGACGGATGAAACCCTGGTGAGTAGAGTCAAATCCTCTGGAGTTCTGACTGCAGAATTTTCAAGCTGATCCAGTATGATGTAGGGGTTGGAGTAGCCTTTCTCAACCTTAGGTTCCCAGGTGTTGTTGGATTGCTACTCCCATCACCCCTGACTGCTGCCCCTGCTGGCTGTGGATTATGGGAGTTGTAGTCCAACAATATCTGGAGATTGTGGAAGCCTGGGTTAGAGTGTTGGACTGTGACCTGGGAGACCGCACTCAGCTGTGAAGCTCACTGGGTGACCTTGAGCTAAATACCATTTCTCAGCCTAACCTACCTCACAGGGTTGTTGTGAGGATAACATGGGTAGCAGAGAAGAACCAAGTACACCATCTTGAGCTTCTTGAAAGAAAAGGTGGTATATAAATTGTAATAAAAAAATAAATCTGCTTTCAGATAAAGGGCTTCATTCCCAGATGCATGGGTAGCCTGCGGGACACAGAAGTATTTGGGTAGGGTGTGGAACAGGTAAGCCTGGGTGAAAATGGATGCAAGGCTGCAAGGCAGGAGAAAGAATGGAAGACCAACATGTGTTCTTATATGGTACATGTATATATCACTTCTGCACCATCTTAGAAGAGGTTGTCTCTCTTCACTGCACACAGTGGTCAAATAAGTGTGGGTACCTTTTTAGCTTCAGTCCTAATTCAGTAGGACTTCAGTGTAGACATGGTGAGTTTTGCAGTATAAGTTACTTTCAGTGGCTTTAGAATGATGAATCTAACTGAAGAACTGTTTAAAGACTGTAGCTCTACTAAAGGAGAATGAGGGCAACTCCACAGAGTTTGATATACTCTGCTTTTCTTGCACCTACACCAGTGGGGGCAGGGAGAGAGATTGTCATGTATATTTTTGCTGGGCTGTTCTTGTAAAAGGTCTGTTCATTCACATGTTTGGTAGTATTTGATATATGTACAGAATATCTGGTACACAACTTTTCCTTTTTTGTGCAGGTCCAGCAAATCTCTCCTCCTCTTCCAACACAAGTAGCAAGCGATATCAAGTTTGAGGTTGGAGATCTGGTCTGGTCCAAAGTGGGAACATATCCTTGGTGGCCTTGCATGGTTTCAAGTGATCCACAACTTGAGGTTCATACCAAAATTAACACAAGAGGTAAGTAGCTAAAACATAGTAGGTTTGTTAGAAACTTGTTTGGAATTGCTAATGCACTTGATTACTTCGTTAGGGCTTCTCTTAAACTCAGATTTAAAAATGTATAGGTTGTTTTCAGTGCTAGTCCTACTCAGAGTAGACATGTTGAAATTTACACACATGGGGCTTCTCTGAGTGGAAGTTAGTGTTACACAAACCCAGGAGGATTTGAGTAGCATATCTGAATGATTGCCTTATTGTTCTAGTGGTACTGCAATAAAACTGCTAGCCCATGTTCAAAGCTATGGAGGGTCTTGTATGCTTTCAAATTGGATGGGGGACCTCAGATGGGCTGAGATTCTTGCATTGCAGGGGGCTGGACTAGATGACCCTCAAGGTCCCTTCCAGCTCTACAATTTGATGATTCTATTGGCTGTATAGGAATGAGATTGGCTGCAGATGATGCAAAGAATATGATAATACATTAGTGATAATTATTAATTAGACATGCATGCCTGTAGTATATTGCTGAGATCACTTTATATACATTGTCTTAGTATTTAAGTACAGTGGTACCTCGGGTTAAGAACTTAATTCATTCTGGAGGTCGGTTCTTAACCTGAAACTGTTCTTAACCTGAAGCACCACTTTAGCTAATGGGGCCTCCCACTGCCACGAGATTTGTGTTCTCATCCTGAAGCAAAGTTCTTAACCCAAGGTACTATTTCTGGGTTAGCAGAGTCTGTAACCTGAAGCGTATGTAACCCGAGGTACCACTGTATATTTATAGCCTACATTTCTTCCATTTATGGAACTCAGGGTGGCATATGTGGGGCTTAATCACCATCTGTTTATTTGCTACTTCTCCACAAAATTGTGCTTGTAGCATATCAAATGAACAATACAACAATTCAGAAACATATTAGAAACAATTCAGATTTATCATAATAAGTACAAAAAGTCAGTCCCTATAACAATATATAAAAGCAACACAAATAAGCTAATCCAATTTAAAAGCTTGAACTAAAAAATTGCATAAAACAAACAAAAAAAGCAAGCCTAATTAAATAACTTAAACTTAGCAGAACAATCTTAAACAGAACAAAAATCGAATAGTAGCATATAAAGTATCCTGTATTTCAGATGGTGCCTTTGTATCCAGTTGTTTGCTTCCCAGACTCAATTTTCAAACCCCGAAGGTCTCCATCACATCTCACACCTGGGCTAGTGCTGGCATTCCCAGCCAGGCTCTCATTCAGAAGGGCATTTTGCCCACCCATTATTGTGGGCTCTCACCCCTCACAGTTCCCCATAAATTTCCTTCCACAGTCTCCTATGGCTGAGGGTCATAAACAAGGTCTCGTGAAGTGGCACCTTTGCACCTGTGGTTGCCCCCAAGCTGGTGAATTCAGGAAGTCTCCTATCCAGGCGTCAGCTGCACTCTAAGCTGCTTAGCTTCAGCAAGGTGGCTGCTTCATGAGTTTTCAGACCACGCAGGACTAGTTTTTGCATGTAGCACAGTAAAGACAACTGCACAAAGTGGGGATGGGCAACTTGTAGCCTCTGAAGCTGTGGCTCCTGAGGTCTTTCCAAATTTTAGATGATAGAAGGATTGCACACCATTCCATTAGGAGAGGGGTAGGAGGGTGGAATTGACAAATATCCTGCACTTTATTGTAGCTTTCTTAGATTTCATATGCAACTGATACTACTGTGCAATTTTCTTCCTGAGCTACATAACTGTGAAGCTCTTAAAGCCAGGAGGTGCCAACTTTGTTATGGACCCTGGCCTATTTGTGAGGGGATTAAAGACCTGCTCCGACCATAATGCACTGAAAATGGACATGACATTATTACCAACCGGTTCCTTTAGATGGAAGATGAATGACAATTTGTTTAGAGATCAGGAGATCATTAAGAAGGCCCAAAAAGTTTTGAAGGACTACTTTGAGATAAACATGAACACTACGGTGGAAAAAAGAATCATTTGGGACGCAAGTAAAGCCGTGATGAGGGGGTTCTTGATACAACAGAATGCTGTAAAGAAAAGAACACAAAATGAGAGGAAAGATAAGATCTTGGAGAAAATTAAAGAGTTAGAGAAGAAGTTAAGATTAAATCCGAAGTCACAGCCGATTCTGAGAGAAATTAAACTCCATCAGGCACAATATTCTAAACTGATAAATCAGGAAATAGAGTGGAAGATTAAATTAATGAAACAAAAAACGTTTGAATCGGCAAACAAATGTGGGAAACTGCTGGCTTGGCAGTTGAAGAAGAGACAAAAGTTAAATATAGTCACAAACCTGGAAATTGAAGGAAGAAACATTCAGAACCCCGTGGAGATTAGAAAGTGTTTTCAGAAATATTTCAAAAAATTATACACTCAAGGGCCGCAGGATGAGGTTGAGATTAAACAATTTTTGGGGAAAAAAAGGACTTAAAAAACTGTCACAAGAAAATAGATCACTCCTGAACAGTAAAATAACACAACAAGAGATCGAACAAGCCATTCAGAACATGAAATTGGGCAAATCTCCAGGGCCAGATGGCCTGACCTCCAAGTATTATAAGACATTAAGAGACTATTTGATACAACCATTGATGGAGGTCAGTAATGAAATTATGGAGGGAAAGAAGGCGCCGGAATCGTGGAAAGAAGCTTTCATCACATTGATACCAAAATCAGAAACTGAAAAGACACAACTCAAGAACTATAGTCCCATCTCCCTTTTAAATGCGGATTACAAAATATTTGCTGACGTTTTGGCAAACAGACTAAATGAAGTAATACATAAAGATCAGGCAGGCTTTCTCCCAGGTAGACACATGTTTGCTAACACAAGGAACATTATTAACATTTTAGAACTTTTGCAAACAGACATAAATACAAAAGCAGTGTTAATTTTTATAGATGTGGAGAAGGCCTTTGATAATATCTCTTGGAAATTTATGAAGGGAAATTTAAAAGAAATGGGAGTGGGACGGGGTTTTGAGAATGGGATTGATGCAATATATTCAGAACAAAAGGCAAAACTGATAGTTAATAATGTGGTTACAGAAGAGTTTAAAATTGAAAAAGGAACACGACAAGGCTGCCCGATTTCCCCTCTGTTATTTATTTCGGTTCTGGAGGTGCTCTTGAATATGATCAGAGGGGACCGGTTGGTGCAAGGGATTCAGGTCGGAGCGAAACAATATAAACTCAAAGCTTTCGCAGATGACCTAGTTTTGACTCTGCAGGAGCCAGAATCTAGTACGAAAAGAGTATTACAACTGATTCAAGATTTTGGTCGGGTGGCGGGATTTAAACTAAATAAACAGAAAACTAAGGTGCTGGGAAAAAACTTGACAGACACAGAGTCAGAACGGTTTCAGAGAGAAACAGAATTAACTATGGTAAAAAAAGTAAAGTACCTAGGGTTAAACATAACAGCAAAAAATCTGAGTCTATTTAAGGATAATTATGAAAAATGTTGGTCTGAAATTAAGAGAGACTTGGATAGTTGGACAAAATTGAAGCTTTCTTTGTTAGGCCGAATTGCTGCTATTAAGATGAATGTATTGCCAAGGATGTTGTTTTTGTTTCAAACATTGCAAGTTGTGGACAAGACGGAGTGCTTCCGGAAGTGGCAGAGAGATATTTCTAAATTTGTCTGGCAGGGCAAAAAGCCCAGAATTAAGTTTAAGATATTAACTGATGCGAAAGAAAGAGGGGGCTTTGCCCTGCCAGACTTAAAGCTGTACTATGAAGCCGCAGCTTTCTGCTGGCTAAAAGACTGGCTACTTCTCGAAGACACTGATGTGTTGGATTTGGAAGGTTTTAACAGTGCTTTTGGTTGGCATGCATACTTATGGTATGACAAAGTTAAGATCAATAAGGCCTTTAAGAACCATATTGTCAGGAAAGCAGTATTTAATGTCTGGACAAAATACAAAGACTTATTGGAAAACAAAACTCCGAGGTGGCTTTCCCCTCTGGAAGCTAAGGCCCGAAAAAGACCCAATATGGAGGCCAAATGGCCAAAATATTGGGAAATATTAGAAAAAGATGGAGACAATTGGAAATTGCAGAGTTTGGAGAAAATGAAGGATAAAGTGCGAGACTGGTTACATTACGCCCAGATTAAAGAAGTTTTTAAAAATGACAAAAAATTAGGGTTCCAGGTGGAGAAATCGAAGTTGGAAACAGAATTGTTAGAACCAAAGACTAAGGTATTATCAAGAATGTATAACTTGCTGTTAAAATGGAACACACAAGACAAAATGGTTAAATCGGTTATGATAAAGTGGGCACAGGACATTGGGCATAACATTATGTTTGAGGACTGGGAAAGGTTGTGGACCATTGGGCTGAACTTCACTGCATGTAATGCTTTGAAGGAAAATGTAATGAAAATGATATACAGATGGTACATGACCCCAGTTAAACTTGCCAAAATATACCATTCGTCTGATAATAAATGTTGGAAATGTAAAGGAAATGAAGGAACATTCTTTCACCTCTGGTGGACTTGCCCTAAAGTGAAGGCCTTCTGGGAAATGATATATAATGAGTTGAAAAAGGTATTTAAGTATACCTTCACTAAGAAACCAGAGGCCTTCCTCCTGGGTATTGTCGGCCAGAAGGTGTTAAAGAAGGACCGAACATTTTTTATGTATGCAACAACGGCAGCAAGGATACTCATCGCCAAGAACTGGAAAACTCAAGATCTACCCACACTGGAAGAGTGGTAGATGCAGCTGATAGACTATATGCAACTGGCGGAGATGACTGGCAGAATCCGAGACCTGGGAGAAGAAAGGATTGAAGAAGATTGGAAGAAATTTAAGACTTATTTACAAAAATATTGTAATTTGGTTGAATGTTAAGAAGGATGCTTGATCATAAATAACTGGCCACCACTAAATTAGACTGGAATTTGATGATAGATTAAGGAAAACATAAACCTTTTGGAGAATTATTAGATTATATTTAAATGATTGGATATAAGATTGCAAATAAGTTGATAATTTGCTTGAAAAACTTTCCAACGATGTAAGTGGGAGCAGAAGACGTGAGGAAGTCCAAAGAAGTTATGAAATTATGTTATGATATAACCAATGTTGTTTATTATCTGTGCATTTCTTTTATAAAAAAAAACCTTAATAAATATTTATATTTGTGAGGGGATTGATTTGGTGATATCTGACTTAAAGCATATTCCAGTTTTAGGCATGCTATGGCCTGGCTATTGCATTTTAAAAGCCCAAATATACTTACCTTTCTTGCCACAACTCAAAGTTGGATCAGTATTATTTTTCACAAATTGTAGACTGAAGACCTGTGACTGAAAGTAAGTGGTTTGCTTTTCCTTGGATCCAGGGGAGTTGAAGGATCTCACAGATCATTCCCTGAAGGCTCACTTTTTGATGGACATGTTGGTTATGTAAATCATACTAGTTTCTGGATACCACGGGAGGGGGAAAGGGCTCTTGTGCTTTAATTCTGCTTGCTGGTTTCCTACAGGCAAACTGTTCAGCTACTGTGAGAACAGGATGCTGGACTAGATGGGCTATTGGCCTGATCCAGCAAGGTATTCTTACATGTTCTTAACAGTCGTGGGGAAGCCTAAGAAGCTTCTAAAATTAACCTCTCTGAAGCAGCTATTTGCATTTCAAGGATGGACCCCTTTGGCACTGATGTGATCTTCCTTTGAAGTAAAAAAGCAGTTTCAACATCCCTTCCCTACCACCAACCTCATGTCCCAAGACGTAAGATTTTTCTGTGGCTGTCCACACAATGAAAATACACGTTGATAACATTCACATACCATAATTAATGTTGTGTCAAGTTTGGCCCACAAGAGAAATTCTGTCAAGACACTTTGTCAGGAGTTAAGGAGAGGAAGAGGGGATGGGGTGTTTGGTAGCTTCTCCCTGCCCACCCCTTGTTGCCCAGCAACTTAACGGCCTTGGCTTTCCTTGGCTGTTGCTGGGTTTTACCTTCTGCAAATCCCATGAGAAGTAGGAGGTGGAGAAGGCTGAAAACAGCTGGCCCTTATCAGGCTGATTGGCCCACAGGCTGATAAGCGATGTACTGCCAAGGTCTCTTCTCTGGTGAAGTGCTGTCTGGACATTTGCCAGGATGCCAGGAAAGCAAGAGCTGAGGGCTTCCACCTGGCCCCTCCCATAGCCCCGCAACACACTGGCCTTGGTTGTTGCTGGAGTTCACCTGATGCAGTCTCTGAGAGAGTGGGCTGCTCTTGAGTCATGCTGGGGGTATACTTCCAGCTTGGCCTCTCACCAACTATCCATTATTTTCTGTGCTGCTTAAAAAATGGTGTGGAGGATATTTTTCTAGAAAGTGATGGGAGATTTGTGTTGATGGAATTTCTCAGCAGAATGCTTTCTTTCAATTTCAGGTGCACGGGAATATCATGTCCAGTTCTTTAGCAACCAGCCTGAGAGAGCATGGGTGCATGAGAAGCGGGTGCGAGAGTACAAAGGACGTAAGCAGTATGATCAGTTGGTGGCAGAGGCTGCTAAGCAAGCCAACCACTCTGAAAAACAGAAGGTGTGTACAGTCTGAAATGACAACAGTTTATTTTACCAGCGGGGTGAGAGGATCATTGTTGGGACAGATTCAGATTGATGTTGTTTTCCTGTTTATGCCTTGGCAGCCAGTTTTTTTTACAGGGCTTGCAAATTGCTCCATGGCCTTGCTGTCTCAGGGAAGAAGAGCCAGGAATAGTGCCAGCAGCCCTTAAGGCAAAGGAAATAGGAAGACATGGATATGGTGATGGTCAGCCCTGGCTCACCTGGTCTCCAGCCCTACATCAGCTGTGGCTCAACATACATAGTTTGCCATTTGTATTGTATTACATACAAAATACCATTAAAAAATCTACAACATTTGCTGTTTCCTTTAAAGTTAATTTTACTGGTGCTCATTCCATATGTAGCTTTTTAAAAATTAAAAGCCATACGGATGCACCTTCCATCTGTCTGCTTGAGTAATTCCATAATAATTTAATGAAGGCAGTTGTGATTTGGGTATGTCAGGGAGGAGATTTAGCAGAATGGTGTGGGGATGGTTTAAAGGTACAGCCTAGATTCAGCCTTCCCAGACTATTCCTTAAACTTAAGTTTTGAAAACTCATGCTGCCTACTCTATTCAGCAGCAACACTGACTTATAGTTTTATCTAATATATTGATGTGCATATGTTTCCAATCAGGGATATTATCAAAAGTATAGGGAGTTCTGGGTACTTGGGTCAGTCCACTAGTATGAGAGGGGCACAATGGGTATTTTGAGGTCTGAATACTTTAGATGCTTGTAGTGCATTTTGAACATTTCCTTCTAATGTTTCCCACTTCGTGCTATACTCTTAGCACTGACGGATTCAGTCGTAACAAAGAAAACAACAGCAATTAGGCATGCTTTGTAGGTGAAAATGAGTAAATGCAATAACCCTATCTCCTTTATTTTAAAGATTCGGAAACCAAGGCCACAGAGAGAACGTGCACAATGGGATATTGGCATTGCTCATGCTGAGGAAGCACTGAAAATGACTCGAGAAGAGAGGACTGAGCAATATACCTTCATCTATATAGATAAAGAGCCAGAAGAGGCTTTGTCGAAAGCCAAGAGGACTGGTGTGCCGAAGACAGAGGTGAAGAAAACCCGTAGGTCTAAACCATCGCCTAATGCACAGCCAGAACACACCAGTGAGGTGTTGGCCGTGTCCTCTCCATCCAATACTGAAGTCCAGAGGAATAGTCAGAGAAGGCAGTCAAGTGTGGATGAAGAGCCCCCTCCTGTTAAAATAGCATGGAAAACGGCTGCAGCCAGAAAATCCTTGCCAGCATCCATCACCATGCACCAGGGAACTTTGGACCTTCAGAAATGTAATATGTCTCCAGTTGTTAAAATTGAACAAGTGTTTGCTCTACAGAATGCTGCTGGGAATGGAAAGTTCATTGATCAGTTTGTTTACTCTACCAAGGTAACGGCATAAATATTTATTGAAAGGGCATAAATGTGCAATGAATTAAAAGGTTTATTCTTGTCTGCTCACTTTTGTCTCAGAATGTGGTCTTTGCAAGCTTGTGTAAAATATTTGGGTGAATTCTTTAGTCTTAAAATGTTGGGAGTTTCATTATCCCATGCTTGCTAAGCCAGATTTCTGGACTGAAATGTAATGTGAAATCAGGTACCTTTTGTGAGAGTTGTTCAGTTTGAGCTAGCAGGTGATGCCCAGAAAATCAGCAGCTCTTCTTCCACACCCAATTGTAAATGTTAATCAAAATAACATCATCATTGTCATCATCTCTTATACATGTGCAGTATTCTACTGCTATCAGTCCCTGTAAAACACTGCCAGCAGCGCACAAAAACAAAAAACCCCAAAGCAGTATATGCTTGTGGTCTTCAGCAAAACAAGAAGTCTGTGACCCAATCCTTCCTAGTTTCAGAAAATCAAGATAATTTAAATTAATTTTCTGTAATGATATTTAAATTGCTTGTTTACTGTTATATTACAGTCTTAAATCAAACAAGCATTTAGACTGCTTTGGGTTAGCTTGTGTCTTTGCTTTGTAACTAACAAGTAGGTGTTCACAAATTATAGATGATCTTGCTAGTTCGGCAAAGATTGTACTTTTCTCTGACTTCCCTCCTCCCAACTTTGAAAGCAGCAGGATTTTATCCCTGAAATTGTGCTAATTTTGTTTTGTCGGATTAGAAAGTTTATTCACTGCTGTCAAGCTAATAAAGTGAATTTGTTGACTCCTGATGATTAGTTAGAGAGAGATGGCATAGCAATAGATTTTCTTAATTTCATTTCATTTGATTTCATTCGATTTGTGTGAAGGATAGCTCCATTGGTAAAGCTTGTGACTCTTAGTCTAAGGGTCATGGGTTTGAGCCCCATGTTGAGCAAAAAGATTCTTGCATTGCAGGGGGTTGGGCTAGATTACCGTTGTGGTCCCTTCCAGCTCTATGATTCTGCCATTCTGGGACTGCAGGTTGTCATTAGGTGTTGGTAAACAATGGCCCACTTCAGACATCATTAATTCAAATCAGCCAAGCCATGGTTTTAGAGACTGATGAACATGCTAGTATTTTTCTCTTTCACTTGCTTTCCTTCTTTTATCATAGTTTGCCATGGCATCTGAAGTGGCCAAGTATGGTTAGCAACTTGCTTTACATATTATGACTTGCACATTCACTTCAAACCATAATTTTAAACAATGGTTTGGAAGCAAGGTGTTAACTATATGTACCAATTTTGACATCACAGGGAGCTTTGGTTAGGGAAGTGGAGGAGGAACTTGCATGTGAGAGGAAAGGGGAGTGCATGAAGCTATAGTTCATAATTCATCCCTACGTTTGTGACATCTGAACTGGGCCTGTGTGGCAAAGTGGATGTTCACTACATTGCTTAAAAATGTAACATGTTTGGCTCTTGACTTCCTCTGCACAAAGGCATCCGTTGAATATTGGGTGCTAAGAACCGAACCCTGTGTGTGTGTGTGTTTTCCAGAGGAATTTGATTGGCATTGAACATATACTGGAAATAATATATTTGGTCTCTTATTGCAAGGCAGTTATTATGGGCCTAGCTCTCACAAGCAGCAGGTGAGAAAGTAAACTTGTGGGGGTACTCTGCCCAGTCTCCTTTAAAAAAAACAAAACAAAAAGCTCTTCTCACTTCACATCATCACACTTTCTGATGTTTCCTGTTCATACTCCCAGCCTAGCCTCCTAGGATGAATGCTAAAAGTCAGGTCAGGAAAACTGTGAAGTCTGTGAGACGCTTGGCAGCACCAGTAGCATGCATTACCCCCCCCCCCCACACACACACTTAGTTTGTGTGCAGTGCCAGCTTCTGGGACTGAAACTATTCTGAGGATTAGAATCTTGCACAAACTGTCTAGCTGTTGGCTGTTTGAGAAAGCAGAGTTGCTGGACATCCCACTTCCCTCACTATTTTTTTGGAAAAGCCTTGGCATTCTCTACCCTTAGCACAGTTCTGCGGCATATAGGATTATTCTCCCACTTTGGAGGCATTCAGTTTAAATAGAAAGTTTATAACTGAGCAGTTGAAAGTGTTTTTTTTTTCATAGATGCAGCAGTTAACCCAAAGGACTAATTCAGTAGTTACTAACTCGATCTTTTCTATTCATAACAGGGTTTAGGAAACAAACCTGAAATAATCATCAAGGGGCAAGACAAACTCACTTCTGTCTCAAACCAGCGAAATGAAAGAGCCTCCTCACAAAGTGCACCGTCTCCCGAAACATCTTCTGGGTTGGCAAGTAGGTAAAGTTTGCAACTCCTGGGTTATATCCAGTAAATCAAACCACCTCCATTGGGGTAGTCTTCAGAATACAGCAGTCAGAAGTATCACTTTACTATGTAAAACTGGCTAATGCATTATGCAAAGCTTCATTGAAAAATTATTTTGGGGTGGTGGGCTGTGAGGTCGTTATGCTGCAGCAGTTTAAGCAATGCAGGAATTCTCATTTTAGTCATAAACTCTTAAACTTACAGAACACAGAAAACTGACAGAAACATTTTGTTACATCTTTGTCTCTTAGAGACTGATAATCTTACTCAAGACTTCCCCATTTTTACATACACAACATCCCCGTGAGGTAGCAGGGGAATTCATAGGGGGAAGCCATAGTATTATGTTGTACAGTGGTGCCCCGCAAGACGGGAAACTCGCTAGACGAAAGAGTTTTCCGTTTTGGAGGTGCTTCGCAAAACGAATTTCCTATGGGCTTGCTTTGCAAGACAAAAATGTCTTGCGAGTTCCTGCGGGTTTTTTCCCTTCCCCCCCTTTTTCTAAGCCGATAAGCCGCTAAACCGCTAATAGCGCTAATCCGCTAAGCCGTCAATGGGCTTGCTTCGCAAGACGAAAAAACCGCTAGACGAAGAGACTCGTGGAACGGATTCTTTTCGTCTTGCGAGGCACCACTGTAGTTGTTTTGATGTTTTGTTGTGCTTTTAATTCTGTTGGGAGCCGCCCAGAGTGGCTGGGGAAACCCAACCAGATGGGCAGGCTATAAATAAGTTTTTGTTGTTGTTACGACAGCAATGTGTCTTGCAGCATCTTAAATACAAACTGATTTCTGGGTACAGTGGACCCTCCGGATACAAACTTAATTCATCCCAGGAGTCCGTGCACAACCTGAAAAGTCCACAACAAGAGGCGCCGCTTCTGTGCATGCGCACGGCACGATACAGCGCTTCTGCGCACGGTGCGATAGAGCATTTCTGCGCATGGGCGAAGCACACAGAGCATTTCTGTACATGCGTACGTGGCGAAACCTGGAAATATACACTTCCGTGTTTGCCGTATTCGTAACCCAAGGTACCACTGTACTCCAGTCCACAAACACTTATGACATAAATCTGTTAGTCTTTTAAACAATGCTGCAAAACTGTTTGTTTTCCCTGTGAGGTTCGTTAAGTTAAAAGATGCTCAGTGACCCAAGGCACACTTTGAGCTCACACTTCGACTTTATGGGGATTTGAAATTTGGCCTCCCCAGTCCAAATCTAACACACTATCCACCATTCTAGGGGTAGTTAAGGTGATGCTCTTCAGACATTGTTGGACTACAACTCCCATCAACCCCAGACAGCAGGGCCAGGTATGATGGGAGTTGTAGTCCAACAAGATGTGGAGACACCAAGTCAGCTACCCCAGCACTTCATTGCATGATGCTTCTCCTTTTAGGCTCATCTTGCACTCTGGTACTGATTGGTACCATGAATTCCCCACCCCAAACTTCCTAGATGTCATAGCACATTCTGGATCCTAAAACTCTTTCACAGGACGGCAGTTGTGCGTTTAAAATCTCATTTCTTATTTAGTACATTATTTGTAGGAGCAGGTGCAGATTCATATATACTGTATTTTTCGTCCCAAAGGACGCTCCGTCCCATAGGACGCACCTAATTTTGGGGGGGGGAAATAAAGGAAAAAAAATTTCCCTTTATTTCCCCCCCAAAACCAGGTCGGGGAAACCAAAGCAGGTCGGGGAACAGCGGGATGGCGGCGCTGCACCTCCCCGCTGTCCCCCGAGCTTGTGGGGCTAGCCAATGTCTGCCCGGCGCGCGGGGCGCTCTGCTTCAGGGCGCCCTGTGCGCCGGGCGGCAGGCGGCACGCTGCTATCCGCAGCCTAGGGAGCCCTGCGGGAACTCCCGCGGGCTCCCCAGGCTTGCTGATAGCTTCCTGAAGCCTGGAGAGCGAGAGGGGTCGGTGTGCACCAACCCCTCTCGCTCTCCAAGCTTCAGCGAAAGCCTGTATTCACCCCATAGGACGCACAAAGATTTCCCCTTCATTTTTGGAGGGGAAAAAGTGCGTCCTATAGGACGAAAAATATGGTAAATCCCTCTTAGCCATTAATTCTGTCTAGGTTAGCACAATAGAAAATCTACTGTGTTTAATTTGGTCTTGAATTTTAAGTAGTATTTGTGAATTATCTTTAAAAGGCTAGAGTCATACAGTTAGAGGGGTTTACGGATTTTGGTTTAATGTTCCCATTATTATCTTAACACAGGAAAGGAATTTTAGCCAATATCTTGCATTTTCAAAACACATCTCAGAGTTTGATGTAGGCTAATACTACTTGGAAGGCTCTGGGAGCAGTTACAAGGAATTGCCTAATACAGAGGCAGACCAGTGACCTGGTTATCTCTGTAAACTCCAACCCTGACTAGGTCAGAGTTCTTATCCTGTGCACACTCCGGGCCAAAACTTTTAAATGGAAGTATTGGTGATTGAACTTTAGGCCTCATGCATGTGAAACATTTTGTTTGCTGCTACTGGTATGTGTTCCTTTATGTGGGAAGAAATGTTTCTCAATGCCTCTGCATATCCAGCCAGAAGAGGAAATAGTGGTGTACCACATAAACAGATGGACTGATGGGTAAACCAAACATAGGCTGACCTTTTACAAATGGAAAAAAACCTCCAACCTACTCCTACTCAGACTCCAATGTGATCATATGTTTAATGTCATGTCTTAAGCATTTGTCAGTGAAGCACATCAGATCTGAATCTGGTATTTTAGATGAGCTTGAATTTTAGATGAGGTTGAATAAGGCCTTAATCATTTTCAGTATTTTAGATGAGTTTGAATAAGGCCTTAATCATTTTCAGTATTTTAGATGCGTTTGAATAAGGCCTTAATCATTTTCAGTACACTCAACCCAATGCCCTCTTTGAAATGAATGGGAGTTGTGCAGGAGTGCAGTTGTATTCTCACAATGCTTCTAGTCATTTTTACTTGCATTGTGCAAACAAATGATGCTCCCAGTGGATTTTTCTTTAGTTATGTGACACAACTGTGTTTGTTTATTGGGGTGGGGGGAGCCCTTTGGTATATTCGGTGAGGGTCACAGCACCAACAGAATTCTATAGTATTTGAATATCACTCATTTCCAAGATGCTTTATTTTCCCTATTTGTCACCATTCATTGGTCCAGACCTTGGGGTGATCTCTGTCCACTAGGAGGCAGGTTCTTTTAGAAGAAAGACTCTGCGGGGTTTGGACTAAGAGGCTCCTCCCCAGAGCCAGTCTTTCTGCTGCCTCTGCGCCCAATGGCCATGGACCACTGCCTGGTGAATAAGTATGAGGATAATCCACAGGTAAGCACATTCTAAGTTTTCACGTGTCTTTCAAAATGCTTAGAAATGAGGCTCTGCCTGTCTCCTCATATTCATACAGCTGATTCACATGCCATGCTAAGCCATAATTTGTTTTAAACCATGGATTAATCCTGCAGCATAGCCTCCTTTAGATAGTGTGGCTTCTTGTGTTCTGCAAACCTGAATCATAGTTTTTTAAAAAAGAAACACAAGCGTTAAGCCAGAAATAAGCTAAAATTTTGTTTTTCACTTGTTTCTGGCTTAACATTCATGGCATGCTTCAAACAAACAAATCAGAGTTGCATTCACATGACACAAGAAGTTATGCCATGCCTTGTTTTTGTTTCTCGCAGCACCCACAGAAGCAAGCCATGCAGGGCATGCCATGGCAGCCATGCTCACTACTAACCCATGTTTTAAAACAAACTGGCTTATGAAGACACAGAACTTTCTAGAGTATGTGAAGTAATTGATGCATCTGAGCAGGTTCAGGATGCCATTCTTGTGTATCATTGATTGGGGGCCACATGACTTTCAGGCAATTGGTCTTCTAGCATAGCTCCTTCTAGAAATTGGGCACTGACAATAAA
Organism: Podarcis erhardii; assembly: GCF_964252035.2. NCBI lineage: Eukaryota > Metazoa > Chordata > Lepidosauria > Squamata > Lacertidae > Podarcis > Podarcis erhardii. The sequence goes on from NC_138514.1 coordinate 1,590,539, forward strand.
TCTCTTTTGAGTCTGTCTATTTCAGCCCCTTGATGGGTATCAAAAGTTGTTGCCTGTTAAAGTTTTCCCCAGGATTCTTAAATGTAACTTTTGCTCTCAATGATTTTTAAGCCCTTTTGAGTGAATTGGGGTTTTCATTTGCTGAGCAGCACAGGTTCTTTGATGGCTTTGAGTACCCTAATTGCCCTTATTGATATTGAGCTTGGGTTCCATGTCTTGAATGAACAGCCCCATGCTTGGAGAATGCATAAAAGTTCTTTGCTTCTCATCTTTGACTTACTCTAAAGTGCCCAAAATATTGCACTAGAATATTATATGTTGTACAATGACTAAACCTGGCAGGGCAGGAATTGGGGAAGTTGTGGGTTCCATGTTTTGCTGAACATCGCATCTCACCAGCCACTTCTGATGGCCAACATTCAGGGAAGAGGGAAGTTGTTGTCCAGCAACATATGGAGGCTTTAGGGTTCCATCCCCTTCTTAGATTCAGGCAGAGAGAGGAATAAGATGTTCATTTAAAGACATGCAAAATATTGCCTACATAGGCAAATACTTTGAAAATAAAATTCAGAACATATTTGTGTCCTTGGTGTGGTTGGTAACCTATGACATTGAAGCAAGTTCCTGGTTGATTTTAAAGGTTCTGAACATGAAAAGTCACCCCTTCTTAATACTTTGAATTCTAGACTTCCCCTTTATCTTCATATTAAAGCTGGTCTTTTCCCGAACTCAGGACTCTCCCTGAAGCACTGAGATGTATTGCCTGCAGCCAGAACGCCAGCTGGCAGATTAAAGTCTATGCACTCAAAGAAGAATGTAGAGAAATCAGGACTTTGCTATTGAACGTCATCCCTCATTGAGGAAAGAGAGCAGAGAGAGAGAGAGAGAGAGAGAGAGAGAGAGAGAGACTCCTGTAATGGAAACCATTCTGTTCCCTCAGGTTCTGTAGAAAAGAAGCAACAGAGAAGATCAATACGAACTCGCTCAGAGTCTGAGAAATCCACTGAAGTTGTGCCAAAGAAGAAGATCAAAAAGGAGCAGGTTGGCTTCCTCCATGTAGAGAGTTAAAATATACTGTATACATACTTTCTGTGGCTTAATATTGATGCCTTTTTATTTCTACCTACCCACCTGCCCCTCTATATCCCCCATTGGGTTTGCTTTTGGACTTCCCCTCCTGAGATCCTCTCCCTCAGTAAATATTGCTGTTAACTGATATCCCTTTTCAGCATCAATCACACTTTGGATAAATGGGAACACAGTGACATCTTCATGAGCTGATACGTTTACTTTGGCTGTTTCTGTTACAAGCATAGTGATTTTATGTTTCAGTGTTTTCTCTGGAAATGCTACCAGCTTCTTTCTTGTCTTACCCTTGGTTTAGCTGCTGGTTTGTACTGAGGTTTTAGTTTGTTTTCAAAGAAAAGCTAGATGGATTTGTTTGGTTACTCTTGAAAATTTACTATTAGCATAATCATTATTTAAAGGCTATAGCCTTTTATCTTAGCAGAAGGGGAAGAGCATCATGATGGGTTGATTTCCTTTTGTCCTTTAAGTAGAACCAACATGTACAGGGCATTCCTTTTTAAGGATACTGCTTTTGAAACTAGCCAGTTGTAAGTGAAGAGGAATAGGCAAGTTGCATACTACCCATGCGATATATGGATTTTGCAGGTTTCAAGAAGGTTATTGTCACTGTTTCAACTGTTTCAGTATGCTCCCATTTTAAATTTAAGGGCAACCCACCTTGAACCATATACACTATGTAATAAAGATTCTCTAACACGATTATTGCAAGGGCCAAGTAATGTTGGGGGGGGGACATTTCTTGCAATTACAATTCTAATAAACTTTAAGCGTGTTGCACATGATTTCTTGGTTAGCTGAAAGTCTTGAAAATACATCATCACCGTTCTATTTAAATATCCACTCTGTTGCTGCCCTGTTCAACATTTCTCTTGTTGGATTTCCAAAATGGTGGAAGTTAAAGGACTATGACTTCAGTGCAATATTTTTAATTAACCATGGTACAAGAACCACATGCCATTGTTCCCCAAGTAGTCTTGCTTGCTTTATACTATGTAGCTAATTAAGACAACATAGTATATTGTACTCATGTTTTTCAGGAAGAGCATATGGCCAGCAAAACTTAATGGTCAGAGATGCACTGTAATGCATAAGCTTGGATGTGATATATGTTGAGAAAGGCGTCCTGATACCTTAGGATTCTGCAACCATATTTGTTTCCCAGGGTCGAGCTTTGTTGCAGTGAATTTCCAAATTTTTTCTGCATCCTTTCGGTTTTAAAATTATAACTGGAATTTTAATTACAAATGAGAGATGCAATGTTAATTCTGTTGCAGTGAGTGGTAGTGAAATACAAGTGATTGTTTAGATTTTATATTTGTATTATCAATTGTATCCTATACAAATCCTTCTATTGTATGTTTTTATCCATTGTACAACGAAATAAAATATTTTTAAAAAATTATAGAATAATCCTTAATAAATATCTATGAGACGTGTTTCTTACATGCACATATAACCAACCTGTGTAGATTTATTTATTTATTTATTTATTTATTTATTTATTTAAAGTGGCAATTTTAAGCCTAAAAGCAAGATCTTAGCAAAAGCAGCTGCTTGCAACTACCAAATTCACAACTTGGGTGTACTCTGGAAGAAAGCTTGCCTTCCAATGTAGGATCCAAGACACTGATCCTTGAGGCCATGAAGTGCTTTCACAAGGTCGCCAGCTTGCCTGCCCAAGCACTGTGCTGATGTTGCTGTATAGAGGCCTGCAATGCCTCCTGCTCCGCTCTGCCTTTGCAGCACTCTATACAGAGGAGCAGCCCATGGCCTCAGAAGCTCAAGTGTTTGCTGAGTGGAAGTGCCTTTTTTAAAAAAATGGGGCCGTAAGTTAAGCGTCACATGGAACTAGAGTGTCCTGTTTCTCTTTATTTTTCTTGGCCATTGTAGGGGTTTTCTGTAGCCCAAGGAGTGGCTGCTAAACCCCCTCTCCTGATTCCTGGACCAAAGATAAAGCCATTCCATCACTAAGTACACAAAGTGAATGATTTGAAGTAAACACAGTTCAGGGGAGGCGCCTCATCACCCAGTTCAGAGAAGGCAGCGTCACTTATCTCCATAAGAGGTGGATCAGAAACGACTTGCTGGGGTGGGGTGGGGGTGGAGATGGCAACATGAGTTTCCCTTTTGCTAATTGCTTGCATTGAAGTTTCATTTCCTCTGTTATACTAGGGAACAGGAAATTCCTCTATTAATTGCTTGTTTTCCTGTCCAAACAGGTGGAAACAGTCCCGCAGACAACACTGAAGACTGGATTACAGAAAGGTGAGTAGTGCTGCTTATAACCCAAAACTTGGTATACAGCCTATATCATTTTTACTCATCTATGCCTTCCATGTTGTGTATGTAAGTAATCCATGTAGGCATTGTAGTCCCACATCTAACAACCACCTGCCTAACCACCTCTTGCATATTTCAATGTGCACATCTGAATGGAGTGTAGGACTGTACTTCATTGCCTCAAGTCGTCCTTGTCCCCCTTTTCCATGCTACTTTATAGATTATTGGAGCGCTTACTAGGGAAATAGGACTGGGATTCACAGACTTTGCCCTGGTCTGAAGTCATTGCTTGCCAGAATAAGAGTTTGCTTGACAACTGGCTCATTCACCTACTGCCCAGTGGTAGCCAGATCAAATAAAAAGGGAATGAACCAGGTCCCTGAGCATAGGGACAACAGCATGCTTTTAAAGTTCTTTTTAAAAGCTTGCAAAAAGCAGAGACACTCCTTCTTAATCTCTTGCATTAACAGTTAATGCAGTGAACATAAGATCCCACCTGGATAAGACCAGAAGCCCATCTAAAATTCCCACGGCAACTGATATTCAGAGACATCCTACCTCTGATGTTGGAGGTAATATTTATTTATTATTTAAAGAATTTTTAACATGCTGTTCAGCCGAAAAAGGCTTCTAGAGTGGCCAAAACATAGGAGTTGCCGATCTTTCAGCAGATCCCATAGAGAGGTCCCCTCTCTCTCTCTCTCTCTCTCTCTCTCTCTCGTGCCTTATGGGATGGCTGTGGATAGATGACAGTTGAGGGAAGAGCCTGATGGATCTGGTCTCTCAGCAGAGTAGATGGATAGGCCCTGCGGTCCTGTCTCTCCTTCTGCTAGATCAATCAGGTCTGGTAGCATTGGATCTGTTGCACTGACCTACAAGAGCTAGGGAAAGTTTGGCAGGCAGGCAGGGATCAAAAGAACTAAATCAAATCAAAAGAGCTTTGTTGCTGGTTCCATGAGCCTCAGAAGCCTTTGGGCTTGTGTTTCTCAAACACTCATCTTGCATGTCACATGGAAAGCTGATTTGGTGCGGAGGTCTTGTTTCAGAGGAATGGGGTGGGTGCGAGAGTTTTTAAAAATTCTTTAGGCTTTCTTAAGTAGTGTGATGGATTTTAGCCTTTGTCACTGGTGGCAAGGCAGGGACAAGACTTATTATTTCCAGCTCCTCTGTCCCCAATAACTGTCATTGAAATAGTTATGACCTTGGTCTTCTCTATCACACTACGTATGAACAAAAGGATGTCAATTCAATATAAGCTGGAAAATGTGTGTGGTGATAATTGCTTCTGGTGCAGCCTTTTGTGTATAAGAGCAGACAATTTGCAGAAAGTGTAAAAAGTATCCTTGCCAGGGTGGCTCACTGTGACAGCTATAGGTCTGTTCCAACATTTCCCTGGCCCCTCTGAGAGAGGTTCGGAGGGTGGTGAGAAGGCAAAATACTTCTTTCTGTTGTCTCCCTCCCCACCATTTAAGGAATGCTCTCTCCTGGCAAGGGCCTCTGATGCCAACATGAACATCCTTTCAGTGCCAGGTTAAGATGCCTGTCTTCTCCAAGCATTTGAGGGAATGTGATTACCACTCTTACTGCTGTTTCTGTGCAAATATTATTTGGAGGGGAGGATGGTATTATTTTATTCTTAAATTTGATGATGCACTTAAAAAAAATCATGCAAGTCATTGAGACATTTTGTACTAGGTGACAAATAATCATTATAATAACAGCAATATGCCATTGATATGTGTAAACTGCCCCAAAGCCTACTGAAGAATAGGGTAAAAAAATCTATAAATAACACTATTCAACCCCCCTTTCTTGCTGCCTTTTTAAGCATGCTTTGAATTTTAGTTTTGTGGGGTTTAGCTTTGTAGGGTTGAGCATCATTGCCTCTTCCCTGACCTTTACGTACTGTATAGCATTCAACATCAGTTGTTTTTATTACTGTTTTAGTGCTTACACTGTAAGCAGCCTTGAAAATATTTCATATTTAAAGACAGGTTATGGATGAATGAAATAAACACTATACAAAGCACCCTCACCCCCTGCTACTCCCTTCTTCTCCATGGTGCCTCCCAGATGTTGTGGATTCCCTACTCTCATCCAGTCCAACCAGCATGACCAGTGGTCAGGAATGAGGGGAGATGTAGTCCTGCAGAGCACCCTGGGGGCTACCTCTGATCTATGGGTTGGAGTGACAATCTTTCAAAGAATTGGAGTTATCTTAGTGGACTAGTTGCAATTTTTAAAGCTTTTAAACTAAGTGTCTTGTCAGTTCCATCTCTGCATGTGTCTACCCAGCCCCTTAGTTTCTCCTTCAGTGTTTAATACATTTAAGAGATCTTTTAAGATTAATTCCAGTATGTTGTATTCAAGGTGCCAGTGAGATTTCAGATTCTTGTAAGCCTCTAAAAAAAAGGAGTCGTGCCTCAACAGATGTAGAACTGACTAGCTCAGCATACAGAGATACATCTGACTCTGATTCGAGAGGTCTTAATGATCCACAGGTACATGTTTTGTATTTCTTGATGTGCTTTGAAATGGGCAAATAACTGGTGATAGTGAACTGTGCATAATTTCTCCTTGATTAGTCAGAGCATTTTACATTGAAAATGGAAAATGTAGGGAGTAGATTGGTGTTATGGACAGAGTTGCATATTTCAAAGATTCAGAATACATCCTAGCTACAACAACAACAACAACAACAACAATAATAATAATAATTTTTTTTTATATCCCGCCCTCCCCAGCCGAAGCCGGGCTCAGGGCGGCTAACAATAATCAAATAATCAAACAATCAAATAATCACACACTCTAAAAATATTTCATTATAAAAATTAATTAAAATCAAATTAATGGCAACCGATTAAGCAAAATTCTGTGCAGGTTGCCAGAGGAGGGAGTCAGGCTGCGCCCTGACCAAAGGCCTGGTGGAACAACTCTGTCTTGCAGGACCTGCGGAAAGATGTCAGGTCCCGTAGGGCCCTAGTCTCTTGTGACAGAGCGTTCCACCAGATTGGAGCCGCAGCCAAGAAGGCCCTGGCTCTAGTTGAGGCCAGCCTAACCTCTCTGAGGCCTGGGAGCTTGAGGATGTTATTATTTGCAGACCGTAGGTTTCTCTGTGGGGCATACCAGGAGAGGCGGTCCCGTAGGTACGAGGGTCCTAGGCCGTATAGGGCTTTAAAGGTTAAAACCAGCACCTTAAACCTGATCCTGTACTCCACCGGGAGCCAGTGCAGCTGGTATAGTACCGGATGAATGTGATCTCGCAGCGAAGACCCCATAAGGAGTCTCGCCGCGGCATTCTGCACCCGCTGGAGTTTCTAGGTCAGTCTCAAGGGCAGCCCCACGTAGAGCGAGTTACAATAATCCAGTCTGGAGGTGACCGTCGCATGGATCACGGTGGCTAGGTCAGGGCGAGAGAGATAAGGGGCCAACTGCTTAGCTTGGCGGAGATGAAAAAATGCCGCCTTTGTTATAGCTGTAATCTGCGCCTCCATAGAGAGGGAGGTATCGAAGATTAACTTACTCAGAATCTCAGCTACTGCTCCTTTCCTCCCTCTCTCTTAATTCATTTAGCAAGGTCCTATGGTTGTGAAAATACTCAGTTTTGCTCCTTTTGCTTCCTCCAACTGGCAGACTAAATTATTGAAAATAAGATGCTAAGTTCCATACCACACAATTCAGCTTTTCTTATTTCAGATTTTGGTGCAGTCCCCCCCCCCCCCAAGGCTGTGAGGTTTTCCTCATTTACACATTGTATTGATACGAATTTGGAAATGGCAGAACATACTATAGAGTTGATCTAAAATAAGAGAGAAGATTTCATAGAAAATTTCAATGTCTATCATATTATTATGGTTTTCTCTTTCAATCAGTGGCATTTATCTTTTGTAGCATTCCTTTTAAAAAGTTGGCAATATAAATGGCTGTGGGCTTTTTCTTTTAGGGTAGCTTTGGAAAACAGTCAGACAGCCCTTCAGCTGCAGCAGATGCTGATGCTTCTGATGTACAATCCGTGGACTCAAGTTTATCAAGAAGAGGTTCTGGGACAAGTAAGAGAGACACAATATGTCAGGTAAATAAAAAGTGTGGCAGGGTCAAGGCTGCAATCCTATACATGCACTCATAGGAGCAAGAGTAAGTGAGACTTACTTCAGAGTAAAAATGCACAGGATTGAGCTGCACTGCTTTCAGCTAAAACCTTTTGGACAACACAAGGTCAGCACCATGCTAGGTAAAGGTAAAGGGACCCTTGACCATTAGGTCCAGTCGTGACCGACTCTGGGGTTTGCGGCGCACATCTCGCTTTATTGGCCGAGGGAGCCGGCATACAGCTTCCGGGTCATGTGGCCAGCATGACTAAGCCGCTTCTGCCCAACCAGAGCAGCGCACGGAAACGCCTACATGATGTTTAAATCCCAGCATGGACTTGAAAGCTATTTAGCTGATTCAAGCCTTCGTTAAGAAATACAGTGGTACCTCGGGTTAAGTACTTAATTCGTTCCGGAGGTCCGTTCTTAACCTGAAACTGTTCTTAACCTGAAGCACCACTTCAGCTAATGGGGCCTCCCGCTGCCTCTGTGCCACCAGAGCACGATTTTTGTTCTCATCCTGAAGCAAAGTTCTTAATCCGAGGTACTATTTCTGGGTTAGCGGAGTCTGCAACCTGAAGCAAATGTAACCTGAAGCGTATGTAACCCGAGGTACCACTGTACTTCTCAACCTTGTTACATACCTTTGACTGCATTTCCCATAATATACCTCCAGCTAATTTTCTCTGCATTTGTACCTCTGGCAAAATTAAGGATTAGCCTTGCTTCTGATACTATGTAACTCTGAGTGCCCAGGATAAGTTCTTTCCTGCTTTTTTCGCTTGCAAATTAAGCAGAAAGTGGCTACTTTGCATTAGTGCTGGCCAAATTGCAACTGAATCACAGCTGTTCAGTGCATAATGAATTCCCATTTATTTTAGACCTTTATAGATCCAGAAAGCTTGAGGGCACTGACTCTGAAATTCCACATTATTGATATTATTATCGTAATCATCTTCCACATCCTTTTTAGGGGGGAAACATTTAGTTGTTATAACCATATGCTGAAACAAAAATTAAGCAACCATAACAATTTTTAACAGAATGGAAACAGGTCAAAATGCTCACCTCATTGAAAAATCCAGGTACTCTGCTAATGATAAAAAGTAGCTGTTGTTATAACAGTGATAAAAACACCTTAACAATCTAAAGCAATTCCCACTTGCATGTCATCAGATTGTCCTCTGAATCAATGAGAGACTATAAAATACCCCACCTTTCCTGCAAGGAGCTCAAGGTGACACATGTGGTTCTCCTCTTTCTCTCTTTATTCTCTGTGAGCCTGAGAAGCAGCAACTGGCCAGGGTCACCCAGTGAGCTCTAGGGTTGAGTGGTGATTCAAATTTGAATCTTCCAGGTCTCCCAAGTCCAACACTGGTTGTCTTGAGGGAGGCTGGCAAATTCCAAGAGGCAAGCACAATAGGCATCTTTGGGAACAGCAACCGCAGGATACAATATAATGTGAACACAGTAAGATTCTAAGTTTCCTTGATCCTGGTAGTTGTATCTTAGACAGAGACAAAACTATCCTTTAAATGCTCTGTCCAAAGGTCACTAGGGGTTGCACCTATTACAACGTATAATACAGATTTGTGATAGTTTTCAAGCACATGCCTACATGTGCCCTCTCAGAACTAAGTGTCCTACTGAGTTCAATGATGCTTACTCCCAGGTAAGTGAGTATAGGCTTGCAGCCTCAAAGTCATGAACTGGGAGAATAACCTCTGATAGGTCATATCTAGAGTAGGGATGTTTGAGAAATTTAGTTTTTGTGAATTTGGATGCAAACTGATACACATTTCCTGCACTAATAGGTGGATTGGAATAGAATTAGCCTTCAAATTTAGCACTTCTTTGAATTTTGTGATATGTTCTTTGCTCAAAAAAGGTGTTAAAATGTGTTAAAAATATGTATCTTAGAATAAAATGTTTAGAATGATGTATATTTTAAAATAAATATAAATATGCATTTTCCTGTGGATTCTAAACAGGACTTACAAATGAACACATGCAGGATAGACATGGTCTGGACTGTCCCACCCACCCCTCATTTAGAATACAATCAGGTGCTGAGAAGTGGGGGCAGTGAGAAGAGATGAAGAAGAAATGAAGAAGACTGTAGTGGATTCAGTGCACTGAAAGGAAAATATGGGGAGTGAATGGCAGTAGAAGGGGTAGAAATATTAGGCAAGACTCCAGGACTAAGCAGGTTATGGCAGGGTGTCAAGGGATTCGCCTATAAACCTAATATATCTCAGATTGGTAATGGTCTTAGCCAGTTACTACTTTTTAGAAGACTTGACATTTAGAAAACATGATATTGCAACCTTACCTGAAGGGCCCTGGGCATAATCTGCAAAGCAGCAGACTTGAATCAAACAGAACTGGGTTGAAGACCAGAATCCTCACATTACATTGACATTGACGGCTACCCTAGTAATCAGTATTTAAAGACCATTTTAATGGTGAACTTCAAGGGATCAAATTACTTTAGTTTAGTAATCCTTACAATAGTCCTATAAGGCTGGTTAGCATTATTTTAGTTAGTATTGTGGCAGCCCATCAGAGGTTGATGGGCTGCAAAACAGCTCATATGCTGACATTCCATCTGATAGGAGGCATTTGAAGTTGTGCAAATTTTATAAAGTGGAAAGTGTGGCCTCTAGAAATAGGAGGGAATGTAAGGATTGGAAAAAAGATTCAAACTTAACTGAGGTAATGACATCTGCACTGCATATGTAGCAGCATCACAGGGGTTTAACCAGCTAAGTTCTACTCACAGTAGACCCACTGAACCTAAAGTCCTGTCCTAATTCCAGTGAGTTTACTCTGAGTAAAGCTAGCGTTGGCTACAGCCCTCAGTGTTGGACTCTGCATTGGGTCAGTCTGGAAGAATTCCCAGCCACTGACTCTGTACTCAAGTAGAAACCATACTTCACCTTATAAATGTTTGTTAAAAGAGTGAAGAAAATATTGGTTTGATCACATTCACCCAATGATAGGAGTAGAGCTGAAGCAGAGTAGTGTTACCAGGTTCTTGACATCATTACTGCTCTGGAGTCTGCCATTTGTCCTTGGGCAAAGTACCCAGGGTCACCAACGGTGTCACAAGGATCTGTGAGGGTTCCCCTCTGCCTTGGTGTGCTCCTCATGTCTTGCAAGCTCCTGACCGTGGGGCTGCCTTATTCCAGCAATGCAGGACTAGTTTTTTTCAAATGCAGGGCCTTGAAATGGGCTTACTCTGCTCCCTGTTTCTGGTGGCCCCAACAGTTGGTCTTCAAGCCTCCTCCCATCTGGCTAGCCCAGCCACTTCATCTGAAGAATCTTGGTCACACCAGCCCAGTACTTTTCAACCAGTGCTTCTTGACATACCAAAAAAATATGACCTGTAGAAGAGTCCTGTGCTAGACAGTGATGGAACCTTGCAGGGTTGTGTGGTGTCCCCCTCTTTTAGCTTTAGCTCTGATTGCTTACATTGAATATTTAAAACCTCTGGTCGTTATGATCACATATTCATTATTTTCTCTTAAGATTTGTGAAAGTTCTGGTGAATCTCTGGTGTCCTGTGAAGGAGAATGCTGCAGGGTCTTCCATACAGAATGCCTAGGATTGAGCTCACAGCCTGATGGGAAGTTCATCTGCCTGGAGTGCAAAAATGGTAAATGAGGGAATGACTTCCACCTTGTGAATTCTCCTGGTAGGAGTTCTGGAGGCTCTTGTTCAGCTTGGCTGTTGTGTTCCTGTCCTAGAGGGTTCACTAGCAAATATATTGGCTTCGTGTGTGTGTGTGTGTGTGTGTGTGTGTGTGTGTGTGTGAGAGAGAAAGCACATTAAACTATTCAGGTTTCCCAGCCTGGATCTTGCTCTGTGGCACTATCTTGGCTAATTTGCTCCTTGTTTTCTAGCCACCGTCCATTTACTCAGCTTCCCCCCTTGCCACCCACTTTCTATTCATACTGAGTAACTGGGGGAAATCGCCTTGATGGTCAGCTTTCTCAGCCTCAGAAAGCTGGCAGGAATATACAGTTGTCTTTCTTTCCCGTCCACTCTGTCTGAAGAAGTCTACAGAGACCTAGGGCAGCTACTACCTGTCATGGCTGCTTTGTTTTATATTCTCAGAATGTTTTACCCTAGGCTGGTCCTCTTTATTTCTCTTTTCTAAAGGACAGCATACGTGCTTTTCCTGCAAGCTGCCTGGCAAAGACGTGAAACGCTGCTCTGTCAATGCCTGTGGCAAATTTTATCACGAGGTCTGCATCCGCAAGTTTGCTACGGCTGTTTTTGAGTCCCGAGGATTCCGTTGCCCCCAACACTGCTGTACTGCCTGCTCCATGGAGAAGGACATTCATAAAGCGAGCAAAGGTAAGATTTTTACTTGTTGTCTTTGGAGAAGAGCAGGAAACTGCAGACTCTCTGATGTGTTGCAGCAGCAACCCCAAGGCGCTTAGACTGCTGCAGTTACCACTCAGCCTGTTTAGCTTGACCCTGGAAATAGGAAGAGCAGCATCAGGGATATTCTTCATAGCTGCCATTAAGGCAACCTGATAACGCTGGCCCAGGTATCCTGATACAAGGCTTTCCTGTGGTCATTGAATTCCCTTGGAGAATTTGCTGTTTTATTCTTCCATGGCACAAGGGCAGCCTGGTGTATCATACCTTGACGTTCATGCTAATTATATAAAAATCTTTTATATAATTAAAAAATGGTGTTGGTGGCCTTGAATTGAGGCTACCAATTCCTGTAGTTGGCTTGTGATGGAGGAACCCATTGCCAAGATCTGAAAGTGGATCAGCACATATTAGTCATACTCATTAACTTCAGTGGGTCTGTTTTGAGTAAAACTTAGTTGAGTACCACACAAAGCCACTTAGCAGCATATTTGTTTCACTGGTGAAATGTTTTCTTGTTGTGTAACAAGTTTTCACTATCCCAGCTGTTGTGTTGGATTCTTGTGCTACATTCAAACACCCGTCCACCAGTGTAAGACTCCTTGCACTAGTGGATGGAGAATGTTTGATGCAGCTTAAAATATCTGTATGTTTTCCTGCTCGTGCACCAGACATCCCGGTATGCTGAGCTAGTCTCATATTGTTATCATATCAGCAAGAAACTCAGCCAGGCACTTAATACGGGTGGCCATATTTCTGTTCTGGTTCTATCCAAGGAGTGAGAAGTAGTTACTGTATTAACCTGTCTTGATGGCCTCTGGCTGTTTTTCATTGCTGTTGGCAGTGAACAAGAGAAGCCAAATATTAGGCCTGCCATCAACAAGTATAGCAGAGCTTGTTTCATTTTATTTTCAGTTACTTAACAGAATTTGCAGAGACCTTTTGGTACAGCAGACATAAAACCTGTACAGTAGGATGTGAAAAGAAGTGACGTTATATTTTGCTTGGTTATTGATATCTTTTTTGTAAAACAATCTGTGTACCCTGTGCGTGCAGAAAAGTGGAGCTGTCACTTAAAGAAGAAGGGATAGCTGGAGGATTGCTCAATTGGGTTGAGGTACAGAAACACACCTGCCTAACAAACATCCATTAGCGTTCCTAGCAGCCTTTATTGAATTAGGCCTGAGTTAGCTAGAATACATTTGAGATAAGCTATAGAGCAGGCCACCAGGCCATCTTGGCCAAGCCATGACCCCAACCCTACACATGTCATCAGGTGTGGGACAGGAGAAGGCACAACTGCACCAAAGGGGGTTTGCACGCACTGTTAATCAGCAGCACCTGCACAGCCCTTTGCAGGAGATGATCACCTGATTGCCAGGATTTGGTAAGTGCCACACGGCTGTGTAAGTCCCAGCAGTCAGCTGATTGTCTGTGTGCCCACCTGTCATACTTTACATTGGGGAGGGGGGCATAGAGATAAGGATCCAGCCCATCAGCCAGGTTCTGTTCCTCACCCTTGTTGTAGAGCATATGAATTCTCAGCCACAAAAAGGCACATCAGATAGGGACTCTCAAGACTTTGGTGTACTGAGGCTCTTTTAGGTTGAAAGGGGGGATCTCAGCCTCATCAAGATTAGTCAAAGCAAAGAAAAGGTTGACTCTTCTGCTAATGGCCTTCACTCTTGCAGCGGTGGAGCCATGTGGACAGAAAGGGTCTTTACCGTGCTTTTGATGTGCAGGTGAAAGAGAGATTCTTTGGGAAATACTGGTAGTATTCACTGCTCCCTGTGTTGACAACCCAGCCATCTAGTTTTTCTAGATGTGGGAGAGGGGAAGGCCAGATTCAGGGCACGAAAGCCTCACTTTGCAGGGGGGTGTGTGTGTGTGTGTGTGTGTGTGTGTAAGTAAATCTACTCTGATTCTGAGTTTGCAGCAGGTGTTTCAAGCTGTCTTCATAGACATGAGCACTAAAAATGTCTTTATTTATTTATGGAAGCTGAGGTTCTTGGGAACCTGACCTCTGAGCATGATATGATGTGCTAGATCTTTTCTGCACTCCTATGGAATAATCCCAATATGAATTTGGCTGTGCCCATTTACGACTCATGTTAGGATTATCCAAAACAGGTTCTCCCCAGGGTGTGGGTGGAGTTGCACCCCTAGGGATGCAAAATGTCATTGCTTTTTGAAAACTGTTACATCATTATTAGGTATATCAAATGAAAATCAAAACTTCGTTGCAGACTTTGAAGTCTGTAGCCATGTTCTAAACATACTGTCCTATGGTCCATTTTATATTAAACAGGTCGCATGGTGAGATGTTTGAGATGCCCCATTGCCTATCACTCGGGAGATGGCTGTATTGCTGCAGGAAGTTTGTTTGTGTCATCCCACATTCTCATCTGTAGTAACCATTCCAAAAGGAGCAATCACTCTTCATCAGCTGTAAATGTAGGCTTTTGTTTCGTTTGTGCAAGAGGTGAGCTCTGTTTTTTTGTCTTCCTCTGTTTATATCTTTGGTGTTCAGTCCTTGATTTTGTTAAAAACTGAACTGTGAACCCCCACTCCCACCCCTTCTGCTCTGGGGGAATTATTTTTGTTCTCAAGTTTCCTCCTTGGCTATTGGATGTAGCATATTAATTTTCTACAGGCTTTTAGCTGCTAGTGCCCATTCTTAGACACGTTAGGAAGGATACCAAGGTGGTGCCTTCTGCTTCCAGGTGGGGTGGGGGGAGCCTGTGGCAAAGTCCCTGATGCCAGTGGCTGGAATTCTAATACTGACTTTTTCAGTCACTTTTGGCAGCCATGAATGTGTTCAGTTCATCATGTAAATCAAAACTGATCCTGCAGGTGGGTGGGTTATTCATAGATTAGAAAAAGGTCCCTTTTCAACCATGAAATACTTTTAAATATGAGTTAGAGGAAACACCACTTTTTAAGCTAAATATAAGTAGGAAGAGACTTCTGTTCTCTAATTCTAGTAGTTCTGAATCCTCCTTTACAAATTTTACTAATTTAAAGCATGGAGACTAGAATTGCATACACTTTGCTGGGAGTAAACATGGCTAGGACTGTACAGTAAATTCTTTGTCATTTACTTGTTTTAGTCAATGATAACCCAGCAAGATTATCTGTATAGATGTAAAATGAGCTTATGTATAGTGCATTGTAGTATACCAGCAATGTGGTAGTAAATTTCACATGAGCAGTTATGGAAGTCAGTTCTAGGAAGAGGGAATAACTGAGCTGTGACTCTTAAATTGTATTCAGTGGATACAGGCAGTGATTTAGACTAGAACAGGCTTCCTCAGCCTCGGCCCTTCAGATGTTTTGAGACTACAATTCCCATCATCCCTGACCACTGGTCCTGCTAGCTAGGGATAATGGAAGTTGTAGGCCAAAAACATCTGGAGGGCCGAGGTTGAGGAAGCCTGGACTAGAATCTAACAGGTACTGACAGCAACTACCTTTGCCCTGTTGAAATGAGAAGAATATACCTGCATTGCCTGGTAGAATGCACCCCTTTCTGCTTGATTCCCCAAAGTTTCATCAATAGATGTCAATTAAAATTATTTTTCTGAATGTTGTTTGTAAAGGCAGGTGAAGGGGAGAGAGAGAGACATACAGAGACAGAGAACATAAACAGATGTTGTGGAAATAACTATTTCATTTCCTCCTTGGGATATATTACATACAGGAGAGGTAATGATGCTGACACAGGGCATGGAGGTAAACAGGAGACAAAGTTCATGTCCCTTTAAATAAATTAAATTTTTTGCAGAGGAATGGCGCCTGAAGGCTCAGAGGGAAACAGTAAGTTTTAGAGTGTTGAGCTTGAGCAGGGGTCCTTGGAGCAGGAAGAAAACCAAATAATTTCCAACATCTGGAGTGAATGGATCTAACTCCTTTTCAGCATGTTGTGACTGTCCTAAGCAGTCTTCATGCCAATGGAGTCACAGTTGTGGGCACAAACTATTTACATACCTCTAGCGTTGTTTGCTTCAGTTTCCTTTTACCTGTTGGGGTTGGGGGTTACTTCTTAGCTACCTTTCCCTCCAACTTTAAGATTGACTTCACTTTCATATTTACAAGCATGATTTAAAAAAAAATACATCTGATAGGCGATCAAATTTAAAATAGCTAGAAATATCTAATATACAAGATCAAAACTTCTTAAATGGGTTGGCTGTTGCTAGCTTTTCCAAAACTTGTAGTTTTTAGATTCCAGCTCTTTTAGTGTTCAGAAAGGCAGGTGGCCACTTTGGTCATCCTACACTCCAGTCCTAAGTTAATTACATCACACTATGATTTCTGCCTACCTCTCTGGTCTGGGTTGGGTAAATTCTCCTGAACTTCTACTTTAGGACAGACAGAGGGAGCAGCTCTTTTGTTCTTATATCAAAAGGAGAATTAGCTGGTAATTTAAATGCTCTTAAGTAGCTAGTCATTTTAATTACTGTTCTGTATTGCTTTCAAAAGATTTTATGCCCTGATATTTTGCAAGGGGGTGGTATGTAAATAAATCTATAAATAAAGAAAACAAAACATATGAATTCAAGCAGCCAAAAGGCATAGACAGCCACATTAGAATAGGACTTGGTGCCTCAGCCGCTGCAGTGCTCAGGTTTCCCTCTTCATATGGGAAGATGCTGCACATGCTGTTGCATCAAGAAGCTTTCACATGGGGGCTCATAATCTTCATGGGTTGCCCCAGTTCACTGGAGAACCATTTGCCAACCTCCTGATGTGGAGACTGTCTACGTGGTTGAGCCAGTGCCCAAGGCAAGGCACCATGCCAACACTTTTTGAGCAGTTTCTGTCTTGGAGATGGTGACATAAACATTTTCTTTGAGAAATTACAGTTGGCCTTCAGAATGGTGAAATTTGCTCTGTTGCAGTACTTGTGCAGTGAAGGAATAGCTTGTAGATTTCTACTTCCTAATTGAAAATTCTTTGCACGTTTTAAGATATATACACACTATTTCTGAAAAGCTTTGTTGGATAGAAGGCTATTGACAAGGTTTGCAGGGTGAGTTGTGGTTGCTACAGTAATAGAGTGCTGATGCAAACAACAGTGTATTTATTAGATATGCACAACAGCCATGAATGGGTTCTGACCTTCAAACACTTTGCTTTGTACCTAGTTGCCTACCTCTGATTACTGTTCTTTCTAGGCCGTTGCCTTCTCAGGTTCATGGTTTCAGTTGTCCTTGGAAACTTTCATGGGGTGAATGGGGATGCTGGTACATTTTGTTCTCTCTTTCGTAAAAGTTGTTTCCCTTCCCAAATTTACTGGTTTTGATGTTGAGCAGTATTCTTCAAAAACACAGCGATGTCTGTTGTGTTTCAAATTGCTCTGTCTGCTAGGACAGTCTAGTCTATAGGTAAAAACATTAGGTGTGCTATTAATAGTTGAAGTTACAGATAGGTAGCCGTGTTGGTCTGCCATAGTCAAAACAAAATAAAAAAAATCCTTCCAGTAGCACCTTAAAGACCAACTAAGTTAGTTCTTGGTATGAGCTTTCGTGTGCATGCACACTTCTTCAGATACACTGAAACAGAAGTCACCAGACCCTTCTATATAGTGAGAAGGTAATACCCCTATATAGTGAGAAAGTAATACCCCTCCCCACCTTCTCACTATATAGAAGGGTCTGGTGACTTCTGTTTCAGTGTATCTGAAGAAGTGTGCATGCACACGAAAGCTCATACCAAGAACTAACTTAGTTGGTCTTTAAGGTGCTACTGGAAGGAATTTTTTTATTTTGTTTTGATAATAGTTGAAGTGTAAGGCAAATGAAAAAAGGGGAAAGTGTGGTTTTTGCCAAAAAAATTGTTACAGTTGACATTTTTAGTTTGGGGAAAAGGAAGCATGCAGAGTGGGTTGATTCCTTCTACCACCCAGGAAGGCAGAGGACATGTGATCAAACTTTTCATCCTAGCCTTGTAGATTCCTCCTCTGCTTGCTTCCTGCTTTTGTGCAGCCAACTGCTGGGGTCCTGTCATGCCTGAGGCTGTCACTACAAAGTTTCAAGGCCAGCCAACAACAACAACAGAGGAGTCTGAGGAGTACTGACCTGCCCTCCAGCTCAGCTGATGCAAAGGGATAGCAAAGCAGGAGGAGGGTGCTCTCAGCACCATTATCTCACCCTCTGCATCTTTGTACCAGGTGTCATCTGCAGATGGGGAAAAAACATTTATATGGCAGTCCCTTCTCAGAGGATGGCAGGGCATCAAGCAGCTAACTCACATAGCTGCCTGCAGCTGACTTTAGCAGAATGCAGTGCCTTTTCAAAAATGCACCACAACTGCTCAAATGCCACACCCCATGTCTTCTTTGGGGTCTCCCTCCTCCATGGCTACTAAGTCCTTCACCTCCAGCCTTTTTTTTTTTAAACGGAGGAACAATTTATTCATAGAATTTATGGGCTGTTATTGATGATTTCACCAATTAAATGTTAAAACAAAACAAAGAAGATAGATAGAAGATAGATTTCAAAAACACTTTAGAATGGCATCAGCACATTCAGAGTTTTCTGTCTCCCCCAGTCCCCAGACAGGAGGGATAGCTAGAAGCTAAACATGTTCATGCTGCTTGTTCACTGTTTATCAGAGGAACCTAATCAGTATTCGCCTGAACTCACATCTGCTGGCTTTCTATCCTCCTGCAGAATGTTGCCTCTCAGGGCTTCCCATGCAGGCACCTCATTCTCCCCTCTTAATCAAGGGGACTTCCAACAACAGAGTAGCTTGGAGAAGGGAGCTAGAGAAGGGTCACTTGGCAGCAGAACTGATGGGTAATCCACTACCAGACTTACTCATAATTATGATATTTTGCCTTTATTAGCAAAAGCCTTATTGTCACTTGGTTTACAACCTTGGCTCCTCAGCCATCTCAAATGAGTTCCAGAGGGGTACTGGTGTTTTCTGAGTTCTGGTCAGCCTCCAAGGAAGTGCTCTTCCTCCTCCTCTTCAGATGGTAGACTTGGAATGGGCTAGCTCCTTACAGAGCAAAAAGGCTGCTAAACTAGCTCACAGGTTCTACACTCTTTCTTCCCAACCAATGGAAAAACTAGAAATCCCAGCAGTAGATTCCCTGGGGACAGTCTTGTTGTCATGTGCTCTCTGACCTATGGATAATGAATGTTGCATTAAGAGCCTATTGAAAAGAAATCCAATGTGGCAGTCAAGAAATCTCATTCGGACTAAGCCCTGGCTTTAAGAGCCACTTCTACTTTCATTCTTTAATTATCATTTTATTTCTCTGACTTGCAAACCTTCAAAACAAGGATTTGGATGATAGAATCCTCCATAGAGCATTGAGAAGGCTGGCCAAGGCCTTGGCATTCATTGTAGATCCCACCCTGAATGCTTTGCCATTTTTCACCAGGCGATCACTGCTACTCTGGTAGAAGGAGTTCACCACCCACCTCCCTTTTTAATCAGTGCCCTTTAACAGGATTTGTCTCTTTGGTGATGTATACTCAAGCAACCCCTTGTAGAAACAAAGGACAAATGCATCCCAACAGGGGAGGGACAGCCTAGATATACTTATTACTCATTTCACCTCAGTAAAAGCTCATTTCACCACAGGGATTATAGAAACTGAAGCCCACATGGTGACACATATTCTAGAATCATAGAATCATAGAGTTGGAAGAGACCACAAGGGCCATCGAGTCCAACCCCCTGCCAAGCAGGAAACACCATCAGAGCACTCCTGACATATGGTTGTCAAGCCTCTGCTTAAAGACCTCCAAAGAAGGAGACTCCACCACACTCCTTGGCAGCAAATTCCACTGTCGAACAGCTCTTACTGTCAGGAAGTTCTTCCTAATGTTTAGGTGGAATCTTCTTTCTTGTAGTTTGGAACCATTGCTCCATGTCCGCTTCTCTGGAGCAGCAGAAAACAACCTTTCTCCCTCCTCCATGTGACATCCTTTTATATATTTGAACATGGCTATCATATCACCCCTTAACCTCCTCTTCTCCAGGCTAAACATGCCCAGCTCCCTTAGCCGTTCCTCATAAGGCATCGTTTCCAGGCCTTTGACCATTTTGGTTGCTCTCCTCTGGACACGTTCCAGTTTGTCAGTGTCCTTCTTGAACTGTGGTGCCCAGAACTGGAATCATAGAATTCCAGTTCTATGATTCCAGGTTCTAGGGCAGACCTGCTGAGCTGCCAGCCTTCCTCCAGTGGGAAGAAGATTGAAGTTGTTTCTCCTCACCTAGGAACCCTAATTGGACAACTGGGTGTTAAACCCAGTCACAGAATTTTAGTCCAGACCAAAAGACTGTTTTTGACCATGGCCAGCCTTCTGGTTGGAGGTGAAACGGGTGATAACATCATCCAGAATCTGTTAGATTTAGGGGTCATTGAGCCAGTTCCCTCAGAGGAATAATTCTCTGCTTTAGTCAGTCATCTTTGTTGACCCAAAGGAAATAGGGAACTGGATGTCCATATTGGACTTGGAATATGTAAACAGTGTCAGGATTTATTGCAAGTTCAGGATGGAGTCCCTCAGGACCACCAGGGAGGCAATTCACAAAGTGGACTCCATAGATTTAACAGGGCCATGCCTTCATATCCCCGTATCCTCTCTGTTTGGGCAACTCCTGAGCTTTGTATACCAGCAGACAGGTAGACACTGATATCGGTAGCATCCTTTCACTTCCTGCTCTTTGGGTCTTTATCCAGGAACAGAGCATGACAGGACTTACAGAAAACTTTGGCTTCATTATAAACAAGCACAAAAGCCATCTCTACCCACCCAGCAAGTTATGGCACATGGGAGCAGTTCTAGACCCAGAAAAAAGAATTTAATGTGCTTTTCGCAGGAGAGAAACCAGAACTTTCTTGCAAACATCAGACCACTGCTTTTTCTAGCAGTGCTCCTCTCATAGAGATTTGCAGGGGAGCCATATGGAAATCCTTCATGTTCACCAAACATTTTTACCTCCACT
The DNA here is from genome assembly GCF_964252035.2 of Podarcis erhardii. Classification (NCBI taxonomy): domain Eukaryota; kingdom Metazoa; phylum Chordata; class Lepidosauria; order Squamata; family Lacertidae; genus Podarcis; species Podarcis erhardii. Next base: position 1,611,352 of record NC_138514.1, read on the forward strand.
GAGTTGGCTTTGGGGGAGAGAGTGCTCTAGCGTGTTCTCCCTCTGCTTGAACTTCAGCCACTGTTCATTTTCTGTTTCCCTCCCTGGTGATCAGGGCAGCTTTTGCACACATCACACTATCGGATGCTCCTTTACTCTAAACTGAGAAAGGAACTTGGGGCATTTATCTTCTTTTGGGGTGAACAAGGCATCCAAGGCTCACTCTACCACAGCCAACCTCTAGCACTTATTAGACACTCCTGAACAGTTACATCTGCTGAGGCCTCGGGATGGCATCAGGTCCCCTACAGCTCCAGTTCTTTACACTTCTCAGCAAACTCTTCCTCAGGCTTGGCCATAGGGCAGAACAGAGAAGGAGTCTACATGACCAGGCTGAACTGCAAAGGTTTGCTTACAAGTTCTCTAATTTTCTGGGTGATAAGAGTCAGCCCACCTGATTGGGTTTTTCTTCACTCCAAACCAGAAGGAACCTTCATGGTAAGTGTCCAATGTTCCTTTTGTATTGGGTTTTAGTGAACATAATAATGGGACTCCCATCAGCTCCAACTAGCACAGCGGGCTAAATGGGCTCTTGTGTGATCCAAAGGCACACAGGATGGCACATTAATACCCTGCCTGCTCCCTGACTAATGACATTCTGTCAGTCCCATCAACCTCACAAGCACGTGGGGGGTGCACCAGAGATAGAGCTTCATCTGTGGCTGGTCCCATATTGTGGAATTCCCTCTCAGGAGAGGCTAGACTGGCTCCCTCTTTGCTATCCTTGCAGACGATGCTGGTCACTGGGCTGATGTAAGGGCACATCGGATTTCAATTGCTACTTCTAAATGTGTTTTGATATATTTAAACTATTGGGTTTACTAGTTAATTTTTATTACTGTATATTTTGTGATGCTATTTTTTAATGTTGGAAGCCACCTTGAATCCCAACATGAGAGAAAGGTGGAATAGTAATACATTGAATAATAAGAACAAGGACTTTATTGTACATTGACTTGTTGATCTGGTTTTCACAGAGATGTATTTCTTGAGGGTTCTGTAATGAAGGCTGTAATCCAAGACACAGTTACCTTGAAGTCAAGAGGGCTTACTTCTAAGTAAGCATGTTTAGGATTTTTTTTTTAAAAAAAATGCATTGAAGAGTAGCTTTCAGTACATTGCAGCTATATCCTGCATTTACTTTTGAGAAGTATTGATCACTGTTAGGAACACGTGTTTCAGAGACAACAACTTTGGAAGTGTAGCAAGGCTTAATAATAATAATAATAATAATAATAATAATAATAATTAATTTATTATTTGTACCCCGCCCATCTGGCTGGGTTTCCCCAGCCACTCTGGGCGGCTTCCAACAGAGATAAAAAATACACTAAAATGTCACATATTAAAAACTTCCCTGAACAGGGCTGCCTTCAGATGTCTTCTGAATGTCAGGTAGTTGTCCATCGCCTTGACATCCGATGGGAGGGCATTCCACAGGGCGGGCGCCACCACCGAGAAGGCCCTCTGCCTGGTTCCCTGCAACTTGGCCTCTCGCAGTGAGGGAACCGCCAGAAGGCCCTCGGAGCTGGACCTCAGTGTCCGGGCAGAACGATGGGGGAGGAGACGCTCCTTCAGATATACTGGACCGAGGCCATTTAGGGCTTTAAAGGTCAGCACCAACACTTTGAATTGTGCTCGGAAACGTACTGGGAGCCAATGTAGGTCTTTCAAGACCGGTGTTATATGGTCTCGGCGGCCGCTCCCAGTCACCAGTCTAGCTGCCGCATTCTGTATTAGTTGTAGTTTCCGGGTCACCTTCAAAGGTAGCCCCACGTAGAGCGCATTGCAGTAGTCCAAGCGGGAGATAACCAGAGCATGTACCACTCTGGCGAGACAGTCCGCAGGCAGATAGGGTCTCAGCCTACGTACCAGATGGAGCTGGTAAACAGCTGCCCTGGATACAGATTTGACCTGTGCCTCCATGGACAGCTGTGAGTCCAAAATGACTCCCAGGCTGCGCACCTGGTCCTTCAGGGGCACAGTTACCCCATTCAGGACCAGGGAATCCTCCACACCTGCCCGCCTCCTGTCCCCCAAAAACAGTACTTCTGTCTTGTCAGGATTCAACCTCAATCTGTTAGCCGCCATCCATCCTCCAACCGCTTCCAGACACTCACACAGGACCTTTACCGCCTTCACTGGTTCTGATTTAAAAGAGAGGTAGAGCTGGGTATCATCTGCATACTGATGAACACCCAGCCCAAACCTCCTGATGATCCCTCCCAGTGGCTGCATGTAGATGTTGAAAAGCATGGGGGAGAGGACAGAACCCTGAGGGGTGCCACAAGTGAGCGGCCAGGGGTCTGAACACTCATCCCCCACCACCACTTTCTGAACACGGCCCAGGAGGAAGGAGCGGAACCACTGTATGACAGTGCCCCCAGCTCCCAGCCCCTCAAGACGGTCCAGAAGGATGTCATGGTCGATGGTATCAAACGCCGCTGAGAGATCCAGCAGAACTAGGAAACAGCTCTCACCTTTGTCCCTAGCCCGCCGGAGATCATCAACCAGTGCGACCAAGGCAGTTTCAGTCCCATGATGAGGCCTGAATCCCGACTGGAAGGGATCCAAATGGTCCGCTTCTTCCAGGCGTGCCTGGAGTTGTTCAGCAACCACTCGCTCAATCACCTTGCCCAAGAATGGGAGGTTTGAGACTGGGCGATAATTGGCCATCGTGGCCGCATCTAAAGATGGTTTTTTAAGAAGCGGTTTAATAACCGCCTCTTTCAGCGGGTCTGGGAAGGCTCCCTCACGGAGGGAAGCATTCACCACCCCACGAAGCCCATCGCCCAGTCCTTCCCGGCTAGCTTTTATAAGCCAGGATGGGCAAGGATCCAGGAGACAGGTGGTTGGCTTCACTCGTCCAAGCAGCCTGTCCACATCCTCGGAGGTAACAGATTGAAATTGATCCCACATGACTTGACCAGACAGGACTCTAGCACTCTCCCGCCCCAGCCCTGCTCCCACGGTGGAGTCTACTTCTTCCCGAATCTGAGCAATTTTATCTGCAAAAAAAATTGCAAAATCATTGCAGGAGAACATGTGGCCCGTACTGGGCCCCGATGTTACAGGTGGTTCCGCTAAATTGCGAACCACCTGAAAGAGTCTCCTGCTGCTGTTTTCTGCAGATGCAATAGAGGCGGTGAAGAAAGTCTTCTTCGCCGTCGCTATCGCCACTTGGTAGGCTCGACGTTGAGCTCTAACCCGTGTCCGGTCAGATTCAGAATGAGTTATCCGCCACCGGCGCTCTAGCCGTCTCAACGATTGTTTCATTGCCCTCAGATCCGTGGAAAACCACGGGGCTGTCCGGGCTCCATGCAATCGGAGAGGGCGCTTCGGAGCCAAACAGTCAATAGCCCTGGTTAACTCCACATTCCAGCGGGCCACCAGGGAATCGGCTGAAAGGCCATCAACATGGGATAAAGCATCCCCAACCACTCTCTGGAAACCATTTGGATCCATTAAGTGGCGGGGGCGGACCATCCGAATCGGTCCCACCTCCCTGCAGAGGGGATGGGTCGCGGAGAAGTCCAGTTGCACCAGGAAGTGATCTGACCATGGCACTTCTTTCGTTTCGCTTTTACTTAGTGTCAGATCACCAACATCCGTAGAGGTAAACACCAGGTCCAAGGCATGTCCGCGGCTATGGGTTGGGCCAGACTTATTCAGGGACAGCCCCATGGAGGCCATGCTTTCCACGAAGTCCCGAGCGGCCCCTTGTAAGGTCGTGTCGGCATGGATGTTAAAATCCCCTAGGACGACCAAGCTAGGTGTCTCCAGGAGAACATCCGCCACGACCTGAAGCAGCTCGGGCAGGGAATCCTTGGTGCAGCGGGGAGGTCGGTACACCAAAAGGAATCCTGTACTGCCCCTATTGCCCAACTTCCAGAACATGCACTCAGAAAACTGGGTCTTCCCAATAGGACGCCTGGTGCAAACTAATGACTTCCTAAAAATCACTGCAACCCCCCCTCCCCGCCCACATGACCTGGGTTGCTGTGCGTAAGAGAAACCTGGTGGACAAGCAGCGGCAAGGACAGGCCCATCTGCTTCATCCAACCAAGTCTCTGTTACACATGCCAGGTCAAGTCCTCCATCCATGATCAAGTCATGGATGGCAGTGGTCTTATGAATCATTGACCTGGCATTGCACAGCAACACTTTCAGGTCATGTGGGTATCCCTTGCTGATTCTAGTATTCATCCGGTCAGGACCAGACCCAGAGGCAGGGATAGTCCTCAGACAACGACTAAACCTGCCTCCTCTGTAATGACATGGTCTGGTCTTAGCGTAACTCCTCCTCCTACCCGTGATCACTGAGATCGGTTGTCCCAGTGCATTCCCCCCTGTGAAGCATATCCCAGCCATTTTGTGGGCTGGGGCCCATTCCCCGGCAGCCCTGACCCCTCCCCTTAAGAACAAAATAACCCCTTTAAGAAACAAACAAACAAAAAAAAAAAAACCACAAATAAGACAATATAAACAAAAAACAATAAAAATTACAAAAATTACAAAAACATAAAATCAAACAAATTCCCAGGCCCAATAAACATCCACCGCACCCCCCCCCCACATACAAAAAATTCAAAATAAAAATTTTAAAACATTTTAAAAGCACTCTGCACCCCTCCGGCAGTAACAGCTTTGAGAGAGTATGGTGTAGTCTTGTCGTACAAGGGTATAAAATGGAGACTTGTCCCAAATCTGAGTAAAATGGATGAATTCTTAGCTTTTGTAATAAAATTTTAAGATTCCCAAAGTGTTCTGTTGATTATCATGTGTGCCTTCTGTAGTTTGAAGACAAAAGTTTATGTTGGCCACATTTCCATGTAATTCTAACCCCAAAATTCTGGGGTGCTTTGCTGCTAGCAAAAAGGAGGAGTAAAGCTAACCAGAATTTTAGTGGCCTACAGTGTTGATTTTGCTGCATGGTTTATAATCAAGTTTATAATGATTTTTTCCTGATCTTTCTCTGGATTTGCCTCCTAGCTTGGCTGATAACAGTTCTAGTAAATACTGGGGTCCCTGAGAACAAATACAATTCAGACATCTCATGATAACTCTTTGTGCGTTTCTCCTCAACATACGTGCATTTTTGTGTAGGAAACCAACATTTAATGTTGAGACTGCAGTATGCACTTCATAACATAAGCTTTTTAAATGGGACTGGCATGCGTGGAATGATTAACTTAGCGTGGCTTGCCTCCCTTGCCGTAGTCATCAGAGGAATAGACCAGGTTCTTCCTATGAAGCATTTGCACAAGAATCTTGGGGCTGTATCCAGTGCTTTTCTTACTCAGTAACTTAGGACTTAGGTCCATTAGTTTCAGTGGGTATGCTCTAAGTGAATTAGTTATATATGGCCCCTTTTTCTTGAAAGATCGTGCTCTCTAGCATGTAGATTCCATGCAGCATAGATGTGCACTGATCAGTATGTATGTTTTACACTTTTAATTTGTGTAAGGAGGAAGAAGTAAAGAAAGAAAAAGTCCTGTTGAAGCTGGAAGTCAGGAGAAATTATTCCCTTTGCCATGAGAGTTGCCAAACCTAGGATGCTTTGGTTGAGGAGGCTTTTGGTTAAATCATGATTTGTGTCCTGCAGTTGTTTCTGGAAAAGTCATTTTATTATTTTCCATCCCTTTTGTATATTGGGGTCTTTCCTTAGTCACTGGAGACTGGTAAAAATTAAAAGAAACTATGCTCCAGTGTTAACTTACTGGAGAGAAATCTCAATCTGGTGAGACTCTCTAAAATATATCCGTGTGGGGGTACTGTGGGGGGGGGGGAGTAGTGGCTGCATTTTCACATGAATGGTTTGCTATGTATGTGCAGATGACTTGTGCTTTGCTGCTTCACTAGTGGCTACAACAAATCACAATCCCTTCAACCTGGGAACGTCCTTTATTTCACTCCAGACAAGCTATGATCTGAGGCTGAGGTTTGTTCATGTCTCTGCAGGGGTGGTTTGCTAGAGCCCTGGTTTGGACATAATGCTCTTCCCATTCCTGCCAGGGCAGACGTGAAGCAGGAGCCACCTGCATGTTCCATGGCAAACCGCTCACGATGGTTTACCATGACAGGTGAAATGTCTGATCCCCATTTTACTGCATTTATTTGATCATGATGCCTCCCTTACACCACAACCATCCAACCCCCCTACTCATTCTTCCCAATGATGATTTGGGGAAAGGAATACTCAAATAAACATGGCACATCAATCAGATGTTGTTGAGTCTAACAATTTCACCAGGCTGAAATTGCTCCTGTGAAGCAACATCTAAGAAGGGCATTGATTCAGGACTGCATTGTGCAGCAGAAGTTGCAGCCAAGCTCTGAATCCTCTCTAGGTGATTCTTAACATGGCTGTGGCTTACGTGTGGTCTTAAGTTCTTAGCCCCTGTTGATGGGATTAGCAACATGTTTCCCAATTAGCTGCCTTTCCTTTTTGAGGGTAGATCGGTTATAGGGAAAGTCACAGATGTGTTTTCTCAAGTGTGCAGGTTAAATAGAGCACAGGTGAAAAACAATTTTGGACCTATATCTTATCTTTAATCCTATATACTTAGGCACATAGATGCTATCTTATTCAACATAACAACCTCTCTGTAGACATAGAACCTTTTTCTCTCTCACTTTTTCTTTTTCCTCATCACATCACTTTTCTTTCCATACTTAAAACATAAGTAAAATATGCATATTAGGTGTTTAATTTGGTTTTCTTTTATTTTTCTCCTTATGGAATCATGGGTAGCTTCATTGCAACTCATTTCTTTCTGTTTGTTTCGTATAGGGCTGATAGTGCAGGATCATTCAGACCCCCTGTTCAGTTCATATGCCAATAAGTCCCACTACCTACTGAATGAATCAAATCGTGCTGAGTTGATGAAATTACCTATGATTCCTCCTTCTTCGTCAGCTTCCAAAAAGAAATGTGAGAAAGGTAACCAAAATAGCTTCTTTCTCTTTTTAATTTTCTTTCACTTTCCTGCTTTTCCTTTCTTTTTGTTTGCTTTTAAAAACAAATCAAGCTCTCTATGCTCATCCAGCACCTTCTTGTTGCGCTTGATAAACTTCACTCATTGCTTATTGTGAGTGTGCATTCATGTTGGCAAAAATATTACAAAGGGGCTTAAAATAATTGCTAAATTCCGCTCTGTTACTGAGCTGCACTTTACCAACCAAATCTAATAGACTTTCCTGAAAGCCGTGAGACAGAATCTGTTGTGTCTTTGTGTTGCATGTTAACCACACTAAATGAGATAAATGCCCCTTTGAGCCTCGTTCAGACCTGTTTCACAGCCAGAATGGGATTGCCTAGAGGTTGCAAGTATGTTAGCCAGTGATTCCAGGAGAAGATTTTTGGTGCTGTGATTTGTAAGATCACCAAGACCCCTTTTCAAGCCATCGATCGTATGGGGCTGCCATGTATTTGAACCAATCCTTGCCATTCCTGCCTGGATGGCTTTCACATTTCTCAACTGCCATTTTTCTGTTGAGAAGCCTTTGCTCGACTTATTCAGTCTCCATGAGGAAGAAGGCAGCCTTTTAATTGCTTGTTGATATTTCCTTAGGCAGCTGGATAGCTTTTGCTGGTTTAATTCCCAGAAGATTCCTTCTGACCAGTTGTCGCCACTTAAGGAGGATAAGGCTATCAATGACTATTTATTGCCTCCAGCATCACAGGCAGTGTGCCCTCTGAACACCTGAGTAGGAGAGGGTTGTTGTGCTTGTGTCCTGCTTGTGGGAGTCTCATAGATATCTCACTAGCCACATAAGAACAGAATGCTGGACTGCTGGAGATAAATAATACCCACACCTTTGGCCTGATCCAGCAAAGCTGTTCTTATGTTCTTATCCCCTCATCCATTTTCATTAATGTGGTATAACAGAATGCACATATTACACACAGCTGATTTGTTTCTCTACCTCTCCCTGGAACCATACTTCTCATGGGGTTCCTAAGAAACTACATTTGAAGAGAGCAAATTTAGTACTTCCAGCAAGAGACAGTTGGGAATAGGAAGGATGGCTTTTAAAATGTGGTCACCTGATGCTACTGAATAATTCTCTTAAGGGCTTCACATGTAGAAATGACTCTTGCACAGTTGTAATCGTTCTTTAAATTTCTGAAGATTCAAAATTGCTGTTTAATTTTGAGACTCAGACAAGACAGAAGACCAGCCAGGTGACAACTCTGCAACAGTCCTTCAGTTCAAATGAGAACAAGAGTAGGACACCAGTTTTGAAGGAATTTGGAGAGGTTCCATGCATGTATAAACCCTGTCTATCCGCAGGAGGAGCTTACCCAGCCATCTGCCATGTTCCCTGCCTTCACTTCCACTTGGCACATATAGCTCTTAGGAAAACATGAGGTTGCATCCAACATAAGACAAACTCAAAGTTGATCCACTGAAATCAATAAACACGGCTAATTGAGGTCTGTTAATTTCAGTGGGTCTATTCCAAGTAGATGCTAGTTGGATAAGAACCCATAATGTTCACTATGAAGACTTTGGTTGGGTCTGCCTCCTCAACTGCATGTGAGCTGTACACAGTTGAAGCCTTGTCCAAACTAGGGCTTTTGTCTGTGAAGTTTGGAAAACAGCTTCTATTGTTTCTGAGTGCTTGAACTCTCCAAAAGAGTGTTGACCTGGTTCCCCTTGCTAATAGCTCACTCACCTTGTTGCTGTTCTTAAGCTAGTCTCCATCACTGAGAGACTTGAGACACTTGAGACTTGAGAATTATTTTGAGCCCTCTTTATGCTTAGCTTCAGCAAATCTTACTAATGCATTGTAAGAGCCAATTTCCTGCTTAGCATTGGAAAATTTTGTGTGTGTGTGTGTGTGTGTGTTTTGTTGGTTGTTTGCTTTGGTTTTCACATCTTTTTGACATTTTACCTTGTTTGGGCATTTTTTTCAATGATTGGAGCTGTATTTCCTCTGAAATGGTGTTTACGCTTTTAGAATTAATTGTGGGATTTTGAAATGAAAGGGAAATCAAGCATTTTAGGCTTTATTGCATCCACAGCAGAGGAAATATAGTAATTATTTTGTTGTTGTTTTAACAAACTCTTTTTTGAGCTCTGTAACAACCAGTGCAATCACAGCTTTGAAAGTCTATAGGTGGACAAGATTTTCTGACAGCCTTTGGGAAAACATGAATCCAAATTTCTCCAGATACTAAAAAGTCCCACAAAAGCAGCTTAATGCTGTGTCCTAAATTTTGAGTCCCCCCTCCGGCTTTGCAAGAGTGCTTGTTTGCTATCAACAACATATTTGAACAAAAATCAAGTCCCCACTTGCAAATATCCCCATCCGTTAGTATAAATATTTAACTACAAAATACAGGTAGCTCGTGCAGATGTGATGTCCCTGATCACACTGGTTTGAAGCTTCCCATAGTAAGAGCCAACCTTGGTGCAGATGTCAGGCTACTGTGTGGTTTGCTCCAAAAGCAGAAAAGTAGGGAAAGTGTTTGGAGGGAGGGATGCGCAAGTGAGTTTAGCCTGCTGTGCATTTTAGAGAAGGGAATTGTTACATCTGCACAAGCCACGTAGTGCAGGAAATCTTTGTTTTGGAGAGTCAGCAAAGATTTGCAATTTAGAGATAATGGAATTTATTTTTCTCTTGTATCGTTTTTGAAGCAGAAAAAAATTGATCAACCTATAGGCTAACTTTTATGCACTAACTGATTGCTAAGGGATTCAGTCATGGCAATGCTGGTTTAAAACATATTACAACCAGTCATTTATCTGAAATATTGGCATCTCTTAATATTAAGACTGCCTGAGAAAAGGAAACTTCCACATAGTTTTTTTATATTCAAAAGTAGGTCTGATTTGGCTGTGTAACATAAAAAGTTGATGTGCTTTAGCAAATCACATGGCTTGAGAGTTTTTTTTTATTAGTCTTGTACATACAGAATATGTGTTTTTAAATCCAGCATTGCAAATTTGACTTGATCCTTTTGTTTTGCCGTTTGTATTGTATGGGTTGGTAATCCTGGGCATATTGCACTTGAGAGACGGTGAATCCTGCCCGACGCCTTTAACTATAAACTGAGCAATGTTGTTTGTTTAAAGGTGGGAAACTGTTGTGCTGTGAATCATGTCCAGCGTCCTTCCACCCGGAATGTCTCAACATCGAGATGCCAGAGGGCTCCTGGAACTGCAATGACTGCAAAGTGGGCAAGAAGCTACGGTACAAGCAGATTGTTTGGGTCAAGCTGGGAAACTACAGGCAAGTGAAGCCCAACTCAAAATACTTTGTGGTTATCCCATTACTATTATTATTATTATTATTATTATTACTACTACTACTACTACTACTACTACTCTATCATGATTTCTTTTTTAAAACTATACAGGTAACTCACATCTTATGCAGGGGTTATGTTTCTAAATTGCTCAAAGCCTCAACAACCCCTAGAACTGCTCCCACCTCCTGAGATCTGGCTGTTAAGCCCTCCAGCTTTCTTACTGGGGTCTCAGGAAACACCACTTGTACTCATGCAGCCTCCTTGCAGCTTCGCTTCTCCTTCCCTCAGCAGCGTTCCTCAGTCATCTTCTAGCTGCTGCTGTCGCCGCCGCCTCTCCTTCCTTGACTGCTGCTGCTCTTTCTGTTCTATCCCTGCAAACCTGCAAACTTTCTTTTTAAAAAGAACATCTTTACCCCACCCTGGCTCTGCTTTCTGGTTTTTCCTGTTCTCTTTGTAACAGGAAAGCCCAGCATGGAGAAAGCTGTTAAGCCCTCCAGCTTGCTTACAGTAGCGGCTCTCTTAGCAGCTTTCTCCACACCCCGTTCTCCATGCTGCTGCTGGGCTCCTTCCTGGGGCTGCTGGGCTCTGGTTACCCCATGCAGAGGAGCCCAGCCCGAGGGACAGGATTTGTGTGAGTCACTGTTTCCGAGCCAGCCTTGCAGAAAGGAAGGGGGATGTAGGGGGGGTGCTATTCTGCTTGGACCACCCACTGGCCCTTCTCTCTGCCTACTCCAAGCACTTTGTATTTAATTCATTATTTTCTGGCCAAGCGTGCAAAGCTGCAATCCCATAAGTGAAATTAGCAAAAGATGTGAGTTACATGTACAAAATACTTTGCAGATTTTATTTTTCGTCATATTTGTATGCTTCCCCTCTTCTCCGGAGCTTAGTGCAGCTGGGGGAAGGCGGCATTCCCTCTTTTTATTTTCACAGTAAGAGTGAAAGATAGGTTATGTTCAGAGAATAAGACCTGGCCCAAGAGAATTCAAGGAGCTTCATGATGTCTGGCAGCCTGAATTCGGGTCAAGTTCCTTTCTTAAGGTTCTACCAGCCACCCTCCAGACAGTGGCAGGGTGGACAACTTTGTCTCCAGCTATCCTTAAAGAAGAGGCAGAATTGTATGAGAGGAAATAGCCCTTGATTCCGTCTGGTTCCGAACCATTTAGGACTTTGAATTGTGCTACAAAATGAACCAGTAGCCAGTGAAGGTGATTTAGAGACCTTACATACTCCATGTAGCTGGTTCTAGTCAGCAGCTCTGCTGCTGCTCTTTGTACCACCTGAAGCTTCTGAACAGTCTTTGGAGCAGCTTCACTTAGAGTCCGTTATAATTATTCAGTTGGATATAAATAAACCAGTTGTGACTCCTGGAAAGAGTGTCATTGTTGCCTTGGCCTCAGCCGTGCAGTGGCACTCTTGGCCACAATCCAGGAGGAAAGATGTATTGAAGAGGATCCAAAAATTGCAAACCTTTTGAAGAAAGGTTTGTGTTGTTTTATGGTACCTTATGTTGTGCACTGCCTTAATATTTTATGTGGTATATATATGCTTGTACAAATAAATATCCAGTCCATTATTGATCTTGGGCTACAGTTCAGGATCTCCAGAGTCTTCCCAAACCTGAGATGGGAATAGAGCAAGAAAGATGTATCATTCATAACTTGATGTTGCCAAGTTCCAGTTCTCCAGACAATCATTTAAAAATAATATTATTCTAAGGAATTGCATGGCTTAAAATGTGCTGAGATATTGAATATGTTTGTGGATTAATAAAACTTTTTGCAACTTTTAACAGTATTCAGTAGTGTTCTCTCTCTGTCTTTTGACTAGTTGTCATATTTTTCTGACCTAGTTATGTGAATTGATTAGTAAAATGTCTTATGGACTAGTACTGATGATTGACATTTTTAAAATTGAATTATTGTTGTCTGTTTTCTGCTTACAGAGCTCATATTCTCTTCCAGGATATACCACTTTTGCAAAAACTCATTGAAATGAATGGACCTTGTGCAGCTGGACTGCTGGGTGGTTAGCTCTTAAGTGATGAGGAGTTCACTTGTATAAGGAATTTTCTAAGATTGTTACCTACACTAGGAATAATCCTGCAGAACATAATTTACTAGCAGAGAGATGGTTTGAGAGCTGTAAGACAGACAGTATGCCTTTTATTTAATGAATTTCTTTCTTAAAACCCCCTCCTTTTTTCTCACTCCATTATTTCTAGGTGGTGGCCAGCTGAGATCTGCAATCCCAGGTCTGTTCCTCTCAACATTCAGGGCCTCAAACATGATATCGGGGACTTTCCAGTATTTTTCTTTGGTTCACATGACTACTATTGGGTACATCAGGGCAGAGTATTCCCTTATGTTGAAGGAGACAAAAGCTTTGCTGAGGGGCAAACGAATATTAACAAGACCTTCAAGAAAGGTAAAATCAAAAGACAGTTTTTAGTGGTTTAATGACAAAATGTTCCACATTTTTTGTGTCTCCATCACTACTTAATCACATGGAAATTGTGGTTGTTGTGTTTTGTGTCCTGCGTGAAACTCCAGCTGAACTCTACTGAGAACTGGTTTAAATGTTTATAACTATATGCGACAACAGTTCTGGAATTGTTTTCCATCTAGAAGGTAGCAATCTCTGTGCATATTTGGTAAAATGATAAAACATTAATATTAGTGCTGCAACATTTAGTTGATTAGTCTATTAATTGATTTTTTAAAATCTGGTTAAAAAATCTTTGATGAAAAAAGATGTTCCTGATTATTGGGCAGCAGTTAATCAATTAAATGAAATAATAGATTTTAAAATTTGTAAGTTGGAGTAACAGGTCTAAATATTCTCTGATGGCTTAAAACCGTTTTGTTCTGGATTTCCAGAACGTAGCTATTTGTAGAGTGTTCCCTCTGCACCAACTGCTAATACTAACTCCTTCCTCCATTTTGGGCTCCTTCACACAGCACTTGAAGAAGCAGCAAAACGCTTCCAGGAACTGAAAGCACAAAGGGAAAGCAAAGAAGCACTTGAAATTGAAAGGAACTCAAGAAAACCACCTCCATACAAACATATTAAGGTGAGCCCCTTTTCTTGCTCTTATTTGTGTTGGATGTGTTGAGCACATGAGCACTTTACATCCACAGTGAGAAACCTTTTTCTCCCGGCCAGCCAGGTCTGCATCTGCCCTACTCCTCATGGGCCAGACTCGACATGTGAGCAGGGCTACCCCCTGTCAATCACCCAATGTTACGATGACATCAGATAACCAGCCTCTCTGAGCACATGCTCCCTGTACAGATTTAAAGAGGCTTGCAAAAGAGGTGCCATAAGGACATAGAAAGTGACATTATATCAAATCAGACTATTTGTCCATCTAGCCCAGGATTGTCTATTCTGACAGGCAGCAGCTGACAGGCAGAGGTTTTCATTTTATTATTATTATTAATTGCTTTATTGATTGTAAAAAAGAAAAAAGTCAACAAAGAAAAGAACCAAAGGATGATACAAATTACAAAAAATTAAATTAACTTCTTACAATACAACTTCTTTTTATGACTTCCAGTCACCCCATCAAGAGTCCCAGGTTTCTTTTAAGTAGCGTACTTTTCATTATCACTCCAAACTTCTCCCAAATTTTTGTTTTAATAAGTTTTCTATGTTCATACTGGGATCATTCTAGGCTAGCCAGAGAATTCATATTTTTACAATGCTCTTTTAAGATATTCTCTGTAAATATCCCACTCTCTAGTAAATGATTGTTCTGTATTATCTCTAATTCTTCCTGTCATCCTTGCTAATTCTGTGTATTCCAATAATTTCATCTGACAGTCCATTTTGGTCGGAATGGAATCTCCTTTCCATTTTTTGGCTATTAAGATTCTTGCTGCCACTGTTGCATTCAGGAAGATTTTCCTCAATTTTTTTGGAATGTCTATACAGTGGTGCCCCGCAAGACGAATGCCTTGCAAGACGAAAAACCCGCTAGACGAAAGGGTTTTCCGTTTTTCGAGGCGCTTCGCAAGACGAATTTCCCTATGGGCTTGCTTCGCAAGACGAAAACGATTTTTTTCGCTTTTTTCTCCCTTTTTCTAAGCCGCTAATAGCCGCTAATAGCGCTAAGCCGCTAAGCCGCTAATAGGGTTGCTTCGCAAGACGAAAAAACCGCTAGACGAAGAGAATCGCGGAACGGATTCTTTTCGTCTTGCGAGGCACCACTGTATGTACATTCGGGGTTTTATTCAAAGGAGATTTTAAACCTATTTTTGAGCTCGTTATATTCCACCACATGTGAATCATCATACCCTCTGCCTCTCTACATCTGCAACAAATGCTTGACCTGGTTCTATACATTTTAACCAATTTTGATGGTGTTAAATACCACCAGTATAGCATTTTCATAAAGTTCTCTTTCAGGGTATAACATGCAGTAAACTTCAAATCTTCCCTCCATAATCTTTCCCAGGCTTCCATTAGAATGTTATAACCAAAATCTCTGGCCCATTGGATCATTACCGATTTAACTTCCTCCTCTTTGACTTCCCAGTCTAGGAGGAGTCTATACATTTTAGAGTGATTTGTCTTTGTTTTAAATTACAGTGGTACCTCGGGTTGCAGACGCTTCAGGTTACAGGCTCCACTAACCCAGAAATAGTACTTCGGGTTAAGAACTTTGCTTCAGGATGAGAACAGAAATCGCGCAGCAGGAAGCCCCATTAGCTAAAGTGGTGTTTCAGGTTAAGAACGGACCTCCAGAACGAATTCAGTTCTTAACCCGAGGTACCACTGTAGTTCTTTCTCGAGTCTACATGGTTCTACAGAAAAACCTTTCCTTTTATCTATTTTAAATGTCTCATTAAGCTGATGATATTGTAACCAGTCAGATAAATGTGTTTGGATTTCTTCAAAACAAATTTTTAATTTGAGTCGGTTTCCTACCTCCTCCAGTAATACTTTGTAAGTTGCCCAGTTTCTTTTCATATTCTTTTTTTTAACAGAGAATGCTTCTATCAGTGATAACCACCATGGCTTTTTAGGCTCTAGCAGATCTTTATATTTAGACCACACCAAATATAAAGATTTTCTTATGGCATGGTTCAAGAAACCTTTATGGACTTTATCATACCCTAAGTAGGTGTCCATCCGTATCGATTATAAAATCCTTCCAAGTTGAGCAGATCGGTATTTTGTAACATCATCCATTCCTGGATCCAGGAGAGACTGGCAGTTTCGTGATATAATTTCAAGTCTGGCAGGGAACCCCCCCCCCCTTATATCTATTAGCAATTTGTGTTTAATCCTGGGTCGTCGTTGTCCCCGCCATATAAATCTAGAGAAATCCTTCTGCCATTACTTGAAATAGCCCATTCCCCCGATCATAGGAATTGATTGAAAGAATAAAAGCATCCTTGGAAGCACATTCATCTTTATAGTGGATATTTCCCCCCATAATGATAAGTTAAGTCTATTCCAGATCTCCATGTTTTTTAAAAATCTCTTTCCAGGTCTTAATATCTTAAAATAAGTTTTTTGGGGGGGTTTTTTTGCCTAAGCCATATTCCTAGATATTTTACTTTCTTACTAATTGTCAATCTGGAAATCCTTTCTAGTTCCTCTTTTTCTTGGGTTTCCATATTTTTAATCAGCAGTTTTGGTTTTTTACTATTGAGTTTAAAACCCACCACCTGTCCAAATTCTTTAATCATTTCCAGCACTTTTGGTAAGCATTCTTTTGGATTTTCAGTCATAATTATCAAATTGTCAGTGAAGGCTTTCAATTTAAATGATTTCCCCCCTACTACAATTCCTCTTGTATTTTCATCACTTCTTATTTTCCTATTCAATATTTCCAAAATCAAAATAAATATTAGCGGGGACAGAGGGCACCCTGCCATGTCCGTTTCCTTGTATTGCAACTATATGTAATACTGCTATTTATGATAAGTTTAGCTCGCTGTGGTTTAACCCACAGCGCCACCCACGCCCCCGCTGCTCCAAGTATATTGCCCCAATTCCTTTGCAGAAAGTTTCTTCAAAACTAGGGTCTCAGGACACCCACCTGAGCCTTTGGGGGCCGCGTTGCTCCCCAGATTTGCCCCTGGAGAGAACGAACATGCGCCCTGATATGAGTCATGGCAAACCAGAAGTCCCTTGACAGGCAAAGGTTTTCCATCACCAGCTATCTGAATTTTTAACAGGAAATGTCAAGAATTTAACCTTCTAAATACAAAGCATGCACTCTGACACTGTGCTGTAGTCTGTCCCCAAAAGTAGCCATACGAAAACCACAAATGCAATTTTAAACTTGGTACATTTCGGGGGGGGGTGCATGGTTTATGAAATTCTGAGAGTGCAAATGATGTACATGCATATATGAACCAAATCTTTGTGTGTGCTTGCATGCAAGTGTTAGAATTACACATTTTATCTTTTCTTCTTTTTCTGTTTCACAGTCCAACAAATTAGTAGGGAAAGTTCAGATCCAAGTTGCAGACTTGTCAGAAATCCCTCGATGTAACTGTAAGCCAACTGATGAAAACCCTTGTGGCTTGGAGTCAGAGTGTCTGAATCGAATGCTGCAGTATGAATGCCACCCCCAGGTTTGCCCTGCAGGAGAGCGCTGCCAGAACCAGTGCTTCACCAAAAGACTCTACCCAGAAGCAGAAATTATAAAAACAGACCGGCGCGGCTGGGGTCTGAGGACAAAACGCAGCATTAAGAAGGTAACATATAGGATGAATGCTTTTGAACTGTTGTAGAGTGTTTAAATAGATGGCTGCTTTGGGGGGGTGTCTTCCCTTGCATTGTAGCCCATACAAATAAACTTTGAGACAGAGTAGGTGAAAATAATTCTTGTTGGTCAGATTGGTTTTAAATGTACAACTCAGAGAGTAGCTGGAAGTGGGGAGGCAGAAAAAGGTCCTCCTTGCCTTCCACTATGCAGTTTTAATCTGAAATCTTAGGCGCTGTACTGCACCAGAGCTCAGAAACTGCTCACGTTAATGAAATTCCTTGTTGCAAAATGCGCCTGGAACAACGGGAACTTTGATCGCTGGAAGAGGGTCCTTTCTGCTGTCACACCCCAAGTTTGGGATTTCTTTCTCAAGCAGTTGTTCTTGGAGCTGACACTGCCAGCTTCTTGAAGGCTTTCCTATTTGCCCAGGAATTTTTAGGTTGTGCTTGGATTTTTGTTCTCATTTGCTCTTTAGTGGTTTAGATTGTAACATTTTTTTGCCTCATTCTACTTAATTTTGTTTATTTACTGGTTTTAAATTGCATTTATATCTTGTCTATGAATTCATTTTTCTTCACACTTTGTACACTTCCTGTTAATCTTTTGATAAAGGGAGAAATGTTTTAAATTAATTAAGCATATTTAGTAGAAGCATATTTCTTTGGGTTTTAGAAGGCCTGAAGCCAGACAGAATTGGCAGGGATCATAAAAATTATGTTAGAAAGAAATGTAGTTCTACTTCTGTCTTTAATACAAGTATATGTGCCTTAAGCCGCTGCAAAGGTTTCCGTGGTCCCATTGCTTGCTAATTCACAGATGTGTGAATCCAAAATGCTTAATGATTTTTATTGAATGAACCTCTTCAGCGTTATTCTGTGAGAGCACTGTAACCTTTTTGCAAATGACTGTATTTAGATTGTCTTACCAAAGGCCACGCAGCTTATTTTAGTGGTGCATGATTCAAGTTTCAATCTCTTTTTCTGCTGTACCACACTGCTTGTCTCCTAACAAGGGAGTTTATTCCTTGCAGTAGCATCACAAGTTGCCAGCATGCATTTCTTTTTAATCTTTTCAGGGTGAATTTGTCAACGAGTATGTTGGTGAGCTAATTGATGAGGAAGAATGCAGATTGCGAATCAAACGAGCACATGAGAACAGTGTGACCAATTTTTATATGTTAACTGTTACAAAGGTAAAAAGAAGACATTCTCTCTATGTGGGACTGGTTCATGTAATGCCATCTCAGTTTCAAATGGGTTACACTTTAAATGCCACTGAAATCCCAGTAAGTGACATCCACTGCATGGATTACCACAATGAGTGACATTGCAAAAGGCTTGAAATGAGCCTATTTAGCCTGGCTGGCTGGCTGGCTGGCTGCTCCACCATATCCTTGCAGGGAGTGTGGTGATGCTACTGCAAGGGTATGTGGGAATCAGGCAATTAGAAACTGGGTTGAGATATCCATGAAGCCTTCATAAACCATGAGGCCACTCATTCAGGTGGAATTACAAGGGCAACTACTTGCCTGTTGAGTCTGAAATGCAGCGAGTGGCAAACTGTGTAAAAAAAAAGGTTATAGCTAGGAATTGTCCTTAGGGCTGGGTGATGTCAGCTTTTCAAAATCACAGTTTGTCACCAGCCTAAGATCACAATCTGGGGGTACACCACAATGTTCAAACAACAAACTGTGTTGGCCCCAGCCCTGCGAGGCCCAGGGTGACTGCCGCCACTCTTCCCGCAGCACTTCGCGGGGCCAGGGACAACGCAGCTTGTTCCCAGCGTCAGGCACTGGGGGTGGAGGGAATCCATCCTCAGCGTGCAGAGGGAGCAGGCTGCCTCAACCTCGGCTCCTCACTGGGGCTTCCTTGCACTGCTCAGCTGGGGGGTGCAAAGGCTCCTGCCCCCCAGCTGAGGGAACCCTGATGTCTCTCTGGCTTGTGTGCAAGGCATTGGGGCTCACTCAGCTGTGTAATGGAGCTGCCTCCTTGCCTCTGGCTCATGTGAGCTGGAGACAGGGTGGGGGCTTCTTCAAACTGCTCTGCTCAGGAGCACATTGCTGCCCAAGCCTTTGTGGAACACTTGAAAGAAGCTGAGGGAGAAACAAGCTGAATCGCTCTGGTGATACAGTTTGCTCCTCCCTCTGTGGTATGAGGGGCAGAGCGCAGTGGCGGCTTCACCTGGAAGTATACCTTGGGTGAAGCCACCACTGCTCTCGAGTCCCTCTGCTACCAGCAGCCCAATGTTGGGAGCAGCGCTGACAGCAAAGGGACTTGGGAGAGGCATCGGCTTCATCCTCTGTACGAAGCTGCCAGGTGAAGCTGCCGTCACGCTCTGCCTCTAATACTAGGCATAATTGGCCTCAGAGAATGTGCCCCCCAAGGCCACCTCACCCTAAGAAGTCACCCCTGCAAGCACGCACTCCTCACTTGGTTGAGGTCTCATGCTAATCTGCTTGTTGCCCTTCAGTCTCACACTTAGCGGAGGCCTTGTGCTTCTGTGCTGCGGTCAGCATTTGGTAGCAGCATGTGTTGGGAGATTCCATTCCACCTTTTGTTGCAGACATGAGATTGTTGCGTGTCACATGTCTGTTTGTAGTCCAGCACAGACTGCTGGGTCTCGTGAGTGGAACTTCTGCTCTGTGTATTGCTTTTGAGCTTCTCTCTGAGAAGACGGCAAGGAGAGATGACATGTTTCTTTGTTCTGATTTATGTATACTTATCAAACCTTTATTAGGCATTATGCAAATAAAACCATAAAAGAGAAAATAACATATAAAAACCTTGAAATGTATATAAAAAGGCAGCAGATGGTTACGTACATATATATATATATATACATATAAAATCAGTGGTTTTCCTTGTTAACCTGCTCCTTGGAGGACTGTATAATAAATCCGTAGGTTTAGTATGTATCCCCAGCCTCAAGCCTCTTCTGTTGTGCTGCTTACTCTGCTACGTATAGTGTGCTCAAGGCAGCATGTTGGTGTGTGCATGATCCGTTGGTCCCAACTGCTTTGCGGGGAGAGGCGACAGGGGTTTTTCTTCGTTTTTCGCTTGTTCATCCCAATAGTAAGGACCAACCCATTGCCCTAGCCCCACCCGCTGGTTCATCTTGATATGAGCCATGAGCCACAAACCTTCTGAATATATGGAGTTCACACATCTAGTTCGAACTGAGGTAAAGTTGGTGCAGGGAGACAGACCCTGCAGTATCAGGTGGAAGACCCACCTTGTGCAGCATTCTCTTCTTAGGTGGGTTGCAAACGGGAAACCTGCAAGTTGGACCTGTGCAGTCACGATCTCCCCTCTGGCAGTGCTTAGCATTTGCCATTCAGGGCTTTCATGTGGTTGAAGCACTTTGTATTTCTGGGCCAGTTACTTCTCTACAAACACAGTTCCACATTGGTTTGTGCCTAAATTATTTCCTGTCTCAGTGAATGTTATCTGCAGATAGTTTTGTTGAAACTTTGAAGAGTCTTGAGGTAACTTAATATCTGGCGCAAGAAAGTGTGTTGCTTTTTGCTACAACGGGATGGATTCAAACTTAAGTCTTAGACATTTTGTATATGATTGTGTCTCTGTTCTTTGGTCTTTTTGAAGGACCGTATAATAGATGCTGGCCCCAAGGGAAATTACTCTCGCTTTATGAACCACAGCTGCAACCCCAACTGTGAAACTCAGAAATGGACAGTGAGTGGAGATGTCCGAGTTGGGCTCTTCGCTCTCTGTGATATTCCTGCAGGTAAGAGTGCTTTGGCGTTGCTCCATTTCCTTTTAATGTTACTCTGTCTTCCTCACCTGCCTTGCAGCCTTTTCTTGCCTTTTTCTTGAGGATCTGTAATACTGTAAATTGCTGCTCTGTTGCTAATATAATTGGGTGATGGTCCTGATCCTCAGGTAGGGGATAGAGAAGTGGCAGCCCAACAGCCACGTTCTGCAGTGGAATCAGGCCTTCTAAGGCAGCTGTGCACATCAGGAAGGGTCTGCAGTGGTTGAGACCATTCTCACACTTTTTATCACATGAGCACTGAATGGGCACAGAAGGCCTGTCACTGCCATGATTCAAGGCCTTTTGCTTTAGACAAAAAGGGAGGCATACAGCATCCTGTTTGGAATAGACCCACTGAATGTAATAAACAAGACTAAATAAGGATCATTGATTTTAGCTGGTCTACTCTGAGTAAACAAGGTGAGTAAGGTGCAGCATGAAAGAGGTGTATAAACTATGTGTGGTGTGGAGTAAGAGAAGTTTTCCTTACTCTCCCATAATACTAGAACCTGAGTTCTCCAATATAGCTGAATGTTGGAAGACTCAGGACAGACAAAAAAGTACTTTTTTGCACAATGCATGTTTAAACTATAGAATTTGCTGCTGTGAGATAGAGTAATGACCACAAACTTGGATGGCTTTAAATGGAAATTTGACAAATCCATGGAGGATAACACTTTCAATAGCTGCTAGTCATTCGGGCTGGGCAGCATCTGGTTTTCAAGATCTAAATATCACAATATACCAATATATTACAATGTCTTGAATGTTGTCTTGGTTGCTTCTTCCTTTCCACCTTAGGGGAGGAAGACGCAGCTGAGAGACATGCCCAGCCCTGCTGAGCAAGCCCTGATGCCTCTCCAGCTCATGTGAGCTGGAAGGCTGCAAGAACTTCCTTAAACTGCTCCACTGGGAATGGGAAGTCTCCTACCCCTTTGCTGAGTGAGCCCCCCTATTGCTCTGACTCGCGTGAGCCGGAGAGGCAGGCGGATTCCTCAAAGGCACAGGCAGGCAGAGCTCAAGAAGGTGCTCTCCCAGAACCCTCTCAGGCTCCATCTGCCTGCACCTTGGCTATCTGCAGGCAATTTGAGTTGGTGTGATGTATTGCCAGCTCAAAATGTCTGAAACTGGTATCACGATCTGAACGCCATACTGGTTTCAGACAATTTCCCAATATATTGCCCAGCTCTTCTCGTCATGATGGCTTTGTACTCCAATATTGGTTGTGGTGCTCCTTCAGTCTCAGTTGCGGGGGGAGAGTGCTCTTCTGTTCATGCCATACTTGTGGGCTTCCCATTGACATTTGGGTGGCTGCTATTGTGGATTCCCTCTCTGGAAAATTCATTGCACAGTTTTTGCCAAATGCTGCAGATGCACCTCTTTACCCTTGACATACATGTGTGATACGGATCCACTCCAGTTGTCATGGTAATTCATTCTGAACTGTTTTTAATGTTTTAAAGGTAAGTGTAGAAGAATAAGTGTGGAATTCACATGTGCATACCATATAGAAATAGGGCAGGCAAGGGATCTGGATCCTGAAAGCCATAACACCAGGTCAGTTTAGAAGAAATTTCTTGGCTGAAATGCTCTGACCTTGATGGGCAAGAGGGGCAGTCACATTTTTAAAAATATGTTGCTTGCTTGTCCAACCTCTTTTAAGATTTGACATGTGCTGGCGCATCATAATTTTCTGAAATACACTTGATGCTGACATTGTTTCACAAACAGCTAGTTTGTAAAGTGCTTCTTTTGAACTTCTAGGGATGGAATTAACATTTAACTATAATTTGGATTGCCTGGGGAATGGCAGGACAGAATGCCACTGTGGAGCAGATAACTGCAGTGGATTCCTAGGAGTGCGGCCAAAGGTTAGTTGTGCAAGCGGAGTAAAGCCCTCTCGGACAGAATCGGCAAATAGAAACCTTCATGCTTAATGTCACACGGTAGTAAAGCTCATTGTGGGAGAAAAACGGGACCATCCGTCCCTGTTCTTTCTTGTTATAAACAAACACAGCATGTACAAAACATCTGGTGCCTGCTTGGATCTATTTGGGTGATGTACTACTTTTTGTTACTGGCTGCTGGTGTCTTCAAGTGTCAGTGCCAGAGCCTGAGAAACAGAAGGAAGGGGGGGGGGTGGCTCTTTTTAATGGTAAAAGGTAAAGGACCTCTGACAGTTAAAGTTGTCTAATCCAGTGACTCGGTGACTCTTTCCTCCAACTGCTAGACGGCGTGTGCAACAGCAAATGAAGAGAAAGCAAAGAATGCAAAATTAAAGCAGAAGAAGCGGAAGATAAAAACAGAGCAGAAGCAGATGCATGAGGACAACTGTTTCCAGTGTGGAGATGGGGGTGAATTGGTCATGTGTGACAAAAAAGACTGTCCCAAAGCATACCACCTCCTCTGCCTTAACTTGACACAGCCACCCTTTGGTAGGTGCTTCCTGACTTGACTTTACAGGTTTTTCTTGGTAGCCATGAACCTCTGTGTGGAATTATTAAGAGCAGGCAGAGTTCACCTGTTTAACTTCGTGACACCTAGGAAACAGTTTGATATTCCAGCAACATCCCGGAGGGAAGGGAGGGGGTACAAGTTCTCCATCCCTGGCATATGTGATGGTTAATAATAATGGGACCAAGTAAAGGTGAAGGTAAAGGGCCCCTGGACGGTTAAGTCCAGTCAAAATCAACCATGGGGTGAGGGGCTCATCTCCGCTTTCAAGCCAGGAAGCCGGCGTTTGTCTGCAGACAGTTTTTCTGGGTCGCCAGATTCAGATTGCAGAATCCCCTTGTTTAGAGCCCGCAATAGTTTGCCATTTCAAACATTGGTTTATGCTTTAAATCTCACCCAGGATTCTTAGGCAGCTTCAAACCAGTGTTTGCTGGATAGGACATCAAACTGTGGTGTATGCTGCAGAGAGAGTAATTAAAAACCTGGAGTGTACAAGAGGAGAGCAGAAGTACCTGAGATAAAATGTGGCTTGGCATTATGTGTGAGCTGGAACTATGTGGGCCTTGGCAATCTGGTAACAGGATATTTGCTTCCTAGTGCTTGCACTAATATCTCCCCACACCCTGCTCTGTTTTCAGGAAAATGGGAATGTCCGTGGCACCAGTGTGACATCTGCAGCAGCCCTGCCTCTTCGTTCTGTGAGTTCTGCCCCCATTCTTATTGCAAGGATCATGAAAAAGGGGCCCTTGTGGCCTCTGGTTTGGATGGGCGTCCGTGCTGCTCTGAACATAACCCCAAGGCTCCTGTGGCACCAGAGTATTGGAGCAAGATCAAACGCCGATTGGAACAGCAGAATCCTGAGGAAGATTCAAAGGAATAAACTTTCCTTTCCTTAAAACAACAACCCACCTTGCCCCCCGCCCCACTGAGTGGCACATTATTGTGAATTTGGATAAAGTGCCATGGCATCCTCTCTTTTTGTCTTTGGAGTGGCTTCCCTGGAACTCAGACAGGGGCCACCTGAGTCTGTGTGGCCCTTGGCAGCCTGCAGCATCTGCGCTCCAATCCATTTGCCCTTGAGAAACGGGAAGAAGTGTCTTGGCAACCTTTTGTTGTTAGAAGAGGAAGCCTTTCCGACATTTTTGTGGGGGGAGAGGCATCATGTTTAAAGTATCTTCTCTGAGTGTGGAAACCAAACATAGCAAAATATTTATTTATTTAAATTTTAATGGACTTTGAGGATTTTGCGTCCTACTACGGTCAGTGTGTCTAAAAGGAGTAGCAACACCAGCCTGGTATCTATGTATGTATCTGTAGGGTTATTTTCCTGTCTAGTTTTAGAAACATGAGAAAAAGCCTCTGCACACCAATAGCCTTTTAGATAAATCTTATTAGGGGCTGGAGCAAGAGCCTATCGTGGCAGCTGGCAAGTGACATGGCCTCATTCCAGTACGTTCACCATGACAAAAAGTTTTGAGATGAGGGTTGGTTTATGTCACTTTAACTGAGTGAAGAGTGATCATACTAGAGGTTCCCCCACAGCAAACTAGTTGTGATCTGCTTACTCTTGAAGTGCATTCTGTTTGAAACTACATTTTCAGAAAATGGTGAAACTGTAGACTTCTTACCTGCCGTGTTTGAAACCCCACTTCATTTTGAAAGTGCTTGGGGAGCAGATGCTTCTGAAAGATTGCGTCCAAAATAATTCACTTTAGATAATGGGAAATAGCTGGAGGTACCTGGGGGCATCTGGTGTCTTGTCCACCATTCAGTTTAATTAAGCATAAGTCACTTTTCTACCGTGAAAAGAATGATTAAACAGTGCTTTCCTTGCTTGTTGTAAGTCTTGCCCATAGTGCAGGGTGCAAAGTAAAAATCTACTGCCTTCAGAGTTTGCACTCCCAGGTTCTGCCCTAACTGGGCTCCACTAAACTCTTGTTTTATGGGCCATGTGTTGTGCAGGATTTGCCACCTGGCCCTCCGAGGTCTCTGCTGGTTTAGCCCCTGATTATGCTTTCCCTTTCAAATTTGAGAGGCAGAATTTGGCCTTCAGTGTGCATTTTTAATGTCCAATCCATGCTTGCTCTGTGGCATGCTTGCCAATATCTGATAGGTTCATTTCCTTGGTCCAGGCTCCTCCTACTTTCTGAGGACATAGGATACTGTGAGTTTTGGTTATTTGTTCTGGGGCTCTATAGCTGATTTTGGTGTGTGGCTTGGTCGTACGAGATCTCTTGATTAAATAAAAACCTGAATGTCTTTAAAAGTACGTTCTTTAACTGTACAGGGTATAAAATGGCCCATGGTGATACCATCAGTCTAACAAAAGCAATGTTTGTATCCCAGAAGGGATCATGTTTGTTAATAGCTCTTTGCAAAGCAACAGTACAGCACTGAAGTAGCCAGTTTTACCAACTTTCTCCCAATGAGTGCTCTCTAAATGTGTCCAGAGACACTTACTGTAATTATAACCATGCATTGATTTATGTGGAAAAGTTCAACTTCAGATATAGACTGGTCAGTACCAGAAAAGAAGACAGTAGGCTGTTTCTGGTAATATCAAGGTTTCCTGGCTCAGCTTTTTCAATAGGCTTCCTCCCACCGGCCACCCCCCGCTGCTTTTAAAATGCTTCTAATTTAAGAGAAAATGCAGCTTACTTTCCTCCTTTTGTACAGGCAAACACACTACATTTCTGCAAAGCGTATGAATTGTACTTTAGCTTCAGTATTTTGCAGAGTCTTTCTGCAACTCCCATTGCAGAACAGGTTCCATTGCCTCTTTCTGCTCTGCTTGTGGGCCAGCTGAGTGGTATAGAGCTCTAAAGGAAGTTGTCACACACTTCACCAAACTAAGGGGCAATGTTAAAGGCAAAATTTAAAACACTACACTTTGTTTTTGTGTACTAGATTTTAGTTTTCTGAATATGTTGTTTGGCAACATCTTGGTATTTTGAAGGAGGAGTGGGAAGAAATCCTTTGGGGGAGAATTTTGTCCCCATCTAAAATTGCAGGCTCAGAGCTTGCCTTCCCACAAGATGGTAGAGCCGCTCTGCCTGCCCACTGCACAAAGCTGGTGGGCACAGAATGGTGCAAGCACTCTCCGCTCAGACGGCTGTATCTTCTCTTCCCTACACTCCTTTGTCACTTGATGGAGTGGGAGATGCTAGATGGTGCTCAGTTCTCCTGTGGCAGAGTTTGGATAGAGCAAATAGCCAGTCCCCAAAGGCTTAACTATTCCTGGCAACAGATGCCGTTCAGGTAGTGATGGGTTTTGAAATGTACATAGCTACTAAGTTAACCGTGGACAGTGTTGGCTTTTAGCCACCCTGCCCTACAAGGTCAGCACCCAAGGAAAGTATCTTATTGAACCAGTGGTCAAGCCAACCCTCTCTGTGGAATAAATAGGAATTCCATTGCCAGGTCACTTAGCAGCTTAAATTATTGTATGCACTGAAATGCGTATAGAAGAGGAAAAGGCATTGTATTTGGATGGAACCTTTTGGTGTGCTGGAAAAGTGGCTTTTGAACCCCACAGGTTCTTCATAAGGTTAAAATGTTTCACATCTTAGCAGGGGAGACTATGAGTGTTCTTTTAATTTTTTATTATACATCATTATTTAACTTTTTAGCACTTGTTTTTTTAAAAATAATACTGAAAAACAGCAAGGAGCCTTCTTTTAAAAATGCAGAGCTACAATAATGTGACATTTTAAACAAGTTTTATAACAAATACTAATCATGGACTAATAAGTGTTTCCATATAAGCAAGTCTTAATATCCTTGTGGACTTTATTTTTCTTGGTTTCTAAATATTTTGTCACCTTGTCACTGTAAAATGAGCAGTTTAAGCAGTGCCATTTATTGGAAGATGGGGTTGCACCAGTTGACAGCCTTTATTTGGATTGTCCACATGGTAAACAGGCATTCCTCTCCCCTGTGCATGCTTGCCTTAAGCAGAGAGGTGGACTAAGCACTCCTCCTTTATCTCTTGCCCTGCTTTTCCCCGCTTCTGCCTAACGACTTAAAATGAAGGCTTGAAGATTTTCCTCAGGCAGTTAGTGGAAAGGGCTAGATGCAGTAGGCCAATGCAGTAGGCCACAGTGGTCCTGCCTCATTTCGGTTGCAATCTTATACGCACTTACCTGAGAGTAAACCCCTATTGAGCACAGTGGGACCTACTTCTGAGTAAACTTGCTTAGGCTTGTTCTGTGAATTCAGTGGAATTCAATTTTGTGTGTAATTGCTTTAGACTCTGTTTGCACAAATGTTGATCTGGCTGTGTGTAGAACATGTTAGGGTTTGCTTTACTCCATAGATTGGAGTATTTGCTGGCTTGCTCCACTAGAATACTGCAGGTTTCTGTTCTTTTTATCTTGCCCATTGGAATGAAAGAATGGACGCATTCAGCTCAGGAACGCTGCCTGTAGAGTAAGGAAGTATTCTGGTTGAATTGTCACCATGGCATTCACCAGAGATTCAGGGTTGCTTTTCACATCACAGTCTTAATAACACAGGTGCACTGCCACAAGAAACACTTTTTTTTGTCTGCAGGCACATCAAAAGCTATAGCAATATGTGATTCCATCTCCAAAAAGACCAGTACACAATAAAGGCCGCCGTTTTGATGCTGTTCCCCAGAGGTCAGCCAGATGTGGCATGATGCAGATACTCCTGTCCAAAGTGGAGTCCTGTCTGTGGACACCTACTAGGGAAATGCAGTCGACTGGGATGCCCCCTGCATTTTCCCTGCATCAGATGTCACTGTGCTCACGGCACGTGCAAGCAATGGACAGACAGGGAACACCATGCGAGGTAGCACTTCAAAACTACACGAATAATTTGGGTTACATTTTAAGGAAAGGCAAAGCGTCTTCTCTTGGGAACGTCCACCTGCCCTATCATCTTTGCAATACTTTTCCATTTATCTCTCGAGATGGGTGTGATTTGCAGCTGCATCATGCAGACATACAGACATACATGTCTGCTGCTGTTCACAGACAAGTGTTTGTACGTACTATAGAGGGGTGCTTTTGCTTTGTTTTTACATACAAGTATGCACTTCTCACATTGTGTTTTAGCAGCCCTCAGGTGTGCATCTGTGTTACATAGATTGCTATGTGAGAAACAGCCCTTTAGAACTTGTATTAACATGAAGTAAAAAGGGAATTGGGTATTTCATTGGTCTTTTTTGCTTGGACTCTTTGCCTCCAACATATACAGGTGGTGTTGGGAAGATGTAATTACTAGAGTATCATTGACAATGACCTTCTAACCATAGTTGACTGTATATACTGAGACGTTATGGGTCGGGTGTTTTGGGGGGGGGGGTCTGCCGCTGGTACGAATTTAGTCACTTTAACATTGGAACTTCTGCCTCATTGAATTCAGGGTTTAATGTACTTGAAGCTGTTCCCATTCTTACTTTACAGCTTGTGTTATATTTATGTATTTTATATGGTATTGTGAAAGTCTCTCTTTTTCCCACCTTAACACTGAAACTGAAACTGACTTCTGCTTCAGTTCCTTGGTCACGAGGCAAACAGAAAGGACTTGAAAAGTGTCTCCTTTTCCTGTGCTCTTAAGAAAAAAGGACAGTTGTACAAGACATCAGCATTATGACTTTAAAAAATGTTTACTTTTCCACAATCAGTTGTCTCCTTTCTCTTGCCCCCTTCATGCATTTCAGGAAAGATATTTGCACTTATCAAAACACTCCTGGGTGTGCTTTAGATTGCTTTAGCGGGTAGATTTGGGCAAATCAGCATTTTGTTGTGTGACAAGCTGCGGTGCAGATGCAATTGGGTGAGGGGTCCCCTCCCTGGACTTTGGTGAGAAAGAAATGAAGTGAATGCTCTTTGCAACTGTGTTTTCATGCAGAAGTCCAGGGGTGGCAAGCTCTGTTGCTGTGGGCTTGCCATATCTGCCAGTGGGATTGGTGCAGAAACCATACACGCTTCATGGAGACGAGTGCAGAATGCCCAGGAGCAGAGCTTGGTGGGTTACATCCTTTCCCCCCGCGTCTTAACTTCATTTCAGTTAAAAGAAAAACACTGCCACTTTGCCAAAGCTGTTCCTCCATTCACAGCTTCCCATTAGTGATGCTATTGGCAGTTGTGCAGAGGAACCAGTGTAGTGGTGGTTTTGGAAGTCTGCTTTTGGAAATTAATAAAATCAGTGTGTTGAATCCTCTCCCAAACACCTGTCCTCTCCCCCCAAGTGGACATCCGAAGGAATTATTTTTCAATAAGAACTGGAGAAAATATTATATTTGTTTATTCATTCATATTGATCTGTGTCATCACCCCTCCCCATTTTAAAAACAACAACAAATAATTTGTGTTGCCGTTGAAAACCATGATGGTAAAATAGCTATTATGACTGGCTAGTAACAAGACTGTGTCTTTTTATTGTTTATAAGGGTATGTGCTTATTCTGACATTGCTATATGAAAAGACAAAAATCCATTTGTACCCACACATGTGATATTGCACAATGGGCTCCGGTACCAACAATTTGTCTCCATTCCTGTGTACTCTATCTGTAACAATGAATTTGTAGAATTGTTATTTCTGTAGACCTTGTTACTACGTACCAACCTTTGTAGATTCTGTGAAATGTTATTTTAACAAAAATCACCAGAGTCTTTAATAGCAAAATCATTGTTATTCACTTTAAAGTCAATATATTAGAGGAGTTTCTCAAACCCAAATAGAAGCTCTCAACACTTTAAAAGTCGTGTTATTTTTTCCCTGGGGATGTTCCATGGGGACATTACTGTATTATGACTTGATGTTGCTGCGTAGATTTTGAGACTTAAACAACATTTTGGAGGGTTTTGTTGTTTGGCCTATGTTCTCTTGCATAGTGTGAAATCTATGGAGCTTGGTTAACCTGTATATAGATAGCTCATTGTTTATTAGTCATAGTGTATCTAGGATTGCCTGTAATATTTTAGCTTCTTACTGAATGTGAGTGATGGTAGGAACATATAATTTTTGTACATTATATTAACGGAGATGTTGCCTTTTTTATTTTACAAATACTTTGGAATTCAGATGTGGTTTTGCTTCTGTGAAAATTAATTTGGAAAGGTTTTTAAAATGACATTCCACTGATTAAATCTTTGCTTGAGGTTGACTTCAATAAATTGTTCTGAATGTTCCAATTAAGTATTTGACTATTTTATTTTTCTCACTGCCTCTTCAAGCATAAAGGGTTATTTTGAGAGTAGCATTTTTGAATTGACTAGAACTAAATATCTGTTACTCTTTTGTTAAGTATATTGCAGGTAACAAATGGGGAAATGCCTGGGGATAAAATACCAAGCAAACTGTTAAGAGTGCCACATACAATAATTGTCAAAAATGTGTATAATTTTCTGAAAGAATTGAAGGTTTAGATTAGCTGCCCAGTCTGCTTTGTTTTGTGGGAGGAGATGTTAAACAGGGACGGGCTCCAGGGGGGTTGAGAAGAGAACAATTTCCAACATGTGAAAGGAGAAGATGGCGATGCCCTGTTGAAGTTTTCCCCCTCTTCCCCCATGGAATTGACTTTGGGAAGTGGTTGCAGGGGAGAAGAGAGAAGTGGAGCTCCTGTAGGGAGGAAGGAGTAGAAGCCTTGGGGGAGTCATAAATGGAACTGGCTGTTTTGGGGTTTGTGGAGGAACTGAGGGAGAGTATCAAGGAGAAAGTGTCAAAATAAAAATAGGAATGGGGTTTCCCAAAGGAATGTTCAGAGGAGAATAATGGAGGGCTGAAGCACAGAAAGGATTGTATTGAGGTAGTCTGTCTCTTAGGGAGAAAAATGGAGAATGGTGATTTGTTGCTGAGTATGTGAGTAATTGGGACGCGGGTGGCGCTGTGGGTAAAACCTCAGCGCCTAGGACTTGCCAATCGTCAGGTCGGCGGTTCGAATCCCTGCGGCGGGGTGCGCTCCCGTTGCTCGGTCCCAGCGCCTGCCAACCTAGCAGTTCGAAAGCACCCCCGGGTGCAAGTAGATAAATAGGGACCGCTTACTAGCGGGAAGGTAAACGGCGTTCCGTGTGCTGCGCTGGCTCGTCAGATGCAGCTTGTCACGCTGGCCACGTGACCCGGAAGTGTCTGCGGACAGCGCTGGCCCCCGGCCTCTTAAGCGAGATGGGCGCGCAACCCCAGAGTCGGACACGACTGGCCCGTACGGGCAGGGGTACCTTTACCTTTTACCTTTATGTGAGTAATAGAAAGTTGTATTGGCCAGGGTATATCTGAAGAGGTGGGGCAGTTTTGTGGAGGACAGAAATGCGCTGGGAGAACATTAAAGGCAAGCTGAAACATGGGGTAACCTAAAAAGAAATGGGGCATCGTTGAGGGGAGGTGGTAGTACAGAATATTTAGATGGGTGGGCTAGCGCAGTGTTTCCCAACCGGTGTTCCGCGGCACACTAGTGTGCCGCGGGACGTCGGCTGGTGTGCCGTGGGAGGGAGGGCAAGGCTTGCGGGCAGCAGCCTGCAGCGCGGAGCACGGGGCGCCCTCCAGAGGACTCCCCGTGCTCCGCGCTGTGTCCGCAAGCCTTGCGCACCCGGGGGATCTCCCCCCGGGAGCGCAAGGCTTGCGGGCAGCAGCCTGCAGCGCGGAGCACGGGGCGCCCTCCGGAGGACGCCCCGTGCTCCGCGCAGGTGTCCGCAAGCCTTGCGCACCCGGGGGATCTCCCCCCGGGAGCGCAAGGCTTGCGGGCAGCAGCCTGCAGCGCGGAGCACGGGGCGCCCTCCGGAGGACGCCCCGTGCTCCGCGCAAGTGTCCGCAAGCCTTGCGCACCCGGGGGATCTCCCCCCGGGAGCGCAAGGCTTGCGGGCAGCAGCCTGCAGCGCGGAGCACGGGGCGCCCTCCGGAGGACGCCCCGTGCTCCGCGCTGGTGTCGGCCAGCCTTGCGCACCCGGGGGATCTCCCCCCGGGAGCGCAAGGCTTGCGGGCAGCAGCCTGCAGCGCGGAGCACGGGGCGCCCTCCGGAGGACGCCCCGTGCTCCGCGCTGGTGTCGGCCAGCCTTGCGCACCCGGGGGATCTCCCCCCGGGAGCGCAAGGCTTGCGGGCAGCAGCCTGCAGCGCGGAGCACGGGGTGCCCTCCGGAGGACGCCCCGTGCTCCGCGCTGGTGTCCGCAAGCCTTGCGCACCCGGGGGATCTCCCCCCGGGAGCGCAAGGCTTGCGGGCAGCAGCCTGCAGCGCGGAGCACGGGGCGCCCTCCGGAGGACGCCCCGTGCTCCGCGCTGGTGTCGGCCAGCCTTGCGCACCCGGGGGATCTCCCCCCGGGAGCGCAAGGCTTGCGGGCAGCAGCCTGCAGCGCGGAGCACGGGGCGCCCTCCGGAGGACGCCCCGTGCTGGTGTCCGCAAGCCTTGCGCACCCGGGGGATCTCCCCCCGGGAGCGCAAGGCTTGCGGGCAGCAGCCTGCAGCGCGGAGCACGGGGCGCCCTCCGGAGGACGCCCCATGCTCCGCGCTGGTGTCGGCCAGCCTTGCGCACCCGGGGGATCTCCCCCCGGGAGCGCAAGGCTTGCGGGCAGCAGCCTGCAGCGCGGAGCACGGGGCGCCCTCCGGAGGACGCTCCGCGCTGGTGTTGGCCAGCCTTGCGCACCCGGGGGATCTCCCCCCGGGAGCGCAAGGCTTGCGGGCGGCAGCCTGCAGCGCGGAGCACGGGGCACCCTTCGGAGGACGCCCCGTGCTCCGCGCTGGTGTTGGCCAGCCTTGCGCACCCGGGGGATCTCCCCCCAGGAGCGCAAGGCTTGCGGGCGGCAGCTGGCAGCGCGGAGCACGGGGCGCCCTTTGGAGGACGCCCCGTGCTCCGCGCTCGTGTTGGCAAGCCTTGCGCACCCGGGGGGCGCATGGGGCGCCCTGAAACAGAGGGTTCCCCATGCTGCGGACTGTAGCCTGCCGCCGGACGCGCGGGGCGCCCTGAAGCAGAGCGCCCCTCGCGCCAGGCAGACATGGGCCAGCCCCACAAGCTCGGGGGACAGCGGGGAGGCGCAGCACCGCCATCCCACTGTTCCCCGACCTGGTTTTTTGGGGGGGAAATAAAGGAAAAAAAAATTTCCTTTATTTCCCCCCTCAAAAAAGTAGGTGCGTCCTATGGGACAGAGCGTCCTATGGGACGAAAAATACGGTACTTACTATTTCATAATAAAGTAATTATAAAATACTTTCTTTGTGTTTATTTGATTCCTATTAAAGAGAGTTACTTTATATATAGTCAATATAGGCACAGAGTTAATTTTTTAAACATTTTCTAATGGTGGTGTGCCTCGAGATTTTTTTCATGAAACAAGTGTGCCTTTGCCCAAAAAAGGTTGGGAAACACTGGGCTAGCGAATTAGGAGGCTGGGAAGAGAAGAAAATGCAGATTAGTATGAAATATAATTCAGGGGTCCTGAGAAGAGCTCTAATGGGGAGTGGCCATGTAAGATTCTGTTGCTCTTACCTGTTTTTCTGGGCTCTTGTAATTCGTTTACCGCCCTGAGTAACAACTGCAGACGGGTGGTAAAGAAAGTCCAAATCTTTTTTTCAGATTGCCTGTACGTGGAAATTACCAGATGTTAGTTTGAGGGCAAACCCTTTCTCAGTGGAGGGCAGAGTAATTCATGCTGCATTTCCCTTACACCGGGCTTCTAAAAATCTCACGAGAACCTACATCTTTGACCTTGTCTTACTGCAGTCTGAAAGATTCTCCTTGGTTTTGCATATTTTTACACAGAACTTTATAAAAAAAAATTCTACATAGAGCTTTACTTCCCCCAGAAAGAAACTGCCAGGGATGATGGGAGTTGTAATTCAACAATATCTGGAATACCAAAAGTTCCCCACACCTGTGCTAGAAAGTGGTTTGCTAGGTGTTATAGGTATGCATGTTTTGCTATAGACTAGCACCACTATTGCTCCATACCCACAATTTTGATGAGTTTCTTGTTTTAGCAGATGCTGGCTCCGTAAACTGGGGATATGTATTCTACATATAGCACTCCATTTCTTGTATTTTAAAGCCCTTCCATCAGATCATAGGATTAATAAATCTCCAAGGCTTCTACTGACGTATGCAAAACCACCATAGCCACCAGGCCAAGATACAGGCCAAGCAAGGCCACCCAGGGGTGTGGACAGATGCAAGGGATGCCTCTCTACTGGGCCAAATGCCAGCAGGGCCCCCAAACTTCTTAGCGTTCATTTTTTAAGAAATTAAAGCTACAGTGGTGCCCCGCAAGACGAACGCCTCGCAAGACGGAAAACCCGCTAGACGAAAGGGTTTTCCGTTTTGGAGGCACTTCGCAAAACGAATTTCCCTATGGGCTTGCTTCGCAAGACGAAAATGTCTTGCGAGTTCCTGCGGGTTTTTTTTCCTCCCCCCCCTTTTTCTAAGCCGCTTATCAGCTGATCCGATAAGCCGATAAGCGGCTAATAGCGCTAATCCGCTAAGCCGTCAATGGGCTTGCTTCGCAAGACGAAAAAACCGCAAGACGAAGAGACTTGTGGAATGGATTAATTTCGTCTTGCGAGGCACCACTGTAAGTCAGTTGGACATTTCTAGAGAAAGCTAGAGCACAAAAAGTGAAAGCAGATCAAGTGCTTGAGCACCATTGCTAAGGATGCTTAATAACTATTGCTAAGCAATCAGAAGGGATGTTCACCACCCCCACCAGGGGCTCAGAAGGGCCCCCCCCCACTTCCCCAAGCAGCAGAAAAAGACGGAGTTAAAGATGTAATGGTAAAATGGGCACAAGACCTGGGATATAATAAAGAATTAGAAAAATGGGAAAACCTCTGGAAAGATGATATCAGATTCACAGCCTGTTACATGATTAAAGAAAATTTCCTTAAAATGATGTACCAGTGGTATATTGACTCAAGCAAAATTGGCTAAAATGAACAAAAATATTAGTAACAAATGATGGAAATGTAATCTAAAAGAGGGGAGTCTTTTCCACATGTGGTGGACGTGTCCCAGAATCAAAAAAGTCTGTGACATGATATATGAAGAAATAAAAAAAAAATGATTAGACGTACATATTTTTAAAAGCCAGAATTATTTTTATTAGAAATTTTCACAATGTTCATCCCAAAGGAAAATAAAAGAGATTTCTATATGTAATCACAGCCACAAGGATCGTGATAGCGAAACATTGGAAATGTAATACAATTCCCACAAAAGAATAATGGCTCTTAAAATTAAGTGAATATTTAGAACTTGCCAAATTAACAGATCTAATAAATCACTCAAAAGAAAGAACAAGGAGAAAATGAGCTGTCTTTATTAATTACATGGAAAAAGAAGGCTTCCAGAACATCACCTGGCTTAGCGTGGACTAAATCCCACTGACAGACTGTCTCTCCAAGATTTACCATTTGAATACAGATCTGAAAAAAATTGATATACTAAGTACGTTCATCGATAGCGGGAAGTCAAGATACAAATTAAGGAGCCAAGCCGAAGCTGTTTAAAAAAGGCTTGAACTCCCTATGTAGAAGTTGATGTGAAAATATATATTTTTTGAAGTTTGTTGTCTATTTTTCTATTTATATTCATTTTGTTTCTTCTCTCTTATATTATTTACTTTTTAAGTTTTATTTATGTATATTTGATGTATTTGTGTTTGCAACTAATCAAAATCTTTTTTTAAAAAAAAAGTTGGATAAAGGAGGGAAATGGGGGTATGACTGCACTTCATTCCTGCTCACTTTATTTCATCCACCCAAATGTGCTGCCTTTAGATAATAAAACACAACTGACTTTGCTATGTTTTCTTTGGAAGCAACTGTTTTGCAATAAATGAGGTTTACTTTCTATTGAGAAAAAACTGGTATTGCAGTTGTGTCTCCCCACCAGTTTTCCAAGCCCCCCACAAAGCCTCTATTGTTCTGCTTGTCATTTATTAGTATGCAGAAAGTAACCATAAAACAAAAATATGAACTACAGAATGAATTGGCAAATGCACCCACGAAATAATTAAAACGGCTTACAGCTACATCAAGTTAAAATTCCCATGGACTATATTTTAGGATCTTTTAGGTTGGCAAAAAGTTGTGTATGCGTGGAGAGTTGTGACTCCACACATGCTGGATGCTTGTATATTTGTGTCTTGATCCCAGGAGCTCCAGGCTGTGTGCACTCTTTCCCATCCCTCTTTTATCTTCACAACAGCCCTGTTTTGTAGGGTGGGCTGAGAGCTGGTAATAATAATAATAATAATAATAATAATAATAATAATAATAATAATAATTTTTATTTATACCCCGCCCTCCCCAGCCAAGGCCGGGCTCAGGGTGGCTAACAAGCAATAATAAAACCAAGTTGAATGAATACAACTTAAAAACAAGATTAAAATAACATTTTAATGGTAGCGCAGACAGCAAAGCTGTGAAACAGCACATGCTTCAAGAGGACTGGCAAACCTATTTGCTTGGGTATGAAATGCTGCAGTTAAAGCAAGGAGGCCTCTTTTCTGGCTTTCTTTACATGGTGTGGGAATGACATTACCAGAAAACATAAGGAGAGTCCTGCTGGATCACACCATCTTCTAGCCCAGCCTCCTGCTCTCCCAGTGGCCAACCAGATGCCTGGGGAGGCAGAGCACAGCCCTTGTGGCCCAAGCCCCAGAGAGCCTGCCCCTCCGGGCACTCGCCAGCGCTGCTTCCTGTGGGAGCGTGTGCCATAACTGTAACTGTGCTATGTGACATGTAGTTGTATCTTGCTTTTCTAGCCAGCTCAAGATTGTATACATTTTCCTCTGCTCCCCACACCCTCCATATCTTTGCAACAACTCTTTTGAGGTAGGCTAGATTCAGTTAATATACAGGTGAAACTCGAAAAATTAGAATATTGTGGAAAAGTTCATTTATTTCAGTAATGCAACTTAAAAGGTGAAACTAATATATGAGATAGACTCATGATATGCAAAGCGAGATATGTCAAGTCTTTATTTGTTATAATTGTGATGTTTATGGCGTACAGCTGATGAAAACCCCAAATCTCAGAAAATTTGAATATTAAATGAGATCAGCAAAACAAAGACTGCAAATAGAGCAATATTGGACCTCTGAGAAGTAGAAGCATGCACATGTACTCAGTACTTGGTTTGGGCCCCTTTTGCATCAATTACTGCCTCAATGCGGCATGGCATGGATGCTATCAGCCTGTGGCATTGCTGAGGTGTTACGGAAGACCAGGATGCTTCAAGAGCTTCAGCTCTTCTACATTGCTCAGTCTCATGTCTCTCATCTTTCTCTTGGCAATGCCACATAGAATCTCTATGGGGTTCAGGTCAGGCAAGTTTGCTGGCCAATCAAGCACAGTAATCCCATGGGCATTGAACCAGGTTTTGGTACTTTTGGCAGTGTGGGCAGGTGCCAAAGTCCTGCTGGAAAATGAAATCAGCATCCCCATAAAGCTCGTCTGCGGAAGGAAGCATGAAGTGCTCCAAAATCTCCTGGTAGATGGCTGTGTTGACCCTGGACTTAATGAAGCAGTGGACCAACACCAGTTGATGACATGGCTCCCCAAATCTCTTTTCTGATGAGAGCAGCTTTTGCATCTCACTTGGAAACGAAGGACCCAGAGTCTGGAGGAAGAATGGGGAGGCACACAATGCCAGATGCTTGAAGACCAATGTGAAGTTTCCACAGTCTGTGTTGATTTGGGGATCCTGGGGGCATCCCTGAGGCTCAGATGGGCACAAGCCTCTTCTGTTCAGGCCAATGAGATCCAGCTGCCTCACAACCACTTAACCAACCATATTTCCTTCCAGATCAGTAAAATTCAACAAAAATACATAGCTAACTGAGGTTCTGCCCCCTCTAACAAAAGGCCACACCCCCACACCCCGCGCAAAAATTTTGGCTACACCCATGCTACTAGATGTGGGTTTTCATAAAAAGCAGTGGGGAGGGGTGGGGTCTGGCTGGCAGGCTGGCATTCTTGGGATCAAATATTAGGAATTTTATTTTACATGACATGAGCAGGGAGAGACATAATGTATAGGGATGGCCTAGTCCTCAGGTGGAGCAGGAGGGTCCTGAGTCTGATCGGACTTGCCAGATAATTCTAGCTTCTGAGCCTTGCAGCACTCAGGCCCTTTCATGCCAGGCCACATGGTCTGTATGCAGGAGGGAAATCTCCTCAGGACTTCTTCAGCAGCAGCAGCAACGGCATCTGATGCCCAGTGAATAGTTGAGTGCTCTCTGCAGCCACT
Source organism: Podarcis erhardii (assembly GCF_964252035.2). Lineage (NCBI taxonomy): Eukaryota > Metazoa > Chordata > Lepidosauria > Squamata > Lacertidae > Podarcis > Podarcis erhardii. Next base: position 1,649,807 of record NC_138514.1, read on the forward strand.
CCTGGGGACAGAACTTTGAAGCCTTCCTCTGCCCAGCCCCTGAGGAGAAGTTAATTTTTAGGCAGCAGCCCCTCTAGTGATGTTTCATGAACAGATCTAGCCAAACCTGAGCCATGTTCACACCATCTGAAGTCCTATGACACCACTTTAAACAGCCATGTCTTCCCCCAAAGAATTCTGGGAGCTCTAGTTTGTGACGGATGTTGAGCAGCATTGGGGAGTGGATTAACCATCCCCCCTTTAGGGGAAAAGGTCCTCCCAACAACTCTCACAACCCTGAACAAACCGCAGCTCCTAGGATTCTCATTCAGTTAAAAGAGAGTTTAGAAAGGAGGAATAAGTTCTAAGTGTAATCAAAATTTATTAATTACTGAATTTCTTACCACCCTTCACTGTAAGTTTCCAAGGTGGGTTGCAACAATTTAAAAAATCAATATTTAAAACAGGTTAGAAATAAATTACAATAATGAGAGTAGGGACATTATCAAGTGTCAAAGGCCAGGGTAAAAATGTGTGTCCTCATAGTACTTCATACACATTTAAAATCTGGCAAATTTCAGAATCAAATTTTCACCTTTAGAATGAAGAGTTTACTTTTAAAGATAAATCTGAATAAAACTTACAAGGATGAAGCTTAAGGTTGCAATCCCATGACCACTTTTATGGCAGTAAACACCACTGAAATCAATGGAACTTACTTTTGAGTAGACATGTCTAGGCTTCTACTAAAACTCTGATTTTTAAAGCAATCAGCTAAAACAACATTTCTATATCTTGCTTTCCCCAAGAGCTAACATAGTCCATAGGTGGCTTTGTTTGGCAGGGGCGAGGAATTAGAATGCAAATTGCAGCTGCTCTGAGAAAACACAAAGTAACAGAGCACACTTGAGAATGTGCTTTTCCTCCTTCCAAACTAATTTCAACTTTAGTACAAGGATGTGGTCTTGTCAGTGGGAAACAATGGCCCACAGGGTTTGTTGTAGCAGGAGAAGCCACTCTATGAAGCCGCTCAGCACAGAACCTTTAAGGCAAGGGTGGTAAGCTTCAGGCCCTTCAGGGCTCTCCACTTGGCCCTCAGAACTCTGCCCCAGGCCACACCCATCTCCAGAGGCCACACCCCTGACTGCTCATCCAGGACTGGAAGGTATCCTTTAACTCTTGATGATTTGGATGAAAGACACAGAGAGATGTGTGTAAAAATTACCTGGCCGTGCAAAGGACAGGTTTAGATGTGTTGCTCAGAGGTGCTGGAAAAAAATCTAACGATGGGGGAAAAAGATAGTTTTCAAAAGGAAACTGGTTTGGAAATAACAAAAAAAGTGAAATATCTGGGGGTGAATTTAACATCTAAAAATGTGAATCTGTTCAAAGACAATTATGAGAAATGTTGGCTGGAAGTTAAGAAAGATTTTGACATATGGTCTAGGTTGAGACTATCCTTGTTAGGCCGAATTGCCGTTATTAAGATGAATGTATTGCCGAGATTGTTGTTTTTGTTCCAGACATTGCAAGTTCTAGATAGGATGGACTGTTTCAAGAAGTGGCAGAAAGATATATCCAAATTTGTCTGGCAGGGCAAAAAGCCCAGAATAAAATTCAAGATATTAACTGATGCAAAAGATAGGGGGGGGGGTTGCTCTGCCGGACTTAAGACTTTACTATGAAGCAGCAGCTTTCTGCTGGTTGAAGCAATGGCTACTTCTTGAAGACACAGACATTTTAGACTTGGAAGGGTATGATAATAATTTTGGCTGGCATGCATATTTATGGTATGACAAGGCAAAGGTTTATAAGGGCTTTAAAAATCATATTGTCAGGAAAGCTTTGTATAATGTTTGGAATCGATATAAGGATTTGTTGGAAAATAAAACACCCAGATGGTTGTCACCAATGGAAGCTAGAGCGGTGAAAAAACTTAACATGGACTCTAATTGGCCAAAATATTGTGAAATTATAGAGTACGACGGTGAAAAAGTTAAATTACAGAGCTTTGAGAAACTAAAATCCAAAGTTCGAGACTGGTTACATTATTATCAGATAAAAACAAAATAAAAAAATTCCTTCCAGTAGCACCTTAAAGACCAACTGAGTTAGTTCTAGGTATGAGCTTTCGTGTGCATGCACACTTCTTCAGATACACTGAAACAGAAGTCACCGGACCTTTCTATATAGTGAGAAGGTGGGGAGGGGTATTACTCAGAAGGGTGGTGGGAATGGGTGATTGGCAGATAGCTGCGATGAGCCTGTTGACGACTCTTAACGACTTGACGACTTAAGAGTCGTCAACAGGCTCATCGCAGCTATCTGCCAATCACCCATTCCCACCACCCTTCTGAGTAATACCCCTCCCCACCTTCTCACTATATAGAAAGGTCCGGTGACTTCTGTTTCAGTGTATCTGAAGAAGTGTGCATGCACACGAAAGCTCATACCTAGAACTAACTCAGTTGGTCTTTAAGGTGCTACTGGAAGGAATTTTTTTAATTTTTTTATTTTGTTTTGACCATGGCAGACCAACACGGCTACCTATCTGTAACTATTATCAGATAAATGAGACTTTTAAGCAGGACAGGAAACTAGGATTTCAGAAGGAGAGGTCAAAATTGGAAACAGAATTGTTAGAGACCAATACTAAGAATTTGTCTAAAATGTATAATTTGTTGCTGAAATGGAATACACAGGATGAAACGGTTAAATCAGCTATGATCAAATGGGCACAAGACTTAGGTCATGATATTATGTTTGCTGACTGGGAACAGTTATGGACCACAGGCCTTAAATTTACGGCATGTAGTGCCTTGAAAGAAAACATAATGAAAATGATCTATAGGTGGTACATGACTCCAGTCAAGCTTGCAAAGATATACCATATGCCCAATAATAAATGCTGGAAATGTAACGAATGTGAAGGAACTTTCTATCATCTTTGGTGGACCTGCCCAAGGGTTAAAGCCTACTGGGAAATGATCTATAATGAAATTAAGAAAATCCTTAAGTGGACATTTGTAAAGAAACCGGAGGCTTTTCTCTTGGGCATGGTCGGCCAATTGGTACCAAAGAAAGATAGGACCTTTTTCATGTATGCAACTACAGCAGCAAGAATTCTCCTGGCAAAGTATTGGAAGATGCAAGAATTACCTACTCTGGAAGAATGGCAGACGAAGGTGACTGAATTTATGGGACTGGCAGAGATGACCGGCAGAATCCGTGATCAGAGGAGAGAGACAGTGGAAGAGGACTGGAAAAAATTTAAAATATATCTTAAGAACTGTTGCAAAATCTCAGACTGATAAAATGTCAAGGGGTAAGAAACAGAGAATTATAGCTGTAAATACTTAAGTCAAGAGAATTTTGAGGGAAATTAAATATAGAAATGGAATGAAGGATTGCTAAAAAATTTTGAAACAAGGGTGCAGTGAAGGGGAGGCATGGGGAAGTCATGCGTTGTTTATGAATGTTTTTATTTGTGTGTTTTTTGTTTATGAAAATTAATAAAAATTATTATTAAAAAAAAAAAATAGATGTGTTGCTCAGTCCACTGTTGCCTCTGGGTCTGCCCACCATTGGCAGCTGGCCCAGAAGAGAAGGTGGCCTTCAGGGTGAAAATGGCCATTTCCCCTGCTTGGAAAGGACAGCGACCCTTTCCAAAACAGGATAATAATTCAGTCTTTACTTTTGCCCAACTACGATACGATATCTTTATTGTCATTGTCCCTTGCGGAACAATGAAATTGAAAAACTACATAACTACATAAAAACTACATAAAACTACATAAAACATTCAAAAACCACTAAAAAAACTCTAAAACCCCATTTTAAAATACACTATACTACAGAGACCCCTTATGCTGCGTTTAGAACCAGAATTGCATTAGTGTAGAAACTGTTTTTCAGGCGGCTAGTCCTGGCCTTTATAACCCTATACCTTCTTCCAGAAGGCAGAAGCTGAAAGAGATCATTTCCGGGGTGCATACTATCATGTGCTATCTCTGCTGCTTTCTTATGGCACCTGGCAGCATAGATTTGATCCAAGGTGGGAAGAGTGCACCCAATAATTCTCTCTGCAGTCTTTACAACCCTGGATAGCATTGTTTTTTCCCTGGCCGTGCAGCTCCCAAACCACACGCACAGACCATAAGTTAGTACGCTCTCCACAGTGCAATGGTAGAATGCCATCAACAGGTCCTTTGAGAGATTGTTTTTCCAGAGGATTCTCAGAAAATATAACCTCTGCTGTGCTCTCTTCACCAGGTCTTTGCTGTTCTCTCCCCAGGTTAGGTCGTCTCTCAACTCCATTCCCAGAAATTGAAACACTGAGACCTGTTCCACGCACTTCCCCTCAATAATAAGTGGCTGAATATTCAATTTACATTTCCTAAAGTCCACAATGATCTCTTTTGTTTTCTTTAAGTTAAGCAGTAAGTTGTTTTTCCTGCACCACTCCCCCAACTGCTCAACTTCCTTCCTATAGGCCGTCTCCCCCTCTCCAGCCATAATTAAACCAACCACCGTTGTATCATCTGCGAACTTAATGATCTTATTACTGGGGTATTTGGGGGCACAGTCAGCTGTATAGAGCGTGTATAAAAGCGGGCTCAACACGCACCCCTGCGGCGTCCCCGTATTCATGATGAGATCCGCAGAGACGTGGGAACCCAACCTGACCCTTTGGGAACGGTTTGATAGAAAGTCTAATATCCACCTGCACAAACATGGTGGAAGTCCCAGGGCTAATAATTTGGGCACCAATCTATGTGGAAGAATAGTATTAAATGCAGAACTAAAGTCTACAAATAACAATCTCGCGTAGTTCCCTTGCTTCTCCAAATGAGTCAGGACAGCATGTAAAGCCATTGCCGCAGCATCCTCCGTGGATCTCCTTGCCTTGTACGCAAACTGGTAAGGGTCAAGTCCCACTGGCAGACAAGATAAGATGCATAAAGTGGTCTTCTGACAAGCAGCTACAGTACTTCTAATTATATTGCCTGTTTACTGCAGATAAAACCAAAGTGATACAGTTTGACCTGTAGGTGTCACCCGCAGTCAAGCTAGATATGTAGTTCACAGGTTGTGGGCCAATATTTATTCCAATGCCAACAACTACGACTGTTGCACCTAACACAGCAGACGAAACCTCCCCACAGCTCCCACTTCAGCAGCCTCTGCTTCTGCTGAGGTCACCAGGCCCATTTCTGGTCAAGGCGGATGCTTCCTTTAAGTACTGTAAAACAGGTGGCACAGGCACAGTAAGACATTTGTCACTGTGATGTATTTTATATTTGTCACACCTGTTTAAAGGCCCTCCTGAATTTCAGCGCAGAAGGCTTCAGCTGCAAAAAGCTTCCCTACTTCCCATCTATCTGAATCTACAGGAGCCCCACCTAAGTTAAGGGCTGGAAGGTCCCTCTCTGCACCTTGACAAGTGATCAAACAGAACTGAGGCAAGTCCCCCCCAAAGTACCATCCGAACTACAATGGGAAAATAGGGTTCAGTTTGGTACTAAGAGTTAACCTTCTCACAACCAATTATTTAATGGACAACTGCTGCCCTGCTGAAACGGCATAAACAGGGATGGCAGTTTCCCAAGCTGCTGAAGTCTGTATGAGCATGTAAGATTTTGAGTTACAACTGTTATGCAGAACTCTTCAGCGGAAGTGTGCAAGATTTTGTGGTTCAACTGAAATGAGTGGCGAGAATATGTCCAACATAAGATTACTTATTGATACTTATTGATATTAAATTCCTAGCTGAGCAAACTCTATTTTAAAAGCGGCTAATCTTCCTACTCCAGAAAAGCAATTTTTCCTCAACTCTTACCTTATGAAAAATGTGTTCTCAAAATAAGAACAACAAAAGACAAGGCTTGTGACAAGACAAATGGATCAAAATAACATGCTGGGCAAATGATGGTGGGAGTCATAGGTGAAGGGGACAAAACCCTAAAAGGAAGTTACAAATCAATAGGGACATCGGATCCAGGCCTCACTGGTTCATAAATTAGCAGAAATAATGAGTTACGTGTTTGTGGCAGTGGAAGACCATATAGGCCGCTATTGCTGAGGGAACACGCTCCTCGTTCCTCGGAGACTCCGGGGCAAAGAACAAAGGATTGGAAAAAGTTTGGCCGGACATCCAAGTTCCTGCGCACAGACATGCCGGGGGGGGGGGGCTCTGCTGGGCCGGGATTCCCACCTTGCCTTTCCAGAGCAGGTAAGGGCGCCGCTTCGCCGAGCTTGCCAGGTCTCCCGCCCCCCTTCTCAGCCGGAAAGTCAGGCCGGGCTGGGCTGGTCGGGTGGCGGAGCTGCCGGGGAGGGAAGCGGGAGGAGGTTCCTCAGCTCGGCCTTGCCGCCCGGTCCCCCTTGGCCGGAACCAGCAGCAGGAGCTGAGGGGCGCGGCAGGCAGGTGTCGGCCTCGGGCCTCTTCCGCGAGGTCCGGCTGGGACCCGGCAGAAGGGAGCCCCGAAGGCGGAGGCCGGCCCGGGCCAAGGGAGCATCTCCGCGGCCAAGCGCCGCCTCTTGCTCTCCGTAGCTAAGCGCCTGTGGTCCAGTGCCGAAGTGTTCCGACGTGACGGGAGGCTCCAGGCGGGCCGAGGCCGCCCTCCGGCATCTCCCCCCCCCCGCCTCCCGGGGCTTCTCCTCCCGCTCGCCCCTTGCCGGGCTCTGTCCTGAAATGCCTCCCGCCCCGCTCGCGCCCTCCAGCCGGGAGGGGGCCGAGCTCCGCGCTTGAACCCGCCTCCGCCAGATCTCATTTCCCTAAAAGAGAGGCAGGCGGGCGCGCGGGGGGGGGGGGCTCCTCCCTCTGGGTCCCGCTCCCGCTCCGCCGCCGAGCATTGCCCGGGACCCGCCAGCCAGCATGCCGGCATCCGGGCGGGGGCTGCTGCTCCTCTCCGTCCTGGTCCTGGGACAGGCGATGGAGTTCGCGGATTACGGCGACCTCCTGGAGGAAGACGCGGAGCAGGACGCGGAGCCCATCGACTACAAGGACCCTTGCAAAGCGGGTGAGGCTTCGGGGGAGGGGGGTCCCGCCGCGACCATCTCCTTCCCCCACGGCGCGCCTTTCCGCTCTCGGGGGGGGGGGGCAGCGGGGGTCTTTTGTGGGCCTGGACGCTGCTTGGAGGCTCGGAAAGGGGCCGAGGGGCTTCTGGAACCGGGGGCTGAGGCAGTGCCTGGTTGGCAGCGCAGCTTGCAGACAAAAGGAAAAAGGAAAGTTTTTGCTCTCTCTCCCTCTCTCCTTCCCCCTCCATCCCTTTCTCTCTTCTGGGCTGTAAAATAACTCCTGGACTTTTAAAGTTTAGCCTGAGAAAGAAAAGAGTCTTTGATATATAAACTCCAGAGTGAGGACTCATAGGACAGATTCTCTCCCCCCCCCCCCGCGCCCCATTTCAGGGAATTAAACTCTTTTCCATCTGCCCTCTATTGTTGTTGTTTTTCTTCTTCCTCCGTGTCCCATAAAAAAAGATTGCATCTGTTTGTGGCTCTTTGTGTGAGGCAGCGGCAGGAGACCTGATGTGTTTGGGTACGTGTCTGCCAAGCGGGGGGGGGGGGGAGGCTGGCAGGAGCTCAGAGGTGAAGGGCTGTGGGCTTGAACTAGACCCCATCATTGCCCTTTCCTCCTCCTGACTGGAGCAGCTGCAGACACTTGCTGGGTGGTAGCTGTCAAAAGAGGCAAATGTGTTGGGCCCAGAAATATTTTACAGATCCTTAATTGCTCATCCCTAGGAGTCATGCTACATTAAAATAATTAACATACGTGTGTGTGTGTGTGTGTGTGTGTGTGTGTGTTGCAGAACACCCAGATGGCACGTCCCTCTTTTCTTTGCCCACGGTGTACTGTGACCTATCCCACCCCCTCTACACCCCCACATAAACCTGCTTGTGAGGACTGCACATCCTACACCAGCCCTTGTCAGCCCCGCGGTCCATTATGGGACCAGCCATCCTGCCTGTGTGTAGAGCAGGGAGGGAGCAAACTTTCTGAGCTGGCAGCTTAGAGTCCCCTGGCCTTGTCTGTGAATAAAGGGTTGGTGTGTTTCTGTTGAACCTGTGCTCTGCTGAACAGCGTTTTAATCCTTCTGCCAATACAATCAGTGGCAGAATGCTCAATGACTTGTGACAGTGCCAGATCCCAGGGCAGCAAGAAACGGCTCAAGGGCTTTTGTTTTTTTATTCTCCCTCTCTCCCTCTCCCCCCACAACACACACTTTTTCATTCAAACAAAGAAGTGGAGAAATAAAAGTGTGAAAGACAATGAGGCTGTGTGATCCATGATACAACAACTGAAGTATAAAGTTTTCTTTTCTTTGAGGTTTTTAGGTGTTTGTAAATCCATCTGGGGTCATTGTCTCAAGGTCACTCTAGAGTGAAATAGAGTGATTAATGTGGAATCTACCCCTCTGCAATCAACCGTTCTTCTGCTCTGACTATTTTGAGAGCATCCACCCATATGCTTTTGCTAGCTGTTGCTAATACCTTCCTTTGGCTTTCTTTTCTGTGAAGAGGAGGCAGCAATTCTCCCATTCTCCCCCTGTGAGGCAAGAGGAATCTGCATGCGCTTATTCATTACTCTTTATTTTAGTTTCTGTTACAGTCTGCAAGGCCTTCTGCTCTGTCACTTACCTTTCCAAAGTTGGGACTAGTGAGAGTGTAGGTTGGCGAATTCCATTATTATCTTAATAAATAATAATAATAATAATAATAATAATAATAATAATAATAATAATTTTTTATTTATACCCCGCCCTCCCCAGCCAAGGCCGGGCTCAGAGCGGCTTACAAGCAATAATAAAAACAAGATGAATGATTACAACTTAAAAACAAAAATAAAATACAACATTAAAATAATGGAACATTAAAATATTAAAATGTAGCCTCCTCGCAGGAGGAGAAGGAAAATAAAAAAGAAAGAGAGGGAGTGAATCAAATTGGTTCCAAGCCAAAGGCCAGGCGGAACAACTCTGTCTTACAGGCCCTGCGGAAAGAAATCAGATCCTGCAGGGCCCTGGTCTCATGAGGCAGAGAGTTCCACCAGGCCGGAGCCAGAGTTGAAAAGGCCCTGGCTCTGGTCGAAGCCAATCTAACTTCCTTAGGGCCCGGGACCACTAGGGTGTTGCTATTTATGGACCTTGAGGCTCTCCGTGGGGCATACTGGGAGAGGCGGTCCCGTAGGTACGAGGGTCCTAGGCCATGAAGGGCTTTAAAGGTCAAAAGCAGCACCTTAAATCTGACCCTGTACTCCACCGGGAGCCAGTGCAGCTTGAAAAGCACTGGGTGAATATGCTGCCATGGCAGAGACCCTGTGAGGAGCCTCGCTGCAGCATTCTGCACCCGCCGGAGTTTCTGGGACAGCTTCAAGGGCAGCCCCGCATAGAGCGAATTATAGTAGTCAAGCCTGGAGATGACCGTCGCATGGATCACTGTGGCCAGGTCGGGGCGGGAAAGGTAAGGGACCAACTGCTTGATGCGGCGAAGATGGAAAAATGTCGCCTTGGCTGTTGCTGTAACTTGCGCCTCCATGGAAAGGAGTATAAACATGAGTTGCTGTTTATAGTATAAACATTTATAAAGTAAAAATATAAAAGCAACCTGCAGAGTCTTAAGCATTCACATATTAATAATAGGCTGTTGATGTTTTAATTTTTAAATTTTTTCACTGGGCACAGAAGGGTGACGTCTCATGGATGTGGAGCAGGTAATAATTATTTTAAAACAAAATGAAGCAAGGGTAGAGTATAATAGCCATTAAAATTAACTAATAATTAATAAAATTAATAAATAATAAATGGTGATTAAAACAGCATGCCCCAAAGCCTCAAATACTGGCTTAGGTAGCTTCATTTTTTGGCCCATATGCTGCTATCCTTGTTTCTCCAGCCTCTGACTTAGAGGTGAGGTACACTGAAGTCGGTGGAACTTAATTTCCAAAGAGATGTGATTAGTAATAACATTAATTATAATTTGGCACTTGGAGGGAGAGAAAAGAACTAAATCCGTGTGTTGGTTTGGAGTAGTAGCCATCACCCCGCCTGCCTGCTGCTTTTGCTATGCAGTCCTAGCATGTATTCTTGGAGGTTCTCCTGTGTTTTATATGACTTGCTTGCTTGCTTAATTCTTGCTTCCTAATAAGTAGAACTGCAGTCTAAAAGCTGAAGCGGTTTTTATGTGGCCCAGGCTAGTGCTAGAAGGTTCCCTCCCTCCTGCTGCTGCATTTTCAGTCCTTGGAGTCGATACCTTGGAAGGTATGGCAGGACTTGTTTCCGAGTAGCCAGAAGCTAAATAAAATCAGATCCCATTCATTTGATGCCCTTCCACTTATTTAAGGGTCTGAGTTATGATTTGAGTTGTATAACCTGTTACGTGGCACTTTCCTGGGTGACCCTGGCTGCAGGACAGGGTTCCAACTTCCAATGTAAGCAAAAGTCAGAAAGTAAGGGTAGTTTGTTTGTTGTTAAAGGGCAAGTGTACTGCCAAGCTGATTTAAAATCAGACCCCCATCTCTATGGATTGACCATTTAATAGCATTTAGTAAGTTCCTGTGTTCTGCCGGAAGGAGAGTTTCTCCTTAGAGCGCCCACATAGCAGAAGTCTGCTCCACAGTAACTCAGAGCAGGGCTTTCAATGTGGCAGCCCCTGTTTGTGGAACTATTTTATTTCCTGGAAACAAGTGAAGACTTTTCTGTTTTGACAAGCTTTTCCAACTGGATGATAATAATAATAATAATAATAATAATAATAATAATAATAATAATAATAATAATAATTTATTATTTATACCCCGCCCATCTGGCTGGGCTTCCCCAGCCACTCTGGGCGGGTTCCAAAAGAATATTAAAATACTGTGATACATCAAGCATTAAAAGCTTCCCTAAACAGGGCTGCCTTCAGATGTCTTCTAAAAGTCTGGTAGTTGTTGTTCTCTTTGACATCTGGTAGGAGGGCGTTCCACAGGGAGGGCGCCACTACCGAGAAGGCCCTCTGCCTGGTTCCCTGTAACTTGGCTTCTCGCAGTGAGGGAACTGCCAGAAGGCCCTCGGAGCTGGACCTCAGTGTCCAGGTAGAACGATGGGGGAGGAAACGCTCCTTCAGGTATACTGGACCGAGGCCGTTTAGGGCTTTAAAGGTCAGCACCAATACTTTGAATTGTGCTCGGAAACGTACTGGGAGCCAATGTAGATCTTTCAAGACCGGTGTTATATGGTCTCGGCGGCTGCTCCCAGTCACCAGTCTGGCTGCTGCGTTCTGGATTAGTTGTAGTTTCTGGGTCACCTTCAAAGGTAGCCCCACGTAGAGCGCATTGCAGTAGTCCAAACAGGAGATAACCAGAGCATGCACCACTCTGGCGAGACAGTCCACGGGCAGGTAGGGTCTCAGCCTGCGTACCAGATGGAGCTGATACACAGCTGCCCTGGGCACAGATTTGACCTGTGCCTCCATGGACAGCTGTGAGTCCAAAATGTCTCCCAGGCTGCATACCTGGTCCTTCAGGGGCACAGTTACCCCATTCAGGACCAGGGAATCCTCCACACCTGCCCGTCTCCTGTCCCCCCAAAACAGTACTTCTGTCTTGTCAGGATTCAACCTCAATCTGTTAGCTGCCATCCAACCTCCAACCGCACTCACACAGGACCTTCACCGCCTTCACTGGTTCTGATTTGAAAGAGAGGTAGAGCTGGGTATCATCCGCATACTGATGAACACCCAGCCCAAACCCCCTGATGATCTCTCCCAGCGGCTGCATGTAGATGTTGAAAAGCATGGGAGAGAGGACAGAACCCTGAGGCACCCCACAAGTGAGAGCCCAGGGGTCTGAACACTCATCCCCCATCACCACTTTCTGAATACAGCCCAGGAGGAAGGTATGACAGTGCCCCCAGCTCTCAGCCCCTCAAGATGGTCCAGAAGGATGTTATGGTCGATGGTATCAAACGCCGCTGAGAGATCCAGCAGAACTAGGAAACAGCTCTCACCTTTGTCCCTAGCCCGCCGGAGATCATCAACCAGTGCGACCAAGGCAGTTTCAGTCCCGTGATGAGGCCTGAATCCCAACTGGAAGGGATCCAAATGGTCCGCTTCTTCCAGGCGTGCCTGGAGTTGTTCAGCAACCACTCCCTCAATCACCTTGCCCAAGAATGGAAGATTTGAGACTGGGCGATAGTTGGCCATCGTGGCCGCATCTAAAGATGGTTTTTTAAGAAGCGGTTTAATAACTGCCTCTTTCAGCGGGTCTGGGAAGGCTCCCTCACAGAGGGAAGCATTCACACCCCACGAAGCCCATCGCCCAGCCCTTCCCGGCTAGCTTTTATAAGCCAGGATGGGCAAGGATCAAGGAGACAGGTGGTTGGTTTCACTCGTCCAAGCAGCCTGTCCACATCCTCGGAGGTAACAGATTGGAATTGATCCCACGCAATTTGACTAGAAAAGGTATCTGCTTTAGGCATTCTTTTTGTATTGTTTTAAAGCCTTTTTTAAACTGTTTTCAATACATATTTGTAAATCTCTCTGAGACACATGTCAATGCCAATTTACAAAGAATAATAATATAGTATCATTGCCATCAGGTAGAAGCCAATGAAATATCAAATAGTCTTATGGAAAAGTGTTTACATCATCAATATATATTGATGGTTAATCAAGTAATGTCAATTAGATATCCTGAAGGGTTTAAAGGCAGTGTCTACATGTAGGCCAACTACGTGCCTAGATCCACACAACAGAGCTAACAACAACAACAACAACAAACTACTAGACTTTCTAACATCTAAATGCAAAATGACATTTTAGGTTCCTTCTCTACCAGAATAAAAAGTTTAAGAAAGCATCTATCCGAGGCATTTTTAAAAACCACCCCATATTATATCAAAGCATCATGAAGCTCCCATTTGCCTAAAGTTTTAGGATGTTCTCCTTAATGTGTGTGTGTGTTAGTGCACCACTTGTGTTTAAATAAAAGTATTGCATTCACCCTTCAGCCCAGCCGCCCGAGTCTTATAAGGATAGACAGAAAATGACTTTCTTTGGTTCGGTACTTCTCATCATCCTTTAGCCACTCTTCCTGAGATGGTGGTCAAGGTGGTGGGTTATTTTCCTCATCCTTGAGTGCATGTTTGTGTGAGTGACAGCTATTCCAAACAATCCTAGTGCTTTGTGAGTAAAGATGTGACACTTATTCCACGCTGAAAGGATATACTCTTTGTTGTAAAGTGTGTGATGAACCTAATAAAGGGTACTGACATGACTTTTTAAAGCAAGTCACAGAAGCACTAGTGACAGATAAGCCTCCTCGGCAGGTTCAAAGTCCTGTACAGTTGGAAGGGCCAAGCATAGGGCATATGCAGTAAATAATATACTTAATTCTTATCATGCACATCCTATTCTTTCTACAGGTCTCCAATCAGCCAACATCAAAGCTAAGCAAGATTGTTGTGAGGCTATCCAGTTCTGCCATCAAGGACACTGTTAGCTCTGTAAGGGGAGAATAGAATTTTCCTTGGAGCATTCATACTCTCCATGCACAAGAAATAAGTTATAAGTCTTCCCTACTTTATTGCCAAGCAGAAAGTGAGAAGGATGGGGCTGAGCATGCATTAGAATCATAGAATCATAGAGTTGGAAGACACCACAAGGGCCATCGAGTCCAACCCCCTGCCAAGCAGGAAACACCATCAGAGCACTCCTGACATACGGTTGTCAAGCCTCTGCTTAAAGACCTCCAAAGAAGGAGACTCTACCACACTCCTTGGCAGCAAATTCCACTGTCGAACAGCTCTTACTGTCAGGAAGTTCTTCCTAATGTTTAGGTGGAATCTTCTTTCTTGTAGTTTGGAACCATTGCTCCGTGTCCGCTTCTCTGGAGCAGCAGAAAACAACCTTTCTCCCTCCTCTATGTGACATCCTTTTATATATTTGAACATGGCTATCATATCACCCCTTAACCTCCTCTTCTCCAGGCTAAACATGCCCAGCTCCCTTAGCCGTTCCTCATAAGGCATCGTTTCCAGGCCTTTGACCATTTTGGTTGCCCTCCTCTGGACACGTTCCAGTTTGTCAGTGACCTTCTTGAACTGTGGTGCCCAGAACTGGACACAGTACTCCAGGTGAGGTCTGACCAGAGCAGAATACAGTGGCACTATTACTTCCCTTGATCTAGATGCTATACTCCTATTGATGCAGCCCAGAATTGCATTGGCTTTTTTAGCTGCCGCGTCACACTGTTGGCTCATGTCAAGTTTGTGGTCAACCAAGACTCCTAGATCCTTTTCACATGTACTGCTCTCAAGCCAGGTGTCACCCATCTTGTATTTGTGCCTCTCGTTTTTTTTGCCGAAGTGCAATACTTTACATTTCTCCCTGTTAAAATTCATCTTGTTTGTTTTGGCCCAGTTCTCTAATCTGTCAAATTACACACAAATTACAAAAATAACCATAGCCACATAATTTTCTTGGCAAACAATAAAACATCTATTGGTCTTAACACTAAAGACCCAACTTCCCGTCTATTCCATATTTCAAATTCATGTTACTTACTGCCAGTACACATTTTTTTCATAATTAGACTTATTCTCAATAAATCTAATTTCTTCTATCTACCTAGCAACTATTACTGAAGTTCCTAGAATGCTGCAACAGAATTTAAACTACTATATTTATTTTTCAGATATTCTTTGAAAACCTCCCATTTAGAAACAAATTCCTGTTTTGATTTATTCTTTATCTTTTCTGATAAACCATCTAATTCGGCATATTCTGTCAGCTAATTCTGTCAGCTTTTGGATCCAATCCTGTATATAGGGGATTTCATTACTCTTCCATTTTGCTGCGATCAAAACTCTTGCTGCCGCCGTCGCATATAAAAAGATACCTTTCCTCTTTTGTGGAATATCCAAATCTGTTATTCCCAGGAGGTATGCCTCTGGTTTTTTATTGAAAGAGATCTTTAGCATTTTTTGCAGTTCTGCATGTATACTCTCCCAGAATACCTGTATTTTCCTACATGTCCACCACATATGGTAGAATGTTCCTGAGTCTCCGCATCTCCAACAATTACTTGACGCATTTTTATACATTTTTGAAAGTTTCCATGGTGTTAGATACCATCGATGTTGCATTTTTTGAAAGTTCTCTCTAATCGTGTAACAGTTTTATCTCACCCCACTCTCGGCCGCTCTCTGCTGGGCCTGGTTTGGAGAGGTCTGCACTGCAACAGTAATGAATCATGTTCCCCTTTGCAGCAGTCATGGCTAGGCAGACCAAGTGTGGAACGAAATCCCTGGTTCCTGGACACAGTAGCCCCACTCTCTAAACCAGGTAACATAAGAAAAGCTCTGCTGAAGCATATCAGTGAGCAATCGGTCCAACACTGTTTCGTCAGCAGCTAGTGACATGCCCACAGAAACCCCACAGGCCAGACCTGGGCTGTGGCTCCCCAGCTCCTTATATTCGGAGGCATGTGCCTCTATCCTTGAGGTGGGACACACAGCTTTCGTGATTAGTAGCCATTGATAGCCTTCTCCTTCAGGAGTTGTGTAATCCTGTTGAAAGCCACCCAAGTCTTGTGCTGGCACATTTTGCAGTTTTAACTAGGTTCTGCATGAAGCGCTTGCTCTTGTAAGTTCAGAATCTCCCACCCTTCTGCATTGTAGATGAAGCCAAAGTCAGGTGTTCTAGGAGAGGGAGCCTATCCACTGTATCCATACTGTGCATAATTCTGTACGCCTCTATTACAAGAACGCATGGCAAAGCAAGTGTGGTTCAGTGTGTGTGCATGCACACGAGATTTCCTTGTGCACCACTCTGTGTGCAGAGGCGTCACTAACCTCAACAAATCCTCTTGCCAGAGTACAATGTAGATATCTCCAGAGTACAATTCATTTTCTAGAACCATGCAGCAGGAAGGGCCATCTGGCCCGGCTCCTGCGGAGAGGCAGGGCCATCTGTTCCCTTGCCAGCCCCCCCCCCGCCCCATCCAAGCTGCAGCACAGCAAAAGCAAGGAGCAGGTGCGTTGCGCTCTCTCCTGGAATCCCTTTAACATACAAAGCCAGCCAGGAGATAGAGAGCTATCTGGCAATGTGGCGTGTCAGATCATTCACACATGAAAAGTGGGTGGTGGGGGCGGGGTTGACCTTGCAGTGATGTCATCATCTCAGCTGTTCTAGTGGACAGAGACAAAGCAGCAGCATCAGGGGGGAATACCTGGGAATATCTGCCTCCATTATTTGAATAGTGAGGAGCCCATGGTTCAGTCCTAAGAGTTGCCATACAGATCTTGTCTCTGGTTGTCACTTCTGACCACGGGGAGATTTTATTTACATATTTCTTGCATTTGTATTTTTCCTCTCCCCCCAAACTCAATGCAAGGTACATGATCATATTTTATCCTCACAGCAACTCTGTGAGGTACCAATTTAGACTGAATGGTTGGCCCAAGGTCACCCACAAATGCTGTGGCTAAGGGGTTATCTGATTTATTTATTTGATAAAATTGATACATTGCTTGATTGTAAAAAAACAACAACAAACAAACCTCAAAGCAGTTTACAAAAGATAAAATAGAGAAATCAAGAAAGCAGGTGCTGAGAAGAGTACAGTGAAGGCCCCTGCCTGATCTCCACAGGGAAGCGGTTCCAAAGTGCAGCTGCTGCCACACTAGATGACCGAGTTCTTACATGGGTCTCTCGATCTGATCATCATACCATACTGGCTCTTGGGATCTTGGAGAAGGGTCTTGGCACCAGGCAGGTTCATATTGGAATGGGCAGTTGTTTAGGTATCCTGGCCCCATTGTTTAGGTTTGCAAAGGTCACTAGAACACATTTATTCAGGGTGAGGTGGCATCTATCTGCCTTGAGAGACAATGGAGTGTGCCTCTGGGGGCCAAGTCAAACAGCTGCTTTAGCAGCAATGAAGTGACCTCCTCTAGGTGCAAGCCTGGGCTGCTTGTGTGGAGGTCCTGGGCTGCCCAGACAGCAAGACCTTCCTCTTGGCCTCACTGATGGGGTACAGAGGAAGGCAGAGCAAGATGTTTGGCACCAGCTTGGCTACAGGAGTTGCTAGAAGGGGGTGTACAAGGTGCCATCCAATCCTCTTAGGGATTCCACTCCAGATTTGTGTAGGGTTTCCTCCTCAGCCTTTTCTTCCCCCGAAGATCTTCCACAAGGCAGCAGAAAATGGTTTTCCTAAAGCATTTCTCAGGAATAAGTATAGCTGCAAGGCAGCAGAGGTTTAGGATCAGAGATCCCTTCTCCTCAATGGGCTTCCTTCCCAGGTGGACAAGCCCCATCTGTAGATGGCATGACAATGCGCTAGCTGTAGCCCAGTTTTAAATGGAATTTAATATATACGAACATATTAAAGCCTACATATATAGGCTCCATCACAGAGTTAAGCATTCTTAAAACCATTGATCTCATTGGATTAAACATACATAATCCTGTGAATAGTGGCCATAATCTCTTAAAACGAATGTATTCAAAGCCAAATATAATGAATGAATTCTGTGTAAAAAATCATTGAGGGGATTAAGTAGTGCAAATGATGCCACAAAATGTGTGTTTATTGACCTTTTGTCTTAGTAGATCTAGGGCCTAACAAATCATAAGAAGTGCTAGGATCCTGGAGCTGCCTCCTGTATCTCACCAGGATCATCCACCAAACCAGTATGGATAATCTTGTGCTCCTATTTATGTTGTCTAATCTTAGTCCTGCTATTTGCTTCTCAAATTATCAATATACATGTCACTACTAATCAAAAGCATAGAAGTTGACTTTCCACCTTCCTGACACATTTACTTCATTTGTTAACCAACATTAAGTCAGAGTTCCCTGGTTTGGACAAAATGTGGAACTAATTTTTAGGATCTTTACCTGGATGCTTTCACGTGACAGGAGGGAAAAATGAGAAAATGCTTAGCTTGACCCCTACAGGACTCCTAAAGCCTCAAACGATCACCTGAAACATGCTAATCCTTTCCCAGTGAACTTCCAGTCCTTTTTTCTGGAAAGTTTTGGCCACTTCTTCTGAGTAAACATGCAGGAGGATCAGGCTATAAGGCCCACTTTGTTCAGCAGGACTTTCTTCCAAGTAAGTGTGTATCGAATTCCACAGTCTCTGCCTTCAAGCAAGAAATCTTGCTTAGCATTCTTACATATGTTTAGGTCAAATGCAAATCTGTCTCTAAGCAACTAAATTTCTGAAGGTGCGTGTGGCCTGCATGACCAGAGATTTTAGATAATATTCCTGTGCTGTTGTTCTTATTAATTAAAGTTCTATACAACCCTTCTTTTGAGGATCACATAATATAAAAACATAAAAATACACCCTATTTAAAGGGCCGTAGATTGTTTAATTAGCCAAAGGCCTGGGAGAAGTTTTTGCCTGGCACCTAAGATGCCCTGGCGAGAGCTTTTCACAGACCAGGAGTCACTGCAGAAAAGGCCTGTTCTCGTGTTGCCGCCCTCCAGACCTCTCACTGAGGAGGCACATGAAGAAGGGCCTCCGAGGATGATCTCAGGAGGTTTAGCACTGTTCAGTTCAGTTTAGCGCTGTATAAAAGCTTTATTTAGTTGCAAACCATTGTAATAGTTATATGACCCAGTTATATGCATAAATAGATCCATTTCAAATTGTGAAACTTATTTCATTCATTTAAAATATTTTAGGATGCTTTTCTTTTTTTAAATTTTTATTAAATTTCATATTTCCAAATTAAACACATCAAATCAATTAGTCCAAATTATAACAATACATATAATATAATCCAATTGTTTTCCAAATTGTAAATTTTTGTGGGGGGTACCCAAGCTTCTTGATTGGTAGGAGTCCAATCCTCGAATATTTGTTCTGCTTCCATATTAAGAATGATGTTTCCAGTCTCTTCTTCTCAATACTTGTTATTACTCATTTTCCTTTCCATTTTCCTCCGATATGCTCCGCAAGTGGGTTGAAAAAGACAGTCTTATTTGTATTTCTGTGTGGGCTTTGTGCTGCTCTCTCGTAAATCACTCTCCTCCAACAGTCCTTTCCGCTCGAGCGAGTAATCGCCATTTTTGTCGTTCCGATGAAATACAGTCTAGAAACTCGCTCTTTAGCTTTTCCGACCTGTTGCATCGTAAATTAGTCTTTTTGCAGGAGGTCTTGGGGAGGGCGAGCCAAAGATATATTATTTTCGAGGAGATTGCGAACTGGAAGGGGCAGCCCTCCTGCAAAAAGACTAATTTAGGATGCTTTTCTGAGCAAATGACCATCCAAAGCAGCTTACAATAAAAAACAGCTTCATGTAAGCAGCACACCCCTGCCCTGTGAATGCCTTAAATCAATGTGCCTCATTCTTTTTCAGCTATAATTGAGGGAGTGTGAAGTGTAAGTGTGATGGAGGGAGAGAACACCTGCCTTGCAAACAGAAGAACTCATGTTCATTCCCCTGCATCTCCAGCTGGGGCTGGGAATGCTCCCTGTCTGAACTCCAGAGAACATCTGCCTGCTGGAGCTGAGAGCACTGAACAAGATGGGCCATAGCTCAACTTCTTAGGATATAGCAGTTAGATTCCCACCCAGCCATTAAGTTCCCTGGGTATTCTTGGCCAGAGTCATTCCCTCTGAGCCTGACCTACCTCCTAGGGTTAGAAGGATAAAATGGGTTCCTTGGATGAAGGTCAGGTTAAAAATTTAATTGATAAAATGCAGGGAACAAATAAATAAATAAATGAAATGATGTCCTGGCCGCTGGATGTGGCATTCTCCTTCCACCCTAGTTTTTTTAAAGATGTCACCAGACATTGCCCTCCAGGACTATGTCAGGATATTTGGGAGATGGAAGTTAAAAAGGGATCTGGGACAAACCCCCTTCAACTGTTTTACATCTGGCAAGAGCCCCATCAAGCCTCATCAGAGATGAATGGGATTGGCATGAGAGCACAGCTGTACCTGAGGCAACCAACTCAAGTGTCCCACATCCTTTCAAGGGCTAAAAAAGGATTGCTAAGCTCTGGCAAATAGTGGGCACTAATTCAGCCTGAGTACTTGCATCATGATGGCAGACCCACTGTGAAGTACTCCGTCCACCCCCTGGCCCAAGCCGATGTGCACTGGCTGAAGTCAGGGCACAGCTGCACCTCCCTTGGCAAACTATTTGTAGTTTGTGCTTTAGAAAAACGGACATCAGTCCATTGGATTTGTGTCTGTCTCCAAGAAGGGGCAATGCCCACTATATACTGAGAACATCAGGCTAGTTCTGCTGCAGACTTTCTAAGTGGCAAAGCAGCCATGTTTTCTCCTCCATGTTTGAGATCACAGGCAGATCCAATTTTATCTTTGGGACTGTCTTGTCCTGAAATGCTCACATGAGATGTGTAACATGGGAGTAGGGTTATCTTTAGGTTTGAAGAGGCCTTTGCCAAAGAGCCTTTGGTGGGGCCCACCATTTGTGGCCCCCAATTGCAGTGAGCAGCCATTTTAATTTCCTATAATGCACTTGTGTGGTGCTATGTCAGGGGCATTGTGAGAAATCCAGCAATTTCTGGACCCAGCCTTTCAGAGCAAGGGCTCTAGAGCATGCATCACCCATGGGCCATCCTATGACTGCAGCACCTGCCTGAGGATGC
Source organism: Podarcis erhardii (assembly GCF_964252035.2). Taxonomy (NCBI): domain Eukaryota; kingdom Metazoa; phylum Chordata; class Lepidosauria; order Squamata; family Lacertidae; genus Podarcis; species Podarcis erhardii. The sequence continues at coordinate 1,670,400 of NC_138514.1, forward strand.
TGTGGTCTGTAACTAGACCTTTGTGGAAGCCACACAGTCCTCTGAGTTCACAGGTCCCCTTCTGCAGGGGGGCGGGAATAATTGAAAGCAAGTTCCACACATTTGTGGCGTCTTGTTACGCTGCTCACTTAAGTAGAATACTCTCATGAGCATGTTTCCTGATGGGTCCCAGCATATCGTTGGAGCTGACTCTGGGAATGGTGGTGCCTTGCTGTTATCTTATGTCTGCTGAGAAGAAGGCTTAGTCAGTATTTGTAGAGAGCTTTGAATGCGAAAAGCTTTACTAAGTGCTAACCAAACACATCCCCCCCCCCCCCGCGCGGAATATTTGTACTTACATTGTCCTTGGGAGATTAATGCATTTCGTTAAGCAACAGAAATGAAATCCCACAGATTCCCAGGGGAGCAACAAAGAAAGGAAGCCAGCTGTAAGTCATCACTGTCCACTCACTGTACCTGGCTTCCAAAATGAACCTTATAAAACATGGGGGGAATCCAGATGTTAAAAAGCTTTTGCAAACTTCGGGGATGGGGCATCAGCCGGTCCATTTGTGCACCCTGGATGAGGGCTTCCTTCAGTAATATGTTGATGTTACTTAGCATTTATGGCAAGGAGATCCTCTGTGGCTCTTCAGATGTTGTTGGACTTCAGCTGCCATTAGCCTCAGCCGACATGGCCAAGTGTCAGGACTGAAGGAAGTTGTTGTCCAACAACAACTGGAGGGTCACAGGTTCCCCACCTCTGATTTATGTAGTGCTTTATAGTGTCCAAATTGCTGTACTTTCATTAGCTTACCAGTTTTTACAACAGTAACTCTGTATTGTTGTTGGCACCTGTCTGTCTTGAGAGACAATGGAGTGTGCTTCTGGGGGGTTAGTCAAACCACTGTGTTAGCAGCACCAAAGTGACCTCCTGGGACACAAGCCTGGACAGTGTGTCTGGAAGTCCTGGGCTGCCCAGATGACAAGACCCCCCCTCTCGGCCTCGATTATATGGCCCAAAGAAAGCAGAGCAAGACGTTTGGCATCAGCTTGGCTGCAGGAGTTGCCAGAAGTGGTGTACAAGGCACCATCCAACTGTCTTGGGGACTCCCTATCAGATTTGTGTAGGCTTTACTCCTTAGCCTTTTCTCCCAAAGATATCTCGCAAGGCAGCAGTTTTAGGATCAGAGCTTCCCTTCTCCTAGATGGGCTCTCTTCCCAGGTGGATAAACCCCATCTGCCCCTCATTTCCTTCTACACAGCATGGGCCTTCTTGACCGTTGGACCCACTTTTGGTCTCGCCGCCTGCCTTCACATGCAGGGGAGTCCCTAACTCACTGAGGTCAGTAGCATTATGTTCATGCTGTGGGTTGAGGTGGCAAAGGCAGTCAGGCATCAACATGGGTTGAGGTGGCAAAGGCAGTCAGGCATCAACATCAAACCTTGATTTGCAGCTACGGGAATGGGCATTCAAGCAGCCTCAATCTCAGCCCCTGCCTTCCTCCTCCAATTTCCTCACTCTTCAACTTGGGACAAGTCATAGTTTACTGTTTCAGGCCAAGAAATGAGGTGGCGCATTGCCTTGTGCCAGGGAGGAGGGGTCGGGTGTGATGGAGACTATTAAAATGCTGGTCTCTGTAATGCCAGTCTTTGGGGATTACAACTGAATCGTCTCAATGTCTTTTGCTTCAGGTAACCCAGCAAGTTCATAAGTGAGGCGAGATTCGAACTAGGGAAATGGAAATAAATGATCTAGTAAGGAGGGAAGGAACTTTCTGAGGTTTATGGACCACATGTGGCAAGGAAAAGCATTTCCTTGGGCAGCTTCTTCCGCTCTCTAGTTGCTGAGAAAACATATCTGTGGAGCAAAGACAAGAATATGTCTAATCTGCACTCAAGAGCTGAAAGAGAATAAAATTTGAATTGGGAGAGGGTGCTGAGGACAGTGGTTCCTAAATGGTGTATCTGGATGGGCAAAATGTTACCATCTCCTGTCAGTAATCGGCTACGCTGGTGCTTCTCAAACTTGCGTCTCCATCTGTTGGGGTCAGCAAACATTTTCAGCAGGGGGCCAGTCCACTGTCCCTCAGACCTTGGGGGGGACACTATTTTTGGGGGGAGGGGGGTGAACGAATTCCTATGCCCCACAAATAACCCAGAGATGTTTAAATGAAATGACACATTCTACTCATGTAAAAACACGCTGATTCCCAGACTATCTGCGGGCCGGACTGAGAAGGTGATTGGGCCGGATCCGGCCCCCAAGCCTTAGTTTGCCTACCCCTGGACTACAACTTCCATCACCCCTGACCACTGGTCCTTCTGGCTGGGGATGATGGGAGTTCTAGTCCAAAAACAACTGGAGACCCAAGTTCGAGATACACTGGCGCTAGGCACACACCATTCATTTAAATGACACCCCCCTCCCCAAAAGAATCCTGGAAAGTCGTTTGCACCTCACGGAGCTACAATTCCTGGCACCAAGAACAAACTGCAGTTTTTCCAGGATTGTTTTTTGGCGGCAGGGGCTTTAAATGTAGAGTGTATGCACAGTCATGTATCTTTGACTTTCTTTATTAATCTGCTTTTTATTATTTTTTTATCTGTTATTAATATACATATTCCAATCCTTTTTTTTACATATACTGTATACATATATAAACCAGACAATATCAATATTTCCTCACAAGTGACTTCCCACCACCTCACTGCAGCTTCTTCTGTCTTCTTTCTCTTTTCAACTGTGTTATTTGTCTTTATTACCTTTCTGTTACATAATATAGCTTATCTATCTCTTTTTAACTTTGCGAAATTTATTCAAAACATATCAAGGATTTTATTACAGAACAATGTTTTCCCAAATAGTCTTTTACACATTCCCACTCTTTTTAAATGCTTTGGTTTGGTTGGTGTCTAATTGCCACTGTCATTTTTGCCAATTCCAAATTTCCACAATTTGATTTGCCACTCTTCCTTTGTTGGTGTCTCCCCCCCCTCCAATTCCTAGCAGTTAACATTCTTGCTACGCTTGTAGCATAGACAAACGCCTTTTCTGTCATTGGGATATCAATTGCGTCCTTTCCTCTGGGTGATGGAAATGAAATGGAAGTAGAGGGTTTGACAACAAATAGTACCCAGGAAGATGTGAACCCATACAGTGCACTTCAATGTGTCCTCAATCTGGTAACAAATAATTTTAATGATTTATTTTATTGCATATCCACACACATATCCCTCATTTGCTTCCAAGGAGCTCGTTGGCATGCACATTCTCCCCCTCCATGTTATCCTCAAAACAACTCTGTAAGGCAGGTTGGGGTGAAAGGCAATGACTGGCGCAGGGACCCTCTGGGGGCTTCCTGGCCAAGTGGGAATTTGAACACTGGACTCTCAGGGCCTAGTCTGACACTCTCACCACTCTGCCACTCTGGATTTCCTTCCTTATCCACAAATCAAGAAAATCTGAATTTCAGGGTAGCGGTGTGGACTGCCACTTGGAAGAGGAGGAGGGTGTCTGGATGCCTCAGAAACAAGAGTCACAAGCAGCTTCAGATCCACATCAAACTTCAGTGTAGATCAGCTCAGACTCTAATTGTGCAAATGAGGTGGAGGAGGGGACATAAAAGTTAAGCTGGTTTCTGCAAGCAATGATGTAACGATGGACTTTGATTTTGTACACAAACGTCACTCTAGCCCTTCCCTTGACACAGGCTATTTTGTGGGCAAGGTGAAGGAAGAGATAAAATCAGGAGATGTGGTCTAGGCAGTAACTGGTCTGTGAAATAATTGCTCAGCTGACAGGTGAGTAAGAGGGACTGCAGAGGCCAATAAGCACTGTGTAAAGTCTCACCTGACCAAAGCAGAACATGCTGTTCAGTAGAGTCACTGTCATGACTGGGTTAAAGGCTTTTTCATTATAAGTTACACCTTTTGGCTATAAAGACTATGTAATTACTAGTCGTAAGTGTGTGGCCAACAGAATCAGAGGCTATGGGTTGAGTCTCTTGTAAAACAACTGATGCTTATTAGGTAGTTTATAGAAATGATACGGTAAATGCTTAATGTTGGAATTGGTTATCCATTTAGCTGTTCCTGGAAAGATTCCATGTGCAGAATTCAAGAGGAATCTAGGATCCTGCACGTGGGATTTCCCCCAGAAAAGTAACATGGGTCACTTTGACAGTTGCTGGACCCCCCCCCCCTCCACCTCCAGATGGATCTGGCTCTGTTGAAGCAGGAGTCCCATAACCTTCCTCTTCCCGTGGAAGAGAGAGGGCTGTCAAAGACTGCGGAGGCTGCTTCCCTGCTGGGAGATGGAGAGGGATCTGGGACACTGCCTGATGTGACAGAGTAGGAAGACACAGGGCTGTTATTGTCTCCCAGGGAAAAGCAGTGCACCCAAATAAGAAATGTGTCCCTTTCAACGTAAGGTCAGAAGCTCCTGCAGAGGCAGCTAATTTTTCTGAGTAGCTACACATTCCCTGTCTGTGCTTTAAAGCTTGGCAGGTAGGTGGGAAAACTTATTGGAACAACTTCACAGCTCTTGTGTAGCCTTCAAATTCTCATTACTGATTGTGGACTCTGCAACTTTGGCTTTTTTCCTAGACAAGACTTTCCTCTGTAATAATAATAATAATAATAATTTATTTGTATCCTGCCCTCCCCAGCCAAGAGCTGAACTGTCTTTGACTCTTTTCATACCACTGAGTCCGTACTATCAATCTGCTGCAATGATCTAAGTATCACTTTCTTACTCATAAGTAAGTGCGTCTGCTGTTATGTTTTGGAAAGGATTTGGGACAGCACCAAATGTGATGTTGGAGTTGGTCTAGTATGCTTATGCGCTTCTGGGTGACTACACTGTTGTCAATACAGGCACTTTGAAACATGCTCAAAAATAGAATCATTGGTATTTTCAGGAAATTTTCTGCCAGAAAGAGAGAGAGAGAGAGTCTGATATAATCCTAAGAGACTGGAATGGCAAGAAATCATCCTCTGAACCAGCAACCCATATAAGCAAAATAAGGCATTGGCCACTCATGACGTGGAGAGTGTGGCTCCCCTGATCTGCATCTGGGTCGTACCCCCCAAACTGTGCCTTTCAAATGAGAGTGGGAAATATGGGCTCTGGGATAATCTTGTATTGGTTTCTATGTGCACAAGGCTGTTTTCTCGGCTATGAAGTTGTGGAGGGGGCCCCCATGCAAATTCTAGAGGATGGCAGCTTGCAGCTCCACTATCCAATATTGTTTTGGACCCTTGCCTCAATAAAACACCTAGCAGATTGGGCCAATGGCCCATCTAACCCAGTTTCCTGTTCTAGCATCAGTGAATACCGGATGCTTGAAAGGAAACCACAGAACAATTAAGGAATGACCCAGGGGTTGCTGTCTGAGCCATCAAAAGTATTGCCAACCATGCAGGGTTCGCTTCCTTGTTCTTAGATGTTTATCTTGATGTTTATCGTGTTAAACTTATTTGTTTACAAGAATAAACATTTTTCATTTATGCAAACAGTCACTTACACAGTTGTTCACTTTCAAATTCTGGCAGAATTTGGAGTTAAAATGAAGTTGAAAGTGGCCCCTAACAGCCAGCCCCAAATGGTCCATCTTCCCCAAAGTAGTGTAATTGTTTCTGATCCAGTTGTCCCATTGACCTTCATAGCATCCTGCAACAGCACTATTAACGATGCATTCTGTACTTCCAAGTCTTTGTTTAATCAAATGTTCCCTAATTCCTGAATAATGAGAGAGAACAAGTTTTATTCAGTCTGCTAGATGCATGTTACTCTTCTGCATTTTTCTTTATTACCCCAGTGCTTTTTTACAGTAACCCCTCCAAGCTTAATGTTCAGTATATGTTGAATAAATGCCATATGCTGCCATTTTTAAGTGTTTGGCAGACTCTTGTCCTCTATACTTGACCTGATCATGTGAATAGTCTGTGTGCAGGTGAGCAGTTGAAGTATAGATGAGCTATGAAGTCTCCATCTTAAATACTACTTCAGCCACAAGACTTTATAATTATTATTATTTTTTTGCAAAAATTTTATTAGTTTTTACAATATCAATGACAAACAAAAACATAAAACAAACAAAACATAACAGACATAAATCATAACCTTATTGAAAATAACAGTTATTTACTTTGTAAAACGACTTCCTCGTTTCCCCTTAGTTGAATTTCATTGCATATCCTTATAACAGTTTTCCAAATCCCAATTTTAATACCCTTTAAGTTAAACATTAACATCTTTAACATCTTCTTGTATTAAACATATTATTTTATCAGTTAACATAGATACAATCCTAAGCCCTTTAAGTATCTGGACGCTATTTCCAGTTATTTTAGCTTAACAAATTTAACTAAATAATCATTATATTTCTTCCATTCTTCGTGATGTTCCTCCTCCTTCTGGTCGTGGACTCTTCCGGTTAGATCGGCTAGCTCCATACAATCCATCATCTTCATCTGCCATTCTTCTACTGTTGGTAATTCTTGAGTTTTCCACTTTTTAGCTAACAAAATACAAGCCGCAGTTGTGGCATACAAAAATAGATTAACATCTTTCTTGGGCAATTCCGAACCTGTTATTCCAAGAAGAAAGGCCTCTGGTTTCTTTATAAATGTATATTTCAACATTTTTTTCAATTCATTATAAATCTTTTCCCAGAAGTCTTTCACCTTGGAGCAGGTCCACCACATATGAAAGAATGTTCCTTCCTTTTCGTTACATTTCCAACATGTATTATCACAATTATGATGCATTTTTGTTAATTTTACAGGTGTCAAATACCATCTATACATCATTTTCATAATATTTTCCTTTAACAAAGTACATGTGGTGAACTTCACCCCTTTCTTCCACAATCTTTCCCAGTCCTCAAACATTATGTTATGTCCTAAATCTCTTGCCCAGTCTATCATCACCGATTTAACTTGTTCATCTTTCGTATGCCAGTCCAGCAAAAGCTTGTACATTTTAGATAAGTTTTTACCTTCAGTATCTAACAACTCCATCTCCAACTTAGATTTTTCCAAGGCAAAACATTTTTCTTATCCTGTTTATACAATTCGTTAATCTGGTGGTAATGTAGCCAATTTAGCTTATCTTTAATTTGCTCAAATGATCTTAATTTATAGCCTTCCTTTTCCTCTATTAATAAATCATAATATCTCAACCATTTGGTATCCATATTTATTTTTTTCTGGGCCTTTGCCTCCATTGGTGAAAGCCATCTGAGCGTCTTTCTTTCTAAAAGGTCTTTGTATTTTATCCAAACATTATACAACGATTTCCTAATTATATGATTTTTAAATGCTTTATGGGCTTTTACTTTATCATACCACAAATATGCATGCCAACCAAACACATTATCGAATCCCTCCAAATCTAGTAAATCTGTATCTTCTAATTTCATCCATTCTTTAATCCAACAAAGTGCGGCAGCTTCAAAATAGATTTTTAAGTCTGGCAGAGAGAATCCCCCTCTTTCTTTGGAATCCGTAAGTAATTTGTATTTAATTCTGGGGTTCCTCCCCTGCCAGATAAATCTAGAAAGAGCTTTTTGCCATTCTTTAAAACATTTCACATTGTCTATAATTGGGAGGGCTTGAAACAAAAAAAGCATCTTTGGCAGCACATTCATCATAATCACAGAAATCCGGCCCATTAATGACAATTTTAAGTTAGACCACACCTCTAAATCTCTTTTAACTTCATTCCATATTTTCTCATAGTTATCCTTATACAAATTCAAATTTTTCCCAGACAGGTTCACCCCCAGATATTTGACTTTTTTCACAAAATCTAGGCCCGTAAGACTTTATAATTCTTGATGGGTATGTAGGGTTCCTTGGACTGTCTTCCAAGTACAGTGGTACCTTGGTTCTCAAACTTAATCCGTTCCGGGAGTCCATTCCAAAACCAAGGCGTGCTTTCCCATAGAAAATAATGCAAAATGAATTAATCTGTTCTAGACTTTTAAAAACAACCCCTAAAACAGCAATTTAACATGAATTTTACTATCTAATGAGACCATTAATCCATAAAATGAAAGCAACAGACAATGTACTGCAGTCACACAATCAATCAGTCAGTAGCTGAACTGGCTTCCACAAAGTCACAAAAAGAAAACAAAAAAGCCGCAAAAACAAAAATGCAAAATACCGTATTTTGTGCTCCATAAGACACACTTTCCCCCTCCTAAACAGTAAGGGGAAATGTGTGTGCATCTTATAGAGCGATTGCAAGGGGGAGGCATACAGGAAAAGCCCCCAAGAGCTGCACGCAAGCTCCGCAGGGCTCTTGCGGGCTTTTCTCCAGGAGCGAGAAGGGACTGACACGGCCAGTCAGTCCCTTCTGCCTCCTCGTAGAAAAGCCAACAGGAAGCGCGCGCTCCTTAAAGGGTGCGCGGCTCCTGTGGGCTTTTGCAGGAGGTGGGGGAATTGCCATAGTTGCGCACAGCCTTTCCCGGCCGGAGAGGCTGCGCGCAGCTAAAGAAGCCAAGACAGCGAGCAGGATCCAAGACAGCAAGCGGGATCCGGCCGAGAGAAGCTGCGTGTGGCTGTGGCAGAAGCCGTCTTGGCTTCTTTGCTCTTTGGGTCTGGGGGGGGGGGACCCAGGCTTCCTCCATCAGCCCCGAGAAGCTCTGGGAAGCTCTGTGCGCAGCTTGTCCGCTGCTCTTTGGGGCTGGTGGGGGGGGGGAAATAATTTTTTTTTCTTGATTTCCCCCTCTAAAAACTAGGTGCGCCTTATGTAGCGAAAAATACGGTAAATAGCAAAAACAGACAGACCTCAGCATAACACTCAAAATGGAAGTTTGGCACTCAAATCAGAAGCGTAACAATCAAAACGGAGCACATTCAGCTTCCGAAGAAAGGTCCCAAACCGGAACACTTACTTCCGGGTTTGCAGTGTTTGGGTTCCAAGTTGTTTGAGTACCAAGGTGTTTGAGAACCAAGGTACCACTGTATAGCACTTCTCATCCCACTTGGCACATGCAGGGAAAGGTAATAAGTGCATCACTTTTTGGGGGAGGGTGTTGTGTGCCAAGAATCTGTGGGAAATGCTCCTTGGTCAAAATCCTAATTTGCTTTCCTGTTTTTTAAAGCCACATTTAATCCCCAGAACTGTGGAAGAAACTCTGAAAAGAGTTTGTTGGTCTGACCTTCTGTTCCGGTTGTTATTTCACCAATCGCGCAAAGGGTGAAGTGGCTGTCTGTGGGCTCCTGAAGCTCATGTGCCAATTTTGGCATGTTAAGCCTAAAGGCTGATAATCCAAATGTCGACTCTGCCTAGATCAGTAGCTTTTACTTATAATGGCTAGACCACTGCTACAGTTTTTTCCTCTTCACTCTGCCGTTGCCTCACCATTTCTTCCACCTATATGCCACCACATCCAGCAACAACTTCAGAGGTGTGTAAATTGGCACAGTTTGGCCATATTGTGTCAAAAAATGGGTGAAGTCACTCAAAAATAATGTTTTGATTTGCCATCTTGATTCAAAATGGTGCCCGGCATCCAAACATTGATCCGCCATTCCTACCTTGGAACCCTTGTGCCTCATTTGCCAATGATATCTTGAGAGGCATCTGAACCTATAGAGCAGCGTTTCTCAGAGGCAAGTGGGAAGTGAAGAAAACAGAGAAGCAGCTTGATAATGATATGGAAGTTCAATACTGTGATGATGTGGGTATTCCGGCTGGGTAGTTGATCCATTTGCTATGAATGCTTCTGATGCTGATGTTTCTTTGTGCGAAGCGATCACAGGGCTGCAGAGCCAAAGTACCTTTCAGTCAAGAAAAACACAATTTTTGGATAAAGAGTACAATATCTAAAAAGCTTCCACAGCTTTTGGATAAAGCAAAATTGTTTTTCATGGCATTTCCCACTTTGTATTTGGTAGAATCAGGTTTCAATTGTGTGAATTATTTACTCAGCCTAACCTGGAATCGCCTTAACTGGACCGAGGTGATCTTGGGTTGTCTCTCATAGCAAGATAACCAGATAAAAAAAACACCTTGTGTCTGGTCATCAAGCACAAGGGTCACATTGATCAAGAAATACTTAAAGTATAATTTTTTATGTAATTGTATTTTTATAAAATTATAAAAACAAAAAATAAAACATGTTCTATTTACAAACAAAACATTTAAACCGCTACCTTTCTACCAGTAGGACGGGGGGGGGGGGGGGAGCACAGGATGGAAACAAGATCAGAAAGGGACCACAGTAAGAAAAACCTTGAGAAACGCTGATTTTGAGAACAAAACCACTTTCCAAAATACATATATAGTTGTCAGGCTTCAGGGACTTGGCTTCCTCCCCCCCTTTGGCAGTAGATATGCAGAACAAAGTGAAAGGAAATTCTTACTAGTTAGAAATTTTAATGATCATAGTGAGAGAACAAAGAATCCATTTCTAGGAATGAAGGTGCTCCCAATTAAGGATCCCCCCCACTCCCCCCCCCCAGTTACTTCCATGTCTTGCAGTCTGACCTCATAACCACTTTGCTTTCTCTGCTGCCACCTTATCCGCTCCTCCTGACCTTGGGCTGAGCAGATGTACACTTTCTAGTGAAAGAGAGTCTGTTAACCCTCTCTCTCCCAGTTCTTCTTCTCCTATCTGTTCACCACTCATTTCTTCCCAACATCTGTCTTCTGAACTATGTCCCTCTGCAAACCACTGTTCCAAATTTATACTGTCCCACTGCTCCTGGGAAGATTCAGGACCCTGATCAGGAGCAGGGGGAGGGGAGACTCCCACCATTCCTCTTCAGTGCCGCCCTCCTCAGCACCATCCCTGGCAATAGTGGGGTTTGTGGCCATATTCAGTTTATAACCCACTCTGGGGCCTTAGGATGGAAGATGGGTAAGATATAACAAGAAATAAGTAAACAAACATTGTAAACCATTCTGGGGTCCATTTTTAGAACCAAAAGGCAATATATAAACGTGTTTATGTATCAATTAAATATTTTCAAATAGAGCAACTGAGGCCGAGAGCATGGTTTTGCCTAAGGGTTCAATGAGATTTTGAGCTGTAGCTTTTCTTATTGCTACACGACTCTCACAGTGAGTGCATCTGATCCCTAACTGAAGAAGGGCCCTGGGTGTGTGATCTGGCATCTTGCTGTGAGAGTGGACAGAGGCTTCCCAGAATTTAGCTTTGAGTGTCTTCGCCTTGTTGCTATTCTCAGAGTCTCTTCATGCAGCCAAGGCTGCTGCCAGGCAAACATCCCAAGAACTGGAGCCTGCTTGTGCAAACACTGGAGAGATCAGGCATCCAACAGAGGAGCAAAAAGCCCTTCACTAGTTCGTGAGGCGGCTGCTAGGCAACAGGCCACAGTGGGCCATGGAATCTCTGACTGTGCTGCTGTCCAAGAGACCTTTAATAGAAGGTTTCGTTCCTCCTGCTCATTCCCCCTCCCATCCCTCAAACAAATTTTGGAATTTTCACCCTCTTATTACACAGTGAGTTCTGCGGATCATAACTCTAGTCTTGCAGCTGAAGCAGGCTGGCTGGTGGCAACGGTGGGATCTTGTAGCAGGTTGCTACTCTCCAAGGCTGTCATTTCTTTCCTCTGCAGAATTTAGAGAACTGCATTCTGCACAGTATTGTGGACTTAAACTGCCTCCTGTGCAGCATTGCTGCAGGCTGTGTTTTATTTTAAATACCGGTAGTTGTCTGTGCCAGGCTTTGCCAGTGGCTGAGAAGAGGAGGAAAGTCAAAGTGGAATCCTTTCCGGACAGATGAGAAAAGTAGAGATGGGGCCTGTATCTGCTTTGGTGCCTTTTCACTTTGCCAGAAGCAGGCAGAATCCTGAGAAATGAACGGAAAGCTCTGTGGAATCTGGCTGTGGGGCCATTGCTCCAGAACTCAGCATAACAATGGAGGCCCACTTGCCCTGTGACTTGGAGAGGCGCCTGGCTTATGGGGCTATGATTTGAATCATTGAGGTGGAATCAAATCTAACAACTGGTGCAGACATGCCTGCACATTCATTTTGTAGGTTTTCATTCCACATCTGCTGAGTTTAAATGCAGGAAGTATAAAGGCTTGAAAAACAAACTGGGTCAATCTGCTGGAACAGCCAACTAACCCTTTCCACTTTGCTTTGAGTAACCTTGTTTTTTATGATGATTCTCACAGCTGCGTTTTGTCATGCACCAGCTAACGTCTAAGAAATAACCATAGGAAATAGTTCTGATTTATCATCATGTGATGGCAACACCTGTCAGTGGAGGCAAGTGCAATAAGTGATATGTTTCCTGAGCAATTTGCATAGCGTTAATTGGCCAAGAAAGGACTATATGGATTTGCATTTCACACACCAGTGAAAGCATCATAGTCGGTAGGGCTCACCCCTTGCTGGCCCAAAGGCAAATAAGGTTGCCAGGTAAGCAGGCCTTGGAAGAGCTTCTGTTCAGCCACTTACAGTTAGAATGTGCTGTTCACAACAGACAGTGATCCTGCTCAGATTAGGTCCTTGTAACACTGGTCCTAAAAGATCTACATTGCTTCCTGGCACAACTCAAAATGTTGGCATTGACCTTTAAAGCCCTAAATGTATACCTGAAAGAGCATCTCCATCCTCATCGTCCATCCCAGACACTGAGATGCAGCTCCAAGGGTCTCCTGAAGGTTCCCTCATTGTGAGAAATTACTCTACAGGAAACCAAGCAGAGAGCCTCCTTGGTAGTGGAGCCCACCCTGTGGAACACCCTTCCATCAGATGTCAAGGAGATAAGTAACTATATGACATTCCGTAGATATCTGAAGACAGCCCTGTATCAGGGAGCCTTTAATGTGTGATTTGCTGTTATGTTTTTGTATATTCTGTTGGAAACTGCCCAGAGTGGCTGGGGCAACCCAGTCAGATGGGTTCTTCTTCTTGTTCTTCTTCTTCTTCTTCAGCAGGGGTGGATGATTATAGATGTAAAAGTCATTCAAGGTGTTGTGGGATGCCAGCCTTTCAACAAGAGCCGGAAGAACTAAGGGTGTGGTTATTCCACTGAGCCCCCTGTGTCCCTCCAGATCCTTTTGGTCCTCAGCTCCCATAAGCTGCAGCCAGGAATTGTGGGAGTTGTAATCCAGCAACATCTGGAATCCCACTGTTTTTCCATGCCTGTCTTAACTGCCTCATCCACCTCTTGCACTGCGCTGCTGCCTATTCTCCAGCTCAGTCAAATGGCAGTGGGTGGATAGGGGGAAGGACTGATTTCGGAAGCTGCTTTTATATCAAGTCGTACTGTTTGCCGATCTGTCCCAATATTGCCGTTGAGGTTCTTTCACCTCACCTGCTACCTGATCCTTTTAACTTGCAATGCCAGGGGTTGAACTTCTGCATGCAGTGCTCATGCTCCACCACTGAGCCATACTTCCTTCCTCATGACACTCTTGCAAAAGAAAGTTTGGCTGTCATTTAACGCTCATGTCTTTTTCTCGATGTTTGGGCTCCCTAGGTTGTCTAGCTCCTCCTAGAGCCTTTGCCTTCCTCATGATGATGTTAAGTCCCTGTTCTTTGTATTGAACTGGCAAAATTTTCTTCCCTGCAGTTCTGTTTGTGTATTCTTCACAGCTACCAGCATGTGTTTTTGTTATATAGGGAGCAGCTGGGCTGTGAGGGGGAGGGTATGCAGGGAACATTCTTGACATAACTTCACAACTTTGGGAAGTATGTTGGATCTGCTGATCTGTTGATTCTGTGGCTGTATTATTATTATTATTATTGCCAGATAAGCAACTGGCAAGAATACAGTTTTTCTAAACAGATCTACTGTGTTTCAGATGATAAAATGGGGATTTAGGGGCTAGTAAGCTTGGGTTCATGCCGAACCATAGGCTCCCTATGAATAGTCTTTTGGAAACTCCTGAACATTTTGGCATTGATTCCCCTCCTGTAAAATGGGCAGGTTTTAGAATGGCCTGTTCGTTATTTCATCTTGCATGCCCAGCAAGGACAGTGGTGTGCTATGGCACTGCCATCTCTTTGACACCTGCCCAAACCCCTGAGCCTGGAGCGCAGTTACAGAATTATAGAGTTGGAAGGGACCCTGAGGATCATCTGGTCCAGCCCCCTTCAAATTGGAATGGTGTGAGTGTTAAACAAAAACAAAACAAAACCCTGATTTGCATCCTGAGGACTTGTAAAGCAGCACAGGCAGTTTGGCCATCAGACCACTACCAACCTCAAATTTAGCTATGTGGGGATAGACTTCACAAGATGTGAAGCACACTTCTTTTGGGATCTTTGCATGTGGCTGTTTGCACACCCTACTCTGTCATGGAATTTATTTCTTTGTAGACCTAGATGCCAGGTCTGGCTGTGTATTCATCTCCAACTTCAAACTATTACTGCTGTTGATCATTCTATGACTGAAGCAGCTCATGGATTACTTTTTCTGCTGGGCAGCAAACTTCAGTGAGGACTCCCCCACCCTGGAATAAATGTTTCCTGGAACAGGCATGGATGTCTCATCCTAATTATATTTGCAGCTAGTTGAAAGGCTTGTTGTAATTGGGGGAAGGCGCAGAGTAAGATGTACATTGCAAGGGACTCTACGTACACACGAAGACATATTGTAGGCCACACACATCTCACCAGTACTTGCCTTTAGGGACTGGGGTATCCAGAGGCGAGAGCGGATGCTCCCAAGTGGTTTTGGTTTTAGGAGGACTTACATGGGAGCAACTCAGAGGCTAAACCTGGGGAGAGCATTTGGAGAGGGATTAGACCACACTGCCACAAGGACAAGTCTATTCACGATCTGCACAGCCATATGGGGAGGTGGGAAGGAATTGCAGTGGGGACAAAGGGGGCCTCACCCCGTATGTTTTGTGAGCTCCTCCCTAGGTACTATGTTTCAAAGGCCCTGGGAGGGGAGTATAATTTGGCTAATATTGGCAGGAATCCAAGGGGATGCGGCTTCTGAATTTCATTCATGAAAATGCAAATATGGCAGCACCAGCTGTATGGCCCTTGGAACAGTTGCTAGCTGCTGCCTGATTGCTACAAAGGGAATGAGGCTGTGCAGCACCAGTGCAGGCTAATTTCCAGGCCTGACAAGTAAATTGCCTCTAATTTAATTGCTAGTAGCATCGTTCTGGCCTCAGAACACAGAATGTGAGATCTCCTGTGCTGAAGTGCTTCCTCATCTGCAAAGCTGGCCCAGGGTCGCTTCCTTTCTTCACTTAAGAGTTTTTCACTTTTTTGATCATGAAAACTGTCTCCTCCATGTCCCTTGGGAGCTTCTGTGATGCTTTTGTCTGGCTGTGTTAGTTACCCAACAGATGTCTGAACAGATACTTATTTAGATGTAAATCATAGGTCACCATCCCAGACAAAAAACACTTGTAGTTACAGTGATGGCCACTAAAACCTTCATGTGAAAAGCCAGCTATAAATAAAACTCAGTACCTTTACATTATTCATTTACATTTATTTATTTGCAGACATAGGAAAATTAATTGTAGCTTTCAATTAATTGTATGCTTTTCTTGTTTACCATGAACATGTTAACATTTAATAACAGGAGAGAAACTATTTCAATGAACATCCAGCTAATCTAGTTCATCTGCTGTAAATAGTAACAGTAACAAAATAGTCAATTTTTGTATAATGCCATTACACCAAGGAGAGCATCAAACCTGCCTTGCAGATATGTGGACAGGTAACAGGAAATTTTCTAAGCAGATTTTGATTAATGTCCCTTTGGAGATTTATTGAGCCTTTCTCAGGGCTGGATGTATGTTCCTCTTTTGCACAAGCACTGGAGGGAACGGGGGTAGAAAGGATTGACAATGTCTTTAAAAGGGTGGAAAAGCATTAGCAAAGAATGCTGCATTTGGTGCAACTTTCCCATATGATCACTGTTTATTTTTCTAAAAGAGCAGCTTTATACCATGAAGATGGGGAGGGAGAAGAAAGGGAATGGCAGAAAAAGGGAGAAGAGAAGGAGGCGAGGGGAGACACAAGACGGGGCTCCTGCCCACCGCTAGCACCACGTCAGAAATAGATCTGTTTTCAGAAGTATCAGAAACCAGAGGGAATTCTGAATTAGATTTTCAGGGGTCAGGTCAGGGATTTAGTGCTATGCATAGGAGCTATGCTACTAAAACACAAAATAAATTATGTAAATGAGTAAGTTGTTCATAGAATCATAGAATCATAGAGTTGGAAGAGACCACAAGTGCCATCGAGTCCAACCCCCTGCCAAGCAGGAAACACCATCAGAGCACTCCTGACATATGGTTGTCAAGCCTCTGCTTAAAGACCTCCAAAGAAGGAGACTCCACCACACTCCTTGGCAGCAAATTCCACTGTCGAACAGCTCTTACTGTCAGGAAGTTCTTCCTAATGTTTAGGTGGAATCTTTTTTCTTGTAGTTTGGAACCATTGCTCTGTGTCCGCTTCTCTGGAGCAGCAGAAAACAACCTTTCTCCCTCCTCTATGTGACATCCTTTTATATATTGGAACATGGCTATCATATCACCCCTTAACCTCCTCTTCTCCAGGCTAAACATGCCCAGCTCCCTTAGCCGTTCCTCATAAGGCATCGTTTCCAGGCCTTTGACCATTTTGGTTGCCCTCCTCTGGACACGTTCCAGTTTGTCAGTGTCCTCCTTGAACTGTGGTGCCCAGAACTGGACACAGTACTCCAGGTGAGGTCTGACCAGAGCAGAATACAGTGGCACTATTACTTCCCTTGATCTAGATGCTATACTCCTATTGATGCAGCCCAGAATTGCATTGGCTTTTTTAGCTGCCACATCACACTGTTGGCTCATGTCAAGTTTGTGGTCAACCAAGACTCCTAGATCCTTTTCACATGTACTGCTCTCAAGCCAGGTGTCACCCATCTTGTATTTGTGCCTCTCATTTTTTTTGCCCAAGTGCAAGACTTTACATTTCTCCCTGTTAAAATTCATCTTGTTTGTTTTGGCCCAGTTCTCTAATCTGTCATGGTCGTTTTGAAGTGTGATCCTGTCCTCTGGGGTGTTAGCCACCCCTCCCAGTTTGGTGTCATCTGCAAATTTGATCAG
This sequence comes from Podarcis erhardii, assembly GCF_964252035.2. Lineage (NCBI taxonomy): Eukaryota > Metazoa > Chordata > Lepidosauria > Squamata > Lacertidae > Podarcis > Podarcis erhardii. Next base: position 1,687,433 of record NC_138514.1, read on the forward strand.
GATGCCCTTGAGTCCATCATCCAAGTCGTTGATAAAGATGTTGAATAAGACCGGGCCCAAGACAGAACCCTGTGGCACCCCACTAGTCACTCTTCTCCAGGATGAAGAGGAACCATTGATGAGCAGCACCCTTTGGGTTCGGTCAGTCAGCCAGTTACAAATCCACTGAGTGGTAGCATAGTCAAGACCGCATTTTACCAGCTTCTTTACAAGAATATCATGGGGCACCTTGTCAAATGCCTTGCTGAAATCAAGGTAGGCTACATCCACTGCGTACCCTTCATCTACCAGGCTTGTAATTCTGTCAAAAAACGAGATCAGGTTAGTCTGACATGACTTATTTTTCAGAAATCCATGCTGACTATTGGTGATCACAGCATTCCTTTCTAGGTGCTCACAGACTGTTTGCTTAATGATCTGCTCCAGAATCTTCCCTGGTATTGATGTCAGACTGACTGGGCGGTAATTATTTGGGTCCTCTCTTTTCCCCTTTTTGAAAATAGGGACAACATTTGCCCTCCTCCAGTCTGCCGGGACTTCGCCTGTTCTCCAGGAATTCTCAAAGATGACTGCCAGTGGTTCTGAGATCACATCTGCCAGTTTTTTTAATACTCTTGGATGCAGTTCATCTGGCCCTGGAGACTTGAATACATCTAAACTAGCCAAGCATTCTTGTACTATCTCCTTAGTTATTCTGGGCTGTGTTTCCTCTGCTGAATCATTTGCTCCAAATTCTTCAGGTCGGGCATTGTTTTCTTTATCGGAGAAGACTGAGGCAAAGAAGGCATTGAGGAGTTCAGCCCTTTCTGTGTCCCCTGTTTGCATTTCACCATCTTCTCCTCTGAGCGACCCCACTGTTTCTTTGTTCTTCCTTTTGCTACGAACATACCCATAAAAGCCTTTTTTGTTGCTTTTAACCTCTCTAGCAAGCCTGAGTTCATTCTGTGCTTTAGCTTTTCTGACTTTGTGTCTACACGTGCTGGCTATTTGTTTGAATTCCTCTTTGGTGGTTTCCCCCCTTTTCCATTTTTTGTACACATCCTTTTTTAATCTTAACTCAGTTAAAAGTTCTTTAGAGTTAAAAGTTAAAAGTTCTTTAAAGTTCATATTTGAGTGATCTGAATAATGCACACAGGTTGCAGAATTTTGCTTGTCTCTGCACATAATTTTGACCTTTTTTGTAATTTCATCCTGTGGTTTGTTGTCTGGCATACTTGCTTGACTCACCTAGATGTATTCCATTATGCAGATCCTTCAGCTAGAAGGCACCACTATCCAAAGACATGTTGTCCTCTCCTACTGCCTGCTTGTAGCCTGTGAAATAACTGAAATGATGTGAATCAGTATGCCGCAGAACGATGCATATTCCATTAATCTTACAGGGCAGGCCCAGGATTTAATACTGGATGCAAATTCCCCTTCCTATGAATCTTAGTTTTGATTTTCTGTAAAAGCCCTATAGCTGTGAAGATAGGGTATTTGGGCAATGCCTGGTGAAATCTCAAAAGTCAGTGTGAGGCAGGTAATGGTAAGCAAGGTTTCTAGAAAGTGTGTGTGTGTGTGTGTGTGTGTGTGTGTGTGTGTGTGTGTGTGTTGTGGCTTGCTTCTCCCCACAATGAGCAAGTGTTTGTAAGTTTTTCTGTGCAGAGAACTTGGATTACCTTGGTGAATTATTATTTCACATTTTCAGCAGTACCTGCTTTTTGGTGATATTGGTGAGGCATTTTAATTGGTGGCACATGATGCATTAAGATGATCTGGTCCAGGCCCCTGCCACAAGTTCTGAATTAATTCTGTGGTTCTATAAATGAATAATTATAATCAGGTTCAATGAAGGCTAGGTTTCTACCAGGTCGTGCCCTTCTTGGTTCTTTTGCTCACCAGTCCCCCATTGTTTCAAGCTTCCTGTGTGAGTTCATGGTTTCTGCTCAAAGGAGGTGGAGGTGCTGCTGTTTGGACGGCCGGCCTTCCCCTTGCCAACCTCACCCCACAGTCTGCTGCCTCAGGGTCAGAGCAAGTCCTCTTAAATCAAGGAGGGGGAGACTTCTGGCCCTCCTGCTCTTGGGCTCCCTGGCCATGCTGGTTAGGGAGGTCGGGCCAGATGGGTGGGGTAAAAGTAATAAATTCTTCTTCTGAGGAAAGTTGGAGTCCAGCAGCATCTGCAGGGCCCAAGATGCCCCAGGCCCTCTCTTAGACCCTACGTCATCTTTCCTGCTCTCTTCTTCCTTGGCCATCTTGAAGGCAGCCCAGTATCATCCTGTTGAGAGTCTTCCAGCTCTAGAAGTGGCTTTTGAAATTACAGTGTGAGGGAGAAAAAAATCCTTCACTAGAGAAAGCAATTTCTCCCCCTGGGATCATATTCCACCCCTGAGCTCTAAGAAACACTGCTTGTGATTCCTGAATGACTGAAGGGAGATTGATTTTGCATTTGTGGCTGGACATTGAATCCCCTGTCAGAGGAACTTGAAAGGGTGACCAGAAGGAAGGAAGGACTTTGATGTTTACTGAAGTGTGTCACAGGCCCTTCCCCACCTGAGAATCGGTGCTCCAGAGACCAGTTGGTGCCATAATAAAAGTCTTTTTTGTACAAACTGCAATCCTGGGATTACATCATTATTCCAAGAATTTTCTTTTAAAGTGAAACGTCAGTTGAGGATTAAGCTATCCTGCAGACGTTGGAAAAAGTTGGTCAGACCTGGGTTTCCTATGGTTCAGAGAGAATTCCCTATGGTTCTGACACAGCAGCTTCTTGGTGACTCATTAGCAGAAATACTCCAGCAGCTCCCTCAGACCCCTGTCTCAAGAAGGCAGGCCAGGGAGAAACCAAATGTAATACAAATATACCCTCCCTCAATAGTGAGCATTCCCTCAATATTTTGCAGAGAAAAATAGGCACCCTTGTTTTATATCTGTTGAATAGGGAATATATAATCTGATAGCACACCAGGCAAATGTGTGAGTCATTAGTTTTGTGCTTGATGTCACGTTCCACCAAAGAATTCTTTTAAGTCTTCAAAATAAAAATTCCTTACTATGCGGAATGCCCCTTTTTGCATTTAGATGCGTAAAAACACATCACTATAGCCAAAGATGATTGTTTCTTAAACATATATACTACAATTCAGCAATATTAAATGCAAATTTAACAAGTTGTGAGGTCTGGTTCCCAACTAAGAGAGATTATTGTAGAAATCCCCAAAAAGGGGTGTGTGTGTAATAATTAAGGATGGATTTTTCCTCTGCTATGTAACCTGGCAGTTCTGAAGTTTAGATTTTTTTTGCTTTTTGTTTTTGTGCAGTGGAACCTTGGTTTTCGAATGTAATCTGTTCTGGAAGACCATTTGACTTCCAAAACATTTGAAAACAGAGGTGCAAAGTGCAGTCTGCAAGAGAAAATTGAGAAAAATACAGTGGTACCTCAGTGGAAGCCATTCGACTTCCAAGGCACATTTGAAAACTGAAGCATTTACTTTTGGGTTTTCAGCGTTTGAAAGCCAAAATGTTCGACTTCTGAGACGTTCAAAAACCAAGATACAGTGGTACCTTGGGATGCGAACGGGATCTGTTCCAGAGCCGTGTTCGCATCCTGAACACAACGTAAGATGTGACAGCGCGGGTCATGTTTTGCCACTGCCACGCATGCGCATGACATCATTTTGACCGTCTGTGCATGCGCAAGCGGCGAAACCCGGAAGTTACACGCTCCGTTACTTCCAGGTTGCCGCAGAGCGCATCCCAAAAGCACTCAACATGAAGCGTATTTATCCCGAGGTATGACTGTACCACTGTATTGCAGGTGACGAGGTTTGAAAAAGCACTGGGTGTTATGTACTGAAGTTCTCACCCTGGCCAGCAGGGGGATACTGTAGATAGTTATGCAAATGAAGGATCGAAAGTGACGTTCAGTGATTGGATAGTTTGTATGCAAATGAAGGATCGAAAGTGACCTTCAGTGATTGGATAGTTTTAGAAAGTTGCAACAGTTACATTGTTCTGGAGCTCTATATAAGCAGGCTGACTGAGCCCTTCAGTTCAGTTCTATTCTGGCCTCTGAATAAACAATAGCTGTTGAAGAATCGCTGTGTCGTCTGATATGTTCGCCCACAACTTAACACTGGGAATGAAAATGGCCCCTAAAATGGCCAGAGTTCTTTTTTCCCACTCAGTTGCCTGGAGGCAGGGCAAAGCTTAAAGAAGTAGAGGCACAAAATGACCTTGTTCTGCCTTTGACCCTGCTATTCCTCAAGACGTGCTCTCCCTTCTTCGCACGGGGGAGGGTGGTGTGGGAAACTTGGCCGGCCAGTAGCTTCATCTGGTCAGCCTGCGCTGGTGCTCTGTTTCCTGACTTACTTGGCTAAACAACTGGTTTTGTTTTGTTTTTAATAAGGCAAAGCAGAGCCTGGTGGGAGAGCAGTTAGAAGCAGAGCGGATTCCTGACTGGTTAAATAAAATTTTGTGCTGAAGCAAACAGTACAGTTGGTGAAGCAGAAGGCCAGTCAGGAATCCCAAAGGGGCCTTTCACTTTTGTGTCTGGTGCTAGCTGGTGATGTTTGCAAGGGGTCTGTAATTTGCATCAAATTTCATTACAGTCTGGCCCACTGTCAGAGCCTGGCATTGCTCCTCAGTCCTTCCCTCACTTTGCATGTGTGTCTCAACCTGCTTCCTGTCCCCATCTTGTGCCCCCGGGGCTGCTAGTTCCCCAGGCCAAAGGCATCTCCCTTTGATAATTGCCTGGCAGGCAGGGCAGTTATTTTGGCATCAAGCATGATTCTCAGCCAAGCTTCAAGGACCAACTGTTTGAATTCTTTTCAGGTTTAAATGTGAAATCAGCTTATTTTAAAGTCTCTTGTGTGATTATTTGCTATGCTTTTTTAATAACTTCAGCCAAATAACCAATACAGGATAAAGCTGAACTTCTGAGGCTAAGCCATTTATTTACACATTGCATTCCTGAACATGGTACCAAATAGATTCCGTCTTGTAAAACTAAATGATCTGAATATACAAAGACAGGAAATGGCAAGGTTCAGACAGGATATAGGGACCTTGCTGTTCTATATCATCACCTAGCATATTTGCCTGGATTAGCAGAACACAGTTGTGGTCTTCACCCTCAAGACCAGAAACCAAGTCCTAGATGCAGAAATCTCAACCAGTTGGTTAGTCGGGATTTATAAAGGGTCTATAAAGTATTGAACTTCCAAAATGTTATGTTAGGGTTATATCCAAAGAAGTGCAAGTCCTTAGCGCAAGGATTTCCACCTGTAAATGAGACTTCTTTCCCCTGTCCTTTCCAACTCACCCACCTGCAAAATCCATTCCTGTACAGATTCTGTGCAGAGCAGATTTGCAGAGGCGAGGAAGTCTCATGGCACAGGAACAAATTCTTGTGCAAACAGGACAACTTTGCTGGATACATCCACCCTATCTTTCTTCTTCTTGCTTTGGAGAGCTATCTATATGAACCCTTCTTTGTCAAGCCAGTCAAGGTGTTGGGACATGATCTGCCACCGACAAGTCCAGAAAGATAACACCACAGAATATGCATGGTGACCGTGGGTGTACCCTTTCCACCAGTGAGTTTGATGACAGCCCACACCTCCATACCAGGAGGTGATGTTGTTGGCATCCATCTGTCTTGAGAGACAATGGAGTGTGCCTCCAGAGGGAGGGGGGAAGTCAAATTGCTGTGCTAGCAGCACCAAAGTGACCTCTCTGGGGTGCAAGCCTGGGCAGTGTCTGGAGGACCTGGGCTGCCCAGCCTTCAAGACCCCCTTTGGCCTCACTGATGGGGTCCAAAGGAAAGCAGAGCAAGATGTTTGCCATCAGCTTGGTTGCAGGAGTTGCCGAAAAGAGACATACAACACGCCATCCTAGGGACTTCTTAGGGACTCCATTTTGGATTTGTATTAACCTTTTCTTCTCCTGAAGATGTCCCATAAGGCAGTTTAGGATCAGAATTTTCCTTCTCCTAGATGGGTTACCTTCCCAGATTGATGAGCCTGATCTGCCTCTCACATCCCTCTACATTACATGCAGAAACCACCTTCTTAACCATTGGCTTGTCTGATCCATCCGCTAGAGCCTGTTTTTGCATGCAGGGGAAGCTCCTAACTCACTGAGGATTTGAGACCCACTGGCTACCCTCACCTGGTTTAGATGGCCAGTCAAAGCCATTTCCCAGTGTGTGGCCTTTGTTGTAGGCTGACAGCTTCTAGGAGCCACAGGGGAGAGCTGAGTGCAGAGTGTGGACCAAAGAAGGAGCATGACGTGTTTCCCACCAGAGGTACTATCCCTCCCCTAACACTCCATAACACAACTCATTTGGGCCTGTGATCATGAAAAACAATGAGTAAGAGGTGGTCCACTTGGCTCACACGTGGGATCCTGTTGTGCCTGGAGACCAAGGCTGTATGAGAAGGCAGAGCAGATCCCTTTCAGCTGCTGTGCTTTTTATTCCTGTTGTCCCCATTCTCCATCACTTTTGCTTTGCTTGAGGTTAACCTTTCCTGCAACAGATGGACCTCGCATTGCTTCTTGGCAAAAGCACTGATTTGCACACTGTCTTCTGTTTATGAAATGATTTTCTTGTTCTCCTTTGAAGACCTTGCTCAAATAAATGATACTTAATTTCAGGTTGACAGAACCAAGACATGCTTGCACAGAAAGAAGAAGTTAGCTACAGATCTGTACTGCCCCAGATAGTGCTGGAACCAAGGTGCTGTGAGGTCACCAGCTGTCCATCACTGAACGATGACTCTTCTTAGTTCTTGAAGACTGCATGCAACATTTTACCATATTTCAAAGGCACGATTTGTGTGCTTTGCTCAGCATGGCATAGCATTGATACTCAAACCTGCTCATCAGGCTACCTCGCTCCTGCCACCTTGTTGCCTTCCCTTTTCTACCTTTCTAGTCCTGCTTCTTTCTCTATGCCTTGAGGGCTGCATCAAAAGGCCTGGTCAATACATCTGATGAAACCATGAAATGGTCAGCCATTAAAATGCTATGACATGCATTGCTGCAACAGAGTTAAAAGCTGAACTAAACATTATAAAGGAACCTCTGCAGGGGGACATTGGTTGCAAAGAATTGTCACATGCAAGGGAGATACTTAATCCTTCCCTCATCTTCCAGTTCTCCCCTGGTTGTCTTAAAAAGTCCCTTCCCCCCTCCAAACCAGGAAGTGAGTAGGATGGGGGGGGGGAGTGGCCTGTGAGGGATTTGCAAGGGACAATCAGTGGGTGCACATAAACACCTTCCCTCCCACTTACTGATCATGTCCCACAGCAGCCACCTCTCTCCACATTCCTTCTCCAGTTTGCAGATGAAAAAAATGACTTTCTCTTGTTTGACACTAGCAAGACTCATAGTCTGGAATTGCTTGTTTTTTTGCTACTTGATTTGGCACTTCAATGCTAAGAGGGGCTTAAGAGAAGTTGCCTTAAAAAGTAGATGCGAAGTGGTGCCAGAGAAACCTTGGAAATGGGAGTGCTCAGTCCCCCTAAAAGCCCCATAAAGATTCCACTGAGGATCATTTGATAGTTCACACAGGAAGTTAAACCTGGGTTCATGTAGCCCTTGATATCTTGGTTTTTCTGTTATCCCTTGTAGTTTTTGGACTTTGCCTTTTTGTCAGGCTGCTTCAGAGTAGGAAAGGATTCCCCTGAATTCAAGAGTTAGCATGATTCTGTGGCAAACTTTATTAGAGCTAATGCATACCTTGCTCTATATTTTAGTGCGTACACATGCACACACGCTTTTCCCCAGGCTGCTTCCTCAGACATTCTCTGATGCCTGTTTGACACCTAAACCCCAGTCCACAAAAAGCAAACAAGCCACAGCACATCCAGAGTTTACAAAGCTCAGACATCAAGGATAAGCTGTCTACCACAGCAGCTCACTCTTCATCATTTTTCAGATTTGGAATTTAGAGTAAGAAAAAGGCAGTTGTGGTACAAACAGACGCGCTGCAATTTCCACCCGGAAGAGCCATTGCTAGGGAAGGCATCTCTGAGGAGAAGCAGGGCTCTCCAGTTCACAGGGTCCTGTCTGGATGAAAACTCCATCAGCCCACTGCCAGCAAGTGTTGAGAACCAACTGGCAAGGATGTTGAATCTAGGAATGCTATCAATAGATGTAGGATTCTAAGCAAGAAGCCTCTGTATCCCAGTAAAATTCTCTTGGATACCTAAAGACCTTTTCTCATGCTACTTGAACTTTATGGCTGATGTTGATATTCCAGATGACATAGGAAGGCATGCTGTCATATCGTTTTAACTCCATGAGTGGACCACCACCAGAAAGCAGTCCCACAGATCTGGTCAAAACAAGGCTATCTTTCCTGGAACTGACTTCTTCCTCTCACTCACAGTGATATGGCTCATATGTAACAAACCATTGCTTCCTGTGCCCAGGCAAATTGATCCCGCTGTGCTGTGCCCTGCTCCTCCTGGCTTCTGGTGAAGCAAACCACCATCCTTGGCTTAAGTAAGAGATCTGAGACAGGGATCCTAGCTTGTTTCACTCCCAAGAAACCACAGTCCATAGCCAAGGTTTGTTCTTTTTGGCTTACTGTCTGTGGTTTGTTGGGGAAGAAAAAACTGGTTAAGATGTAAAGTCCACTCATGTTTGGTTCCTCCCAGCACAGGTGGGGAAGAGTGAAACAGCCAGCTCAGTGGGTTCATGATAAACCATTAACAATTAACAATGGTTTATCGTAATGTGCAGACTGGACCAGTGTCTGATAAAACCAGCTAAACGCATATGCAATATTATAATGCAATACCATTTCATAATAAACAGGAAGAATAATATCTCAGCATCTATTCAGTCTATCCAATCAGATCAAAACTTTATTGTAGTCCAAAGACCCACAAAACAATTTCAAAACTTGATACAGTTAAAATGACCAGACAGACAGATGGAAGAAACCATGGTAGTCATTTCGTTTTATCTAGGGCATAATGATCTTTGTTTCTTCTAACCTTTGTTTCTTATAACCTTGGTCATCTATTCAGTAAGCTTCCCAAGAGAGGCTAAAACTGGCTTTTAAAACCAAAAAGCAGCTACTCAAACCTCTAAGTCAAGTGCAATCCAAAAACACATTTTTGATGCCCACCAAAAAAGCAACAAGAATTCCATGTTACAGTATTTGAATATACGGCAGCAACAGGTGCTGCTTAGGTAGTGTAGGAATCAGACTTAAATTTCCTGCTCAAGCTCTAACCCCGACTTATCCAACTGGTGTCCTGCAGATGATGTTGGACTACAACTCCAGTCATCACTCACCATTTGCCTTGCAGGCCAGGGTTGATGGGACTTGTAGTCCAACATTCTCTAGAAGGTGCCAGATTGCAGAAGGCTGGTCTAATCCATGGATAGGCAAACTAAGGCCCGAGTGCCGGATCTGGCCCAATCAACTTCTCAATCCGGCCCACAGATGGTCCGGGAATCAGTGTGTTTTTACATGAGTAGAATGTGCCCTTTTGTTTAAAATGCATCTCTGGGTTATTTGTGGGGCCTGCTTGGTGTTTTTTGTGGGGCATAGGAATTCCCCCAAAAAAAATATAGTCTGCCCCCCCCCAAGGTCTGAGGGACAGTGGACCGGCTCCCCTGCTGAAAAAGTTTGCTGACCCCTTGTCTAATCACTGCCCACTTTGTGGTTATTGTTTTCTTGTTGCATACAGCTTGGCTCACTTCCCCAAGCAATCTGCTCTGCAAGATTTCTATGGTGGTTCACTTCATTAATTCCTTCTTGTGGCTGCAGTATGGTTAGGAGGATGAAAGCTTATTTGACCAGAGTCAAATAGTTCTGCATTTTGATCAGATTCCTCAAAGCGACTCACAACTTTTGCTTTTGTGAAGAGAAGAAAGTTAGATCCTGGCATTCTCCATTAAAGGAACAGATAGGTAGCCGTGTTGGTCTGCCATAGTCAAAACAAAACAAATTCCTTCCAGTAGCACCTTAAAGACCAACTAAGTCAGTTCTTGGTATGAGCTTTCGTGTGCATGGTATCTGAAGAAGTGTGCATGCACACGAAAGCTCATACCAAGAACTGACTTAGTTGGTCTTTAAGGTGCTACTGGAAGGAATTTGTTTTGTTTCCATTAAAGGAGACTGTGGCCCAGGAAATTTCGCTACGCAGCTCAGCTCCACACCAGAGTTGACATCAGCAGAGCTCTAGTGTAATTACACATATGAGGATGTGGCTTTAAGATTTTGTTTCAAGCTACTCATATGCAATATTAAAAGATTTTGACCACAGAGATGCTTACATTTTTTGACTAAAATGGATTTCTTAGAAGGACATCTAGTTTGGATTAAAACAATTCCCTCTTGGCAGCCCATTCGCTTAATATCTTTCGCTGCTGTAAAATCTCTATCTTTATTTTCCATTTTAAAATTGCTCTGCTAACTCCAAACTGCTGGCTCTAGTTGCTTCTCCCTCTGTCAATCTAAGGAGTCTTCAGACTGTACTTCTCTCTTCTCAGAAAGTTTCTGCAGCTGTCCAGTTGTTAGTACAGTAACTGGCAAAGTATTGTTCAATTTGTCGTTAGAAAGAGGAAACACTTGAAAGGTGTGTTTTGACTGTCAGGAAAACATGGTACACCTGAACATTTCAAAGCCATGCATTTCACTTCAGTTTGGTATGGCTTGACAAGGGGGGGTGGGAGGTGAATCACCATGACAAACAAAGGACTCCTCTAGACAACCTATTTATGGAGCATTCATCCCTTCTGATTTTATTGACAAAGCTCATGTGGAGGTTCTGCGTGTTCTTTCTTGAGCATTCATTCTGATTTCTTGTTTGCTGAGCAGTTTTGGAACAATAAGCATTCATCTTTCTTTGATGAGCCATCCTTCAGAGGTAGAGCATCTGCTATGCCTGCAGAACGACCCAGATTCCACCCCTGGTATCTCTAGGTAGGGTAGAGACTCTGCCCTGTCAGAACCCAGAGAGCAGCTGCCAGTCGGTGTAGATAAGGACTCAGTTAGAGGCACCGGTGGCCGGATCCAGGATAAGGCAGCTTCCTGTGTCTTCATGCTTGCAGGATGTTTAGACATCTTTCTCTTAATCATGGGTTCACCCCACACTTAAGTGAATTTCCCCAGAAAGTTTGTGGTTTTTTTAGTGGATTTGTTGCACTAGACTAGAGCAACAGAGCACTTTAATCCACATAATTACACAACGTAAGTTTCTTCTATGGGCTTGAATCTTGCCCACAAAATAGTGTCCATTTGGAGACACCCTCAGGAGACAACTTTCTAGCAAAATACACACAGATTTTTACTCCATCATGATCGTTTCTCTGCATATCTTTCTCTATGAAGGATTTGACATCAAGATGAACCCTTGGGCACTCCTTCCTAGACAAATTTGACCCTGCTGTAGAAAAAGCAGCGACGATGGGACTACAAGCTATTTCAAAAGTTAGGTACTGAGTCTCCCGTGAATCGAAAACTTGGGCTTCAGTCCTAACCCCACTTAGCTGGAAGTAAGCCCTGCTGGATTTAAATGCTTAATCCTGATCAGACATGATTAGACTTGTGTTATTGGTTTTCATATAGAAACTCCAATATATCTAATTGTTGAGCAGGAATATGGACCTTTCAGGGCTGCTCAGGATAGTGGCAGTGCCAGTGGCACCTTATGTTTGCTCTTGCTTGCCATGGACGCTGTTGTGATTTGGGGCTCATCCACGCATCCATTGGCTTCAGTGCTTTCCCCTAGGAAAACTCGCAGTGTAGTGCTGAATTGGAGAAAACGGCAGCCGGGTTTTCAGTGGATTGTCGTTTGTTCTGCTTTATGGCCCTGCTTGCTGGTTTCCCAAAAGAGGCATCTGGTGGGCGCCTGTGAGAACAGGGTGCTGCACTAGATGGGCAAATTCGCCTGATCCGGATTCAGGCTCTTCTTATGTTCTTATGCTCACATAGCAAAGCATGGAATGGGGGATAACCTGGATAGTTTTAGAAATGGATTGGACAGATTCATGGCGCATAAGTCTATCCATGGCTTGTAGCCATGATGTCTGTGATCGGCCTCCGTGGTCAGAGGCCGCTGATGAAGGCAACGACTAGAAATGGTGGAGCAAGACTTTTTAAAGCATGAGGTGGGGCAGGGGGAGGAGCATTTGTGCTCCACTTCAGGCAGCACAATGTATTGGACCAACACTATGGCTTACATTGAGGGACGCGGGTGGCACTGTGGGTAAAACCTAAGCGCCTAGGGCTTGCCGATCGCATGGTCGGCGGTTTGAATCCCCGCGGCGGGGTGAGCTCCCATCTTTCGGTCCCAGCTCCTGCCAACCTAGCAGTTCGAAAGCACCCTTAAGTGCAAGTAGATAAATAGGTACCGCTTTATAGCGGGAAGGTAAACAGCGTTTCCGTGTGCTGCGCTGGTGCTGGCTCGCCAGAGCAGCTTCATCACGCTGGCCACGTGACCCGGAAGTGTCTCCGGACAGCGCTGGCCCCCGGCCTCTTAAGTGAGATGAGTGCCGCAACCCCAGAGTCGGACACGACTGGCCCGTACGGGCAGGGGTACCTTTACCTTTACCTTTTATGGCTTACATATGGCAGAACTGAGCACGGTGTTACATATTACAATCTATTTAGAAAAATATGTAGCCCATTCTGTAACCACAGATAAATGTGTAAATCCAAACTTGCTTCAGCCTGTCTTCCTGGAGGTAAAATGTCTCATACAAGGAAGGCTCAGTGATGCAAGTGTCAGTTGTTGGGAATTCAGATTGAGGTGTCCTAAACACAACAGATATAAGCCAAACCCATCAAATACATGTAAGAACTTAGGATCGTAGCTGTAAGACAGCCTAGCCCAGTAACCTCACAAGCTATTCCTCGTCAGTTGCACGTTCTTTATGCCAGTGCAAATAATTTGCATAACTCTGAGCACAACATCATTGCCTAGGGATCCCAGGGGGCTGTGCTGGGAGGCTGCGTGTAAGTGTGGCTTAGGGATGCTTCTCCCACTTCTTCCACATCCTGGTTCCTCTCATTTGCCCAGTCTGGGCTCTTCTGCTAACCCTGTGCCTTGCAGGGCCTTTTTCTTTTCTTTTCTTTTCTTTTCTTTTCTTTTCTTTTCTTTTCTTTTCTTTTCTTTTCTTTTCTTTTCTTTTCTTACTGGGGGGGGGAGACAAGTGGGGTGCAGTTTGAAGTCCATATTGTGATAACAGTTTCATAATTTTTGACCTGGCGAATCGGGGCGGGGGGGAGGCTAAGCAAAAATCATGAAGTAGGAAAAACCACGAAGCCAGCCAATGCCTTTGCACAGCTCCACCCTTAGTTCATACACTGTGGTATATCACTATATCACAATGGTGACATATTGTGATGTTGAAAAGTAGATATCACCCAGCCCTAGCCCTTATAACATAGACAATGGAAACATGGGATATTTCCAACTATGTTCTACTCAGAGTAGATATGCTGAAATTAATGGACCTAATTTAGTAATGTCCACTGATTTCAATGGGTCTGTTGTGGATGCAACTCAAAATAATATTATCCTTTTGTCTGTGGATGGTTGTGAATAGAAAATATGGTTAGCAACATGATTTGTACCTTAGTCCAGCCGGATCCAGCTCTGTTCCTCCCTCCTATATTTAAAAGCTATAATTTCTCAGTAACGTTAAAACCACCTGTCCTTTTTCTTTTTCATAAGAAGTTTTACTGATAAGCACAATTACAAACTTACCCCCTCCCAGGACAGCCTATTACAGTAGTTCCCAATTAGCTCAGTACCACAGACCCCCTGTTTTTTCAAAAGCCAAGTCATGGACCCCCTACTTTTTGAAAATTTCGATATCTCTGTGGTGGTTTTTGTTATGTGAATGGGACCACAGACCCCCTGAGTGCGTTATGCAGACCCCCTGGGGTCCACAGACCACCAATTGGGAACCACTGGGCTATTAAGTTTTGGCAAAGTCCTGTTTGTGGTTCTGGTGGACTCCATTCTTCAGCATTATCAAATTTTAATAAAGTAATCTGTGTTGTTTGATGCATGTAGTCACTTTGTTAATTTTCCCTATATAGCAGTTGTCCACACATACTGTTTCCAGCAAGATATATTCAGATGTTCCAGTCCTTTCCAGTTCTGTGCTATTGTCAGGAGCCGGAGACCAGTGCAGGTCAGCAACAAAACCTCCGCTGTCAGTGAACTCTTCATTCCCAGAAACCAAAACAGTGCAGACCTAGTGATCACAGCAACCCTTACCCAAGGAGGCTGTTGCCTAGACTGAAGGCTTCACGGTCGGAACCATCTTTTCAGCCCTGAGCTATAGCAAGGTGGGCTACCTTAACAAGATAAAGAACAAGATCAAGGCTGCTGGGGAAGAACCTGGCCAAAGAGGAGCCTGAGATAGCAGAAGCACCTTAGAGACCAACTAAGTTTGTTCTGGGTATAAGCTTTTGTGCGCATGCCTTAAATCTAACACCACCACCTGAAAAGAGCCCCCTCTGACCCTGTGGAAACTCCAATGGGAAGTGCAGCGCGTGTCATGCTGCATGATATGTGACCTGTTTAAGCCCCGGCAATATCTGTGGCCGTGACCCCTGCCCAAGACCTGGTTCCTTGACCCACTGGTTTTGTTTTCCAATAGCTCTTTTCTTTCAGCCTTACCAGGAGTGAAAAGGGATAAAGCATTAGTAGATAAGGAGCTTGTTCTTGACTCAAATTAGATAATTCCAGTTAGTGCAGATAAGCTAACTTGATTTTAAACTTGAGACAGCAGCTGAGGTTGAAGTCGTCTGCTTAGACCATTGGCGCTCTGCCAGCCATTCAGCACCCTGTGCTTTTATCGCCCCGGATCTGCTGTTCTGCTTTTATCTGCTTTTATCGCCCCGGATCTGCAGGTCAGAGCTTGCAGGGCAGCAGCTGAAGAAGGAGCAAAAACGGTTTTCTTGTGTGTGTGTTTCTTGTGGCTGATTAGCTGCTTTCCCTGTGCAAAGGTCAGAGGGGGCAGGGTTTCTGTTGAGGTAGGTGATTAGCTGTGGGAGGAGCTTATCAGAGCTTGCAGGGCAGCGGCGCGCGCAGTTTCATCAATCTTTTAGATTTAGGGGAGCTAGTCTCAAACGTTTGTCGGGGGAGACCTAGGGTTTTTTTGGGGGGAGAGTTATTTGTCCTGTCTGCACGCTTCTTATGATGGAGGACCGCTGCAGCCAGCCCCAACGACACGTTCTCAAGATGGAGGGTGAGGGAACAGCTGCAGTCGCCTGCGGATCCTGCACAATGTTTGCCATCTTGCCAAAGGTTGCAGGCAGCTTTACCTGCAGCAATTGCATGTTGATTGCCCTCTTAAAAGACAAAGTCCAGCAACTGGAGGAACGTGTAGCTACGCTCCAAAGAATTAGAGAGCTGGAGCTCTTCTTGGAAGCAGCAGAGCACACCGTCTCCACCAAGGAGGAGACAGGGGACTCCCCTGAGAAAGAGGCTAGTTCACCAACACAGGAGCCAGATATATGGAGAAACGTGACTCAAAGAAGTAGGAGGCCCAGGGTTCGCTCTGATTGTTTAGAAATACACAATCGCTTTGAGGTCCTCTCCCCTAGCATGGAAGACGAAGAGCAGACTCCATTTGAGGATCTCTCCCTCATTACAGTCGATCAGGTATATGAAGACGAGCAGCAAAGTCAGTCCTCAGGGAACGTGCAGGCGACCTTGGAACGGACAGCTCACGGAAGAACCCCAACCAGACCTAAGAGGAGGCGTGTAGTGGTGATAGGGGATTCCCTACTGAGGGGAACAGAAGCAGTGATCTGTGGGCCTGACAAGATGTCTCTGGAAGTGTGCTGTCTCCCCGGGGCTAAGATCCAAGATGTAACTGAACGACTGCAAGGAATCATAAAACCCACTGACAAATACCCCTTCCTCTTGGTTCATGTGGGAACCAATGACACTGCAAGCAATAGCCTCCAGAAGATCAAAAGAGACTATGAGGCTCTGGGCAGGAAATTGAAGCAATTAAATGCACAAATTGTCATCTCATCTGTCTTCCCAGTTGAACGACGTGGCCCAGGGAGAGAGAGAAAAATAGTGGAAGTGAACAGCTGGCTTCGCAAATGGTGTAAACAGGAACGGTTTGGATTCTTAGATCACGGACTGCAGTTTCTTGAAGATGGACTTTTGGCAAGTGATGGGCTGCACCTCACAACGGTTGGGAGGAATGTTTTTGCCAAAAATCTCAGAAACCTCATCAGGAGGGCTTTAAACTGACTAATGTGGGGGAGGGAGACAGTGCTCCTGAAGGTAGGAGTCTATCAATTGATGAAGATGATCATCCAAATTTCATAGACCAAATGGAGCAAACAGCACGCAGACCTAGTGGTGGGAGGAAAAAATCCTTAAATAAGAGACACGGGGAAATGATTAATGGACTTCAATGTCTGTACACTAATGCGCAAAGCATGGGAAATAAACAAGATGAGCTTGAGCTCTTGGTACAGCAAACTAGATATGACATAATAGGCATCACTGAAACCTGGTGGGATAAGTCCCATGACTGGAATGTAATAATGGAGGGATACAATCTATTTCAGAGAAACAGACCAGACAAGAAAGGAGGAGGAGTGGCGTTATATGTCAGGGATGTGTATACCTGTGAAGAGATCCAAGATTTAGAACCTCAAAGCCAAAGTGAGAGCATTTGGGTCAAAATGAAGGGAGAGACGAATAACAGGGACCTCATTGTGGGAGTTTACTATAGATCCCCAAGCCAAACGGAGGACATAGATGATGCCTTCCTGGAACAGATGGCCAAGCATGCAAAAGGAAGGGAGATAGTAGTAATGGGGGACTTCAATTACCCGGATATTTGTTGGATGTCAAACTCAGCCAAGAGCATAAGGTCAAACAGATTCCTCACTGGCCTTGCAGACAACTTCATTGTCCAGAAAGTGGGAGAAGCAACAAGAGGAACAGCCATTTTAAATCTGGTCCTAACCAATGTTGATGACCTGGTTAGTGGGGTAGAAGTGGAAGGATCATTAGGCGCGAGTGATCATGCTCTTCTGAAGTTTACTATACAGCGGAAAGGAGCAGCCAAGCATACTAGGACTCAATTTCTTGACTTTAAGAAAGCCGACTTCATAAAACTTAGGGAAGTGCTGGGTGAGATCCCATGGACAGTAATACTAAAAGGAAAGGGAGTTCATGATGGCTGGGAGTTTGTTAAGAGGGAGATAGTAAAAGCACAACTTCAGGCAATACCAATGAGACGGAAACATGGAAGGTGCCTAAAGAAGCCAGGGTGGCTATCTAAAGAACTTTTAACTGAGTTAAGATTAAAAAAGGATGTATACAAAAAATGGAAAAGGGGGGAAACCACCAAAGAGGAATTCAAACAAATAGCCAGCACGTGTAGACACAAAGTCAGAAAAGCTAAAGCACAGAATGAACTCAGGCTTGCTAGAGAGGTTAAAAGCAACAAAAAAGGCTTTTATGGGTATGTTCGTAGCAAAAGGAAGAACAAAGAAACCGTGGGGTCACTCAGAGGAGAAGATGGTGAAATGCAAACAGGGGACACAGAAAGGGCTGAACTCCTCAATGCCTTCTTTGCCTCAGTCTTCTCCGATAAAGAAAACAATGCCCGACCTGAAGAATTTGGAGCAAATGATTCAGCAGAGGAAACACAGCCCAGAACTGGCAGATGTGATCTCAGAACCACTGGCAGTCATCTTTGAGAATTCCTGGAGAACAGGCGAAGTCCCGGCAGACTGGAGGAGGGCAAATGTTGTCCCTATTTTAAAAAAGGGGAAAAGAGAGGACCCAAATAATTACCGCCCTGTCAGTCTGACATCAATACCAGGGAAGATTCTGGAGCAGATCATTAAGCAAACAGTCTGTGAGCACCTAGAAAGGAATGCTGTGATCACCAATAGTCAGCATGGATTTCTGAAAAATAAGTCATGTCAGACTAACCTGATCTCGTTTTTTGACAGAATTACAAGCCTGGTAGATGAAGGGAACGCAGTGGATGTAGCCTACCTTGATTTCAGCAAGGCATTTGACAAGGTGCCCCATGATATTCTTGTAAAGAAGCTGGTAAAATGCGGTCTTGACTATGCTACCACTTAGTGGATTTGTAACTGGCTGACTGACCGAACCCAAAGGGTGCTGCTCATCAATGGTTCCTCTTCATCCTGGAGAAGAGTGACTAGTGGGGTGCCACAGGGTTCTGTCTTGGGCCCGGTCTTATTCAACATCTTTATCAGCGACTTGGATGATGGACTCAAGGGCATCCTGATCAAATTTGCAGATGACACCAAACTGGGAGGGGTGGCTAACACCCCAGAGGACAGGATCACACTTCAAAACGACCTTGACAGATTAGAGAACTGGGCCAAAACAAACAAGATGAATTTTAACAGGGAGAAATGTAAAGTCTTGCACTTGGGCAAAAAAAATGAGAGGCACAAATACAAGATGGGTGACACCTGGCTTGAGAGCAGTACATGTGAAAAGGATCTAGGAGTCTTGGTTGACCACAAACTTGACATGAGCCAACAGTGTGACGGGGCAGCTAAAAAAGCCAATGCAATTCTGGGCTGCATCAATAGGAGTATAGCATCTAGATCAAGGGAAGTAATAGTGCCACTGTATTCTGCTCTGGTCAGACCTCACCTGGAGTACTGTGTCCAGTTCTGGGCACCACAGTTCAAGAAAGACACTGACAAACTGGAACGTGTCCAGAGGAGGGCAACCAAAATGGTCAAAGGCCTGGAAACGATGCCTTATGAGGAACGGCTAAGGGAGCTGGGCATGTTTAGCCTGGAGAAGAGGAGGTTAAGGGGTGATATGATAGCCATGTTCCAATATATAAAAGGATGTCACATAGAGGAGGGAGAAAGGTTGTTTTCTGCTGCTCCAGAGAAGCGGACACGGAGCAATGGTTCCAAACTACAAGAAAAAAGATTCCACCTAAACATTAGGAAGAACTTCCTGACAGTAAGAGCTGTTCGACAGTGGAATTTGCTGCCAAGGAGTGTGGTGGAGTCTCCTTCTTTGGAGGTCTTTAAGCAGAGGCTTGACAACCATATGTCAGGAGTGCTCTGATGGTGTTTCCTGCTTGGCAGGGGGTTGGACTCGATGGCCCTTGTGGTCTCTTCCAACTCTATGATTCTATGATTCTATGATTCTATGTTCTGTTGTTAACGTCAGAGGTGAAATGTTGGCCTCACAGAAATAACAGCACTGACTTTAATAAGCTGCACCTTATTTCTCCTGGATTCATAGTTTAGGGCAGGGGAAATGATATCATACACATGATCAGTGCCTTTTTTCCTAGAAAAACAAGTGCCAGGACTCACCAGCAGCACTAATTACAACATTAAAAGATGGGGGAGGGGTGTAGGTGGGGGGACAGGGTGTGGGGAAGGGGAGTGGCCTGATGCCAAGGCTGGGCACTGGGGGCAGCTTAGCTGCTTGGCACTCCCTCCTTCTCTCCCTCCCTTCCTCCCTCCCTCGCCCACCCACCCACCCACCCACCTACTGAGGCGTTGCTGCGCACAGCAGCGCCCATGGGGACAGGATGGCACGACATGGGGTGCGCGGCATCCATAGGGATGGGGCACGCCGCTGTGCCCATAGGGACGGCACGGGTCACCGAGCGCCCCATTCTGTCCCTATGGGTGCTGCACCCCTCCCCCGCCCCTATGGGCACTGTGCCCCGCCCCTATGGTCGGTTCGCCCCGCCCCTGGCACACCGCCCCAGGTGCCCAAGAGGCTTCCTCCACCGCTGCTTGGGTACCATTGACCATGGCATCCTTTTGGACCTTCTTCCTGGGTTGAGAGTTGGAGGCACTGTTTTATGGCAGTTTTGCGCCTATCTGCCACAAAGCACTATTTTGTCCCCAATGCTAACATCTAAGCAAAGCTATTGGGAGCCGTTATCAGGAGGTTTGGGGGCACGATATCACTGTAAGCTAATGACACCTTGCTCTACTTCTCTGTTAAATCTGAGTCAGGAGAGACCGTGCACAAACTGAGTTGGTGGAATGCCTGAGGTCCAGTAGACTAAAACTGAATCCTGCTAAGACAGAGGCACTCTGGGTGAGTGGTGCCAGGTATGAGAATTGGGGAGTTTGCCTGTTGTGGGTGGAGTTGCCCTCCCTTTGAAGAAACAGACATTTATTTATTTCATAATTTTTTATTCACTGCTTGATTGTATAAAACCTCAAAGTAGTTTACAAAAGGTGCAAAGCTTAGGGATGCTCTTGGAGCCATATTTGCCCAGGGAGACCCAGGTTGCCTCTGTGGCGAAGACCACCTCTCACCATGGGGTGCATCAACTGCACCAGCAAGGGCTTATTCACACCTCCACTTTCCCCACCACTTCCCCCATGGAAAACCCATGGTTTACCACTGAATTGGAACAAACAGCAACCGAGTTGGCAACCGAGTTTTCCACGAATTGCTGTTTGTTCTGATTTAGAGCTAAGGGACAGGTTTTCTGGGGGGAAGTGATGGGGCCAAGGTAAAATCACTGGGACCCATGCCTAGAAAGCTCAGGACAAGTGGAGAACTGCTCAGACATGACCTTTCTAGACATGGGGCAAGCAGAGTGTAGGTGAGTGCCAACCAATCAGAAGGCTGTGTATCTTCTGGCACTCAGGTATTTATGACTTTTCACTGCTGAACATGCCATTGGACATGTCAGGGTAAGCCGATTACCCTAGACCAACATTTTTGGAATAGTCAACATAGTAGCCCAAAAGCTGGATAGAGAGATGCATTAGTGATGGTGAAAGTGGTCAGGGCTGGCATATTGTAGTAAGCAGGCACAGCGATGCCGTCAGAGCGTCAAGCAGGACTTAGAAGACACCTGTCCAAATCTCACCAGTAAACTCACTGAGCGGCCTCAGTCCCCAACTCTGCTTTGGGGATAACAATATTGAGGGTTTTTCTAGGGATGACTGGGATATATGAACCGTTCTGAGCACTTAGGAAAAAGCACTATATAAAACAAATTATGTTTTAGTGGCAACCCATTATAGTAGGTAGAGAACATTATTATTATCATTATTGTTATTATCATCCGGCCTTTTCCCAAGACCAGTACTCAAAGTGGCTTACACAGATAAATACAGAATGTGAAAAGCATATTAAAAAACAGTTAAAATAATTAAACTGTAATTAAATTTAAACAATATAAAAGCAGATATATTAAAATAGAGATAGTAAAAACAGGACAGCACTATTTAAAAGCCCTTTCCTTGGGAGTTGACCCTGAAGAATTGAGAGGTGGTGGAGAGACCAACCGTGCCATTTCCACAGAGAATAACACATCCTGGTTGTCGCCCTTCTGCGCAAGGCAGGAGCCCCTCTGGATCTATGAAAATACCATGCAGCTTTCTCAGAGCTTCTTCTGCTTAGTGGTCATTTTCATTTTCTGATTATCCATTTTAAAAGAGATCAGTAGCACTATAAAATGTGAAGCTGTCCAACTCATTGTTGAAATTGTGTCGTCTCTAAAAAGCAGGCTGTAATTATTGTTTTATTTTAAAAGTCCTATTTAACCACACATCTTCAGATGCTGAAAGTACAAATCAGCCACAGTGCAGATTCTCTTCCAGTCAATGGAGGGTTAAGCTTCACAGATATTCTGAATTTCTTCCGCGCTATTCCCAGTTTGGTCATTCAGCTTTCTTACACACGCTATAAATTCACTCTTGGCTCTCCCTCCCCCCACCTTATGTGCTTTCTTCGCACTTTCTTTATTTATGAGTTTTGGCTACAAATGCAACGTTGATCCTCATTTAGTGTGTTGGCTTCCCCCTTTTCTCTGTGCATGCATGGCCAGTGGCACACTGCACAGAAGCTGTGGGATGCAATGGTCACTTGCTTATTTTGCCTATTATAGATCCAGACACAAAGCTGTTCCACATTCAGTGCCATCATGTTTCACCCGGAATGCTCCATTTCTGCCACACAAAAATATATGTTACAGTTCAGGAATCAGTAGGTTGCAGTCAGTGGATCGGGAGGGGGGCAGGCTAGTCCCCTAAATGTTCCCAGAGCCGGTGCTATTTTTCTAGAAAAAGAGGTGCCGGAACTCCCCATGAACACTTCCCATGTTCTCTTATAATGGCAATGGCGCCCACCTGAGAGAGGCCAGAACTAAGTTCCAGTGAGTTCCACCTGAAAAAAGCCCTGCCAGTGGCCAAGGCAGCTTCTGGTGCTTGTGTGCCCATGTGTGGTCGGGGTCATGCCTGCTCCCAGGGGCAGGTCCTTTGCCTCCACACACAACAAACACCCCAAACAGACAAACACGACCGCATTTGGACTGGTGTGAGGAAGCAAAAAAGCCCAGAGCTAGAGACCTGGCAGGGGCATGGGGCAGGATGTTCAGAGGGCAAAGGAAGGAAGCCCTTTCCCCGAGTCCACTCAAGAGGAGCCTTCCCTGCTTCACGTGCCTCACCGCTTTCCTTGGCAATTGATGGCTTCTTTGGATGGTGGGCAGGGGAATGGCAGTGTGGTTTTTGCGGATGCCTTCAAAGAAGAGTTTTTAAACTGTCTAAATACTGTAAGGGAGAGAGGGTTCAGACCTTGGGCATCTTCATGGCTTAATAATTCCATGGAAAGAGGCCCGTGCCTGAACTCTCAGAGCTTCTTCTGCTTGATGGTTGTTCCCTCTTTCCATCTTGTCCTGTCCTCCCTGCTGCCATTTTCTTAATGCTCACAGCCTCCTTCTAATTTGGCTGCATGAAGGACAAAAGTGTCAAAATTCAGCTAAGCAGGGACTGGCATGAGGGAGACACCAAGCCCCTCAAATTATAGCCCACTTTGATGCAAATAATAGAAACAGTAGCACTCCTTTCTTTTGGCTTACATTTTCTTCCAGATCTAGCCTCTAGAAAGTGTGTTTAGGAGCATAGCTTTAAATAACATTTTGAAAGGAGGTCTTTCTTTGACAAAGCAGCTCTGATACATTGACCATTACTTTTCAACATCTGTTGTGTTACATTTTATGTTTTACCCGAAGTGCAGCTCCTCAAACATTTATCCAGTAACACGCACTCTGATATCTCCTGGACTGAAATGGCGCTTGCTCATGTAATTTTAGGGCCCCTTCCCTAGATGTGTGAATCATTTCAAAAGTAGAAATTTATCCAAAGATCTCCTTGCTATTGATCGTGGCGTACTTAAGAGCTCCAAATGTGTTGGATTTTCCTGCCTTCCTTCTCCCAGGAGTGATGGGGCAGGGTGTTTGAATTCTCCGCCCACCCATCACCCCCAGCCTTTCTAGCAAATGGTCAGGCACCCAGAAGGTAGGTTGGGAAGGAAGGAAGTGGGGAGCAGCAATAGGGTGCCCACACATATTCTTGAGGGAACTGCAGACCCAGGGACACCCCCAGATTTACAGACGTCATCCCAGTTACTAATTTGATCCTGGAATGTCCTGCTTTTCCTTAGGATGTCACTATTTTCACCAGATAGATATTGGAGGGTCTGGTAGGTTGTCCCTATTTTCATTAGAGAAATGTTGGAGTTATCCGACCCCCAAGCCACATGAAGGCAGCCCAGCATAGGGAAGTTTTCTTAATGTTTTCTTATGTTTTTATGTATGTTGGAAGCCCCCCAGAATAGCTGGGGCAATCCAGTCAGATGGGTGGGGTATAAATAGTAAAATTACTATTTTGGAATATGGAATCCCTATTTTCAGTGGATAAATGTTGGAGGTTAGGGAAGTGGGGGGGCATTTCACCTCACTCCTCTCCCATGTGTGTGCATGCAGTAAGGTAGGTGAGGAGCCTGTATGGGGGGGAGGGGAGAGGGCAGGCTGGGTGGGTGGGCAGCATATCACCTGTATGGGAAAGAAGGTGTTGAGCAGGGCTATAGGAGGGAAGGGCAAGGAGTAGAGGCAGCCTGACTCCAGCCTTTTTTGGCATGGCGAGGGGTGCTCTGTGCAGGCTGCCCTTGCTAGAGCCCTGCCAAGCTCCTGCTGAGCCCCCTTCCTTGCTCTTGGCAGGTTTCACCTGGCAACTAGCCCTAATTCTAGCCCTGCAAAGAAAATTCACCACACACCATTGTCAAGAAGGTTTGCTTATTTTGCATGAGCCATCTTTATTCTAAATTAATCTTTTAGAGTTCTAAGAGACTCATGCACGGGGGGCAAACCAGGATGGATGCCTGCATAGGGGGACCAGAGGTGTGGAGAGCAGGATGCAGAGCACATCTCCAGAATATTCCACTCGTGCAAAAAAGTTCCAACCTTTAGTGGAGACAGTCTGCGAATCCTCAAGTGTTTCTCCAGAGCCATGAGGACTAGAAAGCTGCTAATTATGAGGATCCAAATTCTGCACCACATGCCAGTTCCACATGAGTGAAATCACAGAAAAACTGATTGCTCTCTCCTTCCGTCTGGCCAACATTTGCTTGCTTGCTTACTTGCTTGCTTGCTTGCTTGCTTGCTTGCTTGTTTAAAATCATTCACAGACCGATCGGGGAAACAGTCAGCTATCCAAAATTCAGTAGAGCTGGTAGTGCGGATCAGTGCCCGAGAATGTTTGTGTGAACAGGTATGTTTTTACCAGCTTGCAAAACATTTGCACACTGTAGAAGGTTGCTCCACAATGTGGCAGCACCTCAGACAAGGCCTTCCATGGGGTCAGATGTACCTCTGCCGAGTGACAACAACTTCAGTAAATGGGCTGGTCTGAGCAGAACAAGGCACTGTGTCAGGGAGCCTGGGGGCCCAAGCTGGTCAGGAACAATATGGCAAGTTCATTAGATGCTTCCTTGCTGTGGGTTATGATGCACTTTCTAGCCACTGCTGTGGTCCTATTTCACAGGATGCGGACATCAGTATTTTTCCATCCTGCTGTAGCCTTATCCGCTCTGTCCCTATCCTTACTTGACCATGTTCAGATCTCCTGCTCTGGTAAACTCAGGGATAGCTGTGTTAGTCTGCTGCTGCTGCAAACACACAAAAAAGAGCCTTTTGGCAAGTATAATCTGGCTGCGTTTGTACCTAATGCTAAAACATGGTTTAGTGCTACATGTACAAGCTGGAAGAAACCCAAGTAGAACCTCAGGCTCTTGACTTCCTCGCCACCGCCTCTGACACAGCCAGAAGGAGGATTTTATCAGAATTATTGTTAATTTCCCCTCGTTTCCGCTTGTAGTGAGTGGCGTGATCTTAGTTTGTCACAAACTCTGGTCAGTTGCAAAGCAAACAAGTTTCAAACCTTGGGTTATGAAGCTGGCTTGACTGACTTACCAGAGTTGTGATAAATCAGTCCCTAATTAGCACACAATGACAAGCTGGGGGGGGGTGAGTTACAATGTCAAGCCTGCAGTTTAGGGATGCTGGGAACTGTTGTCTAGTCTTTCCCCTCCCCCCACTCCAGCTAGCTGCAGCTTATTGGTGACTTTTGCCTTTCTCATGACACATTTACCCCTCCTTGAATAGTCTCTCTTTTCACTTCCATGAATCCCCTTTTTCAGATTATTAAGGAGTTATTTTCATTATGAAAAAAATTCAGTCTTCTGTGAATCTTCTCATTCTTTTGCCACATAAGCATGACCACGCAATTATGCTTCCCATATTGCTCCTTTTGGGAACAGGAAGTCTTCCCAAAGTCTCCTCTTTAATTTAGCTTATCTCTGCTCTGGGCTTATGAATACTTTGAAGTCTATTAAGCACATGCAGCAGCCCCACCAAACTGGCTACAGGCAAATGTTCTCAGGCTCACTGTCAAAGCTGGGCATGACCTGTGGGCAACTACCTCACTGCAAACTTGGAGTGAGCTTTCCAATGGCTGCAATAACTGTCACTGCCCCCATCTGGATCCAGGTGAGAAGACAAGGATAGAGGCATCTCAGGGGGGGCTAGACCTTCACTCATGCCTCTGTCCAAATGTGGTCCTCAGCTATGCCATATCAGTTCTCCATTGGCTCTATTGTGCTTTTTAATTCCAGGTTAGTGAAAGGGAAATCTGCTATTACCTCAGCTTTACTCCTGGATGATCACACTGGCTTGTTTTGAACCATTGAGTCTGTGTGGATATGTGAGAGAGGGAATGTTTTTATCTTTCTGAGTTGGGCCCACCAAGTTTACTTGGTGGTGCAGCAGCACAGGCCCAGCAAGCCGGGTGGCAGCATTGCCATTGCTGGTTGTCTCCCTTGCCCATGGTCCTGGCCTGCAATCTACTGGGTTTGGATGCCTGCATGTGAAGTTTCATATCCAGACCAAGATCGGGATTTTGCTACTGTACTACCTACCCTGCTTTCTAACAGTTTCCGTGCCTGAACTGACAGAGGTAATCTCTGGCAGCATTTGAGTCCCCCAGCTTTGTTGTCCTGGGTGTCTTCAGTCTTCATGTGAAAGATATCCTTCCTGGGGCAACTCTGGACTTCATGGCCTTAATGGCAACTCAAGCAGTATCTGGACCTTCTCATTTTGTAGGACATTAGCTTAACCTCACTTTTTGCTTTGGGCATGGTGGCCATGAACTGAAGGTGGGGGGAGCTCAATGTGCACCTGTTGCCATGGTCAGATCATTGCCTGATAAAGTTAGGTTCTGCTCAGCTGTCCAACTCTACAGGATTGGGGTGCCAATTAAAGGAAATCTGCCCCTGGAGACTGATGGATTCAAAGAGATTCCTGATGGCTCGGGTATTTCCCAACTGCAATGGCTTGGCAGTTCCACCAGTGCTCTGGCCAGTCTGTGGAACACAGAAATGACTCAGGCAATTGGCACAATAAGTCCTAAGCACCCTTTTCCCTCTGATGGGACCACTAGCACACCCACCCACCCATGGTTTATTGAGGACCTAGAAGCTCAATAAATGAGAGAGGGAAAGGCTACAATGATAGCTGAGGAAGATTTGCGCTGAGTGACAGAACACAGTTAAGAGCTCGTTATTGAAAGTATTCTGTGGCAATGATGGTGACAAAGACTGCTAAATTTCCCTCCATTGCTGTATCTGCTCAGTGATATACAGCAGAGCTATTTTATATTGTGAAGGATCTTTTTAACTTCATGGTCATTGAAAAGAGTTATATGAGGCCACAGAAACTTGCTTTGCAAAGCACTTTGTTTGCAAAGCTCTCTGCCAATAAAATAACTTGAATCTACCCTGACCTGGGCTGTTGTTTGTCCGTAGAGGCTCCATGGGAAAATAGGGAATAGGTTTGTCCTTTTTTACTGGATACCTTTCAGCTTGTTGGCCCTGAGGAAGTGGACAAAACCTTTGGAGAAGTACGTTCACTGACCTGTGTTCTTGATCTTTGCCCGTCCTGGCTGATAAAATCAATAGTCAGGCTTATGCACACAGCCTGTGTAAGAAATGCCTCGCTTAGAGAGGGCTTCACACCCTCCGTCTTAAGAGGCAATGATATGGCCTGTTTTCTTTGCACCCCTCAGACTTGCCCAACTATCACTCCATGTCTAATACCCATTTGGGGAGTGTGCATGGACCACAGCGATGGAAACAATTATCCATTCCAGTTTGGATTTTGGCCTGCTCTGGTCACTCTGTGATCTGTGCTGGTAGATGGTAGGGGAAGTGTCACCCTGTTGGTTTGATAACATAGACAAAGGTGTCCTTCTGGGTCATGTTGAAGGGATGGGAACTGGGGGCATGGTGCTGAACTGTCCATTCATTCCTGAGAGAGGCTCTAGAAAGTGCTCTGGGGGACTGCTGCTTTCCTCAATGGCCTTTCCCAATGGAGTTTCACAAGGCTCCATCTTGTCCCCCATTCTCTTCTGGGGAGGTCATCTAGAGATTTGGGTTCTAAGAAGGCAGTTGAAAGGCCAAACCGCTGTTTGATAGCTGCAAAGGACTGGCTGGGGTGCAGTACACTGGAACTTAATCCAGTCAACATGGAAGGATTATTGGTAGGTGGACCATGTGACTCAGAGTTGTGTTTGTAGCCAGTTGTGGATGGGGTTGCACTCCTCTTGAAAGATCAGGCATTGCACCTAGTTTGGGAGTACTCCTTTTGGCGCTCCTGTTGGATATGCAGGTGGCTTCAGTGGCAAAGGGTGTCTTTTTCCAGCTTTGGTTGGTACACCATCTACAGCCCCTCCTGACAACAGCAGACCTAAGTTAATATGTTCTATGTGAGGCAGCCCTTGAAAAGTGTTTGGGAACTTCATTTAGCACAGTATTCTGCAGCCAGATTGTGGATTTTTTAACTCCAGCTTTACATTATTTCATTTGCTCCCTATTAGTTTTCAGGCTTGTTCCAAGGTGGTCTTTACCTTTAGATGGCACCTTAAGAGCTGGCATCTTCTCTATTTTCCTTTGCAAGAAGGAGCTGGTGTCCTGCTCCAAATCCCTCAACCTCAAGAGGCAAGGTTGGGGTCAGACAGAGGCACTTCTCCTCCGCTATATTGCTTCAGGCAGTTGGCAAAGACCTGACTTTTAAAGAAGGCTCTTGGTTAATTATATAATTCTTGCTTGCTCAGTTCTGTGTTACTTTTGTGCTGCTGAAATTTGTTAAACAGGTTAGATACTGTAATTTTATTTCCACATATCTTCAAGCTTTTGTTTTTGTTCCAGTTTTAATACTGTTTGTTAGCTACCTTGAGTCTCCTTGATGAAATAAGTAATTAATTAAACAAGCCTATTTTATAGGGTCTGACCATCCTGTTGTATGAAAAATGACACTCTAGTAGTGCTCTTGCACATCTCCTGTTAATTTTAGTGCGCTTGCTCAACAGAACTCCCAGGAGACGCATCCCCTGAGTTCATCAGAGGGACTGGACATGTCTTGAGCCCAGCCTGGCCCTGTTCAACAGCCAGGTCTTTCCAACTGGAAGCAGCTGTGTTTCAGAGTTAGGGAGTGTGATTCAGCTGCATCCTGTCTAATGTGCTCTGCAGTGGGAATTGCAGTGTCAAATAGGCATCTCATACAACTTCCTGGGGATGGAGGAAATAAGCCTAGGTGCTAGAAAGGATTTTAAAGATGCCTTTAAATACGTCCTTCAAGAAGCTGTACAAGGTGATAGGTGGCTCTTGATATATGGTTACAAAAGTGGAGCTAATAAAGGCGAACCCACTTGTACATTCTTTGCATTTGGCAATTGTGTTATTTGCTGCACATGTCGGAATAAGGTGCCACCCTTTTGTCACAGGGGGCCGTCACTCCAGGGGTCACCAAGCTGGGTCAGAAAAGGAGGGGGAAGGTGGTGGAGATGCTGAGTAGGAGCTGTGCTGCTTCCAACAAATCACTATGAATTTGGGATGCAATTGGTCCATTTCGGGAGCTGGGCACCAAGAGGCCTCTTTCTGCCTGCTTTCACTCACTGACTGCAGATGTTTCCATTCTGTGCGCCAAGGATCCTCATGTGTCACATTCCAGGATTGCTTTGCCACATAGCCTTTATTCCCATTGTATGATTTTGCTCTGTGCAAAGTTCTGGCTGGTGGCTGTCTCTTTGTTCCCTCAAGGAACTTTTAAATGGCAAAGCAAATGCAGAGTCTGCTGATCAGCCCAGCGTGTTCGCTGTCCCCAGGATGCCTGTGTGGAGACATGGCATGCTTTTTCGATATACACTTCTAACACAAAGAACACGACACACTCCTTTATCCATTGTGGCATCCGTGCACCACCCTCTTTGGATTAGGTCTTAGAGTTTCCTTTCATGCATCTGTCTGCATGGGCACTATGTTTGGGAATATCTTATTAGGTGAAATTCTTTGAAAGAGAAAATTAGCAGAATAAAGCATGCAAACATGCTTTTGCAGATATTAAATATTTTATGTATCCAGATTTGAAACCAGCAGCTGGCATCCCCAGCTGGATTAGTTAAGGAGTCCTGTTTCACCCTCAGTTGCCAAGGGAGAGTTGAGAGGTTTTAAGTGTAGGGAATGGCACCTGTGAGCATCAGGCTCCCCAGCAGCCTCCTCCAGTGGGTTGTGAGCTCAGGCAAAGCTTAGACTTCTGAGATTGGCCCCCCAGAGTTACACAGACATGCTTCACGTCTTAAAATGACACAACTTGTAGATTGGGAGGGGGGGGCGCAAATGGGGACATGTGTTATTTTGATTACAGAATTCAGTGTTGCTGATTGCAGAATGTGGACCTTTGCATACACACTCTGAACTTTGAGTCCTCTGGTATTAGTTGCCTAGAGTGGGGAAGTGTCCCTGAATTGGGCTATGGGAGGAGGGAACTGAGTCCAGGTTCTCTCCCAGGGAGCAGGGCTTGTTATCCATTTCTTTCAGCTAGACCATATGGTTTTGATACTTTGTGTGGCAAATGAATAGGAGGTTATTTGAGTATCCCTTGGCTGTATGAGCTCAGATTGGCTCAGCAGCATGTGTGTGCAGAGAGAAAAAAAAGGGGGGGTGTACTAGAAAGGGAATTTGCAAAAGAAGTTCAAGGTTAAAACAATTTGTGTAGTAATTTTTTTAAAAAAATATCTCTAAGACATGCAGCAGTCTTTCTGGGAGCCAGATGTTCAAACACTGTAGCTGCCAGCAGAGCCGGTGAGCTGATGGGGTACTCAGGCACTATCAGTCATGGCAGCTGCCTCCCTGCATGCATTGTGCTCTCATATAAAGGCAGATGAGAAGGATGGGGCTGTGGCATTCTTTCGAAGGTGTAGCTTTGCTGAAGCGAAAGTTTTATTCCTCACCTCATCCTGAGGGTTGGAAGAACCAAGCTCTCAAAAGGAGAGAGCAAATATTACCCCTAGATTAGCTACTCCACACACCCTCCACACACCCACCATCTGATGATAAAGCCAATTCATCCCAGTCTTTGAGACGAAACCCCGACATAAAGAGACCTTGAGCTATATTGTCTACATTCCTTGCATCCCTGATGATATTGCTCAGGATAGCATTCATTATCTGGAATGTCTACATTGGGGAAAAACTATGAGCATTGATTTTTATTTTTGAAAAGCACTTTGGGTTGTGGAAATAAGATTTAGAAGTTGTTGGCAGGCCATTGTGCAGTCATGGGAACCTGGAACTGAAGCTTCACTGCTCTGCAGAGCCTGAAATTGCCTTGGTTGTCGTGATGGAGGAGGAGGAGGAGGACATGGGGAGTGTAAATTTAATAATTATCCCGAATCTCTCTGCAGCATTTGATAATGGTATCAAAGTATCCTTCTGGGCAGGTTGGGAATTGGTGGCGGGAGGCTATAGCATTTATATTTTCCAGTGGTCTGTCTTATTAGATCCATCTTAATATGGAGGTGGTAGGGGGGAAAGCAAATCTGGACAATGCATTCTGTAGCAAGTAGTCTTAATCTAGGGCAGAGCTTTCCAAACTGTTTGTCGCACCACATTAGTGAATTGGCTGCAGTGTGTAGGTGTGTCTCGCAAACGTTCCTCCCGGGGCTGGAAAAGGGTTAGTTTAACCTCTGGTTTGCTAGTAAAACTGAATTACTGTGTCACAAAACGATACATGTCTAAAAAGTATGTCACCAACATGAAAAGTTTGGAAAGCTCTGATCTAGGGAGAAGTGAGTTCAGATATCTGTTCAGGTTGCAGGGTTGTTGTGAGAGTACAAGGTACATGTCTGCTGCCCTGAATTTCTTTGAAGACGGCAAGACACAAATGATTGGATGGCTTAGTTATCCATTGAAAACCCAACCTACCAGAGCACCCAGCAGTTGAAACTAGGGTAGAACTCTGGGGTAGAACTCAACATAGTACACTGCCCTAGAGAACAAATGGAAGCAGTATTATTAGACAGCATGTTTAAAATAAAGCTAGTACAATTCTTAAGCAACAAGTGTGCCTTCATTTATTTCTCTGTAAATAGTAGTTGTGTTTTTTAAAGTGCTTTTCAGAATTCAGGGAAAAGGCCTAGACTTTGGTCAAGATGCCAACACTATGGACCCCTCCCCAAACATACAGGACTTAAACTATATCCCTTAAAGCAAGTCTCTGAAATAAATACTAAAGGAATAAAAAAAACAACTACCTAATGTGACATATAGTAGTGTGGTTTCCTTGAAGATGCAGGACAGAAGATCATGGTTTCATCCTTTTTTATATGAGAGCTATTCACTGGACAGAGAAGAGTTGTAATTGATACATACAATATGCCTGGATTTCAGTAAAGCATTTTATACCACACAATATTAATGTTATGATTTAAACAGGGAAACGAGATCCAGGCCCTACAGAAACTAACTAAAGGTAAAATGACAAGAGTTTTGTGCTATAAGCAAGTTTTAAAGTTAGAAAGAATTAACTAATTTAAGTTCAGTAGGGACTGGTCCCAGGACTACTTTATTTACATTTTAGCAAACAGTCTGTGGACGGAAGTAGAAGTGTGTTGATGAAATCTGGAAAAACAAAATTTAGAAAATATTTTAATACAATAAAGATCTAGGAATTCTGCAAGGAAAAGCAGATGACCTCATGAACTAGAGTCATAGAAATGGAATGAAATGGAATAGTATAAACTGTAAGGTCATGCATTTGGGGATTAATCATGCATTTTTTTCTTACTGGTTAGAGACTGCTGGGCTGGGAGCAGCAGAAGGAGGACGGAGATCTGCAGATCCTGGCTGATCACAGGATGCCTGAGCCACAAATGTGATACAGCTGCAAAAAAGCCAGTTCCGTTAATGAAGGTTTTTTGGTGCTCTTCTTTTGAAGCTGTATCACATTCTATTAATGGGACGAAGATATTAGTAATACATTTCTTCAGGCTTTATTTTGGAATTCTCTTATCCAAAAGTAGCATGGAGAGTTATCAGATGCTGCTTCAAGCAAAAGACAGAAGCAGATTGCGATATTCAGGGACTTTGCAGGGGTCTTGGGGGAATTAAAGTCTGACCAGTTTACAGCTGTCGCATTCTACTCCTGACTTGCATGTGCACTATTTGCACTGCTCAGTGCGCATGCTAGTAGATGCTTCCTGTTGTCTTTTATCAGTGTTGGTTTATTACAATTTGCTGCCAAGATCATTGTATATCAAACATCATTATTTACTAAGAAGAAGAAAGAAGAAGAAAGTGAGGTACATTTTACCACATGTGGTAGACTTGCAGAGTAACTCAGGGATTTTGGGAGATGATACATAATGAAATGTTTTTTGAAGAGGACTCTCCCCAAAAGACCAGAAGCTTTTCTTTTAGGGATAACTGGAGCAGATGCAGCAAAGAATCAAAGGAATTTGTTTCTATATGCAACTACGGCAGCGAGAGTACTATGCCCCCAAATGGCAGGAGGATGCAGTATCTACGAAAGGGAATGGAAATTGATGGAATATGCTGAATTAGCAAGTTTAAAAAGTAAAATCAGAGAACAAGACAAAAGTCTTCAAGGCTGGGGTTTTGATGAGGTGCTCTTCAGTGGGCTTCTGCTGTTTTCTGCAAGTCTGATATATTGAAAAAAATCAATCTCAACAAATTAAACAAATTGGCTGTGTACACAGATAAACAAATACCTGTGCCCTTGCCTACAATGGAGCTCAGGTTTCTGGAACTGAGGGAGGATGGAGAAGTACTAGCTGAGGGGGCACACAGTACAAATACACCCCATTGAACATTGGACACTAGTGTGAATGTGACACAGTGAGAAAGTGTTCAGTTGAAAGTGCTTGTCTGGTTGAACGTGCACAAAAGTGCAAATGGAAAGGACAGATCTTCAGCATAGGTAAAGGTAAAGGGACCCCTGACCATTAGGTCCAGTCATGACCGACTCTGGGGTTGCGGCACTCATCTCACTTTACTGGCCGAGGGAGCCAGTGTACAGCTTCCGGGTCATGTGGCCAGCAGGACTAAGCCGCTTCTGGCGAACCAGAGCAGCGCACGGAAACGCCGTTTACCTTTCCACTGGAGCGGTACCTATTTATCTACTTGCACTTTGATGCGCTTTCGAACTGCTAGGTTGGCAGGAGCAGGGACCGAGCAACAGGAGCTCACCCCGTCGCAGGGATTCGAACCGCCAACCTTCTGATTGGCAAGTCCTAGGCTCTGTGGTTTAAGCCACAGCACCACCTGCGTCCTGATCTTCAGCATAGATGAACTATATAAATTAAGACAATCAAACCCTTTCTAATGGCTATTCGGCACAGAACTGCTCTTGTATTTCAATTTTTTAAAAAAGTTAAAGGTGCACAGCCGCAACAGCCCTCATGCTTCCAATGACACACTATATATAGGGCAGGTTCGTGCAAAACTGGGATCATAGAATTGTAGAGTTGGAAGAGACCATGAGAGTCATCTAGTGCAGCCCCCTGCAGTGCAGGAAATCTTTTGCCCAACATGGACCTCGAACCCACAAGCCTGAGATTAAGTATCACATGCTCTACTGACTGAGCTATCCCAGATCTGTGAAATCCATCAGCACATTAACAGTCCAGTGTGTGCATAACCTCAGTTACACTAGAGGGAAAACCCTCAAAAACACATTGTCTTTGCCTCAATAAACTGTTTCTAATGTGCATTTGAGGTCTTTTGTTTCCTGCTTCCCCATACTGGTCCCCTTCCCCCCTTCCCCTTGGTGACCGTGGTGTTTCTCACACAAATCACGTGCAAAGCGGGCAAATGTGTCCTGCTTTCTCATCCATTAAAAAAACACACACATTCCTTCAAGGTCTAGACAAAGCAACCAGAACTGAACTTCTTCCTCACAAGTTCTCTCTCTCTCCACCCTCCACAGTTGCCTTTTTAGGAGACATTGCCTTGGACGAAGAAGACCTCAAGATGTTCCAGGTGGATCGGGTTGTGGATCTCACACGGCACACCATTGAGAGAACTGCCACTAACTCCTCAGGTACAGTTGCACATCTCCATACAACTAGGACTCAGACAATGCACACACAGAGACAAACCCGTGTTTCTGGTAGCAAATGAGCAATCTTATTGTACTGGAACTTGGATAGCATGTCTTAACACACGGCCCGGGGTAGAATCTGATTCTCAGTACTAGTTTGGATTACTTATCACTTGTACGTTTCGCTTCAGTTCTCACTTTCAAGTTTTTAGCTATTCTCAGTCTGGTTCTTTAGCTTTTCAAAAATAATAGTAATGTTTACGGTCATTATAATGGTTTCAGAACTGACTGAAAACTCTGTGAACTGGTAATTGCCCATTGAAGTAGGCATCTTGCCTCAGGGTTACTGACTGTTCAAGCGAGGAAGAGGAGGTGAGGGACCCCCCATCTCCCACCCACATGATGATGGTGATGGTGATGCCCTGCCCAGCTGGCTGGGTTTTCCCAGCCACTCTGGGCAGCTTACACCCACCAGTTACTGTCAATTATTGTCAGCTAGCTTGCATATTAACATTTTATATTGTTAAGCAAAGGAGTGACCCACCACACTCTCCAAAACCCTAACCCACACCTATTGTTCAGGGTGTGCTTAAGATTCCCCTTCCCCACACCCATGCAGGGAACTTTGTCACACTTCTAGCACTGATCTATCAACACATGTTATACCTTCACATCTGTTTAGGCCGCATGGTCCCCATGAGTCTTATTGAAAGCAACAAATATATGCACAACGGTCCCAGCTGCTTCTACAAAAGAGACTCCAAAGTGGCATAGAGTGTCCTACATGTTGACCCATTATTAGGCTGCCCTACTGTGTGCATAAAACAGCTGCTGGGTAGGATGACCATATAGGCCTAGCAGGGCCCAGGTTGACTCTGTTTATTTGTATTTCAAATTTAACCAGAATTTTTAGATATAGCAGAATTGTAACTGAACTGGACTGTGCAATTTTCATTACGCAGATTATTTCTGAACCACCGTGAAAGAATTTCTAAAGTTTTCTATAGTCTCACCACATGTATTTCAAAAATGTATCTGCTACACTTGCAACAGGTGAGTTGCACAGGATGGAAAATATGGTTTTGTTTTTGTTGCGTTAAAACCCATTTTGCAAATGGTATCTAATTCATTTTCTTTTGGGGACAGTCTAGAAAAAAAAGTTTGCTACTTGATTCTGCTGATTGTGCAAACTAACCCTTTTTCCAGAAGGCAGAACTCAGGAGGCCTTTCCTGTGAATTCAGTAGTTGACAGCTGGGATGTGCTTTGTGATGCTCCATTTCCAAACCTGATTTCTGTTTCTTCCATTCTGTAGACTCATTTTAGTTTTCACTGTAGTCTTAGCTAAAGGATTTCTAAAATGAGACTGAATGGAGATGAGGAATGTCAGTGCAGCAAAGATAAAGAAAGTGTTATAGGGTTGCATTATATTCATCATGCTTCTGTTGAAAGTCAAGGGTCAGGAGACCACTGTTAGCTCAGCTGCTGTTACTTTGGGAGAGCCTGGAAGAGGGTGCAGCCAGCCTGGCTCAGGTCCATGGATAATATTGACAGGATCCAGGTTCATCAGGCACAGGACAAAGGTATCTGGGTTCACATGGGTCTGCTTCTCAGCCATCCTCAAGAACACCCATGTAACTGTCTGCATTTCTTTAGCAGAGAGGGAACAACTGGAAGATTTATTACCCAGGGTGGTTTTTTAAATGAAATCTCCTTGACAGTGACATTTGTTTAACTGTGGGATAATCTCCTCAAGAGAAAGGGATGAAAGACTGGAGGATGTTATATAGGCAGCAACATTATTTAATTCCAACAAAATTGCTCACTAAAAACATAAGCTATTCAGGTATTGGGGTTTGTTTTTACCCCCCCCCCCGAATTTTAGAGTGTATCTGAAGAAAGTGCCCAGAGTTTCAGTCAAATCTGGCAGACCTGGATTTTGTTATTTGACTTGGAATGTTGGTTGGCAACTCACTATTTTGTCCTCATTTGGGAGGACCAAAATGTGACCGTGAAGCCTCCGTGGGCGTTGGGTCCTTTCTGGTGCAGATTGGGCCCTCCCCGTCACCCAGCGCCACTTTTCATGGCAAAGAGGCAGTGAAAAGGACCTGGTTCATGTTGTGAGGAGTGCAGGGAGGCCTTGGGTACTCCTTGCTCATGTTTGGCATGTACAAAGCCTAGCTTTGAGTTTCTCCTTGCCAGATCACTGGGCCCTCCTCCCTGGGCCTTTGGGGTAGGTTCTCCTGCCAGGTAATAGGCTTTCTGTAGGCTGTGGCGGCAGCTTGACTAATAGAGAGCGTTCCAGGCAATTTGGAGACAAAGATCTTGGCATAAACCCTTGCACTTCTTCTGCTCTTGCGTTAACAAAACCAGCCAAAGCTTTGGAGGGAAAACTGCTTTTTCACAGTCAAATATGCATTGCATCTGAATAAACTAGCCATGTCTTGCAGCTGCCTTAATACCATCCACTAGAAGAAAAAGATGCAATGGCCTGTTTTCTTGACATGACAGCAGGCAAAACAGTTTAAGCAACCAACCTGCCTTCTGCCACCTGGGTTTTCCATGGCTTCATACCAATAATAATAGTAGTACTAGTACTAATAATAATAATAATAATAATAATAATAATAATAATAATAATTTATTATTTATACCCCGCCCATCTGGCTGGGTTTCCCCAGCCACTCTGGGCGGCTTCCAACAAAACACTATAATACAATAACCTATTAAACATTAAACACTTCCCTAAACAGGGCTGCCTTCAGATGTCTTCTAAAAGTTTGGTAGTTATTTTTCTCTTTGACATCTGGTGGGAGGTCGTTCCACAGGGTGGGTGCCACTACCGAGAAGGCCCTCTGCCTGGTTCGCTGTAACTTGGCTTCTCGCAGTGAGGGAACCACCAGAAGGCCCTCGGCGCTGGACTCAGTATCTGGGCAGAATGATGGAGGTGGAGACGCTCCTTCAGGAATACTGGACCGAGGCCGTTTAGGGCTTTAAAGGTCAGCACCAACACTTTGAATTGTGCTCGGAAACGTACTGGGAGCCAGTGTAGGTCTTTCAAGACTGGTGTTATATGGTCTCGGTGGCTGCTCCCAGTCACCAGTCTAGCTGCCGCATTCTGGATTAGTTGTAGTTTCTGGGTCACCTTCAAAGGTAGCCCCACATAGAGCGCATGGCAGTAGTCCAAGCAAGAGATAACTAGAGCATGCACCACTCTGGCAAGACAGTCCGCGGGCAGAGAGGGTCTCAGCCTGCGTACCAAATGGAGCTGGTAAACAGCTGCCCTGGACACAGAATTGACCTGCACCTTCATGGACAGCTGTGAGTCCAGAATAACTCCCAGGCTGCACACCTGGTCCTTCAGGGGCACAGTTACCCCATTCAGGACCAGGGAGTCCTCCACACCCGCCCGTCTCCTGTCCCCCAAAAACAGTACTTCTGTCTTGTCAGGATTCAACCTCAATCTGTTAGCCGCCATCCATCCTCCAACCACCTCCAGACATTCACACAGGACCTCCACCGCCTTCACTGGTTCCAATTTGAAGACCACAATAAATACCTAACCTACAAAAATGGAAAATGGCTGTATAAGACACACCAAGGAGTCAGCATTTTTGGACAAAGAGTGGTTTAAGAAAATGCATAGGATTCAATTTGTGTGGTAAGAGTTGTGATGTCACTAGCTATCTAATAAATTACTAAGAGACTTGGTGGTGGTGGCAGAAGCAGTGATGCTCAAGAAGCTTTGGGCAATGATTGGCTTGCCTGCCTTTCTGTCACAGAGGGGCTGGGCAGTGAAAGGCCTCCCTAGCAGTGGCTGGTTGAGTGGAGCAAACAGAAACCCCCAAGAAAAGAGGCAGGAGCCTGTGGGGCAAACTAGATGTGGCACCGTTCAAGCTTGTTTGCATAAATAGCAGGTGTGGTAAGTAGTGGCCCATCTTGTCTTGCCCCCTGAAAAGGAGGAAAAAGGAGTGTCTCAAGAGAATGAGGAGAAAGCAAAAAGTGGGATTCTGAGGGGGGATAAGGAGAAGTAGGAGAGAAAATGAACTCGGAGGGAAAAACTGAAGTTCACTGATTGATATGAAATAACAGCCCAATCTGTAATCTAGTGTCACAGCCTACCTTGGCAGGCAGCAGGGATCTTTAGACACATGAAAAATGGCATTAGACTATTGGTTGATAAGGAATGTAGTGCCAGCTCCAAGTTTCGGTGGGCCCTTTGGCAAGACACTCTCCAGGACCCCCAGCATGACACCCCCCCCCCGTGGGTCTAGTTACTCTTTGCCATTAGCCGCAGAGCTTGCTGATGCTCATCTTCCTCATCACTGTTTGCCAGACAGAGAACCAATGAGCAAGCAAGTGGCATCATCTACTGTCTGCACACATCACTTTTTTTCTGGGCCAGAGGGAAAGGAGGGTGAACAAGTAGTGAGAGGGTTAGTGGTTTCTTTCACTCAACAGGACTTACATTGTGGTTAACTGAGATCTGCATCTTAATAGAAGCATTAGCAAAGCAGTTCAATGCACTTAAAACCCAGGCAGCCATTGAGACTTCTGGTTTGGTCAGCCATGGTTGGCTTGCTGTTGGTTACATCTTTGCCATTTCGCATGGGATATTTTGAGGATGAAATGTGAGTAAAAATCCTTCCAGCCCCCCCCCCCCCGGCCGGGTGGGCAGCTTCACCCACAGATCGCCCAATACCTGCCCCCAATCTGGTAGGAATGAGGGGGCAGGGGGCGCTGGGTGGAAAACACTGTGCGTCTCTTCAGCAACTCTCCAAAGTCGCCGCCATGAGCGAGCAAACTCCTGATGATAATTTAAGATAATTCAGACTTACCGTAATTAACAGGCATGCTCTGAGTGAGTCATTAACTGTGTGGGAAAGACTTATGAACTTGCAATTAATTCTGATGGACTGTTAAGAGTGGAAGATGGGAATTGAGACTCCTAGGTAAAGTACAGGCTTATCTGTTCTGGTATGAGACAAAACGGAAGGGTTTGGACATATGCCTGAAACAATTGGCAGAAAGCCAGATTTCCTCCATTTTGGGACGTGTTGTATTGGATAACAACTGGCATGAAGAAGCAAAAGTGAAAGACACAGAAGAAAATAAACACCCACACAGAAACATACTGTTTTGATATAACTCGCTTGCTGGACGAACTCAGAGGCTGTGAAAACGAACAAAGGATTAACATCGGATTGATTTATGGGAACCACCTGGACTAATTAAGAAAGCAGCACAAATGTGAGATGATGGCAATCCTCCAACCTCAGAGCATGGGAAGTCAAACAAAGATTTATGATTTGGCTTAATATTTGGACTGTTTGATTATTTTATAATTCGGAGTGTTTTTAATGTGGCATTTATTGGATTGTTAAATTGGAAAACTTAATAAATATTATTTAAAATAATAGTAATAAATAAAACCCAGGCAGCTATTTGGGAGGAATAGGGAGGTCACTCAAGCTTATCTTTCTTGTGGGGTTTGCGTGCCAGTTCTGCCCTGAAGTCAATGAACAAAAGTTGGGTGAGGGATTCTCCCTGCACAAAATGGGAAAGAGCTGTGCTCATGAACCTCTTTATTGTCTCCATCAAAGGGAACAGTTCAAACAGCACCAGTATGAGACCCGGGAGGCAGCAGAGGAGGCGATGGAAGCAGGGGCGGGGGCAGCCTCGAAGCCGCCGGGCTGCCACATCCCGCCTTGAGCGGGTGTGGCCAGATGGAGTCATTCCTTATGTGATCAGCGGAAATTTCAGTGGTAAGTTTTACACACTGTGAAACTGTGATTCTCCCCTAAAATGCAGAGATGAAGAAGAGCAAACTGCTAGGCCTAGAGCATGATTCTGGTGAGACAGAGATATTGTGGAGAGATTGCCAGATTGCTCTGCACTGCATATTTTGTGAAGCCTACTATTCCGCCTGAAACAAAACATGAAAAATAGACTAACTGGCTTCTCTTACATTTCAGGAGAGAACCTTATACTCTCAGGTTAATGCTCATTTACTCCATCAGTCTTCCCTAACCTGGTACCGTCCAGATGTTTGGAACTATAACTCCTGTCAGTTCCAGTCAGTTGGGGGCACCACACTAGGAAAGGCTGTGCTAGACTTAAGAGCTATGCCAGGCAGCTTGAGAAGAGCATTCTTGGTACAAAATGGATTATAACCGTCCTACAGAATGTGCTTTTGTTTTTTTGTTTTTTTTATAAATATTTATTAAAGTTTTTAAATATAAATGCACAAAACAATAAACAATCTTACTTCTGTCACAAACATAATTTCATCACTTCTTTGGACTCCCTCGCGTCTCCCGCTCCCATTTACATCGTTAAAAGTTTTTTCCAAACAAATTATCAACTTGTTTACAATCTCATGTCCACTCATTCAAATATAATCTAGCACTTCTTCTAAAAAAAATTTATATTTTCTTTTAGTCTCACTTATCATCAAATTTAAATCTAATTTAGTGGTGGCCAATTTTTTATAATCGAGCATCCTTCTTGACATTCAACCAAATTACAATGTTTTTGTAGATACATCTTGAATTTCTCCCAGTCTTCCTCCATCTTCTCTTCTCCCAGATCACGGATTCTGCCAGTCATCTCGGCCAGTTGCATATAGTCCATCAGCTGCATCTGCCACTCTTCCAGTGTGGGTAGATCTTGAGTTTTCCAGTTTTTTTGCGATGAGTATCCTTGCTGCCGTTGTTGCATACATAAAGAATGTTCGGTCCTTCTTTAACACCTTCTGGCCGACAATACCCAGAAGGAAGGCCTCTGGTTTCTTAGTGAAGGTATACTTAAATACCTTTTTCAGCTCATTATATATCATTTCCCAGAAGACCTTCACCTTAGGGCATGTCCACCAGAGGTGAAAGAATGTTCCTTCATTTTCTTTACATTTCCAACATTTATTATCAGACGAATGGTATATTTTGGCAAGTTTAACTGGGGTCATGTACCATCTATATATCATTTTCATTACATTTTCCTTCAGAGCATTACATGCGGTGAAGTTCAGCCCAGTGGTCCACAACCTTTCCCAGTCCTCAAACATAATGTTATGCCCAATGTCCTGTGCCCATTTTATCATAGCCGATTTAACCATTTCGTCTTGTGTATTCCATTTTAACAGCAAGTTATACATTCTGGATAGTACCTTAGTCTTTGGTTCTAACAATTCTGTTTCTAACTTCGATTTCTCCACCTGGAACCCTAACTTTTTGTCATTTTTAAAAACTTCTTTAATCTGAGCATAATGTAACCAGTCTCGCACCTTATCCTTCATTTTCTCCAAACTCTGCAATTTCCAATTGTCTCCATCTTTTTCTAATATTTCCCAATATTTTGGCCATTTGGCCTCCATATTGGGTCTTTTTCGGGCCTTAGCCTCCAGAGGTGAAAGCCACCTTGGAGTTTTATTTTCCAATAAGTCTTTATATTTTGTCCAGACATTAAACACTGCTTTCCTGACAATATGGTTCTTAAAGGCCTTATTGATCTTAACTTTGTCATACCATAAGTATGCATGCCAACCAAAAGCATTGTTAAAACCTTCCAGGTCCAGTACGTCAGTGTCTTCGAGAAGTAGCCAGTCTTTTAGCCAGCAGAAAGCTGCGGCTTCATAATACAACTTTAAGTCTGGCAGGGCAAAGCCCCCTCTTTCTTTCGCATCTGTTAATATCTTAAACTTAATTCTGGGCTTTTTGCCCTGCCAGACAAATTTAGATATATCTTTCTGCCACTTCCGGAAGCACTCCGTTTTGTCCACAATCTGTAGTGTTTGAAACAAAAATAACATTTTTGGCAATACATTCATCTTAATAGCAGCAATTCGGCCTAACAAAGAAAGCTTCAATTTTGTCCAACTATCCAAGTCCAGAATGTGCTTTTGATTGATTAAGTAGTGTGGAATAAGGATGACTTGGGGATTATGTTGTGTCTGCACAAGAAAACACCTGAACTCAGCACTTATTAGCATGCAGTGTGTACAAAGGAATATGCAAGGGAAATCCCCTATGTCTGAATTCTAGTAGAAATGCCACATACTTCAGTCTGTAGCTCCCATGTCAATCTGTATTCAGATATCTGATTATCTTAATGATTTAGGTAATTGAGATTGCATTAAAATAAATAATTGCCCCATACCTTAACTGAGTAATCAATTCTCAACAAACTGGATTGGTAAGAATGTGCCAGTGCAAGTCTCTGAGAACTGAACTGAGAACTCCGTTCTTGCCAGAAACCCTACAATGTTATGTGCTGTAGGGAAAAGAATGCTGCTAGTAGGAGAGGCTTTGCAGAGCATGTGAATCCCATTTTCCCTCCTCCAGGAACTCAGTGTGCTGCATATTGAATGCAAAAAAACCCAGCAGGCCTTACTCCA
Organism: Podarcis erhardii; assembly: GCF_964252035.2. Classification (NCBI taxonomy): domain Eukaryota; kingdom Metazoa; phylum Chordata; class Lepidosauria; order Squamata; family Lacertidae; genus Podarcis; species Podarcis erhardii. Next base: position 1,730,539 of record NC_138514.1, read on the forward strand.
GAAGTGGGGGTTCTCCAGTAATGAGCCTTTAAGGGCACCTCTGAGTGTTGCTTCTGCCTTTCTCAAAAAAATCTGCATGGGACAAATTGTGCTTCATTCTCCCTTAGAAGGCCTTGCAGCTGAGGCCTTTCCTGTTCTCCTTCCACTCATTGCCCAGCTCTTTGCATCTTAGAAATCACGGAACCCTCACCCTCACTCCTCTCCAAGCTGAACCACTGAAAGGGAAAGCAGGTGATGTAGGTGAGGCCACCTGAGGCAGCTTGGGGCCACAACAGACGCTTGCCTGTCTAGACCATTCTCAAACTTGGGTCTCCAGCTGTTGTTGGACTACAGACTCAGCTAGACCGGTAAAGAAAAAGTGATTTATATGCAATGTATGTTTGATATAAGATTGTGCCACGAGATGGTGACATGGAGTTCCTGTTCTCTACCTCTTTTCCTTATTTAAATTTACAACGCTTTAAACAGAAACACTTCTTTGATGTATCTAGATCCAGCCCACAACTGCCATCATCCCTGGCCACTGGTCCTGCTAGCCAGGGATGCTGGGAATTGTAATCTAACAACACCTGGAGTCCCAGGCTTGAGAAACAGTGATCTAGATTCTAGGTTCAAGTATGGACATCATGTTGAGCAGCTTCACTGATGGCTATTGCTCTGTTTTGGTTCCCTGTTAGTTGTAATCCAATTGCCTCATCTCCTTAGTGATCTGAACAAAAAGTACTTGGATGTTCTGTTGCTAAATTCCAGGCTATGAAGTAAGAAATTTATTGTCCAGTTTTAACCAGGGCTTGCTCTTATGCCTTGGAAGCTCAATCCTCAGTTTAAGTCAAGCCTGCAAGCTAGGGAGAGTGAAGATGGGTTTTCATCAGCCACTTTCATACCAACAGAGTAGCTACCAAGCCAAGATGGATAAAAAGCGATTTAAAACAACAGTGACAGCAACAACATGCCAATCAATACCATTGGATCGAAAATTAATAAATCATATGTTTTGAAATTAAAGCCATCTATGAATATTTAACAACCAAGTTCCACATGAACATGCAGTGCATTGGGCCAAGAGAAAGCTCCCTTCTGTGCTCCACTACCAAGACGGACACCTCTCTGCACTGGGCCAAATTCAACTCATTTTTTTATTCACTCATCTTAGTCTCTCTCTTTAAAAAACCCCCAGATACAGACAAATTTAAATTTCCATTAAACGTTAAAGCCTATACTTAGAATCTCTGAAAACTGGATTGTGATCATTTTTCTAGCTTCTAAGGTTAAGCATCATATGTGGCAACAAGCAGAGCAAACTCCAAAATTAGGGGTTCTCTGGCAAATAGGTCATATATTTTATATTTTTTCGTTAATTTGTTTTTATTAGTAGCTCTCTTCTGGACTCAGAAATTAGCAAACCATCACTGACACTCACATCCAGGTTATGTCATCTGCATCTCAACAGAAGCATATGCAGGGCCTACGCAGATGACTTTGTTTTCTGTTTTTCTGTTTTGCAATGTGTGCAGTTCTGAAATAATATTTATGGCTCTGCCAACAAACAGCATGGGCAGTTTTCTTTCCATCTTGTGGGGAACATGGCTAAGTCCCCTCTGAGACCTGCCCCCTCTAATCCTGAGTCTGGTGATGTGACCTTGCCCTTTCCTGTTCAGATGCTAGAGAGCAGTCCTGAGTTCCACTCCCCTCTGGTTAAGACCTGCACTTCCTCCTACAGCACCATTGCAATTGTAATATGCTGTCTCATATACTCCACATGCTCATCTTGACAATTGTTCAATTGCTCACACAGCTCAGAGTGAGGACTATAGACATCTTCCCTCTCTAGTCATCTTTGGGCCTCTCTCTGTTTCCTGTAGGCAGCCAACGAGCCGTCTTTCGGCAGGCCATGCGCCACTGGGAGAAGCACACCTGTGTCACCTTCTTGGAACGGAATGATGAAGACAGCTACATTGTGTTTACCTTTAGACCTTGTGGGTAAGCCAGAGACAGAACTTCTCAACAGGGCAGGGCAGCAGCTGAAGAAGGAGCAAAAAGGGTTTCCTCCTGTGTGTGTTTCTTTGTGGCTGATTAGCTGTTCTCCCTGTGCAAAGGTCAGAGGGGGCAGGGTTTCTGTTGAGGTAGGTGATTAGCTGTGGGAGGAGCTTATCAGAGCTTGTAGGGCAGCGGCTGAAGAAGGAGCAAAAAGGGTTTTTCTCCTGTGTGTGTTTCTTTGTGGCTGATTAGCTGTTCTCCCTGTGCAAAGGTCAGAGGGGGCAGGGTTTCTGTTGAGGCAGGTGATTAGCTGTGGGAGGAGCTTATCAGAGCTTGCAGGGCAGCGGCGCGCACAGTTTGATCAATCTTTTAGATTTAGGGGAGCTAGTCTCAAGCGTTTGTCGGGGGAGACCTAGGGTTTTTTTGGGGGGGAGTTATTTGTCCTGTCTGCACGCTTCTTATGATGGAGGACCGCTGTAGCCACCCCCAACGACACGTTCTCAAGATGGAGGGTGAGGGAACAGCTGCAGTCGCCTGCGGTTCCTGCACAATGTTTGCCATCTTGCCAAAGGTTGCAGGCAGCTTTACCTGCAGCAATTGCATGTTGATTGCCCTCTTAAAAGACAAAGTCCAGCAACTGGAGGAACGTGTAGCTACCCTCCAAAGAATTAGAGAGCTGGAGCTCTTCTTGGAAGCAACAGAGCACACCGTCTCCACCAAGGAGGAGTCAGGGGACTCCCCTGAGAAGGAGACTAGTTCACCAACACAGGAGCCAGATATATGGAGAAACGTGACTCAAAGAAGTAGGAAGCCCAGGGTTCGCTCTGATTGTTTAGAAATACACAATTGCTTTGAGGTCCTCTCCCCTAGCATGGAAGACGAAGAGCAGACTCCGTTTGAGGATCTCTCCCTCATTACAGTCGATCAGGTATATGAAGACGAGCAGCAAAGTCAGTCCTCAGGGAACGTGCAGGCGACCTTGGAACGGACAGCTCACGGAAGAACCCCGACCAAACCTAAGAGGAGGCGTGTAGTGGTGATAGGGGATTCCCTACTGAGGGGAACAGAAGCAGTGATCTGTGGGCCTGGCAAGATGTCTCGGGAAGTGTGCTGTCTCCCCGGGGCTAAGATCCAAGACGTAACTGAACGACTGCAAGGAATCATAAAACCCACTGACAAATACCCCTTCCTCTTGGTTCATGTGGGAACCAATGACACTGCAAGCAATAGCCTCCAGAAGATCAAAAGAGACTATGAGGCTCTGGGCAGGAAATTGAAGCAATTAAATGCACAAATTGTCATCTCATCTGTCCTCCCAGTTGAACAACGTGGCCCAGGGAGAGAGAGAAAAATAGTGGAAGTGAACAGCTGGCTTTGCAAATGGTGTAAACAGGAACGTTTTGGATTCTTAGATCACGGACAGCAGTTTCTTGAAGATGGACTTCTGGCAAGCGATGGGCTGCAACTCACAACGGTTGGGAGGAATGTTTTTACCAAAAATCTCAGAAACCTCATCAGGAGGGCTTTAAACTGACTAATGTGGGGGAGGAAGACAGTGCTCCTGAAGGTAGTAGTCCAAATGTCATAGACCAAATGGAGCAAACAGCACGCAGACCTAGTGATGGGAGGAAAAAATCCTTAAATAAGAGACATGGGGGAATGATTAATGGACTTCAATGTCTGTACACTAATGCGCAAAGCATGGGTAATAAACAAGATGAGCTTGAGCTCTTGGTACAGCAAACTAGATATGACATAATAGGCATCACTGAAACCTGGTGGGATAAGTCCCATGACTGGAATGTAATAATGGAGGGATACAATCTATTTCAGAGAAACAGACCAGACAAGAAAGGAGGAGGAGTGGCGTTATATGTCAGGGATGTGTATACCTGTGAAGAGATCCAAGATTTAGAACCTCAAAGCCAAAGTGAGAGCATTTGGGTCAAAATGAAGGGAGAGACGAATAACAGGGACCTCATTGTGGGAGTTTACTATAGATCCCCAAGCCAAACGGAGGACATAGATGATGCCTTCCTGGAACAGATGGCCAAGCATGCAAAAGGAAGGGAGATAGTAGTAATGGGGGACTTCAATTACCCGGATATTTGTTGGATGTCAAACTCAGCCAAGAGCATAAGGTCAAACAGATTCCTCACTGGCCTTGCAGACAACTTCATTGTCCAGAAAGTGGGAGAAGCAACAAGAGGAACAGCCATTTTAAATCTGGTCCTAACCAATGTTGATGACCTGGTTAGTGGGGTAGAAGTGGAAGGATCATTAGGCGCGAGTGATCATGCTCTTCTGAAGTTTACTATACAGCGGAAAGGAGCAGCCAAGCATACTAGGACTCAATTTCTTGACTTTAAGAAAGCCGACTTCATAAAACTTAGGGAAGTGCTGGGTGAGATCCCATGGACAGTAATACTAAAAGGAAAGGGAGTTCATGATGGCTGGGAGTTTGTTAAGAGGGAGATAGTAAAAGCACAACTTCAGGCAATACCAATGAGACGGAAACATGGAAGGTGCCTAAAGAAGCCAGGGTGGCTATCTAAAGAACTTTTAACTGAGTTAAGATTAAAAAAGGATGTGTACAAAAAATGGAAAAGGGGGGAAACCACCAAAGAGGAATTCAAACAAATAGCCAGCACGTGTAGATACAAAGTCAGAAAAGCTAAAGCACAGAATGAACTCAGGCTTGCTAGAGAGGTTAAAAGCAACAAAAAAGGCTTTTATGGGTATGTTCGTAGCAAAAGGAAGAACAAAGAAACAGTGGGGTCGCTCAGAGAAGATGGTGAAATGCAAACAGGGGATACCGAAAGGGCTGAACTCCTCAATGCCTTCTTTGCCTCAGTCTTCTCCGATAAAGAAAACAATGCCCGACCTGAAGAATTTGGAGCAAATGATTCAGCAGAGGAAACACTGCCCAGAATAACTAAGGAGATAGTACAAGAATACTTGGCTAGTTTAGATGTATTCAAGTCTCCAGGGCCAGATGAACTGCATCCAAGAGTATTAAAAGAACTGGCAGATGTGATCTCAGAACCACTGGCAGTCATCTTTGAGAATTCCTGGAGAACAGGCGAAGTCCCAGCAGACTGGAGGAGGGCAAATGTTGTCCCTATTTTCAAAAAGGGGAAAAGAGAGGACCCAAATAATTACTGCCCAGTCAGTCTGACATCAATACCAGGGAAGATTCTGGAGCAGATCATTAAGCAAACAGTCTGTGAGCACCTAGAAAGGAATGCTGTGATCACCAATAGTCAGCATGGATTTCTGAAAAATAAGTCATGTCAGACTAACCTGATCTCGTTTTTTGACAGAATTACAAGCCTGGTAGATGAAGGGAACCCAGTGGATGTAGTCTATCTTGATTTCAGCAAGGCATTTGACAAGGTGCCCCATGATATTCTTGTAAAGAAGCTGGTAAAATGCGGACTTGACTATGCTACCACTCAGTGGATTTGTAACTGGCTGACTGACCGAACCCAAAGGGTGCTCATCAATGGTTCCTCTTCATCCTGGAGAAGAGTGACTAGTGGGGTGCCACAGGGTTCTGTCTTGGGCCCGGTCTTATTCAACATCTTTATCAACGACTTGGATGATGGACTCAAGGGCATCCTGATCAAATTTGCAGATGACACCAAACTGGGAGGGGTGGCTAACACTCCAGAGGACAGGATCACACTTCAAAATGACCTTGACAGATTAGAGAACTGGGCCAAAACAAACAAGATGAATTTTAACAGGGAGAAATGTAAAGTATTGCACTTGGGCAAAAAAAATGAGAGGCACAAATACAAGATGGGTGACACCTGGCTTGAGAGCAGTACATGTGAAAAGGATCTAGGAGTCTTGGTTGACCACAAACTTGATATGAGCCAACAGTGTGACGCGGCAGCTAAAAAAGCCAATGCAATTCTGGGCTGCATCAATAGGAGTATAGCATCTAGATCAAGGGAAGTAATAGTGCCACTGTATTCTGCTCTGGTCAGACCTCACCTGGAGTACTGTGTCCAGTTCTGGGCACCACAGTTCAAGAAGGACACTGACAAACTGGAACGTGTCCAGAGGAGGGCAACCAAAATGGTCAAAGGCCTGGAAACGATGCCTTATGAGGAACGGCTAAAGGAGCTGGGCATGTTTAGCCTGGAGAAGAGGAGGTTAAGGGGTGATATGATAGCCATGTTCAAATATATAAAAGGATGTCACCTAGAGGAGGGAGAAAGGTTGTTTTCTGCTGCTCCAGAGAAGCGGACACGGAGCAATGGTTCCAAACTACAAGAAAGAAGATTCCACCTAAACATTAGGAGGAACTTCCTGACAGTGAGAGCTGTTCGACAGTGGAATTTGCTGCCAAGGAGTGTGGTGGAGTCTCCCTCTTTGGAGGTCTTTAAGCAGAGGCTTGACAACCATATGTCAGGAGTGCTCTGATGGTGTTTCCTGCTTGGCAGGGGGTTGGACTCGATGGCCCTTGTGGTCTCTTCCAACTCTATGATTCTATGATTCTATGATTCTATGATTCTATGATTCTATGATTCAACATCTGAAGTCGCATGGATCATTCCCCAGCAGCATGTCTTTCCCTTGGTCCAGTTCTTCCTTCTCCTGGGAAGGGAATGGGGGTGAGGAGAGGAGCATGATTTTACCTTCTAAAGACCATTCTCCTTCTCACGGTGGAAAAAGCAAAGAAGTTTGTACTTGTGTTTCTTGCTGAGATGTTCTTGGCCTATTTGCAAGTGAATTTGGCACTCTCTTGTTCTCCTCACAGGTGCTGTTCCTATGTGGGGCGCAGAGGAGGAGGACCACAGGCCATCTCCATTGGGAAAAACTGTGACAAGTTTGGCATTGTGGTGCACGAGCTGGGCCATGTCATTGGTTTTTGGCATGAGCACACACGCCCAGACAGAGATGAGCACGTGTCCATTATCCGTGAAAACATCCAACCAGGTAAAAGTGCCCATTTTCTCCCTGTTCTTCTAGTCTTCATCCCAACAAAGCAAAGTAATGTAAAGCAAGCATGAGCATGAGCAGTCCAGCAAAAGATGCTTGTCTGGTGGAACATGGGAGTTCTGTCCTTAGTCCCACTGTTCTTTCTTCATCCATTCACGACTCACCTTATCATCTGACCAGTGTTCTCCTTCTCTGCTGCCTTTTTGGCCCCATATTGTCCACACACACACACACACACACACACACACACACACACTGTATCTACCTATGCAGTGCTTACATATTCTCCTTCTGAGAGCACTGTGCCCAGCACATTGGACAAACTTAAAAAATGGCAGAGCCTGGGACAGGCTGGCAAATGTGTACCTCAAATTTCACTGCTGAACTTGTGCAGAGTCAAAAACAGTGAAGCATATAGCTCAGTCAGCATCACTGAGCAGCCTAAGCCAAGGCGCTGCTCTAATTGCTACCGCTGGATAGCAGTTCTGTGTGAGCAGGAGACCTGGGAGATGAGAGACAGATATTTGCTCCTTGCCCAGCTTAGCCTAGTCTGCTTTTCTCATGCTTCTACCTCCTGCTGTTTCCGCAGGGCAGGAGTATAACTTCTTGAAGATGGAGTATGAAGAGGTGGAGTCTTTGGGAGAGACGTACGATTTTGACAGCATAATGCACTATGCCAGGAACACCTTCTCCAAGTGAGAGTCCAAGATGCTATTACTTCTTACGTTCATTCAGCCCATATGCATTGACACGCAGGCGCACCTGGCTCTTCTTTCAGGTGAAGGCCACACCCTGGGGGAAAGTTTCCTGGTTTCATTCACAAGCCTCAGAATGAGCCCAAGAGGCTGAGAGGGATTTTAAAGACCCAGTGTGGTGTAGTGGTTAAGAGCGGTGGACTCGTAATCTGGTGAACCGGGTTCGCGTCTCCGCTCCTCCACCTGCAGCTGCTGGGTGACCTTGGGCCAGTCACACTTCTCTGAAGTCTCTCAGCCCCACTCACCTCACGGAGTGTTTGTTGTGGGGGAGGAAGGGAAAGGAGATTGTTAGCCGCTTTGAGACTCCTTAGGGTAGTGATAAAGCGGGATATCAAATCCAAACTCTTCTTCTTCTTCTTCTAAGTCAACCCCTTTCATCAAGAGTAGGAAATCCATATCTGAACCATTCTCAGGAGTGACTCCAGCTGTTTGGGGGCCTAAAGTTTAGCCCTTGTTCTGATTGCTCCTATCTGCCCCCCTGGCTACTTTTCCCTCCAATTGATGTTCCCAAGAACAGCCATTTGCCAGCTCTAGTGTGGATTCGCCATGTCTTGCCCACTCAGATTTTGCAGGGGCTCCACATGATCCATGTGTAATCTTCCCAGGTTTTCTTAGTGCTGCTTACTTGCTTTTTCTTACCATAGAAAGTTTGTCTCTTTTGAGATGGATGAAAGAGTACCACATTCTCCACAGGTGTAGCTGCCCCTAGTAGAACTCTGCTGCTGCTGCTGCTGCTGCTGCTGCTGTTGTTGTTGTTTTTTAAAAAAGGAGGTTTTTTTAAATGGCCAGTGATGTATTTGGCAGGTGAACCTCTCACAGCTCAACACACATTCACCATAAACTTTTTGGGCGGACATCAGTTTATAATCTCATTATTATTATTTAAATCAATCTCTACATTATCACTAAAACTCCTTAAGTGAAAGAGGGTTATGGTGCTGTAACATATAGTGCTAATTTTTTTAAAAAATGAGGAGACTCCTTCCTGGTCACCACCTCCTGAAATCCCCCCTCCAAATAACTGCTCAGGTGACCAGCATCTTCCTGCTCCCCCCACCAGCAGCTGTGTGATGTCCACTGGTGTGAAGAGGGACTAGCAGAAGACTCATACCAAAGAAGTACAGGTTCCCCAGTAGTGTGGAAGGTCAGTTGTGATTCTGCTTCTAGCTTGCAGCGGAAGAACAATGACGATTAGTGCTAGAAGCCACGTGTCCAGAAGCAGCTACAGTCGGCTGCCTTGGGTTGCTTATGAGCCTGGTTGCAATGAGGTTTCAGCTTGTGTTCATGTAACTTGCAAAAAAGAAACATGCTGGTGCGCATTGAAGCATGTGAAGGTATGGGGTGAGGTGGTCCTCCCACAAGATTTCGCTCTATCGGATTCTTTTGGCAACGAAAGCTTTTGAGATTGGTTCAGGTAATAAACAAAAAATAAGCCCTTGACTAAGGCATTTTTGGCTGAAAGCCAATTGACTTTTTGTGGTGAGGAAAGTGACAGGAAAATGAACCAGCAAGTCACACTTGCTTGACCTGGCATTGTCTAACCTCCCCATAAGCTTTGTGCAAACAAATCGGTTCAGTAAACAGATTGTCTGGAAGCAAGGTGGGTTGAACTGTGAGGGGGCCAAGAGTGGGGGGGTCTGGCCTCTTTGAAAGCCCCCCACAGGAAGAGAGCTCTAGCTCCAGCCTCCGTCCGCGAGTCTTGCCTAGACCACTTTAGACTGCAGGTGGAAGCTCCTGTGACTGAATGCATTTCCAGACCCCCTGCAAGAAAAATCCCACCCCCGGTATTAAGGAGAAAGACTCTAGACTAGCCTTCTCCTTGACAAGCTTGTTTTCTGTGTGCAGGGGGCAAATAGTATTGAGGTGAAACCTTACCTGCAGCCAAAAGCAGAGGTGCAGGCAAAGGGAAGGTTTGCTGCCTCACTGAGAAGTGGGCCTCTTTCTGACTTCAGTTAAAATTGGGAACTGACATCATATTTTAGATTATATATATGTTGGGGATATGTACACTATTGTTGTTTAGCTCTTTGAAAGGCATTCCTTCCTCTGTTGCAAAAACTGGGGTACGCATTCATCCGTTAGTATTTGGTGACAATCAGAAGCAGGGTTGCCAACTCGATGGGGCTGTGGCCTCTACAGCCCCCCCATGTCTGCTGGGATGGGACTCAGCCCCTCCCCATCTTGAGGGGACAGGTTGTCACCCTGGGCGCGTAGCGTTTCCCCGGGCCGGGCAGTCTGGCAGGTGAATGTTGCATTGGGAGGAGGCCTGGTTGGGCTCTCCTGATGTGACAGCCATCAAGCACACAACACATCAGCCCTGTCTGTGCCTGTCATCAGAAGTATGACGATTCACTCGTGGCAAGGCTACCCCTCCCCTTCTATTATTTGAGAAGAGGATTTTATGCTTCTGATGAAGAATTGATCCTTTGGCCCTATAAAGTTTATAGCATGGCCCATGGTTGTTGTAGTCCTACACAACATCTGGAGGACCACAGGTTTCCCACCCCTGCTTTAAAACATCAGGAATGGCCTCTAGCTTACCATTTTCTCCCAGAGCAGGGTATGGCGCCACAGACAAGATTGTGTCTCTCTCCGTACACTCTGCACATGGTTGCTGGTTTACAAGGAGAATGACCAGGATTGGAGATAGTGGTGGCCAGCGGGGAGGAAAGTGTTAATTGGGAGAAGCGGAAGACGGAAGCAGGCTGACAGGAGAGGAAGAGGTGCCGGTGAGGGTGACACAGGCTGCAGCGTAGTGTTGTCTGTGATGGGATTACTCAGAAGGAAGTCCATATGACAAGATTGTTAATCCCATCCCCTCTCTGTGTCTCTCGCACACTGCAGATGTCAGAAAACCACTTTCATTCACCCTTTGTCTCTTTTCTTTGAGGCCACAGGAAGGGGAGTCCGTGCCCAAGCTGCCAGGCATGCATGGAACCCTGATGTTCTGTTCTCTACTAGTCTGGCTTCTGAATAGCACCACAGTAGGTCTTTCTAAGTCCAGGCGCAAGCAGACACAGAAAAAACTGCTGAATGGGCTTCTGCATGTGCCCAGGCGAGAGCTGGAGAGCTTGGGAGAGAAAGAAACAGCTTCCTCATTCATGTGGCAGGGAATGCACTGGTGCCAGAGGGCAGGTGGAGGGACTGGGGGACAAGCAGCAGGGGAGGGGGGATGCTGTCGGAGGTAATGAAGAGGAAAAACTGTTGACTCAGCCACTCTGCTCTGACACACTTTCAAACGGGGATATTCCACCGCGGATCCCAGAGGAACCCCTGCTTTGCATCCCGCATACCGTCTGGTGCCAGAGGGTCATCCTGGAGCAGCTACTGAACAAGTTCACGCTTTGCCGTAGAGGAAGGCTCGTCCCATTGCCACCCCGTCAAAGAAGCAGCCCTGGCAGGCTCCTAGTGAGGCCCGGCAGCAGGGAGACAGCATCCAGATTTCTCTAAGGATCAGGAGCAGGGTCAAATGTTTGCCTTAGGAAAGGCAGAAGGAGGCAATCTGTGCACAAGTGAAATGCCTGCATCTCCCTCTCTGCCCCCTCTCAGGCTTGGACCACTTCTGCCTGTTTTTCTGTGTGTTGATGTACACATGGCTGTGCTTTTGCACAAGTAAATGCCAGTTGTGTTTTTGCACAAGTAAAATTGTGGGAAGTAGCCCTGTAAAAGAGAGGATATTTCCCTCTCAGGACCCCAGGCTGAAAGCTGTGCAGAATATCAGCTGTCTGACATTAGCCTCCTGTCAGTTTGTGAATTGGGGGTAGGAAGGGTTAGTATAGGTCAGACAGCTTGATTGGCATGAACTTGGGGAATTAGAATCATAGAATCATAGAATCCTAGAGTTGGAAGAGACCACAAGGGCCATCGAGTCCAACCCCCTGCCAAGCAGGAAACACCATCAGAGCACTCCTGACATATGGTCGTCAAGCCTCTGCTTAAAGACCTCCAAAGAAGGAGACTCCACCACACTCCTTGGCAGCAAATTCCACTGTTGAACAGCTCTTACTGTCAGGAAGTTCTTCCTAATGTTTAGGTGGAATCTTCTTTCTTGTAGTTTGGAACCATTGCTCCGTGTCCGCTTCTCTGGAGCAGCAGAAAACAACCTTTCTCCCTCCTCTATGTGACATCCTTTTATATATTGGAACATGGCTATCATATCACCCCTTAACCTCTTCTTCTCCAGGCTAAACATGCCCAGCTCCCTTAGCCGTTCCTCATAAGGCATCGTTTCCAGGCCTTTGACCATTTTGGTTGCCCTCCTCTGGACACGTTCCAGTTTGTCAGTGTCCTCCTTGAACTGTGGTGCCCAGAACTGGACACAGAACTCCAGGAGAGGTCTGACCAGAGCAGAATACAGTGGCACTATTACTTCCCTTAATCTAGATGCTATACTCCTATTGATGCAGCCCAGAATTGCATTGGCTTTTTTAGCTGCCGCGTCACACTGTTGGCTCATGTCAAGTTTGTGGTCAACCAAGACTCCTAGATCCTTTTCACATGTACTGCTCTCAAGCCAGGTGTCACCCATCTTGTATTTGTGCCTCTCATTTTTTTTGCCCAAGTGCAATACTTTACATTTCTCCCTGTTAAAATTTATCTTGTTTGTTTTGGCCCAGTTCTCTAATCTGTCAAGGTCGTTTTGAAGTGTGATCCTGTCCTCTGGGGTGTTAGCCACCCCTCCCAGTTTGGTGTCATCTGCAAATTTGATCAGGATGCCCTTGAGTCCATCATCCAAGTCGTTGATAAAGATGTTGAATAAGACCGGGCCCAAGACAGAACCCTGTGGCACCCCACTAGTCACTCTTCTCCAGGATGAAGAGGAACCATTGATGAGCAGCACCCTTTGGGTTCGGTCAGTCAGCCAGTTACAAATCCACTGAGTGGTAGCATAGTCAAGACCGCATTTTACCAGCTTCTTTACAAGAATATCATGGGGCACCTTGTCAAATGCCTTGCTGAAATCAAGGTAGGCTACATCCACTGCGTTCCCTTCATCTACCAGGCTTGTAATTCTGTCAATAAACGAGATCAGGTTAGTCTGACATGACTTATTTTTCAGAAATCCATGCTGACTATTGGTGATCACAGCATTCCTTTCTAGGTGCTCACAGACTGTTTGCTTAATGATCTGCTCCAGAATCTTCCCTGGTATTGATGTCAGACTGACTGGGCGGTAATTATTTGGGTCCTCTCTTTTCCCCTTTTTGAAAATAGGGACAACATTTGCCCTCCTCCAGTCTGCCGGTACTTCGCCTGTTCTCCAGGAATTCTCAAAGATGACTGCCAGTGGTTCTGAGATCACATCTGCCAGTTCTTTTAATACTCTTGGAAGCAGTTCATCTGGCCCTGGAGACTTGATTACATCTAAACTAACCAAGTATTCTTGTACTATCTCCTTAGTTATTCTGGGCTGTGTTTCCTCTGCTGAATCATTTGCTCCAAATTCTTCAGGTCGGGCATTGTTTTCTTTATCAGAGAAGACTGAGGCAAAGAAGGCATTGAGGAGTGCAGCCCTTTCTGTGTCCCCTGTTTGCATTTCACCATCTTCTCTCTGAGCGACCCCACTGTTTCTTTCTTCTTCCTTTTGCTACGAACATACCCATAAAAGCCTTTTTTGTTGCTTTTAACCTCTCTAGCAAGCCTGAGTTCGTTCTGTGCTTTAGCTTTTCTGACTTTGTGTCTACATGTGCTGGCTATTTGTTTGAATTCCTCTTTGGTGGTTTCCCCCCTTTTCCATTTTTTGTACACATCCTTTTTTAATCTTAACTCAGTTAAAAGTTCTTTAGATAGCCACCCTGGCTTCTTTAGGCACCTTCCATGTTTCCGTCTCATTGGTATTGCCTGAAGTTGTGCTTTTACTATCTCCCTCTTAACAAACTCCCAGCCATCATGAACTTCCTTTCCTTTTAGTATTACTGTCCATGGGATCTCACCCAGCACTTCCCTAAGTTTTATGAAGTCGGCTTTCTTAAAGTCAAGAAATTGAGTCCTAGTATGCTTGGCTGCTCCTTTCCGCTGTATAGTAAACTTCAGAAGAGCATGATCACTCGCGCCTAATGATCCTTCCACTTCTACCCCACTAACCAGGTCATCAACATTGGTTAGGACCAGATTTAAAATGGCTGTTCCTCTTGTTGCTTCTCCCACTTTCTGGACAATGAAGTTGTCTGCAAGGCCAGTGAGGAATCTGTTTGACCTTATGCTCTTGGCTGAGTTTGACATCCAACAAATATCCGGGTAATTGAAGTCCCCCATTACTACTATCTCCCTTCCTTTTGCATGCTTGGCCATCTGTTCCAGGAAGGCATCATCTATGTCCTCCGTTTGGCTTGGGGATCTATAGTAAACTCCCACAATGAGGTCCCTGTTATTCTTCTCTCCCTTAATTTTGACCCAAATGCTCTCACTTTGGCTTTGAGGTTCTAAATCTTTGATCTCTTCACAGGTATACACATCCCTGACATATAACGCCACTCCTCCTCCTTTCTTGTCTGGTCTGTTTCTCTGAAATAGATTGTAGCCCTCTATTATTACATTCCAGTCGTGGGACTTATCCCACCAGGTTTCAGTGATGCCTATTATGTCATATTTAGTTTGCTGTACCAAGAGCTCAATCTCATCTTGTTTATTTCCCATGCTTTGCGCATTAGTGTACAGACATTGAAGTCCATTAATCATTCCCCCGTGTCTCTTATTTAAGGATTTTTTCCTCCCACCACTAGGTCTGCGTGCTGTTTGCTCCATTTGGTCTATGACATTTGGATGATCATCTTCATCAATTGATAGACTCCTACCTTCAGGAGCACTGTCTTCCTCCCCCACATTAGTCAGTTTAAAGCCCTCCTGATGAGGTTTCTGAGATTTTTGGTAAAAACATTCCTCCCAACCGTTGTGAGGTGCAGCTCATCGCTTGCCAGAAGTCCATCTTCAAGAAACTGCAGTCCGTGATCTAAGAATCCAAACCGTTCCTGTTTACACCATTTGCAAAGCCAGCTGTTCACTTCCACTATTTTTCCCTCTCTCCCTGGGCCACGTCGTTCAACTGGGAGGACAGATGAGATGACAATTTGTGCATTTAATTGCTTCAATTTCCTGCCCAGAGCCTCGTAGTCTCTTTTGATCTTCTGGAGGCTATTGCTTGCAGCGTCATTGGTTCCCACATGAACCAAGAGGAAGGGGTATTTGTCAGTGGGTTTTATGATTCCTTGCAGTCGTTCAGTTACATCTTGGATCTTAGCCCCGGGGAGACAGCACACTTCCCGAGACATCTTGTCAGGCCCACAAATCACTGCTTCTGTTCCCCTCAGTAGGGAATCCCCTATCACCACTACACGCCTCCTCTTAGGTCTGGTTGGGGTTCTTCCGTGAGCTGTCCGTTCCAAGGTCGCCTGCACATTCCCTGAGGACTGACTTTGCTGCTCGTCTTCATATACCTGATCGACTGTAATGAGGGAGAGATCCTCAAATGGAGTCTGCTCTTCGTCTTCCATGCTAGGGGAGAGGACCTCAAAGCGATTGTGTATTTCTAAACAATCAGAGCGAACCCTGGGCCTCCTACTTCTTTGAATCACGTTTCTCCATATATCTGGCTCCTGTGTTGGTGAACTAGCCTCCTTCTCAGGGGAGTCCCCTGTCTCCTCCTTGGTGGAGACGGTGTGCTCTGTTGCTTCCAAGAAGAGCTCCAGCTCTCTAATTCTTTGGAGCGTAGCTACACGTTCCTCCAGTTGCTGGACTTTGTCTTTTAAGAGGGCAATCAACATGCAATTGCTGCAGGTAAAGCTGCCTGCAACCTTTGGCAAGATGGCAAACATTGTGCAGGAACCGCAGGCGACTGCAGCTGTTCCCTCACCCTCCATCTTGAGAACGTGTCGTTGGGGGTGACTACAGCGGTCCTCCATCATAAAAAGCGTGAAGACAGGACAAATAACTCCCCCCAAAAAAACCTAGGTCTCCCCCAACAAACGTTTGAAACCCTTTTTGCTCCTTCTTCAGCTGTTGCCCTGCAAGCTCTAATGTATCAGGCATTAGCAGCAATGATCCTTTCTCCGCCAGGTTAACTTGAAACTATTGTCAGTAAGGAAATACAGTGGTACCTCGGTTTTTGAACATGTCCGTTGATTAACATTTCAGTTTTCAAACGCCGTAAACCTGGAAGTAAATGGTTTCGAACAGGAAATGCGGCTTCCACTGAGTGCAAGATCCTGAGGCCTAGCTGTCGGCTATTATTGAGTTTTCAGTTTTTGAACATTTCAGAACTCGAACAGTCTTCCGGAACAGATTACGTTCGAAAACCGAGTTACCTCTGTACTGCAAACTGAGCATTGCAGTGGCCAGGGATGCTAGGAGTTGTAGTCAAACCACTTCTGCAAAGCCTCCAGGCTGGCTGCCCCTGTTCCAGGCAGAGCTTGAGGGCCTTGCTTACCTCCCTTCTCCTTTCATTTCTTATCCTATTGCCCATGCCAGTCCAAAGGTGAGACATTTGCCTGGGGACACTAAATAATTCCACAGTTGAAAATATTATTGCAGGATTAGAGCTGGCAAGACCCAGGTTCAAATCTCAACTTAGCCATGAAGCCTACTGAGGTGGTCTCAGTTCACCTCTCTCAGCCTATTGTACCTCACAGGATTGTTGTGAAGATTATAAAGCCCACTGACCACTACTCCTTCCTTCTGATTCATGTGGGTACCAATAATGCTGCCATCACAGCCTTCAACGTATAACAAGGGACTCTGGGCAGGAAGCTGAAGAGCCTTGGGGCACAGGTGGCATTTTCACCACTCCTTCCTGTTGAAGGTCGTGACCCAGAAAGAGAGGAAAATACTGGGGGGCAACCACTGGCTGTGCAGGTGGTGTCGCAAAGGAAGGGTTTGGCTTCTTGGATCATGGTCTCCACCAGTGCTATTTTTCTAGCAAAAGAGGTGCTGGAACGCACCATCAACACCTCCCTTGTTCTCTTAGAATGGCAATGGCGCCCACCTGAGAGGTGCTGGAACCCACCTGAGAGGTGCTGGGACTGAGTTCCTGTGAGTTCCCGCTGAAAAAAACCTGGTCTCTGCTTCCTTGAAGAAGGACTTCTGGCAAGAAATGGGCTGTACCTCATAGCAGTTGACAAGAATGTGTTGGATAAGAGTCTCACGAACCTCATCAGGAGAGCTTTAAACTAGATCCTGAGGGGGAGGGCAAAACATTACAGATGAGAGAAGAACACCTGGTACTGGGGATAATACTTTCATTGATGCACAGGAAACTGAGGTGGTACTCTCCTTCCTTGGATGTTTTTAAGCAGAGGTTTGCATTGCAGGGTGTAGGACTAGATGACCCTTGGGGTCCCTTCCAACTCTAAAATTCTGTGAGTCTATGAAATGAGGGAGGATGAGAACCATGTACAGCCTCCTGAGCACATATGAGGAAGCGCAGGCTATCACAGCACTAAGGAAATAAATTTAAATGTAGGCAGAGTTATGCAGCCTAGCAATGACTGGTAAAAGTAAGAGCAGAAGAAAGGGTCTTGGAAAAGTTGGGCAAACCACACCAGTTGTTTTCTAAAACTAGAACAAGCATTGCTTGTAGTAATGGACGCTGCATCAGAGGTACCTCTTCCCAGGGTCTCCCACTGCCTCCTTGCCTGAAGGCAGGGCAGCTGCCCACCTCTTCACAGAGTTATGCGTGAAAGATGCTCTGAGCGATGGCAGTGCCAAAGCTGAGAAACCTCCAGGCTGCTGCCTCTCCCCTCCCCCCTTGCCAATTATTCTGCTACCAACAAGAGAAGCAGGCAGCGCTATGAAAAAAAACAGCTAATGATGACCCTTCTGGCCCTCTTCAACTAGTTCCCACTGCAAACCAAATTAAATGCACAGCTTTTGTCTAAATGGTGTGACTCTGCAGAAGGAAATTTGATGAATGAGTGGATGGATTGTAGCTCGAATTGCAGCTGAAGGGAGCTATGTAGTAAACATAGCTGTCATTTCCTGGTTGTTGTAGCCCTTTCCCCCAAATGTCAATAGAGGATTGTTCTCTGGAAAATAATTCCCCAAGTTTGGATTTCAGTAATCTTGGAGATGACATGTTAACTCTTTGCTTGAGAGTCTGATATAAGCCACATGGTTTGTCCAGGCCTGTGGCTTTGCATCTGCTTCCTTGCCCCACATGTGAATGCAGCCTTCTACTCTTTGGATGGCACCGGCATACGATTTCTTATCTTGGCGTATGAGCCATTTTCTTGGCAGTACATTAGCTAAGAGGCACTTCTTTCTTGAGCAGAGCTGCCTCTTTTAAGTCTGCCCAGTGGAGGAGCCTGTGTCCTTTCAGTCCTGCCAGTGGCGTGTTGAGGAGGTGTAAATAATCTCTGATTCCTGTAGTAAAGCATCTGGGCTCCTGGGAAGGGGCCAAAGGTGCTGGGCTTGCATTCTTTAGCTGCAGCTTGAGGTGAGCATGCTTTTCTTACACCACAGCCCTATCGCTCATCTGATCATGCCTTTGCCTGCCATCAAATTATGCTGTTGTCTCCTGAGCCTCTTGTTGTCTCCGTATTATCCTTCGTTTTTGTTGGGCTAGTCAATGTTTTCCCCTGGGAAGGTTGGCTTGCCAAGGGAATCTTTAAGTATGAGGATTTCTGCGTGTTCTGCAGAAGCATATGGCCCCAGGCTAGGAGGGTGTGGCCCCCATGATGTTTGCTCTTGCTCAGCATTTTTATGCTGTTCAGCATGCTGAGGCTGGTATTGCTGTCAGGGTTATCCAGGCTGCCCAGGACATGCCTCTGGGCTTTCTGATGGAAGGCTGTTGATAATTATTGTGCCAAAACTTTTTGCCCTGGAGCCCCGGGGTCCCTTATCCTTAGCATTGCCAACTTGTCTTCTAGCAGGACACCTGGCTCTTGAGAATGGGCTGTAGTTGGGAGTTTTCCACAGGCCTTTCTATGTAACTGCAGTCCAATAGTAGTAGTAGTATTTATTACTATATACCACCCTTCAGCAGAAGACCACAATGCAGTTTACAACCTACAACACAAATATCGCCAAATACCTGTGCAACATATAAATTAAAACAATTATATAAGCATAATAAAATACTAAGAATTAATATAATAAAATACAGATTCTCAATATAGCAACAGTACAAAATATAAAGGAAAGAAAACCAGCAGCATGGTGTCCCAGAATACAGAAGCCAAAGACAAATGCAAATTCCTGGCCTCCTAAGAAGATGGCAGAGCCTCTGCTCTTTGCTGGTAGCTTTCCTTTCCTTTCCTCTCCCTGCCTCTCACCCTGGGAGAATTTAACTTCCCTGACTCTTTTAAGGTCCTTCTGTCCTTTCCATGTGGGTTCATCCTTTGCCCCCCCCCCCTAGCATCCCAGAAGGGGAGATGCCAGTGGGGCCATCCCCTGTGCTGTCTCCCCCTTGAGATGGCATTGCCCCATCACTGGCCAGCCTGCTGCCCACATCCTTGCCATCCCAGGGTGGGTGGAGTCCAGTTTGCCTATTTCTAGTTACATGGTCCATTAATTGAGCTATATCAGGGTTGACACACCAGCTTTCACGGGTCCCAAGGCTTGAACCATGAACCTCAGCGAGCCAAGGAATTAAGAGGTTGCAACATCAACCACTCCGACTGAAGGCAATATGAATCTTTTGGATCACTTCAGCCCTTGCCTAGTTGATGGAGGAGTATCTTCTCTTTACTGCAGTTCTGCTTCAAGCCTCCAGCTCTAAGGATGGTCTTCTGGGACCCTGAGTTGGAGAACATTCTCTCTCTCTCTCTCTCTCTCTCTCTCTCTCTCTCTCTGCATTTGGTCACTGACAGCCCAGACCTGGACCTGGCACTAGCCTCCAGCCCGGTACTTTCCACAATGAGTCCAGATTTGGGGAAACTGTTCAGAGAAGATGCCCTCAGTGAGGTGTGTTTGGTTTTGCTTTTGCTTGAGTGGACTCTCTCCTCCTTCCTGCTGCCCATTTGCTTGCCCTCTGGGTCTAATCCCCATAGTCAGCCCTGGGGAGAGGGAGAGGCAAAACGAAGCTGCTATTCCTTCTTGCTCCTGTCCCTGCTCACTCATTCAGGGAAGGCAGGTAAACAAGCAGTGCCTGCAAACCCCACAGGCTTCAAAATGTCTCCAGGTGTGTTTGTGGGGGGTGGAAACTTGAGGCACCCAAAATGAATGGGAATTTTTGCAATTATGACACAGGGTGACCCACTGTCTACACACAGACACTTTCTGGGCTGTGACAATAGCATGCTGTGATGTCTGGAGAGCTGCTATCCCTGGATTATTTTTGCATTTGCCAGTCCTTTCCCTAAGAGCTTTACCTAATCCCACCATTCTGGGAAGCGTCTTCCAAGAACAAGCCTGGTATTTTTAAGCCTGCTTGATAAACCAGCTGGGCAACAGCAGCCTTGGTGCTTTTGTGACTCGGGTTCCAAGATTGTACATGAAAACTCCATGTATATTTATTCATGGTGGTGCTGTCCTGGAGTTGTTCCCACTTGGTTTCCTGGATGGAGATTTGGAAGGCAGCAGGAAGAAGAGGCAAGTTGCAACTATTTTCTGTGCTTCTGGCCCTATGCCAGTCTTCCCTTTTGCTCCTTTTTGAAATTCCTTTGCTTCTGTCAGTCTGGGTCAGTTGCCAGATGTAGGCCTTTGCCAAGTGGAGGAAGGTGTAACATTAAGTGCAGCAGGCCAGGAAAATACTCCTGAAAATCACTTAAGGCAGCAGGATGGAAACTTGTAGGTCACTAGTGAAAATAGCTCTTTCAGACTTAAAACAGGTCAATATGGGTGGCAATGGAAAGGTTCTATTGGCTAACAACCAAATTCCCATGTGTTGAGAGAGACAACTGTGTCAGCATGCAGACTCTCAGCTTTTTTCCTTCTTTTCTCGCTCTTCCTCTCCGTATTCTTTCATGGTACTCACTTACTTCTCCAAATTGCCGTAGCCACCGCTGTTAAGTTTTCTATGACTAAATCATCAGTGAGAGGAGAATAAACTTGAATAAACTTTGCAAGGTTGGTGCAAACTCTTCAAAGGCCTAAAATCTGTCAGAGCCCAAACATTAAGGCACCTACTACCTCTTTTGCTGAAGGTCTTCTCTCCCAGGAAAGCCACACAAGCAAGACGACAGGCTTGCAGCACCTTAATCACAGCATGTGCTTTCATGGACTAGAGTCTGCTTCATCAGATCATATCCATGCTTCCAGTGAGTGGCTTCTACTTCATGAAATCATGTACATAATAAAATATATTAGTTGTTAAGGTACCACAAAACTGTTATAACTCACACAGTTACTCCTCTTGGAATTTTCACAATAGCATGAATGATACTCGGCTTTAGAAATACTCAGTTAACAAAAACAAAACAACACATTTCAGTTTCGTGTGTTGTGTTAAGGGCTTTCAATGTTCACTCTAGCCCCCAGATATTATACCCTTTAAAAGCCACACCATTAATAGATATGACGTAGTATCTGACTAACTCATGCCATTTGCACATGGATTTTCACTTGTACAGTGGAATCCTCTTTCTCTGTCTGCCCTGCACCCTCCTCAGATCAGCTCCAGAGGGCTTGGGGAACCCCCAGAACCGATTTATGAGGGAGCGAAAGGGGGGAAGTTATAGTGATAGAAGGGGTTGGTTGAATACCATGCATGGTATGGTATCCTATACTGTGGTTAGTTCCACCTTCACCACTATCTTAGTGTTGCATATCTGTTAGTAGCAGAGTTTGCCTGTTCACTGGAATAGGTATATTGAAGTAACTGTTCAAAGGTTCCAGGTTCAACCCCAAGGGCATTTCCAGGCCAGGACTGGGAGAGACTCCTGTCTGAAATCCCAAAGAGGGAGTGCCTAAACTAGATGGTCTGGTGGTCTTCCTGTGTTCCTCCCTCTCCTTGACCTGCTGACCAGTGACAGTTCAGGTACAGTGTAGGCCACACAAAGATAGGGCAATGCAGCCCACCCCCAACTCCCCCCGGGGCCGGAGTTGCAGGTTTCATTAAGAAAACATGGCCAGTTAATGTAGTTTGTTCTGTTTCTACCACTGTGCAGGGTGGGCTTCTTGGGAGCTTTCTATCTCAAGATATCAAAATGCACTGTGCCATGCAAAATGGAGTTTGGTACCCCATGTGGAAGTAATCACTATGCGTATCTTCTTTTTTAAAAAATCAAGTGTCTAGCTCTTATGTTCATGGGAACTGGCTACACAAAGGCATTTCTTTGTGCAATCTCAGAAGGTGGTCAGAAAGGAAGCCCTGATCAGGAGACTCACTGCCATGTAGAATTCCTTGACTTCCTCCCCTTGGCTTTCATTAGCAGAATAAATTATGGAATTTTTTTTTTTTTAAAAAAAGCACCCTCATACCAGTTCGGGTTATTTGTCTCCTTCTTTGGCGATCACTCATAGCCGAGTAAGATTGTCTTCTATGAACATGATCTTAATGGTGTGTCTGTAAGTCACTGTGGAGGCCAATTCTGGATACCCACGTCCTTCCAAAGTGGGGACATAGGATTTCAGGCAGGAGTTGGTCACGGTGAGGATTTGCCAAATGTGCCTTCCTCTTAGCACATTTCTCCCTTTCGTCCTGAGTTCGTGTTTCTTCAAAGTCCATGACACCTTGGGCCAAGGCTGTGAGAATTTTGAGGGTGAAAGGAGTAGTAACATATGTCAATGAAAAATGGGAACCTAAACTGATCTACAAGGATGAAGAAGGAAGGATACTGGGGGTACAAATCAGCTTCCGGGGGAAAAGATAAACGTGGTAAATATATATGCCCCAAACTCAAATAAACCAGAATTTTTTAAGAAATTAGAACAAGTTTTATCAGAATTAGAAAGTAATAGGACGATTTTATTGGGAGACTTCAATGCAGTGCCGATACCAGAAATTGATAGACAAACAGAAAAGAAAAAACGAAACCAAGGAAAGCTACCAAAATCATTTCAGGACCTGGAAGAAAACATGGATTTAATAGATATGTGGAGACACAAGCATCCAACAGAAAAGCAGTTTACTTTCTTCTCAGAGGTACATAAAAGTTGGGGCAGAATAGACCAAATTTGGACCTCGAGGGAACTTACCTTAAGAGTCATAAAATGTGAAATCCAACCGAGAACCCTCTCTGACCATAATTCAATAACATTGGAAATAAAAGGCGTATCGCAGGGGGGTTTTAGATGGAGGTTGAACGAATATTTATTAGATAGTGATGAGGTTATTGAAAAAGCCAAAGCTACCTTAAAAGATTACTTTGATCTGAACCTCAACGCAGGAACAAATATAGAAGTAGTATGGGATGCCAGCAAGGCGGTTCTAAGAGGTTTCTTTATCCACCAAAATAACTACAAGAAGAAAATAAGACAGCAAAAGAAGGAAGAAATTCTCAGACAGCTAAGGGAGTCTGAGAAAAAATTAACAGAAAACCCGAAAGATGAACAAAGCATACAAACAATAAAAATATTACAAACACAATACTCGATGTTAACAAACCAAGAAATTGAATGGAAAATTAAGCTAATGAAGCAAAAATATTTTGAATCAGCAAATAAAACGGGAAAATTATTAGCTTGGCAACTGAGAAGAAGACAAAAACAAAATGTGATAAATAAAATAAAGGTAGAGGAAGAATTGATAGAAGACCCAAAAAGAATACAAAAAAATTTTCTCAAATTTTATGAGGAGTTATATAAGAAAGGAGAAGAAGACCCAACCCAAATAGAAAAATATCTAGAGAATTGTAAAGGGAAGACCGTAACAGAAGAAGAAAGATTTCAACTAAATAAACCTATAAAAATAGAAGAAATCCAGAATGCGACAAAAAAAATGAAATTGGGAAAGGCACCGGGACCGGATGGTTTATCGGCTAAATACTATAAAGTTTTGGGAAATCAATTGTTACCAACGCTCTGTGATACTATGAACAATATTTTAGGAGGAGGAAAAATACCTGAGTCCTGGAGGGAGGCATATATAACGTTAATCCCTAAACCAGACATGGATAAACTGAACATCAAGAACTATAGGCCGATATCTTTACTAAATAACGATTACAAAATCTATGCCGATATTATGGCGAACAGATTGAAAAAGTGTTTAATAAATCTAATACACAAAGACCAGGCAGGATTCCTCCCAAACAGGTTCTTGAAAGACAATGTGAGACATATTATAAATATAATTGAATATTTGGAGATTAATAATGATGTACCTGCGGCATTGATTTTTATAGATGCGGAAAAGGCGTTCAATAACGTCTCTTGGTTGTTCCTACTAAAATCCATGGAGAAGGCAGGGATAGAGGGCGAATTAATGAAAGGAATAGAGGCAATATACTCAGCCCAATCTGCCAAATTGGTAATAAACAACAATCTTACAAATACATTTAAAATCGAAAAAGGAACAAGGCAGGGATGCCCTCTCTCCCCGCTTTTATTTATCATGGTATTAGAAGTGTTAGTGAACAAAATAAGATCGATACCAGAGATCCAAGGGATTAAAGTAGGAATAAAGGAATACAAACTAAAAGCCTACGCAGACGACCTGATGTTATCCCTGGAAGAGCCGCAAGAAAGTATTAGCAAAGCGCTGGAGACACTAGAGGAATACGGCAAGCTATCCGGCTTTAAATTGAATAAATCAAAGACAAAAATGATGATAAAGAACCTGGGAAATGACGAAAGAGAAAAATTAGAGAGACAATATGGAATCAAGGTGGCTAAAAAAATAAAATATTTAGGAATATGGCTCACACCAAAAAATATAAATTTAATCCAAGACAACTATTCGACAACGTGGAAAGAAATTAAAAAAGACTTGGATGTTTGGAATAGAGTCAAACTCTCGTGGATGGGTAGGATGGAGGCAATAAAAATGAATGTACTTCCGAAAATGTTGTTCCTGTTCCAAAACATCCCCGTAATCAGAGGGCCTAAAATATTCAAAGATTGGCAGAAAACCCTTTCAAGATTCATATGGCAGGGGAGAAGGCCGAGGATCAGATTTAAATTACTTACGGACCGAAAGGAGAGAGGGGGTTTTGCAGTCCCAAACTTAAAACTATATTACGAGGCCGCCTGCTTATGTTGGGTTAAAGATTGGATAACCCTAGAGAATACTGACCTACTAGATCTGGAAGGGGCCGACAACAGGTTCGGCTAGCACGCCTACCTGTGGTCAAACAAAGAGAAGGTCCACAAAGGGTTCTCAAGTCATATCATTAGGGGTCCACTGTACGAAGTTTGGGGAAAAAACAAAAAACTGTTAGAATGGAGAACACCTTGGTGGCTGTCCCCAACAGATATCCTAATAATCAAAAAAATAAATATGGAAGAGCAAAGATTGACATATGAAGATTTATTGATAAGATCTGAAGACAGCTGGAAATTAAGACCGTATGAAGAGTTGAAAGGAAAATTAACAGGCTGGTTACAATATCATCAAATAAACGCAATATGGACAGAAGACAAAAAAATTGGAATGAATGAAAAGAAATCCAAATTCCAGATTGAAATAATTGAAAGCAAAACTAAGTTACTATCTAAAATGTATGATATTTTACTGGAATGGGATACAAAAGACGAAGAAATCAAGGAGGTTATGGTTAAATGGGCGATAGATCTGGGGCACAATATAGAATATGAAAAATGGTCAAAATTATGGAATGAGGGAATAAAATTCACGGCAAGCGTTGCAATTAGAGAAAACCTAGAGAAGATGATATATAGGTGGTATATTACACCAGAAAAACTAAGTAGGATGTATAAGACTGGAAATAAGGCCTGCTGGAAATGTAAAATAAAAGAAGGCAATTTTATACGTATGTGGTGGGCATGTGAGGAAGTGAAAAAATTCTGGAATTTGATATATAATGAGTTAAAAAAAATATTTAGATACACATTCCCTAAAAAACCAGAGGCCTTCCTACTAGGTATTATTGGAGAAGAAATTAGGAAAGAAGACAAAACTTTATTTCAATATTCGACAGCAGCGGCCAGAATGCTAATCGCACAAAACTGGAAAAGCACAAACATACCAACGGTGAGGGATTGGCAAACAAAATTATTTGAATTTGTCGAATTGGCAAAAATGACGCAAAGAATTAGAAATCAAAAAAATACAAAGTTAAATGATGATTGAAATAAATTCATGGTCTATATTGAAGGTAATTATAGAAACCTACCAACTATAGCAGGTCTGTTATAAAACTTTCGATGTATAAACTAATAACCAATACCAGCTGTAAAAAACGAAGTTTTTAAAATTAGAAACCCGAAATCAGCAGGGAAGGAAGTCAGTCGGTGTATTTTAACTGTTATATGTATTAGTTTTTTTCTTTTTTTTTTTTGTTTTAGGCACTTTTTCCTTCTTTGTTTTGTTTTTTCGTTTTATGAGTAGTTGTATTTTTTCTTTAACTGTTCTTTTTTTGTGTGTATTGCAAATGAAACTTAATAAAAACAATTAAAAAAAAAAAGAATTTTGAGGGTGACAGGAAAGGATATACAGTGGTGCCTCGCAAGACGAAATTAATTCGTTCCGCAAGTCTCTTCGTCTTGCGAGTTTTTCGTCTTGCGATGCACGGTTTTCCATAGGAATGCATTGAAAATCAATTAATGCGTTCCTATGGAAACCGCCTTCCCCCGACCTCTTCTGGCGGGCGGCATTTTAAAATCGCCCGGGACAGCGGAGGACTTCTCCGCTGTCCGGGCGATTTAAAAGCCCCTGGGAAGGCAAGCAGGGGGGACAAAGACTTTTGCCCCCCGCCTGCCTTCAGAAGAGGTCCAGGACAGGCTTCGCGGACCTCTCCGCAAGCAGCGGGAGCGCTCCTTGCGGAGAGTTGCCAGCGCGCCCAGGCTTCGCGGCCCCGCCGCCGGGCTTCGGGACATCGTTCCGATGCCAGGCGGCGGGGGGAGGCTTTCTCGCCCCGCCGCCCGGCATCGGGACGATGCCCCGAAGCCGGGCGGCGGGGGGAGGCTTTCCCGCCCCGCCGCCTGGCATCGGGACGATGCCCCGAAGCCGGGCGGCGGGGGGAGGCTTTCCCGCCCCGAAGCCGGGCGGCGGGGGGAGGCTTTCCCGCCCCGCCGCTCGGCTTCGGGACATCGTTCCGATGCCGGGCGGCGGGGGGAGACTTTCCCGCCCTGCCGCTCGGCTTCGGGACATCGTTCCAATGCCGGGCGGCGGGGGGAGGCGTTCCCGCCTCGCCGCCCGGCATCGGGGCATCCTTCCGAAGCCCGGCGGCGGGAGGAGGTGTCCCCGCCCCGCCGCCAGGCTTTGGAGGAGGTCCGAGGACAGCAGGGAAGACGAGCTGCGCTTCCCCACTGTCCCGGAGATTTCCCTATGGGCTGTCGTCTTGCGAAGCAAGCCCATAGGGAAATTCGTCTTGCGAAGCGCCTCCAAAACGGAAAACCCTTTCGTCTAGCGGGTTTTCCGTCTTGCGAGGCGTTCGTCTTGCGGGGCACCACTGTACGGGTATCCTTCCTAACTCGCACTAGCAAGTTTCTTTATACAGCAGAGTGCATTCTCCTTCTTACGCAACAGAAAACTGGTTGCAGACTTATGTGAGCCTCTTAAGACAATAAACAATTCAATCTGGCTTGCCTTGGCCATAGCTTTTGTTTTGTTTTTATCTTACCAAATTAATTTCCTTATTTTGTAGAGGCTGGACAGTCCTTGGCATAAGGAGCTTCTCTGGCTGAGTTTTTAAAATCTCCCTTAAGAACTTTCCTTGGCAAAGAAGGAAGGTGGGCCCTGACCTTTTCTGTTTATATGAGGAACTCTCCCAAGATGCAGGATGTCACACTGAAATGGAGGCCTCCCCCAGAGCCTCTATCTTCTTTTCCCTTCCTAAACATATAATTCCTCCCAGCTCCCTTAGGGCTGTCTGACGGGTGGTGTCCATGGTTGGCGTAATAAGCCTGGTGCCTCCCCCCCCTTTCATCGCACGCTCAAAAATAAGGCAGGGGGTGATCTTACACGTCACAGGCTTTTCCCTTCCAGCTGCCATCTCCATGGAAACATCCCCATTACTTGCAGAGATACTTCTGTGCCTTTGCTTTATGTTTTCATGCATTTTCCTGGTTTGTTTTCAAGGCTGCAGTATTCAACTAAGCTTTAACCACCATAAAAATCTGGCCTGATGCTGCTGCTGTTTGGTTATGGAAACAAAAGCCTTAAGTCTTGGCTCCTTGCTCTCTTCGTCTAGCCCAGCTGACCCAAATCTTCTCTGGCAGCTTAAGGAGAGAATCCAGGATCTCCGATTCAAGCTCATCCCCGGGTCTTATTACATGCCTCTCTGCAGAGGTTTGGGAAAAGGTTCAGGAGTGTATTCCGTGCTCATAAAAGGTACCACTGGCTTTCTTTGGGATTTCCTTCTGTTCCTAGCAAGCCACACCAACCAAGGAGAGCAATCGCGTCTCAATACCAGCAGTGCAGTGTTCATGGCCAGTTTTGTGATTCCAGCAGTCTCTACCTACAGGCTCCCCCCACTGTGCTTCCTGGTGAGCACTAAGAAAACTTTCCTGCCTTTAGATCTGACTACCAGCAGGATATCTAGAATTCTGATTATCTGGATACCCCCCCACACTTTTTATATACAAGAGAGCCACAGCAGTGCCATTCCTGTACCAGTCCGTGTCTCTCCCCTTGGCCCATGACTTTTCATTGGAAATCAATTGCCTTCAAAAGAACCACCAGCAAGACCATCTGCAGTACCTAGAATATCTCATGTAAACCCAGCAATGTTATATTTAGTGTATTTCATAAAAACCTATACACTGCTTAGCTGCTTTAAAAAAAAACCATCAAAGCAGTTTACAAAAAGACTTATTGTATTACCAATAAGAGAATCAAGAACATTTTACAACCTTCCTTTAATTTCTATGGAATGCTCCCGCCTGTCAGTGTTTTAGCCAATGAGTGAAGTCAGAGCTGTGATTGTTAAGTGAGTTGGACCCTAGACAATGGGAATCCCTGGAGTCCCAGAGAGCTTTTGTTTTCTCCAATCTTTTCCTAGTTCTGTCTTATTTTCTATTCCTTGAAATTTCTCCTAGCAACCAAGATGCATCTTTTCTGTGGTGAGTTTGTAGCTCCAAGACATTATTTTCTGCAAGTACTACTACACAATAAGTGTGGGTGGATATTAAAGAATCCCACTAAAAGGTAAATGGGAAAAACTGATAAAGAGGCTTAGGTATGTCTCATGCTGTGCAGCAGCCAAAGCAATGGGATACATGTCAACCCAGAAGTAAGTCTTTTTGTGTTTAGTGAGGCAGCCTAGGCATTGGTTTAGGGTTGGCATTGATGGAAAACAGTGAATCACACACACAAAAATGGAATTATTGAGCAACCTGTTGTCAAACCTTCAAACATGGAAATAATTCCAAAAGAGAAATGTCTACTCATGAGTCACTGGAAGCAAGATATACTCCCTTTTTGGACATACAGACAGAAACATGATTAACATCCTGTAACTTGGAGGATAATACATATATTTTACATCTTATCTCATTTTTAACATTTGTTTTCAGTTACCACTTATATGGCCAATGTTGCCTTCGTTGGAATTTCTTTCACCCTCAGCATGCTAAGAATTACCAGATCCTGTTTTGAAATCTTAACAGCTGTGTGTTATGGATGAAAATAGAAGCTTAAAACTTTTAACAATATAATTTTCTCCTGATCTCTGTCAGTCAAACACACACTCCTATACACATATTGCTCTCACAGACAGACCTAAGTGGAGATCAGCAACAAAATGTTGCAGTGCATCTCCTTACCCCAAGAGGATGAGTGTTCTTGTTGAGCCTTCAGCCAGCTTAGAACAGGAGCCTTGTAGCGTTGGTGGGGCCTTGAAGAAGATGTATCGTGGTGTTTCTGGAAATCTGAAATTTCATATAGCACAGGAAAGGGAGCTTTTTAACCTCGTACTATGCATCCCCTTCCATACTGTGAACTGACAGGTTTTTTAGACCAATTTGCTTCCTTCCACACAAACCTCTCTCCTTCCCTTGCTCTTAATTTTTTTTCTTCATTTCATCTGATGTAGCTCATGGAAACAACAGAGCAAAAGTACTTGTTGGGCTATCTGGGTCTTTTTTCTTTGTCTTGTAACCTACAAACTGTTTTTCCCTGCAAGCTTTTGGAGTCTCCTCAGTTTGTGGGAACAGCCCAGAGGTCAACTCGGCTGCAGGAAAATGCATGAAGCTAAAAGCAGCCAGTGTCCACCCCTGCAATGACAAAGGCTGCAAGGGAGGGAGGGAGGGAGTCAAGCAGCCACAACAGAGAAGCCTCCCATACGCAGTCCCCAGAGAGTGACAGCCAGGGCCGGGATGTGGCAGCGAGGCCAGGCTTTGGGGCCTAAAGACCCCTGGTGGCAGGCAGGGTGGGATGGGGATCCCGGGGGGGGGGTCTGATTCGTGCCCCCTAAAAACTGTGCGCCCGGGGCTCTGGCCCCCTACCCTCCTGCATCTAGACTTCATTTTGTGCCCTGTTTCTGCGCCTTAAAGCTTTATGTCTGAACGCTTTTTCTCCTGCCCTGCCGCTTTCCCCACAAAAACCTGCTCTTTACTGCAGAAAACAATTCCATGGAAAACCCAGATTGCCATTTGTTCCTTTTTTAAAAATAAGTTTTTATATTGTATATATTTTTAACCAAATTATAACAAAACATCTCTTTTGGACTTCCTTCAGCTTCTCTGGCAATCATCCATGTTTATCTCTTAATTACACATTCCCTTTACACATATTGTCGTTTGTCTTCCCTCTCCCTTCTATTTCTTTTTGACAATATCTCTCAGTTTTTACAGCGCCTCTCGAAACCCCACTAGCGTTGTTTGTATATCGCATACATTTTTCAGATACTCTACAAACTTTCCCCAGTCTTCAATGAACCTTTGGTCTCGGGCATATCTGATTTTCCCAGTTAATTTGTCCAGTTCCGCATAGTCTGTCAATTTCAATCTCCATTCTTCTATTGTCGGTAATTCCTCTTGTTTCCATTTTTGAGCCAATAAAATCCTTGCCGCTGTAACTGCATACTGAAAGAGTTTACAGTCTTTTCTTCTTATTTCTTTTCCTGTCATTCCTAAAAGAAAGGCTTCTGGTTTCTTCACAAAAGTAAATTTTAACATCTTTTTCAATTCATTATAAATCGCATCCCAGAAACCTTTGACCTTCTTACATTCCCACCACATATGGTAAAATGTTCCTTCTTTTTCTTTTTCTTTTTCTTTTTCTTTTTCTTTTTCTTTTTCTTTTTCTTTTTCTTTTTCTTTTTCTTTTTCTTTTTCTTTTTCTTTTTCTTTACATTTCCAACACTTATTACATGTCTTATACATTTTTGCTAATTTTACCGGCGTGATATACCATCTGTAAAACATTTTCATAACATTTTCCTTCAACGCAGTACATGCAGTAAATTTCAAATTTTCTTTCCACAATTTTTCCCAATCATCAAATTGTATATTATAACCAAAGTCTTTGGCCCATTGTATCATTACCGATTTAACCTCTTCATCTTTCAAGTTCCATTCCAACAATATTTTATACATTTTTGACAGACTTTTACATTCATTATTTATTATATCTACTTGAAACTTTGAATCTTTTTCTCCATATCCACATTCTTTTATATCTTTTTAAAACATTTCATTAACCTGTAAATAATGCAACCAATCATATACATGTTCTTTGATTTGTTCGTATGGTTTTACCTTCCATTTTCCCTCCTCTTTAATCACCATTTCGCCATATGTTATCCAATTGCCTCTCATATTAATTTTCTTTACACTCATAATTTCTATATTTTTTTATAAGATATTTATTAAGATTTTCAAAGATAATACATTGTAAAACAGTAAAAAAGAAAAACAAAAATACAAAAGTACAAAGATACGAAAAATAAAAACAATTTAAAAACACATAAAGTTTCCATTTACTTATTTCCATTTAACTTATTTTCCAGACCTCCTCATACCTCCCTTTCTTATATTCTAATTCAATTTGTTTGTTTAGCAAATCCTCACCACTGATTCTTTTAATTATTTCAAAACCTTATTTTCCATCTCTTTTATACATTACAGCTGAAAACCGCTTAATTTCTATCCAATATCATTCTAACATTCCTTAATTTTACAATATTTCTGCAAATAGTCTTTAAACTTCTTCCAATCTTCTTCCACTGCCTCTTTTCCCTGGTCTCGGATTCTGCCGGTCATTTCTGCCAGTCCCATATAATCGATCATCTTCATCTGCCATTCTTCCAGGGTGGGTAGATCTTGCGTCTTCCAATATTTTGCGATGAGTATTCTTGCTGCTGTTGTCACATACATAAAGAAAATTCTATCCTTCTTTGGCACCAATTGGCCGACCATGCCCAGAAGAAAGGCCTCTGGTTTCTTAGGGAAGGTATATTTAAATACCTTTTTCATTTCATTATAGATCATTTCCCAGAAAGCCTTAATCCTTGGGCACGTCCATCAAAGGTGAAAGAATGTACCTTCAGTCTCTTTACATTTCCAGCATTTATTATTGGGCAAATGATAAATTTTTGCAAGCTTGACTGGTGTCATGTACCACCTGTAAATCATTTTCATGATATTCTCTCTCAAGGTATTACATGCCGTAAATTTCAAACCGGTGGTCCATAACTGTTCCCAGTCAGCAAACATCCTGTGCCCACTTAATCATAACAGACTTCACCGTTTCATCCTGAGTGTTCCATTTCAGCAGCAAGTTATACATCTTTGACAAAATCTTGGTCTTGGGTTCTAACAATTCTGTTTCTAATTTTGATTTTTCCACCTGGAATCCAATTTTCTTGTCCAATTTATAAGCCTCCATTATCTGATAATAATGAAGCCAGTCTCGCACTTTGTTTTTTAAAACAAAATAAAAAAATTCCTTCCAGTAGCACCTTAAAGACCAACTGAGTTAGTTCTAGGTATGAGCTTTCGTGTGCATGCACACTTCTTCAGATACACTGAAACAGAAGTCACCGGACCTTTCTATATAGTGAGAAGGTGGGGAGGGGTATTACTCAGAAGGGTGGTGGGAATGGGTGATTGGCAGATAGCTGCGATGAGCCTGTTGATGACTCTTAACGACTGCAATAGGTCTAACAGGAAAAAGCAAGGGGTGAGAAGGTGAAAAATGGCTTTGTCATGTATAATGAGATAAGAATCCAATGTCTTTATTCAAACCAGGTCTCTCCATAGTTTTAAGTTTGGTGATAAGTTGCAATTCAGCAGCTTCTCTTTCCAGTCTATTTCTGATAAATAGACTGGAAAGAGAAGCTGCTGAATTGCAACTTATCACCAAACTTAAAACTATGGAGAGACCTGGTTTGAATAAAGACATTGGATTCTTATCTCATTATACATGACAAAGCCATTTTTCACCTTCTCACCCCTTGCTTTTTCCTGTTAGACCTATTGCAGTCGTTAAGAGTCGTCAACAGGCTCATCGCAGCTATCTGCCAATCACCCATTCCCACCACCCTTCTGAGTAATACCCCTCCCCACCTTCTCACTATATAGAAAGGTCCGGTGACTTCTGTTTCAGTGTATCTGAAGAAGTGTGCATGCACACGAAAGCTCATACCTAGAACTAACTCAGTTGGTCTTTAAGGTGCTACTGGAAGGAATTTTTTTATTTTGTTTTGACCATGACAGACCAACACGGCTACCTATCTGTAACTGGAACTTTGTTTTTTAGTTTCTCAAAACTCTGCAATTTCAATTTGTCTCCCTCTTGTTCCAAAATTTCCCGATATTTTGGCCATTTGGACTCCATATTGAGTCTTTTAAAAGCTTTCGCTTCCATTGGTGACAACCACCTTGGGGTTTTATTTTCCAGTAAGTCTTTGTATCTTATCCAAACATTGAACAATGCTTTCCTGACAATATGGTTTTTAAATGCTTTATGTACTTTAACCTTGTCGTACCACAAATATGCATGCCACCCAAAATCATTATTAAATCCTTCTAAGTCCAAAATGTCTGTGTTCTCAAGAAGCAGCCAGTCTTTCAACCAGCAGAATGCTGCTGATTCATAGTAAAGTTTGAGGTCTGGCAGGGCAAATCCACCCCTTTCCTTTACATCAGTTAATAACTTAAATTTTATTCTGGGCTTCTTGCCCTGCCAGACAAATCTAGAAATATCTTTCTGCCACTTCTTGAAACAGTCCATCTTGTCCACAATCTGCAATGTTTGAAACAAAAACAACATTCTAGGCAATACATTCATCTTTATAACTGCAATTCGACCCAACAAGGAAAGTTTCAAATTTGACCATATTTCTAGATCTTTTTTCACTTCTGTCCAACATTTTTCATAATTGTCTTTAAATAGGTTCACATTGTTTGCTGTCATATTAATCCCCAAATATTTCACTTTCTTAACCACAGTCAAACCAGTCTCATTCTGAAACCTTTCTTTTTCAATTGATGTTAAGTTTTTCTCTAAAACCTTAGTTTTTGACTTGTTCAATTTAAATCCTGCCACTTGACCAAATTCTTGAATTAAGTCTAAAACCCTTTTAGTACTAGATTCTGGCTCCTGTAACATCAAAATTAAGTCATCTGCAAATGCTCTCAGTTTGTACTGTTTACACTCATAACTTCTAACGGACATAGCCAGTGTGGAACTTTTGGTTCCAGTAAATTTTTGTACCTGTCCCATACCTCTATCAACGAATTCCTGAAGATGTGGTTCCCAAAACCTTTGTGAATTTTCTTCTTATCACACCATAGGTAAGCATGCCATCCAAATCTGTTATCAAAACCTTCAAGATCTAATAATTCCTTATTGTCAGGGAAGAGTTAGAAGTTTCCCGTTTCTCAGAGGGAGAAAGCATTCCCCAAGAGGGGAAGGAGAGCAGTGAATCTAACAGAAGGGAGCAAGAGGAACAAGAGGGAGGGACGGGCTGTTCCCAGGAAAGGCAAGGGTTCAGTTCTAGCTCAGATTGGGAGGAGGGGAGATACAGGCCAGCTCTAGCCAGGAGGGTAGAAAAAAGAGCAGGAAAACAAAGGGAAGGGCGCGTTCGCCATTTTGAGAGTGGCTGGTCATGGAGAAGCAGAGCTCAGAAGGTATCTGAAAGAAGTGACTCTGTGGTGTGTTTTTTTTAAATGATATTTATTAGAAGTTTCAAAAATTACAGAGAAAGAAAAAAGAAGAAAGCAACAACAACAAAAGAAAATTTTCAAAGCATATATAACAATACTTAAAGAAGGGAAAAAAGGGGGAAAAACATAAAAATCAATACAACAATAACAATAAAAACACCATATTCCATATCTTTATCTTTCATTAACTTGTTTCATCGACCTCCTCACACCTCCCTTTTTGTATTCTAGTTTAGTTATTTATTTCAGCAAATTCTTTCCATCCTTCTCAATTTTTTTAAAAAATAGTTTGTCTTAACAGTCTAACCTATTAATTAACTCAGCAAATCCTTTCCATCTTTCACTATATTCTGTCATTCAGTTTACCTTAGTTTATTTTAACCTTATCTTCCCAAAAATACCTTAAGACTTAAAACTTAATATTTATTTATACATAATTCCTTATAACATTTCTGCTAAAGCCAAATATTTTCTTTTCTTTTTTTTTAAATAATATTTATTAAGAGTTTCCAATTATAACAATATAAAAAAAACAAAACATCCAAATTTAAGATCTTATTTTCCGTAACATCTTTCCAGGACTTCCCCTCCCCTCCCCCTCTTATATTCCAATTCTTACAAATAAATTCAGCAATTTATTATCCCAAATTTTAACCTTATTATCATTAACCCAATTTAAAAATATTTTCCCATCTCCTAAGATCGACCTATTCCCTTCCGCGCGTTCCCCCCTTTAATATACATAATAGATTAAAATATAATAAAATAAAATATGATTTTGCAGCCTTTGGATTCCAAATTTCCCTCCCCCTTTTCCTGGTTGCGTTCCCCATATTGATCAACATCTGATGTCTTCCTGGAGCTCCCACATTTATTTAAACCATAGTCCTTTACCAGTCTTCTTTAATTTTAAATGTCCAATCTTGGAAGGAGTCTATCTCAAAAAGGCCCATTTTTTCCATCCAGATTTTTATATACTTGGGAGTAAAACTCCAATTTTATTTCTTAAACCTTTCAAATCTGGATGTCCCAAATGTTCCCACTTCCAACTTTGTCCAATTCTTATTATTCTTGTTGTTCTTGTTAATCTCTCTCCTCTTTCTTTTCCTGTTTTCCTGCACAAATGTTCTAATTCCAAAAGCTTCTAAATTCCACTGCAGAGGCTCTGTTATTCAGGAACGAAACATGATGCCAAGTCCCTTCCATTTTTCAATAGATAAGTCTATTGTCTACTTTAGTGTGTAAACCTCTGTAGCCAAAATAATGTTCCATTTCTGCAGTTTCCCAGGAGATAAAAAGTTCTGTCAAATTCGATGCCAACAACTTGTAATATCCCTCGGCTCCTCTAGGTGGATTGTAGTAACTCAGTTCCCTTCCAGATCACGTCCACCAGTCAAAGTAACTTATTATTCCTTGTTTTAAACATTTTGTATCCAATTTGTAACAAATATAACCGGCAAAGTCCTCGTAACAAAGTTCTCATTTTTGTTCTTCTGCTTTGACAGCTCTTTGACAGCTGTCAAAACCTCTCCTTGTCTTCTCCTGGCGCTCTAACTAAAACGCTCCCAGGTTCCGGGGGGGGGGGGGTTGCTTTTTGAATAAATTCCACTTTTCTCCTCCAGCTGAATCTTATAATTTTCCATCGCGAAATTTCATAACTTTATCAAAATAAGGTTGCGCTCAATCTTAGATGTTAAGTCCTTTACTTTAGCTCCTCTACAACGGGGGGGGGGGGCTGACTTCCTTTTTATGCCTCCCCCGCTCGTTCCAAATTCTTTAAAAATTTCTCGCCTTTTTTAATCCAAGTTCCGATTACTCACGGGTTATGCTTTTAAGTCCAAATTTCCAATGGAAGAAGTCAGCGCTCTCCGTCGAATGGCATGCGGCTTCGCTCAGCAGGGGAAGCGGAGGACTCAAAGCACCCCCCCGTCACCTGTTCCGTAACCTTTAAAAAGGCTCCTTCGCGGGTCGGGGGGGCTCAAAAGGTGCCAGCCGAGTCACCATGTCCATGGGTTTTAGCGCCCATGGTTTTTAAGGGTCCCCGCGACGCCGGCGCGGCAGGACCCAGCCCCTACCGAGCAGGCTCCCTCCGGAGCTCGGAGGGAGTCCGCCATTCGGCGATGGCGCCAACCCGGAAGTCCTAAAGCCAAATATTTTCATTCCAACATTTTCCCTAATACTCATTAATTTTACACTAATTCCCAAAATAAATTTTTAAAAGTTTTCTTCCAATCTTCCTCCAGTGTCTCTTCTTCCTGGTCTCGGGTTATGTCAGTCCTTACTGTCCATTCCATCTAGTCCATCAACCTGGTAATCTTATATCCGAGGCTCTTAAGTCTTTTCCATGTCCCTTCTGCAGGTCTTCTTCTTGTTTGTACTTGCACTTTACCTTGTCTTTTGTAGATCTCTTTCTTGATTTCTTTCCTTTCTCATTGAGGAGTAGGTCTCGGGGATGTTCCAACTCAAAAATATCTCCATCTCTCCTCAGCAGATCGGCCCATTCCCCACAGTCCCATTCCCCACAGTCAACAGTGTAGTCAAGAAAATATTTAAAAGCATGTTTCAAAATCCCTCCAAACTTAAGGGGCCCCACAACTCCAGACCCCCCCTGGCCCACTTCAAATTCAGCCTTCGACAACAATAGCTTGTGCTCCTGTAGGGCCTCGGGCCTCTCCATTTGTGTTACTTGAGATTCAACAGCAGCCTCCTCCATTATCTTCTGCGTTTGCACTTGCTCTATCAAAACAGATTCCTGAGTTGGCTCCTGGATGGTTTCTGTATACATATTCACTGTTTGTCCAAAGTTTCTGACTGCAACAGTCATCAAATCCATCTTCTCATGCATCTGCTCCAACAAAGCGCTTGTCTTGCAAAAAGCAAGCACCAAAACTTCTTCCAAACACATTTTTGTTCAAGGTCACAGTCTGGTCCCACGATCCTAATCTCCACAGCTGTAAAATCCCCAGAACGACTCCAGCAACAATTTAACAAGCTCCCTCTAGAGGAGGCAATTTCTATTTGTATCCATCTTTTAAAAGCAGATCCAACAAAGAAAAATTACTTTCATTTTTTGGATTTTTTGTTTCTTTTAAATGCAAAAGGCAACATTGGAATCAATTTGTTTCTCTTCTTCAACTAACTGTCAAAAGATGTTCCATTCACAGTCAATGAACTTCACCAAAAATCTCCGTCTCTGACACCCCGTTCCCAGGTTTGAGACGGTGGAAATTTATCTTTCTTTACTCTCTCTCCTGCAGGCTTGAACAATCAAATTTCCCCTCTTTACTCCTGCTTCCAAGAGGGGTTTAGATGATCAAAACAGGAGGAATTAAAAACCTTTATGTACAACTTTCCAGACTTTGGCTTGCACGATTTTTGCTTCAGACTATTTACAAAAGCGGAAGGCGGACTTCCTGTTTAGGACCTTCCCGCTGAGTGCCAAATTAAAGTGTTTCTTAGCCCAATTTTCCGTTCTACGCACGGGTACTTGTTTAGAGTCCAATTGTCCCCAGGAAAAAGTCAGTGCTCTCCGGCAACGGCTGTGCAGCTTCACTCCGTAAAAATAACGGTTGATTCAAAACACCATGCCGCTCACCCCACGTTGCTTCAGGTCCCCGAAAAAGGGGTTTCCTTGCGTGCCGAATCCCACGTTCCCAGGCTTCCTCCGCCTGGGATTTTTAAAGGGTCTCCGCCTTCGCCGCGGCGGCAAGACCCAATTTTCGCGGAGTGGGTTCCTCTGGATCAGAGGAATTCCGCCATTGCCGATGGCGCTAACCCGGAAGTCCTAAGTGACTCTGAGGAATAATAGTTAAGAACCGTTTATAAGATTATTTTGTTAATACACAATAAAAAGTTATAAAAGAACAAGAAGCGTTTGTGTGGTGATCTGAAGAGTACAACGACCAGGCCTGACAGAATACCTTCTGCTCTGCGCCTCTTCACTATATGTAAAGAAGGAGAAGTCAAAATGGAGGGAGCTGTGGCGCCAGTTGGGCAAGGAGAAACCCCAACGCTCCAGCTAACATTACAGGACTTATGGCAACAGAACTTACAGTTGAAAAGTCAAGTCGACGTACTATCAGCAGCACTGGGAGAACATAGAACCATGTTGCAAGCGATGCGGGGAGATAGAGTGAGTAAAATATTTACTGTACGTCCACGTAGCTTCAAGGGAGAAACCTCTGAATACATGGCTTTCAAGACAGAAATTTCTTACATAATTGAGATAAAGGATAAAGAATTTCAATCTGAGCAAGAGAAGGTTGCTTATGTGATTAATTTCTTGGAAGGGAAGGCTAAGGACTGTGTTATACCCCTAATATCTCGAAGGGATGCCGCCCTAGGAAATCTACAAATGTTTCTGCAGTATCTAGACACGATTTTCTTAGACCCTGCGCATGAAACAACCACAGCTAGGCAGCTGTTGAGAATGAGACAAGGAAAAGACACTGTGGGAGTTTATTGGTCCAACTTTAGTTTGCTGGTGCAGAAATTAAAATGGGATCTGAATTCCCCAACAGTTGCAGCCCTTTTTAGGGAAGGACTGAATAATGAGATTTTAGACCAATTGGCCCAAATGCCAGAACCTAGTTCCTTGGACTCTCTGGTCCGAACGTGCCTGCAATTGAGCATATGCATAGAACGGAGGGCTAGTGAAAAGAAGGAACAATGGAGACCGCGATGGCGGGAAAACAAAATCGAAAGTACAGAAAGCAGAATGGGCAACGTGCCAGGACGAGAGCGGCCAGAGCCCATGGAATTAGGGCCAGCCAGACCCCTCCCAGTTACTACCTCTTCCATGGTAAGAGGAAATGCAGGGAGAGGAAGAGACATGAGGCGTTGCTTTGTCTGTGGAAAACCAGGGCATCTAGCATGACAATGTCACAATCATAAAGAATGTCACAATCGTAAAGGATGGGAGTCTCTATCTGGAGCAGACATGGGAGAAGACAATTGCCTGAAGGAACTGCATCAGGGAAACGAATGTCCCCGGCTGGAAATGGGAGCTTGCAGCCGGGTGGAGGAGCAATAGAAGGCTCTCACGCGGAACCACCTATTCCAGGACTAACGGTGAAGGTGCAACTACAACTACCCAATGGACATAGGGTCCAGGTAGAGGCGCTGTTAGACTCAGGAGCGTCAGCAAATTTCATAGACCAGAAATTGGTACAGGAACACAAAATCGCTTTGTTACCTTTGAATTTCCCACTACGAGTGAAAACAATCGACGGCAGACCGCTACTGTCAGGAGAAGTGACTTACGAGACTCCACCAATGAGAATGGATATGGGTCATCACTCAGAGACCAGGGCATTTCATGTGACCAAACTAGCTGGGCACCCGATAGTCCTGGGCATGAGTTGGCTCAATCGTCACAATCCAGTGATTGCCTGGCATCAAAGGTCTTTGGTTTTTGGTTCGATCTATTGTATGACACATTGTTTGGGGCAAAAGGGGAAAATCTCGGTGGAAGTAATGGGAACAGAGGTGGAAGGGAAGTTGATGGGGAATGAAAGTGAGATTCCGTCACAATATATTGCTTATCGGGATGTTTTTTGTGAAAAAGAAGCGGATAAACTTCCACCACATAGGCCCTATGATTGCAAGATAGATCTAGTCCCTGGGGCACAGTTGCCACCAAGCAAGATATATGCCATGTCGGAAGTAGAATCTGCAGCATTGAGGGAGTTCCTGCAAAAGAATTTGCAGAGAGGTTTTATTAGAGAGTCCACGGCTTCAAGGGGTGCTCCCGTCTTTTTTGTCAAAAAGAAAGGGGAGGAAGGGGCACTGAGATTAGTATGTGACTTCAGAATCCTTAATAGCCAAATGAAGCCTCGCGTGTGCCCACTGCCACGTATAGATGACCTCTTAGAAAGAGTAAGGTCAGCCAAAGTCTTTACCAAGCTTGATCTACGAGGAGCATATAATCTAATAAGGGTCAGAGAAGGGGATGAGTGGAAAACCAGTTTTTGTACTAAGTATGGTGCATTTGAATTCTTGTTAATGCCTTTTGGCTTGCAAAATGGCTCAGAGGTATTTCAAACCTTCATCAATCACGTCTTGGCAGGTATACTGGATCAGTTCTGTGTCTCTTATTTAGATGACCTCTTAATATATAGTGAAAGTATGGAAGAACATGTAAAACATGTCACGCAGGTGTTAGAGAGATTGAGGACCAACAGGTTATATGTGAAGTTAGAAAAGTGTAAGTTCCACACACAAAATGTGGAGTTCCTGGGATATTGCATTTCCCACAAAGGGGTGCACATGGACCCCAGTAAAATCCAGGCAGTGGTGGAATGGGAGGCACCTAAAACTAAGAAAGATCTACAGAGGTTTTTAGGATTTGCTAATTTCTATCGTAAATTCATAGGTAATTACTCCAAAATCACAACACCACTGACTGATTGTCTAAGAGGCAAGGGGACATTCAGATGGTCGGAGGAAGCACAGAAGGCCTTTGATAAATTAAAGGCGGTGTTTGCTTCAGAAAAATATCTTATGCACCTAGATCCAAGTAAACGTATGAAGGTAGAAACTGACATCTCTGATAGGGCTATTGGGGCCATTCTGCTGCAACAGGACAAGGAAGGGGACTGGAGACCCTGTGCATTCTACTCTAGAAAATTAAATCAATCAGAAGAAAACTACACCATATTTGATAAGGAACTTTTAGCTGTGCGTGCTGCCTTTAAAGTGTGGAGACATTTTTTGGAAGGGGCGTCACATCAGGTGGTGGTACAAACAGATCATAAGAATTTAGAGTATTGGAGAACTGCTAGACAGCTAAACCAAAGGCAAATTAGGTGGGCGGAGTTTTTTGCTGGGTTTAATTTTAGGATTGAGTACATACCTGGGCATCAAAACGTTCGTGCAGATGCGCTATCGCGCAAACCTGAGTATATGGAAGGAGAAGCACCTCCCAAGTTGCGAGAAATGCTGAGATCGGATCAGTGGGGATGTGCAGCCGTAGTAGTGGACGGCAGGGAATTCCAGCGATTGACAGTAACAGATGAGTTTGCACAAAAGAAAATGGAGGAACTGAGAAAAGGTAGAGGGGAAGAGGAAGGTTTCAAGGGAAAAGGTGGATTGTTGTACAGGAGAGGGGTGCTGTATGTACCTGCAGGTGAATTAAGAGGTAAAGTGTTGAGGCAACATCATGATAACCCGACTGCAGGACATTTTGGTAGAGAAAAGACCCTGTATCAGATCACACGGCAGTTCTGGTGGCCAAAGTTGAGGGAGGAGGTAACGCAATATGTAAGAGGTTGTGAAGTATGTCAACGAGCCAAGGCACCCAGAGCAGCTCCTGCAGGGTTGTTACAACCTATGCCCACGCCGGGAAGGCCTTGGGATGTGGTGTCTATGGATTTTATAATGGATCTACCATCATCACATAGGCATACAGTGATCTTTGTGGTGGTTGACATGCTAACCAAGATGGCACATTTCATACCATGTGCCAAAATTCCAACCGCACAGGAAACTGCAAAGATGTTTTTAGATAATATTTTTAGGTTGCATGGTATGCCATCACAAATCATTTCAGATAGAAGGGCCCAATTTACATCACAATTTTGGAGGAGGTTAATGCAGTTACTAGATGTGGAGCTAAGCCTCACGTCAGCGAGACACCCGCAAACCAATGGGGAAGCTGAAAGAACAAATGCAACACTACAACAATATCTGAGGTGTTATGCTGGTTATCAGCAGAGCGGGTGGTTAGAGAAGTTGAGTCTAGCAGAGTTTGCGTATAATAATGCAATGCATGTATCTACGGGCAGAGCCCCATTTGTGGCAAACTATGGCTTGCACCCAAGGGCATTCCCAGGTCAAGAGGAGCAGTTAGCAGTACCAGCAGCAGAACAAATTATAGAGGAGTTGAGGTGGATTCATGAGATACTGAAAGAGGATTTGGAAGAAGCTAAAGAGGCTTACAAGAGAGCTGCAGACAGGCACCGGCGAGTTGGGGAAGAAATCCAAGTAGGGAGCTGGGTATGGCTGTCTACCAAGGGACTACCAATACGAGGGAGGTGTAAAAAGCTAGAACCAAGGAGATTGGGACCTTTCCAAGTAAAGGCTCAAATTAACCCAGTTGCTTTCAAGCTTCATTTACCTGAAAATATGAGAATACACCCTGTATTTCATAGATCTTTATTGTCAGTGTTTGTACCAGCGCATAAGTATCAAAGTTCAAGGGAACCACCTCCTTTTCCCACCATGATGGGGGAAGAGGAGACCGAAGTGGAAGAGATATTAGACTCGAGAATAAGTAGGAGGAAATTACAGTATTTGGTTGCATGGAAAGGGTTAGATGAGTCTGAGAACTCATGGGAACCAGCAGAAAAAATTAACATTCCAGAATTGCAGAGAGAATTTCATAGAAAATATCCCCACAAGCCAAAACCCCATAACTGGCATCTTCAAGAAATTTTTGAAGAGACAGATAGCGAGGAAGAAGAGTTCATAGGGTTTGGTCCTTCAGAAACAGAGGAGAGTGAGAAGGAGGAAGGGGGGCTTAGGGGAGGGGGTGATGTCAGGGAAGAGTTAGAAGTTTCCAGTTTCTCAGAGGGCGAAAGCATTCCCCAAGGGGGGAAGGAGAGCAGTGAATCTAATAGAAGGGAGCAAGAGGAACAAGAGGGAGGGACGGGCTGTTCCCAGGAAAGGCAAGGGTTCAGTTCTAGCTCAGATTGGGAGGAGGGGAGATACAGGCCAGCTCTAGCCAGGAGGTTAGAAAAAAGAGCAGGAAAACGAAGGGAAAGGCGCCTTCGCCATTTTGAGGGTGGCTGGTCACGGAGAAGCAGAGCTCAGAAGGTATCTGAAATAAGTGACTCTGATGAATAATAGTTAAGAACCATTTATAAGATTGCTTTGTTAATACGCAATAAAAAGTTATAAAAGAACAAGAAGCGTTTGTGTGGTGATCTGAAGAGGACAACGACCAGTCCTGACACTTATTATCTAATTTTATCCATTCTTTTAACCAGCAAAGACATGCTGCTTCATAATATAAGTTCATATCTGGCAGGGTGAAGCCTCCTCTTTCTTTCACATCTGTTAATAACTTATATTTTATTCTTGGCTTCTTACCCTGCCAGATATACCTTGAAATCACTTTTTGCCACTCTTTGAAAATCCCTATCCCCTTTATAATGGGGATAGTCTGAAATAAAAATAGCATCTTTGGAAACACACTCATCTTTATCGTAGAAATTCTGCCCCAAAAGGAAAGTTTCATTCTGCCCCACACCTCTAACTCTTTCCTTATTTCCTTCCAAACCGGTACATAATTATTCTGGAACAGGTCAATATTTTTGGGTGTTAACCAAATCCCCAAATATTTTACTTTTTTCACAACCTCTATCTCCGTCTGTTGTTGCATTATTTCTATCTTATTTTGTTCCATATTTTTAACAATTATTTTAGTCTTTTTCTTATTCAGTCTAAATCCTGCCATTTTTCCAAATTGTTCTATTTCTTCTAAAACTTCTTTTACACTTTCCAGTGGTTCTTCAATTGTTATAAACAGATCATCAGCAAAGGCTTTCACTTTATATTCATTCTGCCCCACTGTTACCCCTTTAATTGATTTATTTTGTCTAATCACATTTAAAAAGACCTCTAGGACCGTTATAAATAATAGTGACGAGAGCGGACAAC
Organism: Podarcis erhardii; assembly: GCF_964252035.2. Lineage (NCBI taxonomy): Eukaryota > Metazoa > Chordata > Lepidosauria > Squamata > Lacertidae > Podarcis > Podarcis erhardii. The sequence goes on from NC_138514.1 coordinate 1,774,989, forward strand.
CCTGTCTTGTTCCTTTTGATATTTTTATATCCTCTGTAATTACATTATTGACTAGCAGTTTAGCTCTCTGTTCTGTATATATTGCCTTAATTCCATTGAAGAACTCTTTCCCCACATCCATGTACTCTAGATTTTTCAGCATAAAATCCCATACTATATTGTCAAAGGCCTTTTCTGCATCCACAAACATTAATATCGCTTGTTTCTCATTCCTGGCAGTCAGATATTCCAAAATATTAATTATATTCGTTATATTATCTTTCATTTGTCTGCCTGGAAGGAAACCTGCTTGATCTTCATGGATGATTTTCAACAATATATTTTTCATTCTCTTCGCTAAAATCCCTGCAAATATTTTGTAGTCCGTATTCAATAATGAAATAGGCCTATAGTTTTTGACTTGTGTTAAATCCGAGTCTTGTTTTGGAATCAAGGTAATAAATGCTTCTTTCCATGTGTCTGGGATCTCTCTTTCTTTTAAGGTATTATTCATAACTTCTTTCAATGGTGTCGACAATACATCTCTCATTTCTTTACAGTAACCTGATGTAAATCCATCTGGTCCCGGGGCCTTTCCTCTTTTCAATTCTTTTATAACCTCCTTTATCTCGTCCATTTCTATTGGGGCATTCAGCTGGTCTTTTTGTTCTGTCGGGATCTTCTGCACCTTTTTTTCTTTTAGAAATCTTTCTATTTTCTTTCTATTGTTCCTTTCTTTATTTTTATATAATTGTCTATAAAAGTCCAAGAATCCTTTTCTGATTTCTTTCGGATTAACTATCTCTTCACCATTTACAATGATTTTATTAATTGTGTTTTGTTCCTTTCTCTTTTGGATTTGCCACACTAACCATTTGCCCGATTTGTTAGCAAATTCGAAGTTTTTCTGTCTCAAACTTTTTATATTCCATTCCACTTCTTTGTTTATTATCATTGCAAATTGAGTTTGTAAGGTCTTAATTTCTTGCTTAATTTGGTTATTTGGTTTTCTAAATAGTTTTTGTTCATTGTCCATAATCTGCTTCAAAATTTCTTCCCCCCCCCCTTTTTCTCTATTTTTATTCCTCAATGAATTCTGCTGAATGAAAAAGCCTCTCATAACTGCTTTGCTTGCATCCCAAACCACATTCATCTTTGCCCCTTTATTGATATTATCCACAAAATATTCCGTTAGTTTCTTTCGTGCTTTTTCTAAAGTTTGCTGATCATCTAATAGATATTCATTGATTCTCCATCTATAAATCATTTCCTTGAAACCTTTTAATTCCATCTTTATTGGATTATGATCCGAAATTACTTTAGGTTGTATTTCAATTTGTTGGATTCTTGGTGTCAGTTCGTTCGAAACCCATATTTGATCTATTCTTGACATTGACTGATTTGGTTCTGAATAATAAGTGAATTGCTTCTCCCAATGGGTGTCTGAGTCTCCAAATGTCAATCAAACCACAGTTCTTAGTCATCGTAAAAAAAGTCTTAGGTAGTTTCCCTTCTTTATTTGTTCCTTTTCTTAGTCTGTCCATTTCCAATGAAACCACTCTGTTCATGTCACCCATTATTATAATTTTTTGATCCATATAGTCAAATAGTTTTTCTTCCAAGATTTTGTAGAAATCAGTCTTGTTTCCATTAGGTGCATAGATCCTGACAATTATCAAATTTTCACCTTGCCATTAGATCTGAACTGCTATAATTCTTCCTTCTTCGTCTTTAAAGTCTTGTTGAGATTCAATTTTATTTTTGATATATAGAACTACCCCTCTTTTTTTTCTTTGTCCAAAGATACAAATTCATTCCCTAATCTTTTATTAATCAATATTTTTCTGTGTTTCCTTGCCACGTGTGTTTCTTGTAATGTCCAAATTTTTCTTTTTCAAAAATTGTTCAATTTTATTTCGTTTTTTCTTATCATTCATCCCATTAATATTCCAATTCCAAAATTTTAGCGCCATGATGGATTCCAATTAAATAAATTTAAAATAATTTTCTTATAACGTATCCTTTTCCTCTCCTTCTTCTACTTCTTCATCCGACTTCTTTCCGTTCTCTTCTTTTTCCTCCCCCGATTCTGACTCTTCCTTAGATCCTGCCCCTCCATCTGCACCCTTGGCTTCTTCCTCTTCTGCCTTTAGTTCGTATTTTCTCAAAAATTTCCCTGTTTCTTCTGGGTTTATTAACCTGTGCTTCTTGCTTTTGTAGAAAAACGAGACTCCTTCAGGGAATTCCCACTTGAAGTCGATTTTATTATTCTTGAGAGTCTGTACCAATGGCTTGTATGGACCTCTTCGTTTCAGCAGTCTTATTGGTATATCTTTAAAAATGATTATGTAATTTCCATCTATGTATAATCTTTTCTCTCTGTTCTTCTGTAGTATCAAATTTCTCATTTCTCTATCTTTAAATGTAATTAGGCAGTCCCCTGGAATTTTCCTTGCTTTGTTTGATCTTACTTTCATTCTAAATGCACTTTGTACTGTTTTTACCACTTCTTCTGTTGGTAACTCCAACCATTGCGCTATCTCTATTATCAGTCTCTCTTTAATATCTTCATTCTGTATCTCCGGCATAGATCTCAGCCTCAGATTCACCTCCCTCTGTCTTAGTGCATTCATAGCCATTGCATCTTTAATATCTTCCTGTCCTTTATTTATTTCCATCATCTCCATTTTCATCTTCTTTTCTTCCTGTTTCACCTCTTTCATTTCTAATTTCACCTTTTCCATCCCTTCTTCCAATGATAAAGTTCTTTTTGATACCTCTCTTATTTGTCCTTTCAATTCATTAACCGTCTCGTCAATTTTTTTGTCCATTTTGCCAATTTTACTATCCACTTGCTCTAATTTTGTTTCCAAATTCTTTTCACTTTGTTTGATTTCTGCAAACATTTTCAATATTTCTGCTTTGAAGTCTGATTCTTGCTTAAATGCTCTCCTTTCTATTGGTGTAACCCCCTCCACCCCTTTCTTCTGTTGGTGTGCCATTTCTACCTTCTACAATCTCCCTCCCCAGTCCTTCACCAAATTGCTATACAGAACCAAACCTTATTCAATAAATTAACCAATAATCAATTATTATATACCAAATTCAGCTGATACACTTTAAACAATTTTCACAGTTTCAATTTTTGGTTTATGATATGTCTCTTCCACAAAAGTTGGGAGTAGAGTAGGGAGTAGAACAAGTAATAGAGTAGTAATGAGTGATTTTAAATTGGTGAGATAAGGAAAAAAAGAAAATTACAGTGTGTAGAGATGGTTGACTTTCAAGAGAAGGGGTACCCAGATAGATAAGTTGCCAGATTATCTCCTATTAATAACTTCAAAGGAGAAAAGGAGAAGCCAAATCCAAAATCCGAACCACAGTATAGAACAATCATCTTGCCCCCAATCGGGCTAATCCTTAATTAGAGTCTTCTCTTGCACTTCCTCCAATATAGGGTTGTAATCCAGTTATGATCCAGTTATGATCCAAACAAAAAAATCATAATCCATAAATGATTTAATCCAAATAATTTCTTTTTTAATTCCAATATAATGTCCAAAATTAGTTATTTTCCAAAAATAATTTTCAAAAATCAAAATATTTTATAGCCTCTAATATCAACTCAGCAAATTGCTTCTTACTTTTCTAATTGGTATTAATTCCAAAATATATTTAAACACTTTTACAGATGAATCAATAGAGTCCCAGAAGGAGTATTCCACCTAGCACCCAAAACATGAAGTGGGAGAAGTCAAATATCCTGTTTCTTAAAAATATTCCACTGGCAAGGAAAATAATAGAAAAACAAGTTGTAATGTCTCATTCCATCCACTAGGGAATCGAAGTCCTGATAAGTGGCGTAGATCTAAAATTCAGTAAATGTCAGTCTCCAAAGGAAAGAAAAATAAAAAGGAAAAAGGAAAAACCACCTCAATTCCTGATTACGCTATATTTAGTTTTATCCTCTTAAAAGTCTATATCGACCAAAAGATGAAAAGAGGCTTTAATTCTCCCTCTGCAACAGCAGCCTTTTGACTCTTAACAATGGAGTCAAAGGCTCTCCTTCCAACCCGTCTCTTTGTCTTTAAAAGTGAAAGTGGGGAAAAACTTCAAGCCTTATACATCCTCCGCTACCCTAAAGACGTCTATTTGCCACTATATTTCTGATCCCTCTTTTACTGTACTAATCTTCCTGTATCCTTGTAACCTCTTCCAGAGTCTCTTTTATACTTTTTAACTTTAGTTCTAAGAGTTTAGAGAGAAACGGAAACAATAGCCGCTAGTGGCAACTCACTTTCATTTTCCAGCTCTGCATACAGTGCTTCGTCTGTGCTGATTCCAGATGACAGCTGAACTTTGTAATAATCCTTTTAATTACGTGACCTTCCTCAATGTTGTTTCTTCCAAATTGTACTTTTGTTGAGTCCGAATTTCTTAAATTTGAGAGCGGAGCGCTGTTCCTTGCAAGGTCGGGGCTTCACTAATCGGCCATAGCAATGGCTTCCCGATAGCCTGCTGATCCTCCCTCCGTGCTCTTCGCCCCTTTTCGGGGTTACCTGACGGCCGGTAGGTTAGCTCCAGGCACTGCCGGGAACCTAACCCTCTGGACACCCTCCAGAGGCTTTTTGGGGCTGTATTTTGCCCAATAACCCCCCGTTTTGACCGAATTAGTTGGGATTCCTCTAGCGGAAAAATCCCTCGCTTGCGACAGGCTCACGCTCCACCGGAAGCCCTCAGATTGCCATTTGTTCCAATTCAGCATTAAAGAGTGAGGAAAGTGGCAGAGTGAAAAAAAGAAACCCAAATGCTCAGACACAGGGCAGGAAAGCCCTGACCTGAAATCTTGGGGTGAAAGGTAATTATGGGTGAGCCCAAGGGTTGCGCTGGAATTAAGCAATGTTGCTGATAATAATAATAATAATAATAATAATAATAATAATAATAATAATACCCCTCCCATCTCTGGGCAGCTTCCAACAAAAGATTAAAATACAATAATTCATCAATTATTAAACACTTCCCTAAACAGGGCTGCCTTCAGGTGTCTTCTAAAAGTCAGATAGTTGTTTATTTCTTTGACATTCTTTGACATCTGATGGTAGTGCATTCCACAGGGCCGGTTTATGGATTTGTTTGTGCAGAGCTTCTATGCCATCATCTAACATCGCTGCTATCCCAAGCTTTCCAATACATTTCCCATCACTTTTCATTCTACAAAAATTAAGTCATTGGGGGCTTTTTTGGGAAGTGTGTTTGTTGTGCAAGAGCATCAAATCCACTTTATCTTTTTATAAATATTTATTAAGGTTTTTAAATATAAATGCACACATAATAAACGATCTTACTTCTTTTACAACAATTTCATCACTTCTTTGGACTCCCTCACGTCTCCCGCTCCCATTTACATCGTTAAAAATTTTTTCCAAACAAATTATCAACTTGTTTACAATCTCATGTCCACTCATTCAAATATAATCTAGCACTTCTTCCAAAAAATTTTTATATTTTCTTTAGTCTCACTTATCATCAAATTTAAATCTAGTTTAGTGGTGGCCAGTTTTTTATAATCTAGCATCCTTCTTAACATTCAACCAAATTACAATGTTTTTGTAGATACATCTTAAATTTCTCCCAGTCTTCCTCCATCTTCTCTTCTCCCAGATCACGGATTCTGCCGGTCATCTCGGCCAGTTGCATATAGTCCATCAGCTGTATCTGCCACTCTTCCAGTGTGGGTAGATCTTGAGTTTTCCAGTTTTTTGCAATGAGAATCCTTGCTGCCGTTGTTGCATACATAAAAAATGTTCGGTCCTTCCTTAACACCTTCTGGCCGACAATACGCAGGAGGAAGGCCTCTGGTTTCTTTGTGAAGGTATACTTAAATACCTTTTTCAGCTCATTATATATCATTTCCCAGAAGGCCTTCACCTTAGGGCATGTCCACCAGAGGTGAAAGAATGTTCCTTCATTTTCTCTGCATTTCCAACATTTATTATCAGACGAATGGTATATTTTGGCAAGTTTAACTGGGGTCATGTACCATCTATATATCATTTTCATTACATTTTCCTTCAGAGCATTACATGCGGTGAAGTTCAGCCCAGTGGTCCACAACCTTTCCCAGTCCTCAAACATAATGTTATGCCCAATGTCCTGCGCCCATTTTATCATAGCCGATTTAACCATTTCGTCTTGTGTATTCCATTTTAGCAGCAAGTTATACATTCTAGATAGTACCTTGGTCTTTGGTTCTAACAATTCTGTTTCTAACTTCGATTTCTCCACCTGGAACCCTAACTTTTTGTCATTTTTAAAAACTTCTTTAATCTGAGCATAATGTAACCAGTCTCGCACCTTATCCTTCATTTTCTCCAAACTCTGCAATTTCCAATTGTCTCCATCTTTTTCTAATATTTCCCAATATTTTGGCCATTTGGCCTCCATATTGGGTCTTTTTCGGGCCTTAGCCTCCAGAGGTGAAAGCCACCTTGGAGTTTTATTTTCCAATAAGTCTTTATATTTTGTCCAGACATTAAACACTGCTTTCCTGACAATATGGTTCTTAAAGGCCTTATTGATCTTAACTTTGTCATACCATAAGTATGCATGCCAACCAAAAGCATTGTTAAAACCTTCCAGGTCCAGTACGTCAGTGTCTTCGAGAAGTAGCCAATCTTTTAGCCAGCAGAAAGCTGCGGCTTCATAGTACAACTTTAAGTCTGGCAGGGCAAAGCCCCCTCTTTCTTTCGCATCTGTTAATATCTTAAACTTAATTCTGGGCTTTTTGCCCTGCCAGACAAATTTAGATATATCTTTCTGCCACTTCCGGAAGCACTCCGTTTTATCCACAATCTGTAATGTTTGAAACAAAAACAACATTTTTGGCAATACATTCATCTTAATAGCAGCAATTCGGCCTAACAAAGAAAGCTTCAATTTTGTCCAACTATCCAAGTCTCTCTTAATTTCAGACCAACATTTTTCATAGTTGTCCTTGAATAGACTCAGGTTTTTTGCTGTTATGTTTACCCCTAGGTACTTTACCTTTTTAACCATAGTTAATTCTGTTTCTCTCTGAAACCGTTCTGACTCTATATCTGTCAAATTTTTTCCCAGCACCTTAGTTTTCTGTTTGTTTAATTTAAATCCCGCCACCCGACCAAAGTCCTGAATCAATTGTAATACTCTTTTCGTACTAGATTCTGGCTCCTGCAGGGTCAAAACTAGGTCATCTGCAAAAGCTTTAAGTTTGTATTGTTTCGCTCCGACCTGAATCCCTTCCACCAACCGGTCCCCTCTGATCATATTCAAGAGCACCTCCAGAACCGAGATAAATAACAAAGGGGAAATCGGGCAGCCTTGTCGTGTTCCTTTTTCAATTTTGAACTCTTCTGTAACCACATTGTTAACTATCAGTTTGGCCTTTTGTTCTGAATATATTGCATCAATCCCATTCTCAAACCCCCGTCCCACTCCCATTTCTTTCAAATTTCCCTTCATAAATTTCCAAGAAATATTATCAAAGGCCTTCTCCGCATCTATAAAAATTAACACTGCTTTTGTATTTATGTCTGTTTGCAAAAGTTCCAAAATGTCAATAATGTTCCTAGTATTAGCAAACATATGTCTACCTGGGAGAAAGCCTGCCTGGTCTTTATGAATTACTTCATTAAGAACTCTTTTTAGTCTACTTGCCAAAATGTCTGCAAATATTTTGTAATCCACATTCAGAAGGGAAATGGGACGATAGTTTTTGAGTTGTGTCTTTTCAGTTTCAGATTTTGGTATCAATGTGATAAAAGCTTCCTTCCACGATTCCGGCGCCTTCTTCCCTTCCATAATTTCATTACAAACCTCCATCATTGGTTGGATCAGATAGTCTTTTAATATCTTGTAATACTTGGAAGTCAGGCCATCTGGCCCTGGAGATTTGCCCAGTTGCATGTTCTGAATGGCTTGTTCAATCTCTTGTTGTGTTATTTTGTTGTTCAGGATTAATCTGTTTTTTTGTGACAACTTTGTTAGTCCATTTCTTTCCAAAAATTGTTTAATCTCAGCCTCATCTTGCGGCCCTTGAGTGTATAATTTTTTGAAGTATCTCTGGAAGCACTTTCTAATTTCCATGGGGTTCTGAATGTTTCTTCCTTCAATTTCTAGGTTTGTAACTGTATTTAATTTCTGTCTCTTCTTCAACTGCCAAGCAAGCAGTTTCCCACATTTATTCGCCGATTCAAAAGTTTTTTGTTTCATTAATTTAATCTTCCATTCTATTTCTTGGTTTATCAGTTTGGAATATTGTGCTTGGTATAGTTTAATTTCTCTCAGAATCGGCTGTGACTTCGGATTTGATCTTAATTTCTTCTCCAATTCTTTAATTTTCTGCAAGATCTTATCTTTCCTTTCATTTTGTGTCCTTTTCTTTACGGCGTTCTGTTGTATCAAGAACCCCCTCATCACAGCTTTGCTTGCATCCCAGATAGTTCTTTTTTCCACCGTAGTGTTCATATTTATTTCGAAATAGTCCTTCAGAGTTTTTTGGGCCTTCTTAATAATCTCCTGGTCTCTAAACAAGCTATCGTTCATCTTCCATCTAAAGGAGCCGGTTGGCAAAAGTGTCATATCCATCTTCAGCGCGTTATGGTCGGAGCAGGTCTTTGGGCAGATTTCCACTTTTCTAACCTTGGGTGCCAGACCTCTAGTTATCCATATTTGGTCGATTCTTGTCCAAGTCAGCTGGGCTTCAGAGAAGAATGTTCCCTCTCTTCCCAGGGGGTTCTTAGTTCTCCAAATGTCAATCCAGTCCATATTGTCGGTCATTTCAAAAAAGGTCTTTGGTAGTCTGCCGTCTTTTGTAACATTTTGATTTTGTGACTTATCCATGTTAGTCGATACGACCCCATTCATGTCTCCCATCATAATGATGTTGTTGTAGTCCAGATAGTCCAGCATAATCTCATGCAACTTCTTATAAAATTCCGATTTCCCGTCATTTGGTGCATAAATTCCTAATATCAGAATCTTTTCTCCTTGATGTTGTATCTCAGCATCAAATCCACTTTAATTGTAAAACCTAAATTTGCCAGTGTACAATTGACTCCTACCTGGAAAACTGCAGCCGTCTCAAAGCAAGCTGAATAAAGCAGTCAGCTTGCTTGCCTCCAGGATGTGCCCAGGCCAGGGGGCTGAGATCCTGGGAATGCTCATTCACTGCTCTGTGCTGTGATTTCAGGGGGATCTTCCTAGACACCATCCATCCCAAATATGAGGTGAATGGGGTGCAGCCCGTCATTGGCCAACGGACCCGGCTGAGCAAGGGAGATATTGCCCAGGCGCGCAAGCTCTATAAATGCCCCGGTAAGTATTGCTGACTATACACCAGGCAAGTAGAAATCCAGGGCTTTGCGACTGCCTCCAATACTGAATGTTTATTTTTTGCTAGTGGTCTAAATTTATATTCTGAACTGAGTACTTCAACTTGTTTGGCCTGGCCAGGGGGTTTGCGGTCCTAGGGGGTTTCCCAGACAATATGCTTATGGCTGTACCCCAACCCCACCCAGCGTGAAATAGCACAGTTAGAGAAGTCATTGCTGTTTGGCATGCAGTCCTGAATGTGGTTGCCTGAGGTGGGCTTCTCAGTCGTGCCCCTGTGGCATCGCTGATGACGAGGAACACAGCCTGGACCATGTTGTGACCACAGCACCGTTTGTCAGGGTGCAAAACATGAGACTCACACAGGAGCAAAAATCGGAAGACAAAAGTGAAGAAGCACTTTGCACAGGGATATAATTTATTAATTTATATTTGAGGGAAAGTGGGGTTATTTCAAGTTGATATAAGTAAAAAAACAAAAAACCATCTCCTTTCCCCTTGTGGGATACCGAAGAGCCCTTATGGAGTCCTTTGGTAGGTTCTCTATTGGTAGGAGAAAATAGCAGAGACCAACCAGAGAATATTGAGAAGCAAAGCAGCTGGTAAGCCTCACCTTTATTAACTGTTGCAACAGGATGCCCCCTTCACATGCAGGAGAAGGAGGAGGACCCAGAACCTAGGTGTGCCCGCCCTTATGTAGACATTTTAAATTGCCCACCCTGGAGTCCACGACCACCCCCAGAAACATCATACATACATCACAGAAAAGACAAAATAAAAAAATTCCTTCCAGTAGCACCTTAAAGACCAACTAAGTCAGTTCTTGGTATGAGCTTTCGTGTGCATGCACACCAGAAATCTGAGTGCATTGTTTTTACCCTGTCTGCCAGGTTACCTGTTAATGGTCACTTGACTGGTCACTTGACTGGATTACCTGGAGAGCCTGGTCATTCTTTTGTAATGATAATACTTAATTCCTGAGCTAGGTCACAGGCTCACCCTATTCACACCTTAGATGTGACAATGGGGAGGTTTCTGCATTTCCTTCTACCTTGTAGAGGTGACTGAAAGAGTCAAAATGATATTATAATTATAGGGACGTGGGTGGCTCTGTGGTCTAGGACTTGCCGATCAGAAGGTCAGTGGTTCAAATCCCCACGATGAGGTGAGCTCCCGTTGCTCGGTCCCAGCTCCTGCCAACCTAGCAGTTCGAAAGCACGTCAAAGTGCAAGTAGATAAATAAGTACCGAATAGCCATTAGAAAGGGTTTGATTGTCTTAATTTATATAGTTCATCTATGTTGAAGATCAGGACGCAGGTGGTGCTGTGGGTTAAACCACAGAGCCTAGGACTTGCTGATCAGAAGGTTGGCGGTTCGAATCCCTGCGACGGGGTGAGCTCCTGTTGCTCGGTCCCTGCTCCTGCCATCCTAGCAGTTCGAAAGCACGTCAAAGTGCAAGTAGATAAATAGGTACCGCTCCAGCGGGAAGGTAAACGGCATTTCTGTGCGCTGCTCTGGTTCACCAGAAGCGGCTTAGTCATGCTGGCCACGTGACCCGGAAGCTGTATGCCGGTTCCCTTGGCCAATAAAGCGAGATGAGTGCCGCAACCCCAGAGTCGGTCACGACTGGACCTAATGGTTGGGGGTCCCTTTACCTTTAAAGAGTCAAAATGGCTTTAGGACTTTTCCTTTGGGTTTCAGACGTGTGGTTTATATATTTATATGTGTGTTTGCTTGGTACATTTATGAACATTTATTATATATATAAGACCTGAAAATTCTTATAACAATGTAAGTCAATCAAATGCATAACATTACAAAAACACAATGTGACCTATTTAGTGCTTGGGTCTGATCTGGCAGTTCTTGCTTCTCAAGATTCAGAGGTTGTTGTTGTTTTCCTCCTGCATTTCCTTAGTCTGGGACTCACACAGATATCCCTCAGGCAGCTCTTTCCTTCGGACTTTCCCTTCTCCCTCACCCTTTTTCCAGCTGATTGTAACCTGCACCCCCAAAATAATCTAATCTCCCCACAAAATACACTCTTATCAAAATTCTCTATTTCCTTAGCCACTCACTCAGCTCAACTTAATCAAGCTGTGGGCTTTTTGTTCCTTAATATTGTTTTGTCTTTATCTAATCATTGTCTGCCATAGCCCAGTGTGAGGGGCTCCAGCTGAATTGCTTTCCTCCTGTCAAATGAGGAACAAACTAGGGGGCAGCAGTTAGGGCATCTGAAACATGGCAGGGCGGAAGTCACTGTGAGGGGTTCCCTCATGAATTCAGGGTAGAGAGGATAAGAAATGGCTTAATCTGAACAAGTCACAAACGTTGAGCAGAGGTTCTGACAAATTGCCAGGATGTGCATTTTTCTCCCCAGAACTGGCTGGCAAGGTTTTCCCTGTGTGCTTTGTGGAACGGGTTTTTGTGTTAGGTCAAGAGCAGCATCTAGCTTTTGTTAAATAGTAATGTTAACATCTTTGTAGTTTGTAATAAAAAGGCATTTCTGTGGATGATGTTACTTGGTGGGGCAAACCTGTGGTGAGAAAAGGTTAATTGGCGGGAATGGCACGTTGGACGAAGTGAGAATGAGCGACAGGGAGATGGGTGTGTGAGGGACAGAAGAGGACTGGGAGGAGGAGGTGAGAGGTATGTGGAATGTCTTCATTTATTTATCACAAATGAAACTGAGGTGGGATGGTCGTCTGCCAGGGATTCTTTAGCTGTGATCCTTGCATGACAGGGATTGGACTAGATGACCCTTGGGGTGCCTACAATTCTAGGATTATGTGAATATGCTGAATCACATGCTGCCATTGTAATCCAAAATTGTGTCAGGAGGGGGTGGGAGGACAGTAGGTTCCAGGGGATATAGTTAGAAAATGGTTCAACAGACTGATTTGAAACTTGGCAGCATAAGGAAGGTAAGGTCCATTACAAACTAAGGAGAAAGGACAATAAATGGCTTATCTGGAATATTTATTTAACAGGTTATTCTGGCACAAATCAGAGGCATGTTGGTGGGGGGGGGTGCAAAATAGCCAGGCAGAATTGATTGCTAATGCTATGTATGCAGCTGGGAATTCTTCCCTCGTGCGTCCAGAAAACACATTGTGCTCTCTCACCACAGCAGCATGTAGTGAATGCTCAGGTCGATATTCTACTGGCAGTTCCCCCATTTGCATGCAGATTGAGGTCCCAGTCATTGGGTGCGTCAGCGGTTCCACCCTCTTCTGGGGCCAAAAACGACAAACGCGTTGCGGGTCTCACATCAATCAGACGAGCACAAAATGGTTGCCACCTATATAAGTGCCAGTCTCCTACACATTTGCTATGCACACATCTAAGTGTATCTTTCAAAAACCTAAATTAAATAAAATGTATCCCAATTCAAGCAGCCTATATTGGCAGCCAATCTGTGGGGCGGGCACTTTTCATTTTTTGTGGTTGTGCCCCCAAATCGGAATACACTGGGCTCAACCATAAGCAGCAATGAAAGAAATTATTGGTTATGATCTAATAAGAAACCCTTTATTAATATTGTTTGTTTCTATCAAAGAAGTGGTGCCCCGGTAAGATCTCGAAATGACAATGCATCTTGTAACAGAGGGCCATGTAGCCCCCTTGAGCTCCTTGGATGGAAGGTGGGAAATTACCTGGGACCTGACCCAAGCAGAGGTGCTACCGTGACCCCCCCCCCGACAGTGGCAAGGGGCACCAAGAGGCTCAAGGCATCCCCACAAATTGAAATGCCATCAGATATTTTCAGATGATAAAGGTTGTACTCAGGACCCTTTTCCAGACAGTGTTGTACATTGTATTAGATGATTTCAATACATAGTTATCATAGGGAACAAGTACAGTGTGTGGTTTTTGAGCAGCCACTTTGTGAGTAACCCCCATTAAAATCTTTATTTGTTTGTTTGTTTGTGTTTGTTTGTTTGTTTGTTTGTTTCAATATTTTAACAAATCAATCCAAATTATTTCAACATTTAAAAAATAATAATTAGGTTTCCCGCTCCTGTTAAAAACTTATGTCCAATTCTTCCTGATGTTGCCTCTTCATTTTTCTTATTTAATCATCTTCTCATCCTTCTGTTCGTTTTGATCCATTTACATAGCTATCCGCTCTTGTTGCCTTGCAGTCAGCTCTTCTGTTGTTTCCCAAACACATAAAAGTTCATTTCCCGCGTGCAGACCTCTTTTCTCAGGTTTGGTGTGTAGAGAGATTAACCACCATCATTCATTGTCCATTCACATTCCACTCCCCTGAGAACTCCTTTGAAAGCAGTCCTTCCGTTGTTCAAGGATACACTGAGCCACAAATAACTCCCCAACAAGACAACCATTCCACCATTAAAACTCTGGGGATTATTTTCCAGAGCCCGCAGTTGGAAATCAAAGTCACATATAAAATTTCCTGCCAAGTATAATTAGCAGTTTCTTGTCCTCACAAATAGCTCTCTTCTCACTCCAGATCCAGTCCAAGCATAATTTATATAAAATCCATACATTCGAGGGGGGGGTAGAGAAAAGCATTGTGAAAGCCTTAATAGAGCACAAATCATTGGCTCCCCCCTCTCTCAGTGTCAGATAACATCATAACGCCTGCACACAGTTATTTCATTTTGTAGGGGTGGGGTCAGGAAATAAAAGACCCTTAAAAAACCATGAAAGCAAACACTGCCCCATCCCCATTTCATTCCGGCTGCTGTAAGAAATTTCTTGCTTGTTCAAAGTCATTCAGGTACCATCATAGCTCATGTCCAGTCCATTCGGTAGCTGGTTAATTGCAGCCCATTATCATAGGCCGCTTCAGGAGTGCCCCATAATTCATGATAATATTCCAAATTCTTGAGGAACCATTCACAAATCGTGCTGCCGATGGAGGCACATCCATGGCAGGGACACACTCCCAGTTTGCACCCGTTCTGCCTTTCAGTTAGGCAGACACAGGCATAAGCGGTACAAGGATGCAGTGAACTCCCCAGAACCGCCTGAGGAGCTTTGCCAGGAATTTTCCCTCATAAATCCTGGTTTTCCCCTGCTTGAACCTCCCCTCTGCCCCGAGGGCAAAAGAGAGCTTGCGCCATGAATCATGGGCATGGCCAGAAACCAACCCCATTAAAATCTAATGTACGTCATAGTAAACATAAACATAACTTTAAAAAGGACAATAGCCATTTTGTCACAGAGGGCAAATTCTAGTTACCGTATTTTTTGCTCTATAAGGCTCACTTTTTCCCTCCTGAAAAGTAAGGGGAAATGTGTGTGCATCTTATGGAGCGAATGCAGGCTGCGCAGCTATCCCAGAAGCCAGAACAGCAAGAGGGATCGCTGCTTTCACTGCGCAGCGACCCCTCTTCCTGTTCTGGCTTCTGAGATTCAGAATATTTTTTTTCTTGTTTCCTCCTCCCAAAACTAGGTGCGTCTTGTGGTCTGGTGCGTCTTATAGAGCGAAAAATACGGTACCACTGTTATAATTGGGGAGGAGGCATGGTCAGTCCTTGCATGACGCAGGGTGCAGTACCTTGCTTTGACAATGGATCTGGACCTCCTGGGAGGGCGGTAGATCCACCCGCTGCTGCCTCTGCCATCAGCACAAGGTCCCTTCCAACTCTCTTGTTCCATGGCAGTGGCATCCGTTCCCCGTTGGCACTTGGAACATGGAATAGTAACTTCACTTGCACACTATCTTCAGTTGCCTACATGCCAGGCATCTATCACTGTGAACAGACAAATCTGGGACACCTGCGTCACTGACAGCCATCCAGCTCCAAGGGAGCGATGAAACGGGAACTAATGACAACGCGAGATGCCATGTCTGTATTGCCTGGATAGCAGGTCTGGTGAGGGTGCGGCCTTTAACAGCCACCATTTCCTGGCATTTTGGAGCTTGAGTGAACATGGAAAGCCCTTGACAAAAAATGTTGAACCAAAAGCTTATTTCGTTAATTGGCTCCTATATTATATTCTACTCCATATTTCTAGTTCTGTATATTTTACATTTTCTGAAACATATCAAATCATTCCTAATTATTCCTCTCTATGGTCTGGCTACTGATCCTTCCCCTTATTTTGCCACAACTGTCCACAGTGAGGCAACTGGGGAGTTACAGTGGAAGGAGATTCATTGCTTCCAGTCTTGTGACATCAGCTTGTTGCGGCTGGACTAAGCTGAGCCTGGAATGTCCTGGCCCTTCTCTTGCATGTTATAATCCCCCCAGGGTCTGACCTCATGCTCAGTCTGCACTCTTCCCATTGCTTTATGAATGGAAACATCAGGACATAACACGGGAGCCTGGGCTGGAGGGAGGCTCCCACCTTCACCAAGACTTTGGAGACCATCCCATCTACGCCAGCTTTGGCTCTGGAAACAGAACAGATGTCAGAACAGAAGGCCAGGAACTTTTGCTTCCTGTTTGACTCCCAAGGCCTGATCTGGCTTGGAGCTCCCCAGCATCCGTCCCCTACCGGGTGTCTGTTTCTGTGGAGAGGACAAAGCCTTGTCAACAGAATGTTTTTCTAGTGAGGAGTGCAGCAGGATCTTTTCTGAATGGGAAAGTCAGCCAGCAAGAAGGGCAGTGAGAATGAGCAAAAGAGAGGAGTTGGCAGGGAAATGTTTAGAGAGGAGCAGGGGAAACAACTGGGAGTGCAGTGAAGAGTGGGGACATTAGCAGAACCTAGCATCAAAGTTCTCTCATGCCTGTTTCCCATCTTTCTTTCTCCACATACAAGCTCCCCATCTCCTTCCCCCCTTGCTTTTTTGTCTTTATCAGATGCTTCAGCTGTAAGAACTCTTTCTGAATTTTTGTGGCAGTTGCAAAGCAGCAGTGTGAAAAGGGAGAGAAGAGAACTGAGCCGAGTACCAGGCAACAGGAGGCTTGGGCTGTGGGGCCCTGGCCCCATAGCATATCCATGGAGATACAGTGGTGCCCCGCAAGACGAATGCCTCGCAAGACGGAAAACCCGCTAGACGAAAGGGTTTTCCGTTTTGGAGGTGCTTCGCAAAACGAATTTCCTAAGGGCTTGCTTCGCAAGACAAAAATGTCTTGCGAGTTCCTGCGGGGGGTTTTTCCTCCCCCCCTTTTTTCTAAGCCCTAAGCCGCTTATCTGCTTATCCGCTAAGCCGATAAGCTGCTAAAAGCCGCTAATAGCCTCTAATAGCGCTAATCTGCTAAGCCGTCAATGGGCTTGCTTCGCAAGACGAAAAAACCGCTAGACGAAGAGACTCGCGGAACGGATTAATTTCGTCTTGCGAGGCACCACTGTACACACTTCGTCTCAGTTGCTTAACCAGCATTCACCACTCAGCACCTGTGCAACTGATGCTGCTGTGAACTGGTGCTCTCAGAAGGTGCCTTCACATGTTAGGAGGAAGTGCCAGAAGAGGAGGACTCCTGAGTAACTTGTGCTTCCTTTTTGGGCACCTTCAGAGTAACATGTAAGGAGGGAAGGATTTGCATGCCTCCTCTATGTGTGTGGGGGGGGGAGGGGGAGATTGACTGCTTTATTGGGCCCTGCATGTTGGCCTGGATTCCCAAACTGCAGTGGAGGGGAACCTTCGTGAGGGAAATGCACAGAAACTGCAGGCACTTGGCTCACTCCCAGCTGTCTTGTACCTGGTGGAAAGATGATATGACTGCAGTCCCAAGCTTGCATGTGCTGAAAATGTGTGCGCACACTGGGAATTTACCCCTGCAGCAACTTCAGTGCAGCTTGCTCATGCAAGCCATCAGATCATTTCTTAATTCCCCCCAACCTTTCTTGCTGGCATAGGCAAATGAAGCAGCCGGCATCCTCTTCAGTTTCTAGGGACTGTTGCTTACATGCGTGTAATGGGTGGGTTGATGAAGGCTAGGGCTTGAAAAGCTATAAACATAAGCTTGAGAACACATGAGCTGTGTACTGTTATGGTGCCTGGTGACTTTTCGAGATGGAAGGAAATTTCAAGAGCAACTTCACCTTCTAAAAGGAAGAACAAGTGAGTGGTACTCCTGAAGTGCAGGAGAAACTCATCCATCTCCACGAAGCAGTGTGGCCAAATGGCAATGCTGCCTTTGTGGACTGAAACAAGCACAATATCTTACTCATCAGTTAGTGTGCCAGGAGAAGACTATACTGCGTTCAGCCCTGGCTAGCAGCAAACTTGCCCCTGACGAGATAACTTGCTGGAGGAGAGCAAGGCAAGAAGGAGGTGTCTGTCTTCCTCCTTTGCCAGAGGTGCGGCTGCCTGTCCCTCTCAGTTTGTGGGGCTCCCCCAGAATGTCAGTACTTGGAGGTGCCTGATACTCCAGATCATGGGAGGCAGCTCTCCTGCGTCATTCCATAACCAAAGAAGGACCGAGTACAACAGGTGGAAGAGCACCTAAGGTTTGCATTAGGAACTGCTTCAGCTGCAGCATTTTGCACCACTTTGTCAGACGCTGCCAGAAGTATTTGGCCATGGGGCTGAAGAGTAAATAACAGCAGGTTAAAAACACACCCACCCTCTTTGCTTTTATAAGTAGTCAAGCTTATCGCTGAGAACATCATGACTTTTTGGCACTTGGAACACTAAAGCCATCCCTTTCTAATGTTAAACTCTGGTAGGCATAGGGGACCATTTGACACTCAGGAGTCCTTGCTCAATAGTATTCTCTTTGGCCTTGGCAATGAGACTCTGTTGATGTGGCATTCAGGCAGGCATGCCAACTCTAGGGAGTGGAGGTGTCATCAGCCCTCTCAATATTCCCCCCAGTAATGAAGGGGCAGAGGAGGCTGAACCACCAAGTGTGGCACAGCATAATAGTCAGGTTTCTCCCTAGTGCAAGAGAGGACCAGCTGTGGCCATTGAAACTGCGTGGCCCTGGACAAGGCCTCCTCCTGACAACACACATGCAACATTACAGGCATGTGACACACATTGCGTGCCACACCACTTTGCCCCCATCTTCATCCCAAGGTGGCGCCTCTGCACACAGGAGAATACAAATGACTCACAGTTTATCTCTCCCCAAGTCTGGAGGTGCATTTTGCTCCCCTAGAGAGATGCTTGTTCATGAGATGCAGAAGTGTGGTCAGACAAGACATGAGTCAGTTGCACGTCGTCTCAGTGTCATGTCTTAAGCCATCCTGTGAGAACTTGCAGTGAAATTCCCCAAACTTCTTGGAAGTCCTCAGAGCCCTGGGATTACAAATGCAATAAACGTCACTGGTCCAAAGGCCATGGCTAAAACATGATAAAACTGGGGGTGTACAGCTTCCTGAGAAGTGAACTGTCTAGGTTGCTTGCATGGCAGTTTTTCAGTTAAAATTTAATTTTGTGCACAATGCTCTCACACCTTTCTTCCCTTCGGGGATGAAAACTAATCGACCCAAGACAGTTTAAAAACAACAAGGTTTTGTAAAGGCATTTTGTCTCTGATCAGTAAGATTCTTTAAAATTTATGGTTTCTTGTTAGGAGAAAGTTTTATTTTTTTCAAACTGCTCACAAGAAAGGGAGATTTTTTGTTAAAAGTAAGTAATTGTCATGAAGGTACAGAAAGGCCCAAGACAATTTTTAAAATTTGCATCTGCAAACATTATTTTTTATTTTTGTGTCAACAGACCCATGAAATAAAACACGTGACCTGCAGATCATGAGTTTAATATTTCCTTCTTCCAAATGTAATCTGGTTGTGGCAGGGGTAGGGGAACACCAATCCAAAGCCATGGGTCAAGCCAAAACCCCAGCAGAAACTCCCCCTCCCCAGAATTCCCACAGGGTCAGTGCAGTTTCATCAGTTGCTTCACAGGCAAAACCCAACAGTCCTCATTAATCATAGAATCATAGAATCATAGAGTTGGAAGAGACCACAAGTGCCATCGAGTCCAACCCCCTGCCAAGCAGGAAACACCATCAGAGCACTCCTGACATATGGTTGTCAAGCCTCTGCTTAAAGACCTCCAAAGAAGGAGACTCCACCACACTCCTTGGCAGCAAATTCCACTGTCGAACAGCTCTTACTGTCAGGAAGTTCTTCCTAATGTTTAGGTGGAATCTTTTTTCTTGTAGTTTGGAACCATTGCTCCTTGTCCGCTTCTCTGGAGCAGCAGAAAACAACCTTTCTCCCTCCTCTATGTGACATCCTTTTATATATTTGAACATGGCTATCATATCACCCCTTAACCTCCTCTTCTCCAGGCTAAACATGCCCAGCTCCCTT
The DNA here is from genome assembly GCF_964252035.2 of Podarcis erhardii. Classification (NCBI taxonomy): domain Eukaryota; kingdom Metazoa; phylum Chordata; class Lepidosauria; order Squamata; family Lacertidae; genus Podarcis; species Podarcis erhardii. The sequence goes on from NC_138514.1 coordinate 1,794,529, forward strand.
AGCCGTTCCTCATAAGGCATCGTTTCCAGGCCTTTGACCATTTTGGTTGCCCTCCTCTGGACACGTTCCAGTTTGTCAGTGTCCTTCTTGAACTGTGGTGCCCAGAACTGGACACAGTACTCCAGGTGAGGTCTGACCAGAGCAGAATACAGTGGCACTATTACTTCCCTTGATCTAGATGCTATACTCCTATTGATGCAGCCCAGAATTGCATTGGCTTTTTTAGCTGCCGCGTCACACTGTTGGCTCATGTCAAGTTTGTGGTCAACCAAGACTCCTAGATCCTTTTCACATGTACTGCTCTCAAGCCAGGTGTCACCCATCTTGTATTTGTGCCTCTCATTTTTTTTGCCCAAGTGCAATACTTTACATTTCTCCCTGTTAAAATTAATCTTGTTTGTTTTGGCCCAGTTCCCTAATCTGTCAAGGTCGTTTTGAAGTGTGATCCTGTCCTCTGGGGTGTTAGCCACCCCTCCCAGTTTAATGGTCCAAGCATCACCAAGTCTCCCCATAACTGTTGCTAATATTTAGGCCCTGGCCTCTTATTCAGACTCTCTTTGAGCCTAATTCTTGGTATTTCTGAGACAACTTGACCAGGAGGGTCAGCCAGGCCATCCTAGACACCAATAACACCACATGGAGATGGTCTGACCTGGCAGTAGTGGGACCTGTTTAGAGTGGGGAAAGCTGGTTCTAGAAAGGGTGCTTATTTGATCCATCTGTCATCCTCTTGATGGCCTCACTTTCTTGTCCTCTTGTAGTCTTTTCTGCTTCAGAGTCACCCCAGGCCAGCCTTGCTTCTTCTTCTCCAGGTGTTGCCACTACCCCTGTAGGCCTTTGCTCTCTTTCCACCTGTAGGATCTGTTGTGACGTGGGGTTTGTGATTTCAGCTCTCTTGACATAATATGCTGGAGACAGTTCTCTAGTAAGACTTCTTTATTTAAGCAAACAAGACTGAGACTTGAGAAGGGGAGAGCTACATTTATAGGGACAGGGAACAAGCTAGAAAGGATACATTTTGGAGGGAACAATATCAGGCAATCACAGTCCTGCCTTTTGGAGGAAACCAATAAGACAGAGGATCCAAATACAGCAGCTTAAATGAACCAATAGTAGCTGTACCCTCTGGAACCAAAAGGCAGTTACTTTACCCTAATGCAATACAGACAATAATAATACAGATATAAAATCCTTTGACCCAATACACAACAGGATCTTCTGTGAGTTGGGCTGGGTGATTGACAAGTTGTGAATCCTCAATGAGCACACTGAATCTCAGGCTGCAGGGATTTCAGCACAGGAGGAAGGAGGTTAGTCCAAGGCAGTCCTCATGGATCCCTCACACAGAATCTTCTGCAAGAGCTGCAAGTTTCTAGTGCAATAAAATGCTCCCATGACAAATGAGACAAGACTGTTAAAGGCTGGATCTGCCTTGTAAAGCCAAATGGTCATAAGCAAAAATCCTGTAAAGATCACTTTCTCCCATATGAACCTACGCTACAGAGTCATTTCTTTTGGTGTGGAGCGGCTGGCGCTCTGTGTCGGCCCTAAGAGTGTCCCCACTCACTCGCAGACTTGATCACTTAGCTTTTTGACACATGAGTAAGTTTCAACAATTCCAGGCCTGGGAACCCAGGGGAGTCCATGGTTTTGCTGACAAAAGAGGTTCTCTGTGAGAAGCTGGAGAGGCTGACACCTAGTTGGTTTCTGCTAACCCAGGTGTGCTCTTTTTGCAGCTCACTTCATCTGCAGCCATTTCCTCCATTATGAGCCAGTCTTTGAAATCTGACCCGTCCTTAGCTCTGCTACTGCTGGCCAGTGATATATATGCTGTGGATCTGGTGCTCTTCTGCTTGACAGTGTCACAGTTGGGCATTGCTCAGCATTGGAGATCTGCTTCAAAGCTACTAAGGGAGGCTGGGATAAATAACATCTGGAATGTAGTCCTATCAGAACATCTCATGCAACTTAGGAGGGTAGTGAGAGGCTTCTCTTAGAAGGAAGCATGGCTCCTTTTCTTCTTGTTCCTTAACAAGGACCGGCCCTCCCTTTCTCCTCCTGTAACCCAGGTCTCCATGTGCAAAGGCTATATGGTGGCCGCCTAGATGCAAGGGCTGCTCTGAGTATGACACCAGATCTCCCTGGGGAGCTGGAGCCTTCTGTGCATATACGGGGGCCATTCTCTTAGCTGCTTTAATGTCCATTCTGCCTGACTCCATATTCAGTGATGTTCTGCATGTGCATGTAACTGGAATTATTTTGTTTGCATTGTTATATTGAAACAATAAAAAGTAAGTGTGGGGGGAAGAGGACGACAGTTAACTAAATGAAAATGACATTAATTGGAATATAACTAGTCTAATTTGCTATCAGGAGTTGGTTACTGGGACGTGACTATTTCACCTTGAGAAGACGTAGCATAGATTTGCAAAAATGTGGTTGAGGCTTGGGATTCACCTTAGAGGTGCCAGGTGTGGAATCAGGTAGATGCCCTGGCTTGCAATAGCCTTTGCGGTGCAGGACAGGCCTCTGGAGCATAGGAAGTTCAGAGGAGGAGCATCTCTGCAGTGAAATGTTAGATTACTGGCTGCCTGGCTCAACCGTAGGAACAGAGTACCATGTGGCGGCATTGGAAAAGCCTCCGAAACACGCAAGCTTCTCTGCATGCTTCTTGACACACTTCCGCAGAAGGGCCACCCCAAAGAAAAATGAGGCATAAGGAGAGCTATCCCAAAATTACTTTGAATTCTGTGACTGACCTAAAGTAAGGTACATGTGTACAGGACTTCAGCCTCAGACTGCTCCTGCTTGTCATGGGAAAAAGGAAGAAGAATTTACTGTTTTATTCCTTCTATTTCTCCTGTAGCATTTATGGCTCCTATTGCTGTTTCTTTACTCTTCTTGTTTTGTTTTGTTTTTTAATGTAGATGTTGTGTTGTATTTTATTATATTTTTAATGGGTTTATTGACTATGTCCCCCTTGGTGGCTAGATAGGAGGCAGTAGAGTAGGGGTCTCCCAAATGAATAATTCCACATGGCACAGAAATACTAACTCCCTGGCCAGCTGAAATCCTATATGCAACAGCCTTCTCTAGTTTCCAACCTTCCTAGACAGGAAAATAAAGGGTGTCAGAGCTAGGCTTGTGTGTTCTGTGTAGTTAGCCCCACATTCATATATATATATATATATATATATATATATATATATATATATTTGCTTTCGTAGATTTTCACGGGTACAGGAATGCAGGTTTTGGTGTCCTCGGGTGTCTTCCCGTGTAAAAGTTGGGGTGTCTAGGCGACGTTTCGACGAGGTCTCACTCGTCATCTTCAGGCTGGTGCTTTCGGCAGCCTGAAGATGACGAGTGAGACCTCGTCGAAACGTCGCCTAGACACCCCAACTTTTACACGGGAAGACACCCGAGGACACCAAAACCTGCATATATATATATATATATATATTCATTCCTATAAAGATTCTCAAAACTGCTGGATCTTGCTGCCACTAATTATGTTGTTTTCCACCCAGTATGTGTCGCCCAGGGGCATATGGGCAAGAAAGCTCTTGGTGTGCAATGAACAATTTTGCCCTTTACTCCAGGGCTGCTTCCTTTCCCCTTTTTGAGACCTTCTGGAAGCACTCATGAGGATGGGTGTCTTAGCTCCCCATCAGCCCCTAAGCGAAGCCTCGTCCAGTAGGAGCATGTGGCTTCCAGATGGCCGCGCTGGGCTGGGTCCAGGTGGTGCTGAGCAAAGAGAGCTGTCATGGTCCCAGCTGGCAAGTGAGCTGCCTGGAGGAGGGTGACGTGGCAGTGTTGGGAAAAGACCCCTCGCCCGTGCCTGGATGGAAGAAGGGGACAGGAGGCCAGTTGCGGGCACTGCCACTGGGTCTTTGCCCTTTGGTAGGGCAGCTTTTGCTGGCATTTGGATGTTTTTAAGAGCTGGCTAGGATCATGGCTCTGGCAGGCTGGCATGGCAGGGAAGGTTGAGGAGGGGAGGGAGACCTTGTTTCCTAAAGGATCCAGGATCCCCTGGTACTTTGCTGCAGAAGGAGGGAGAGCAGCAACAAGAGAGAACATGAAAACTCTTGTAAAGGTTTCGATTGCCTGCACTAAAGCCCCGACTTCCGTCACTGTGGCAACATGGCATAAGGTTTGGTTTCCATAGCTACCTTCACAGCTGTGGAACAAGCTATAGATACTTTGGGGGAAGAGAAGGGGGGTTATCCGGAATGAGCCAATTTCGCAGGGAAAACAGGAGTTTATCCTGTGGGGTATAGTTGCTTAGGAAAAAAGCAGGAGTGTGAGTGCTATATTCTGCAGTCTGGCCCCCTCCACAGGAGCTTCAAATGGGTCACGACACAGACTTCAACAATGTTGTGAGAACACTTCCTTTTTTATTTTTTAAAGCAAGCTGCTAGTCCATAAGGCTCAAAGATATGTCCCCAATGTCTGGAGAAATCTCAGAATCCAGAGGGAGTTGTGATGACTAGGATTTACAGTTGTATGGCTTCAGTGTCATGTACACTTCTTTGTTCTTTCCCATGACTAGCAGAGGAAATTATGCAAAACAAACATGTCCTTAAATTGCATAATATACGCATGCTGCAGGATTCTGTTTTTCTTTTTGCAGAAATTGTTTAAGCATGGCAGAGGATTTTGATGGTGGGGGAGGGGAAGGGGGAAAGTGCAACCTTAATTTTATGGTCCTGTCTAGATGTCCGTGTCTCATCCCCAGTCTTGCAGCTGAGCAAACCAGGTGCATAGGAAGTATCCCAGAAAAGGGGGGGTTGCTTTTTCCCCTCCAGGGTATGGATGACCTAACTGCAGAACATTCTCCTGGACTGTGGAAGCAGCGTGTCCCTGAAATGAGAGCCACCTGGTTGTGCTGAAGGTGTTTGTTTAGGGGAGAGCATTGGGTGGGCAAGTTCACAGCTGTTTTCTAACCGCCTTATGATGTGCTTTCTTTTCTCTCCTTCCGGCCACCACCTCCAGCTTGTGGAGCAACCCTGCAGGACAGTCAAGGGAACTTCTCCTCGCCCGAGTTTCCCAATGGGTACTCTGCACACATGCACTGCATCTGGAGGATTTCCGTCACCCCCGGGGAGAAGGTAGCTGCTGCTCGAGTCCACCTGTCTCACAGCCCCTGGCCCTTCCCTCTCCTTCTTCCAACTCACTGCCATTAGGGAGGCTGCGATAGAGGGAAGTGACTGTTTCCAGTCTGATGTTGTGGGCTGAGCTTTCTTATCCTTGGAATCCACAGCCCACAAAGGGAAGGCAGGATGGGATCACCCAACTGAAGTTGGATCTGGGTGTGTGAGTGAAGGCTTGTCCTCCCCTTCTTGTGCAGTGTCTTCCTCCTTTGACCCCATATTAACACTGCTTCTGAAGTAACATTTCCCTTAGTTGTGAAAACTAGGACATTTGAATGCTGTGATGCTGGAAAGCAAAGTTATCAGATGCATGCTATGA